>NC_081825.1:210867269-211478269 GCF_030867095.1 Alligator mississippiensis | reverse complement strand
ATTTTTATGATGTTCCCTAACACAGACATCTTCTCCCTGAAAGTACCACTGACTTAGAAGTATCTGGCCTTCCACACAGATGCAGAGGCCCATCCTCAGGAACTGTGCTGGAAGATTAGCACCTATGATATTAGCAACCAAGACTCATTACTGTTTGATGGATCTCTGATGCCTCATGTGAAATGACTTAATTTCAGTAAGGCTTCTATGTAGCAGGTGTCTCACAGAGCAACCGAAAAATAGACACAAATACCCTCTCCTTGAAAAGTCATCCCTCCAAAATGTTCATCCTGCAGTAGGTACTTTTGAGCAGATCAGATCTACTCCACTGGTTTTGTTCTGTTTGATTTATGATGTGAGGTTGCAATCATACAATAAATGAAAGAAAAGTATGGAGCAAAGGACCATAGCACATTTGCCAACAGTTTAAAATAATAGTAACAGCTTTCTAAGCTTTAACAACAAATATTTAAAGGGAGGTTCCCTTAAACTGACCAATTTAAGAAAATCTATTTAATGGTAAAGTACATGTATAAATGGATTTTTTTCTTAAATATCTATTTTTCAGTTAGGAAACATTTTAGTTTTTTTCAACCTCCAGGATTTTTATCATCTCCCCATCAAGAATCATAGATGTTGATGGCAAAAACATATGAAAGGTTTGTAGCATGAGCTCAAGTGACTGATACATGTCCCATGAAACTCAAGATGAAATTGGGGGTCTGGAGGGAGGGAGGGAGGAGAGGAGGGAGCAAGATGTACTTTCCCACCAACTATTTTTAAGTGGAATAACAACTAACAGCAGTTATCAACCTTTTTGGACTCAAGCCATCCTTGGAGGACCCTTCCAGTCTTACTTCTATATAACACCCTCTACACATTACAGGTATTGCACGATTAAATGGTTAATTACACAATTACCTTAAGGCCAACTACACGTGTAAAGTATTAATTACACAGAAAAAAGTTCCAACCAGTTATAAAGTTAGATCTTGAAAATGCGTACTAACTTTATAGCTGGTTGCTACTGAACTTTTATTTGCACTTGTAGCAGGGTCTCTCTTCCTTGTGGCTGGGAGCCCCATCAGCTGACAGGCCTCCTGACCGCAGAAGTGCACCATACCTAGTATATGTATATACCTACACCCCAGGGTCCTGGGGGATCACGACAGCCGTGAACCCTAGGGCCTGGGAGTTTCACACACCCCTGAGCCCTAGGAATTGTGGCAGGGATTCACACACCCTTATGCCTTGAAGATTGCAGCTGCTGTGATCCCCCATGGCTGGAAGCCCCCCAACTGAGGGGACACCCAGCAGCAAAAGGTTGCCTCCAGCAATAAGGCGCGATGGGATTTAATGTACGATCCCCTAATCGTGCCTGCTGCCATGCACGTGCAGCATGACAAGAGGTGCGCTTGTGTGTATCATGCCTTAGATCCCATCGTATTTTTACCTGCATGTGTGGAGGGGGCCTATGACTTCTCTATGACTCTGCAACTTATGTGAACTGCGGCTTCTTACAGACATGAAAAAAAATAAAATGAGCACATTAAGGTTGGTACACCCCTGCACCAAGCACAGCTCATGCCCAGAAGAGGTATTTCATTAGTTTGACCTGGCTCACCCAACATCTGTATAGATCAGGAGCTCCAGTGGGGCTTTTTGGTGCTTTTAGTGAATAGCTGATTGAACCAGCTTTAGATAAAAATGCCAAAAAGCCTCACTGATACGCCTGATCTATACAGAGGCTGGGCAGCCAGGTCAAACTAATGTGCTTCCTCTTCTGGTAAAGCGCTATTTTTTTTTTCATGTCTGTCAGCAACCCTAATGGCACATCATTTCACAAAACAGTTAATTGCTTACCATGTTTGCCTCCTTGCAGAGGGGACTGGCAGAGGGGATGGGGGCTCACCCCACTTGGGATAATCCTGCACCTGTGCTCCTCTGCTTAATTCATCTGCTTTCTAGGGAAGATGTTTCATGTCAAGGATCCCATGTTGGCAGGGGAAGTAGGAATCAAAAGCTAGTGAGTGGTGGACTCTGCATCCCTGGAGGTTTTTAAGACTGGGCTGGACAAAGTCTCAGCTGGGATGATCTAGTTGGGGATGGTCCTGCTTTGAGCAGGAGGTTGGACTAGATGGACCTCCAGAGGTCCCTCCCAACCCTAATTTCCTGTGACTTGTTGCAGCTGATTCGCTCTTACCTGGGTCTGCGAACAGTCTCAGAGCCCTCCTTGTCTTTCTTTTTCCACACCTGTCCCCCCACTAGCTTTTGATTCCTAGTGCCCCTGCCAACATGGGTCCTTGACATGAAACACCCCCCCCCCAGAAAGACAGACCTCCAGTCATTCACAACCCAAGTGTCTCCCCAGGGTGTCAGCAGATCTTTATTTATTTTTTTGGAAGGGCGGCAGGAGCGGGGAGATCAGGAAGGTGGTTAAGGGGAGAAGCAGATTAATTCAGCACAGGAGCACAGGTGCCCGCTTGTTTTTAAGACCCAGCTGGACAAAGCTTGGCTGGGATGATCCAGTTGGGGCTGGTCCTGCTCTGAGCAGGGGGCTGACTAGATGAGCCCCCCGAGGTCCCTTCCCACCCTCGTTTTGGATGAATATCTCTAACCTCAGCTCCCCTGGCTGCCACTGGAGACACTGCTCCTCGCCCTGTCACCTGCCACCAGGGAGACAGCCGGCGCAGCCCCATCTGTGCAGCCACCCTTCAGGCAGGGGCAGGCTGCTACCAAGTCCCCGCTTCTCTCAGTCGGGCTGAAACCAAGCCCCGTCCCCTCAGCCTCCCCTGCAAGGCCACGTGTTGAGTCACAGCCTTCAGCTTCCCAGCGCGGAATGACCTCCAGGACCCCCACACGGAGGTGAGGCGCGCGGGGGGTCCCCGCCGCTGAGGGAGGGGGCGGGGGGGGGTCCCGCCGGGCCGGATGAGCCGGGCGGGATCACCTGACATGGGGGGGGAGGGGAGGGGGCACGAAATAATAAACAGCGGCGAGAGGCGGGGACCGAGGCCCGGACCCTGCCCCGCACTTACCGGGTCGGGCGTCTCCACCACGTCCTCGGCGGCGCCCCCTAGACAGGGCAGGCACAGCCCCATGCCGCTGCCCCCCGCCCGCTCGCTCCACCGAGCCAGCGAGCGAGCAGCGCCCGCGCCGCGCCGCCCCGCCCCGCGCCGGGACCCGCACCCCGACCGGCACCGGGCACGGCGCCACCTGGCGCCCTGGAGCCGCCGCGGCCTGGCACCGCCCAGCACTGCCCCGCGGGCCGCCCGCGCCTCTAACCCCGGGGGTTAGTCACAGACAGTGCGGAGCCGGGCGCGGGGACTGCGGGGGGCACGGTGCGGGGTACAGAGAATTTTTCCAGCAGTGCTGCTGGCACATGCAGGTGCCCCACTTGCGCTTCCTGGTTAGCCCTGTAATTCCTGCCCTGTAATTCTCATCCTCTATTTCGCGTTGTGTCCGGCTCTACTTAGTGCATTATAGTACGGAACACAGAATACATAGGACATTATGCATAATACATAGTACAGAATAGTACAGAATCCATAGTACATAGTAGTACAGAATACATAGTTGCATTATACATAGTACAGAATACACAGTACATTATACATAATACATAGTACGTAACAGTACAGAATACATAGTACATAATGGTATAGAATACATAGTACAGAATATGTAACACATAGTACAAAATACAGGCAACCCCCGCTGAATGCTGTTTTGCTTAGCACTCTTTTACTATAACACTCATTTTAAATTGATACCTGGTTTCACTTAGCACTCATCAAGTTTTGCAATAACACTCGTGGTCGCCATCTTGGGTCATTAAAAACAAATGCAGTCGCCATCTTGGGTCATCAAATACTTTCGGTGTCGCTTAGCATTTGTTTCGCTTATTGCTTGGATTTTCAGGAACCAATTAAGAGCACTAAGCGGGGGTTGCCTGTACATAGTACATAGTATAGAATAGTACAGAATACATAATACAAAGATTAGTGTTGGTCTAATAAAAGATATCATCTCTACCAGGAGTCCTGACTGATTAATACAAAGTACAGAATACATAGTACATAATAGTACAGAATACTTAATACATAGTACATTATACATAGTTACAGAATACATAGTACATAGTAAAAAATACATAATACAGTACATAGTACATAATATGTAGTACAGAATACATAGTACAGACTAGTACAGTATAGATAATATAGCACATTATACATAGTTACAGAATATATTATACACATACAGAATACAGAATATATTATACATAGTACATAGTACAAAATACATAATACAGTACACACTACATAATACGTAGTACAGAATACAAAATGGATAGTACAGAATAGTACAGAATACATAATACATAGTACATAATAGATAATACATACCACAGAATACATAATAGAGAAGTAGAGCCGGACAGCATCTCAAGAGGTCATGTAGTGCAGCGTTTCTCAATCCATGGGTAATGACCCAAAAGTAGATCGCAGGAATATATGAAAGGGTCCTGAACCCTCTAGGGAGTCCCTAGAGAGAGAGGCGGGGAGCCTGAAGGGGCAGGGTGGAGGTTATGGCATCATAGGGAAGCAGGGCTGGAAGAGACCCCCACAAAATGGGTCTAGTTACCTGCTGGAGGCAGGTTCATCCCTGACTAAACCATCCCAGAAAAGTGTCTGTCTGACCTGCTCTTGAAAACGTTTAAGGATGGAGAGTCCATAGTTTCTTTAGGAAGTCCATGCCAATGCTTTATCAGCCTCCTAGTCAGAGACCATCCCGCCATCTCCAACCTAATCTTCCCCTGCTGCAGCTTGCAGCCACTGCTCCTCATCCTATCCTGTACTGTCACAGAGAAAAACCCATTACAATATCCTTAGAGCAGGGGTGTCACCCTCGCCTCAAGGCCACCAACAGGATTCAGCCCATGGGGCACCTTGTGGGCATAGGCAGATTAATGCAGGCCTGCAGGGCCCAGCCCCAGGGGCCTCTGCTAATCAGGGGTCCCTTGATGCCTGGGTTCTCTTGGGAAACAGTGGGTTTCCCTAAGCACATGGGCAGCGTTCTAGCCTGCAAGGGGTCCTGCTTGGGGCTGCCAAGAGTGAGACGCAGGGGGCACTGCATGCATGTGTGTGCGGCCACATGCATGCACATGGCCAGGAATGCAGCCCGGTAGCATGGAGAGCAACTCCCTGCAGGTAAGTGAGGAAAGGGTATGGGAGAGGGAAGGGGTGCAGGTGGTGCAGATCGAGGTCCCCATGATGAGAGAGGGAGTGGGGCAGGAGCTGGGGGCACTGCCCAGCATTGGCGATGCATAGGGGGTGCACCCTCTGAGATTGGCCATGCACCCCTTGAAGCACCAGCCATGAAACCAGAAGTGCATCCCTGGGACCCTTCCCCCCCAGTGGGGGAGGCACCCATGCTGCCCAGCCATGGTGGTGCATGGATTCTGAGGTGTTGCAGAGAGCAGAATGGAGCCATGCGTGGCTCATCCAGGGGGCACGGAGAGGGAGGGGGGACAGCTCCCTGCTGCGGCATGCACCCACTGGTGGTGGCATGGAGAGCATGTGCTCCCTCATGTTTGTGCACGTGGCAAATGTGGGCTGCTTGCTGTGGGCTTGGGGCTCTCCACTCTGCTGCCTTTTCCTTGGAAGCCTTGCAGTGGCCGTGCACCCCCTGCCCACCCAGCAGCAGTGGGGGCAACGAGTTATGCCCCCTGCTGCTGGATGGGCAGGGGGCACACAGCTGGTGCAGGGCTCCCAGGTTAGAGGCAACAGAGCTGAGAGCCCCAAGCCCACAGCAAGCAGCCCACATCTGCCCTTGCCCTGCTCAGATGTGCTGTGGATGCGGCAGGGGGGCAGGGAGCAGGGAAGAGAGGTAAGCATGTGCCACCTCACCCCCATCCTGGACCAGGTCTATCCAGCCTCCCCGGTGGGGCATGGAGTCCTGGCCTGCCCTTCGCAGTGGCAGCTGCAGGACAGGAAGGGGCCCCTCCTCCCACTGGAGTCCATACATTCATGGTTATAATGGGTGTGGGGGGCCTCCAATTTTCTATTTGCCCAGGGCTCCAATAAATCTCAATCCAACACTGCTGGTGGGTTGGATCCAAGCTGTGCAGGAGGGCAGCCGCAGCACTGGCAGTGATGTGATGCCCAGAGGCAGCAGCAGCATGAGGGAGGCAGGGGCGGAGGGTCCTGCTGAGGCAAGCCATGCTCAGTGCCAGTGGCCATGTGCCCAGCGGGGCTTAACTGATCACATTTCTAGTGCCCTCCAGGAGCCCAGTGGACTAGGTAGAAGCTCGACAGCTTAGACTGTACTAAGGGCACCTCAAATGTAAGCATCTGCCGGTTAAACCTCAGTAACTTTCTAGGCTTATATATGCCTACAGCTTACCATGAGTATTACCCATGCTTCTGGGCTTTGCTGGTTGCCCCCCTGCTTCCCTTGTCTGCTGTTTTTAAGTCTCCCTTGGAGGCACTGGGTGTTGGCTACAGCCAAGGTTGGGGACTTTGACTAGGATGTGTCAATGCTCCTTCTGGGAGCGAAGACAGAGGTTCCCGGCGGGGGGGGGGGGTTGCCCCTCTGCTCAGGGTCAGACTGATCACCATATTTGGGGTCAGAAGGAATTTTACCCCACGGTCAGATTGGTATGGACTGCGGGAGTTTTTGCCTTCCTCTGTAGTGAGCAGCGTGGCCCTCTACCTGGGAGCTCTCGAGGGTATATTGGCAACATTTCATAGAAGCAGGATGTTGGCTGCTGTGGTTCCCCTGCTTTATCTGTGGCAGGATAGGGTGCTAGGTCTGTGTTGTGTCAGGGTTGATGGTAGCCTTTTATGTAGAGTTTAGATGATAGATTGTACAGGATGGCTTGGATATCTATGATCCTGCCTCAGGCAGGGGGTTGCACTAGGTGACCTCTAGAGGTCCCATCCAGCCCTCCTTCTTTATGACTATATGACTAACTTGTGCTATGTGCCCTCTGAGTGCCTCAGAGTTCCTCCACTTCAGGTAAGGGGTTGGATGTGCTACCCAGCTCATGTGAGGGTAACTTCAGTCTGCTCCACAGAGATAAAACAACCAATTTGCAGTCCTCCAGCATCCTAGGATGCTCCCAGCGCCCCCTCCGTCCACAGCAGGGATGGAGCCCAGGTGTCCTGGCTCATAGCCACACTCCTGATTGTCAGCACTCTAGGGGCAGGGAAAGAAAAGCTGTGCAGACAAGAAACAGTATTAAACTTTGACATGCGACTGCTCATGGCATGTTCTAACTAATAACACTTAACATTGCACAGATTTAGTATGGCCTAGGAGTAGCATGTAACTTCATCCTTAGAGTGTTTATAGACATGGGTAGGGCTCTAGGAGGTGGCAGGGAGGGGCACTTTAATTAGCGCAGCTCCAAGAGCCACACTAATTAAAAGTACCTGGAACATCACATGTATCAGTGTCCCCCCACTGAAAAATAGCAGCAGGGAGCTTTGAACTAAAGCTCGTCAAATGAGCTTTAGTTTAAAGCGTCCTGCTGCCATTTTTCAGCACAGAGACGCTGATACACATGACTCTGGAGCCTGCTGGTAGGTAATCTCCTTGCTCCAGCAGACTTGATTAATGGAATTTGCTCCAACGTGCTGGAATTACAGCACATCAGAGCAGCCTCCCTGCACATATATAGGACCTCTTGGAGAATAACACACTCAGGAAGGCATGAGCTTTCATAGGTAACAGCATCTGATGAAGTAGGCTGTTGCCTATTAAAGCTTATGCCTTTCTGAATAAATCAGTCTCTAAGGTGCCACCCTGCCCTACCTTGCCCTATCTTACATTAATGTAAACCTTATTAGCTGTTTTCCTCGAGCCTCTGCCTTACTGAAATAATGTGGTAAATTTTGGGTGCAGACACACAACACATTTTTGTAGGTATAACACCTAATTACAAAACCACTGTAAGTCGCACCTGTGTCCAGAAGGGCCAGATGGCCACCCTTTCCTTGGTAGTTACTTGTAGTAGGTACTGATGTAACACCTCATCAGTAGATGGTGGGGCAGTTGGCAATAACTTGTCTGCACTGAGCAAAAGGCTACCCCACACTGAAGCTGAGTAGCACTGTAGACTCACAACCTGGGCACTTATATCAGTGTGCTGTTACTTCTAATATTCTGAGGTGTAACTTTCCCCCAGAGTAGAATGACATATTGGTATCAGGATGTCTGTCGTCTCCATATTTACATTAGCGCACCAGTATAAATGTGGTGTGTGTCTTGTATCTGCAGGAGATGTTAAATGATGTTTCAAATCATGCTTGCTAATTCCTTTTTTTTACAGAAGCACTTTTTCCTGGAATATTCCTCCTATAGACAGGTACACACACCAGCGTTTTGGAACAGGTTGCCGACTAGGTGGTCTGTGCCTAGATTTCAGTTGACTTTGAAAACCATATAGTAGGGTTGCTATTTCAGTTCAGAGTGATTCAGTTCTGTGTGTGGTTAATTTTCCATATTCCTCTGTAGATTCCTTTCTCCTTCCATGGCTTCCTCATTTTCCCCATAATATCTCTATATGGCTCTCAAACATTGGAGCCAATGCGGGTTTTAGCACTGTCTTTAGTGAGAGATGTTAAGACCAGTAGAGTATTTTGAAAATCTCACTTGTCAATCCCAAACTACTGATGAGAATAATAAAATGTATTTGGAGATTCTCATCCAAGGTATTTTGGAGGTAGTCATCCAAAAAGTTCTATTTGTCCTGTGATCCTGCCCATCTATACATCTGACGTATGTAACTATAAGTAGATCAAATAGAGTTTAGCGAAATGGTGCAGAGGTGGAAATAACAGTCAGGTTTATAATAAAAGGCCAACCAACTTCCAGTATGTTGATTAAATGAGTCTGAGTATGCTCAGTTCTGGAGTATAACCTCTGCCACAGACCATAATATTTGAGTGGGTTTGAAATTAGGCAAAATTACATTTATTATCACTAATAGCAAAAGGCTTGATCTAAAACCTTGAAGATAATGAAAATATTGCCATTAATCTCAAAGGGAAAGTCAACTGAATCAGGCAAAAGCACACTTACTTGTTATTTTGTATCAAGATGAAAAACCTTGATAAAGTAATAACATTTATTTTAAATTTCATCCTCCCTCCCAAATATTAGAACAGATGGCAAGAGTAGACACTGAGTTACTCTAAATCAAAGTGTTTCGAAAGAGCTTCTAAGGATAACAGTGTAAGGTATAAACCTGCACCTGTTCTGGGAAATTAGTTTTGATGAACTGTAAAATCTCTTCTGGCCATAACTTTTTGATTCTAGGTAATAACAATTATTTAGCTAGAAAATGATTGTGTGCACTTACAGTTTTATTCAATTACCGTCACTGGGTACAAAAGATTGCCTTCATTTAGTGCTTTTTTAAATCACAGTTTGAGTGGCCTTAGACAAACTAGGTCTCAGAGTATGTCTCTCTATAAATAATAGCCAAGCGACACTGACAAGTGTGAGGATTGATACATGCCTTTAGTAACCACTTCAAAAGGGTAAAAGGATATTTCACTTTCAATTTTGCTGCTTTTTTTATTCATCCCATACTGCCTGTCATATGAAATTGTTCCAGATGCCTAGTCATCCAGGGACAAGGGAAGTAAATCTAATGGAAATTAAACACAGATTGAAAAAAGTGTCATTTTATTAGGGACAAAAGAAAATGTCCTAATTAATTTCAAAATCACTCTAGTAAAGCCTAGCCTAGGCTCCTACCTGCAACTAACTAAAACTGTAATAAACTCTTTAACACAGTTTATTTTTCAGTTATTTAGATTAAGCTGGCATCTCATGGATAGTAGTTAACACTCACTGATGTATGGGCACATTTTTTGGCAATAAAACATCTATTAATAGTTACTGGATGGAGGCCCTTCTGGGATCTTCTTAAAGGGAACCCAGATCTAGCCCACAAGTCTCAGGGTGTCCCTTTGTCCTTGGCCAACTCCATTTGGGAATCCAGGAAATAATCCCATGAATGAACACCTCTCTCAGTTCTAAAGCAAGGCTGTTATTTAAGCAGAACAAGCTCTTACTCCATATAGGAAAAACCTCCTACGGGAAGTCACACATTAGGGTTGCCAACCCTCCCAGAGTGGCAGGGAATTGACCGGAATGGGCAATGATCTCCTGGGGACTATTGAAAGCAATCTGGGAGATGGATATTGTGAACAGGTTGAACAGTACAATTAATGACATTGTGTCATGTTGGGAAAAAAAAAACCTCTCTCGGAATAGCTTCAGTCAGAATTAGCAACACATGCACATTTCCCAGCACACATGCACATTTCCCAGCTATAATACAAAGTTTCCAGGCCTTGGCAGTCTAACCATTCTGGTTAATTCTGACCTAATTTATAGTACTAGTAACCTCTGCTATTGGATAAAAATTAATCCTTTGCCCTAGTCATTGATGAGGTTCTCATGGGCTGTGAATTTGTTGAAGGCTTGATTTCGAGTTTTGTTGCCTGGACCGTCCCTCTCTATTGCTTCTTGGTTAGTGTGGCCCTCCTGGCTGAGTCCAGGTGCTCTGTAGAGCCTACCTCTTTGTGCAGCTTCCCTGCTCACAGCTGGATCCAGATATCCTCTGGATTGAGTTGCTCTTTCAGTCTACCTGATCGAAGATTCAGACCCCTCTCTTTGGTTCCCTTGGAGCCTTGACTGACATGGGGACTACCAGATAATATGCTCTGTAGATTTTGGAATGACAGTTGCATCCTATAGTAACCAGCAGACAACCCCTTACTTCTCTGCAATGCAAATCTCCTCATCTGTTTGAGTGTAGTAATGTAGCATGTGCACAGTCATATGTTAAGGGTTAATACCCTCTCTAATGTGCAGCTCTGACTTGCATGCTGCCAAGTCTTCTCTATGCCAGGTTGGCTTGCCAGCTTCCTAGTGACAACGCAGGCTTCAGGATCAGGCCACACTGGCCTGTATTTGGCCCCAACTGGTTCCTGCCAGCTCAGATCATGCTCATGTCACTCCTGCTGGCCTAGATCAGGCCCCTACTGGGCCAGATTGGGCCAGATTGTCCCCACCAGCCAGGACCTGGACCCCTGCCAGCCTGGTTCAGGCCCATGTTGCTCCCGCTGGGTGCTGAAGCTGCCTAACAGTCCATACAGGAGGAGTGGGTTGGAGAGGAACTATCAGGCAGCCACAGAACCTGGTGGAGCAGCATGGGTTTGATCAAGCAAACAGACAGCTGCCAGGCCTACCCACATTTTCCTGACAGCTCTCAGCCCAGTCCTGCTCCCTCCCTTCCACCCAACTTGCTCTGCAGGGAGCAGCTAGGCAGCATGGGCTCAGTCCAGGTGTGCAGGGGACTGCAGGGCCCATTCACCCCCCTCTTGTGGCTGCTTGGTAGCTCCCTGCCCTCTACCCACCTCTTCCCAATCCTTACACCCTCTTCTCCCCCCATCCTCCTTTCCCCCTTCATTCATGCCCCCCTTCCCTACCTCCCTGCCCTGTTTCACCTCTTTCCTTCCCCCTCCCCACTCAACACCTCCCCAGGCACCCACTGCTGCTCAGCTGTTCCCAGCTGTGAGTTGGGGAAGTAAAGATCTGGATGATAGCTTGTCCATGCTGGGAGCAGTGCCACCTGGGATACTGGGGCAATGCAAATTGCTGGTTGCAGCATCATAGAGCAGACTGAAGTTACTGCGACATGAGCTGTGTAACACCAACTGTAGATAATCCTGCCTGAAGAGTATTATAAGACACCGAGAAGGTCTTAGCTCATCTTTTCCTTCCTTAATGTATAGATGCTCCAATTTTAAGAGCGTGTTTCAAAGGTAACATGTAACTACACCCTTAGCTAATCTTCTGTTCTGCTGTCCCTACAACGTGGAATGGAACTTCTGGTGGGAACTCCAGAGGATGGTCACTCCCGTGCCCAGTGGTGACAAGTAGGGGGTGCATGGAGGTGCATGTGTACCCCCTGAGAGCGCTGCTGCACCCACTCACAGCCAGCGCTCCTTGCTTAGACAACAGGTGGGGGGAGGGAGGAGGGGCAGGCAGGATCACCAGTACTCCCCCTATGAGTGCCAGCCAGGGAGTGGGGGCACCAGAAGAAGCGCTGCTGGTATTTCCAGGAGTGCTGCTGGCACATCCAGGTGCTCCACTTGCACTTCCTGGTCAGCGCGATAGGCCATGGTTGGTGAGATTGGCGGGGGACCCCCTTGGTAGGTGAGATTGGCCATGGCCCACCCCCCAGTTGCTGACTGGCCACTGGAGTGGGGGACATGCCCCCCTGACACAGGAGGCACCAGTCGCCCATGCCCCTGCTACTACCCAATCATAGCTTTAAGGGGCAGATCTGTGCCATTACATGGTGCAACACTATACAACAGTTTACTCCAGTGTTAACGCATATACCACGCATGCCCTTTCCCCCAAAACTCAGCTCTCTAAAATTGGAGTGCTTAAGCAGGGAAAATGAGTATTCTTTGTTGGAATAGAAGCACGGAAGAATAGAAGCAGGGAGACAGTGCTGCAAGATGGCCAGTCTCAGGGAGACAAGTGGCAGTTCATCCTTCAGGGTCAGACCTAGTGTTAATCCTCACAGACATATCCACAGTCATCAAGATCCTATGCAGTCATATTCAGTTATGACTGGAAAAATCTTTTGTTCATTTTGCCTTCCCATAACAAGTTGCATGTCTTATTTAGGGGTGTATGGTATGACATGATATGACATGTCTTATTTAGGCGAGAAAATATGGCATGTTAATTTCAGAATGGTTTGTTACATGTGGATGGATAACTCTTAAACTAGATTTGAATTGTCTATAAAACTAGATGTGTAGGTTTAGTGTAACTGAAAAGGACCATTTTATAGGTAATTCTAATTTGCTAGAGGCATTAGGCTTTAAGTATGCTTTTGAAAGTCAGAAATATATTTTCCATAATATCTAAACTGCATTTTTCGTTGTTGAAATTAATCCAATTCCTTCTTGTTCTACCCCCCCTCAGGGAAGTGGGAGAACAATTGATCACTGTCATCTCTATAATAACCTTTAACATGTTGAGAAAAATTTTCAGACTGTATCTCCCAGCACACACATATTCATGCACTAAAAAAAATAATTACCTCTCATTTATTTTACATTGCATCCCCAGAATGAGACTGGAGTTTTTTTTTTTTTTGCAAGAGTGTCTCACTGTTGACTCAGTTTGTGGTTCATTATAACAGCAATTTATTTTTCTGTAATGCTGCTTCCTATCCAGATATTTTCAGTGGTTGTATTTGATTTCTTCTTATTAAGCTTGGTACTTTGCACATGCACTTATTAAACTTCATCTTGTTGATTTATCACAATCATCCTGTCTTCAAAATGTTTGAGACTTTTTCCACCTTGGTGTCATCCACAGATTTTATAGGTATACTTCATGTTCCAGCATCTAAGTCATTAAAGAAAAAAAATTATAGAACTGGTCCTAGACAGAAACCTCTAAGACCATGGTAGAAATTAGGCCTGTGCAAAGTGGCTAGTATTCACTTTGGATTCAGATTCGGCCAATTCGGGGGACAGTGATTCAAATCACTGTCCCAGTTCGGCTGAATCTGATTCAGAGATTTGGCAGCAGCTGAATCTCTAAATCTCTGAATCAGCCAGGCCAGACCCATGCCCCACTCCTCTCCCAGCCTAGCAATGGCTGCCCCAGCTCCCAGCACTTGTAAAAAAAAAAAAAAAAAAAAAAAGCCCCAGCTCACCAGGTGCTGCTGGGCAGTGGGCCATCGCTGCTGTTCATCACTGCCCCATGCTGCATGGGAGGCTTTGCATGAGCCCCCTGACTCCCCCCTTGCTCCCCCAGCCCTCCCACGGGTGCCCCACCTAGGCCAGATCTGGCCCTTAAAAAAAAAATAAAGAAAAAAGAAAAAACCCTGGAACTCACTGCTCCTGCCAGTGGGGGTAATCCCCGCTGCCACACCTGGCCCTGTGCCATGTAGGGGGCTCTGCACAAGTCCCCAAAGCCCCGAGGCCTCTGCAGGAGTGGTGAGTCCTGGGGCTTTTCTCAGCTTTTTTTTTTTTCTTAAAGGGCCGGAGTTGGCCCAGGTGGGGAACCTGTGGAGGGACTGGGGGAGTGAGGGGAGAGGTCCAGGGGCTCATGGAAGAGCCCCCCATACAGCATGAGACAGTGCAGAGGCAGCAGAGATAGCGCCCTCACTCAGCAGCACCTGGTGAGCACCAGGGCTTTTCTTTAAAGTACAGAGCTGGGGCGGGGGGTAGCCACAGGGGAACTGGGGGAGTGGAGGGGGTCAAGGGGCTGGCAGGGGTCCCTCCATGGGCCTGCCCTCACCTCCCACTACTTACCAGCTTGGAGTCAGCTGCAGTTCCCTGCTGCAGCCACCAGGCACTGCCTGAATCATCAGGCATCGATTCGGACCTTTAAATTGGTCCCCTGATTCAATTCAGATTCAGAGATTCAGCCACCAAATTGGGCCGAATCTCTTCCAAATCAAATCACCACCCGAAGCTTCACACAGCCCTAGTAGAAATACTTTCTCATTTGATAGCAAACCATTAATAACTATTTTTTAACATGGTATTTCAACAAATTGTACACCTATCCATGGGTGCTTCCATGTGGAAACACAGCTATACATTTTTTATAAGGATGTAATGTACGACAGTGTCAAAAATCTTACCAAATTCAAGGTATTCCCCATTACTCACTAGGCCTTTCAAAGAACGTTTGATGTGGCTTGTTCTTGGTCAGTCCACGTTGGATGTTGCTTATTTAATATATTTTTTTCTAGGTGATTTTTTTTTGTTTGTTTGTTTGTTCGTTCGAGTATCTCCTTGCGTATTAAGTTATGTAGACATATCTATAATTATACTAATACATAATGTATGGTTCCTCCTTATTCCTTTTTTAAGCTTCCTGCTGTATTTGTTCTTCTCCAATCCCGTAGAGTCTTCCCTTCACAAGTTCTCTGAGATAATAGATAATGGTTCAAAAGCTTTTCAGCTAAATTATTCTATGGTGAATTTCTTCAGGTTTTGCTGACTTGAATACAGCTACCTAATCTAATTATTCTTTAAAGACTATTTTATTAATCTTTTCTGCATTTCTAATCCTTGTTAAAATTACTTATGTTAAAAGTATCTGGTTACAATTAACTTTTATTTTTGTTCCCACCACCCCATCAAAGCAGAAGTAAAAATGGTGTTGAATGGTCTATCCTTGTTGTTTGTTTTTCTTCCCCGTTAAGTAATGGACTGCTACCTTCTTCATCTTTTTCTTACTTTTACTGTAGTTAAAACATTTTTTGCTTTTTGTCTTTTATGACCTTTTTTTTTTTCTTTCTCATTTTATCCCTACAAGCTTCTGCTGTTCCTTTATACTTATCATTAGTCATATGTCCTTGTTTCCACATTTTGGGTAATTCACCTTTGATTTCCTTGTCATTAAAAAGTTCCTGATGCAGATACTTTGGTATTTTGCTCCCCTACACTTCTTTTTTCCTCCCCCAAATCTTTCCCATATACTTTTCTTAACAAACTACTTGAGTTTGCTTTTTGTCTGCTTTTATTTATTTATTTATTTTTTGGAAGCCCATAGTCCTTCATTGTCTATTGTCTTTGTTCAGCTATTTAATTTTTTCATTTTTATCAAATCAAGGGCTAAGTACAGATGTTCAGAAAGCCCCTGGAAAAACTGCTCTTACTTATTGCACCTTATTCAAAGTGCGATAAGTTAGCCTGGGAGCCAACGAAATGTTCAGTGGAGGAGGGGATCACAGCCTGCCTGCATTGGCTTCTGGGGGCGCTCCTGCATGCCTCTCAGGAAGCTGCCAGAGTGGCCTGTCTCCTCATCCTCTCCCTGCACCATAGCTGGGAGGAAACACGAAGCGGGGAGAGGAAATGGACCCCCACCACCATGAGCCTTGTTGGCTGATTGTGTTGGGGAGGAGTGGACCAGGTTTGTGTTGGGAAGGGCTCTATTCCCACGCCCAGCCTCTTGGCAGCTGCACCCAGCAGCTGCAGTGTGGTGTAGTGTGGCCCAGCTGGGGCTGCTGCAGGGACACAGACCCCAGAGCCTTTCCCCCGTGGCACTAAGTCAGGTCAGTGACAGCTAGGAGGGCAAGGCTTTCCCAGGCTTGGGCAGAGCAAATGAGCTCTGCCCGAGACTGGAGCATAGTGTTATGCAGTACTGCCTGGGACGTCAGCAATTGTACTCTAATTAACCCTCGATGGGTTCTGGCATTAATGTTTGATATAACACTCTAAAAGAAAGCACTTCAGGTTAGTTGTGACAAAGGAGCTGAATTGTGGGTGGTCACAATACCGGCCCGCCCCTCTGTCTAGGATAGTGTGCTCTGTCTCTGCTGGCATGACTTGTTGTAAATAAACTTGATGTACAATACAGGAGGCTGTCCACTTAATGTCCCGATGCCTAGGGCGTTGCACACAGCTCTGACCTTCCTTATACAGTGTTCCATGCCTCGCAGATGGCATCCATATTGCACAGTACCACACAACAACTCATGCTCCAGGGTCTCACATGGGACTCTTGCTCCCCCCTGGAGCTTGCCATCACTATACTGCCACACTGTGCTCCAGGCTACCCACTGTAACTCCCCTGGCCCCTTACTGGCTTCCCTCGGCTTTTGGCTCTGCTTGCCTAAAGTATCCTCAGTTGTGCACTGCACACCCTCTTGCTGGATCCCAACTCTGCCTCTGGCCCACCTTCTCCACCTCTTGCTGGGGCTACTCCTCTGCCCTGTTGCTGGGGAAACAATTTACTTCCCTCACTGGGGCGCACTCAATGAACTACTTCAGTGCAGCCCTTCAGCTTGTCCCTTGCAATTCTACTCTACACCAACGACTGCATATCCCTTCAGGCCTCCTTGGTGGTCCTGCTCTACACAGCCTCTTCTCCTGCTGCGTCCCTTCACTAGGACCAACACCTCTGCCCCTATGCTGGGGCCTCAGGGTCTTACACCCCCATGGGCTCAGGTGTCCAGAGATGTGCCTGGCCCCACTGCTTGCTCAACATCCCACTAAATTCTGGAGGCTGGGGTTATAAGGTGCCCCTACCCACCTTTTACTGGGGAGGCAGCTGGCCTGGCATTTCTGGGGAACTTCCCTGCCATGGATAGTCCCACCAAGTCACTCTTCCCCAGCAGGGTGTAGTTTTCAGTCAAGCCCCAGGACCAGGAGCTTCCTGCCATCTCCATAGCTTCTGCCCTTACCTCCAAGATGTCATGAGCAGCAACTCCAGCAAGGTAGTGTTCTTCCAGCTCCTAGCAGCAAATTTCTGTCTCAGCCCTGAGGGCCTGGATCTAAAATGGAGGCTGCTCTGCCCCCCTCTTCCAATCCCAGGTCCCTCTTGCAGTCATGTGACTGCCTCATTATTCTGGCACACACCTGCCAGCTGCCTTGATGCCTGCTGTGGCCCTTAAAGTGGCAGGCACCAAAGGTGCTCTGCCACATTAGCACATATCCATCCAGAGTTAACCTTGAGTGGGAACCACCATTTTTAAAGCTCTTTATGTACCATGAACATCTGTTCTGTTATGGCTGTGAAGTGCTTTCTGCACATTTAAAGCATGGACACAAATGATATGGCTCAGAGCAATCCCAGCAGAGTCACAGCTGCTCCCCTCCTGTCCCCTATAGAGTAGAGCCAAGACCAGTTGGAACTTAACCATATACGGGTTTAGTAGGGAAAGAACCAGGGAAAGATATGACCCACAGATGGGAGGGGGTGGGGGGCAATGGGTGCAAGAGAACAAGAAGGGATTCAGTAAAGGGATCTTTATGCTATACATCTAGCAGAGGCAAATCAACAAGAATCTTGAGGTGCAGGGTTTCACAAAATATAAGATGCAGGTTAACAAAATATGAGATGCAGGTACCCCGGAGGGGCAGGGAGAAAACAGCTGAGGAAAGCCAGCTCCCAGGTGAGGATTCCTTCTTCAATCAACTCACCACTCAGTTGCTTGGCCCAGGAATTGAACCTGTGTCTCCAGTGTAGCAAGCAGAGATTTCCCCCCTAAACCATCAAAACCAGAATTGCTGGCTGTAGCTCAGGCTTTTGTCCTTCAGGGAACCTTTGCATGCTGAGGGGACTGCACACCACACTGCCCATCCTCTCTCCAGGGAATTGGAACCCTGAGCCACCCCTGCAGCTCCAAGGCTGGGGTTCCCCGCTGGGGATTTCCCGCACGCTGCCCTGCACACCGAAGAGAAACAACAGCTACGGGTATCCAGTTAAGCTGCCCCTGCAGCTCCGAGGCCGGGGTCCCTGCTGGGGATTCCCTCCATGCCAGCCTGCACACCAAAGGAAATGCTGCCTGGGTTTCCAGCCTAGCTGCTGCCTGCAGGTCCGAGGCTGTCGCCTGCACCGGGGCTCTTCTGAGGCAACTGCTCCTCCCTGACTGGCAAACTCTCACCAGCTCTTCAAGGCCCCTCTTCTTTGCCCCTCATCGATCTCTTCTCTCCAGGGTCAGGCGCACTGCCCCTTATATCCCCCTCCAGGTGACTGTCAGGACCAATCAAGCGACATAAGAGGTGAGTCTACTCTCAGGTCTGGTTTCCCTACCTGGCCCTTGGATGAGGGGGGACAAGCCCACTCCTTTTCTTGGGGCTTGACTGGTGGGGAAAAGGAAATTCCCCTCCCACCAATCATTTTTGAATTTTTCAAATCTCTGGGCCAAGCCTCCACTGGGTAGCCCACCACAAGCGCTTTAAGTGTAGCATCTTTATCTAGCCATAACCTCTGTTTTGTGATCACTTTCTCTTAATAGGTCCAAATTCCAAATAGTCGCCCCTCTATTAAATTCTTCCAAACTCTGCAGCAAAAAGTTGCCCCCCAAACATTTTTAAGAACTTGGTTGTTTCTAACTTGGTATGTTTGGTACTTGGCATGTTTCTAAGAACATATTGTTTTTCCTACAGATACCTGGGTAATTACAATTCCTACCCAGGACCACAAGATGATTCTTTTAATTGATCAACTCTCCAAGCTCCCTTCCTGAAAAAGTAACAAACATAAAATACAAAGAAACCTAACAATACCTCATTCACATTGTTATCAGGCTCTTTCATCAGTTAATCATCCTCCCTGGCAAATTTACCTGCCACACCTTGATGGGAGATAATAGAAATGAAACACAAGTGAAACGAGTTCTCAGTGATCTCTTTTACTCAGTAACAAGGTGATGTTGCCGATTACTTCCGTATTTATGGAGAAATTGCAATAACATGCCCTGCGAGTTTTACCCCTTGGCCCAGTCAGTAGGTACATCAGTCAACCTACGTCCTCTCTTCTGACTTGTCTCCCACTTTCTTTTATTTCAGGTTGCACCTCTGTGTTGCCCCGCTCTGAGGAAGAAGCTACAGCCCGTTCAGGTAAGGAACAGCATAAATGCCTACCACTCTCGCAGCCTTGCGGTCGATTCTTGTAGCATATCCTTCTCTCACTTATCCAGCATCTTCCCATTGAAGACTTTAACTTCACTCGCAGTCAATCTCTCAGTCCATTGCTCATCACCTACTGGAGGCCGAACTCTCAGGCGGATCCTCCTTTTATCTGCTGGTTATCTATAGTATTGGCAATCAGCTTTGAACTTGCTGCCAGTGTGTCTTGTTTTGTTCCTCCCTCTCTGCCCCTCATGGCCTCCTCAGGTGTTCTTAATTTTAGTGTTGCTCCCCTTAGGAAAAGGACTGCTTCCCTGTTACACACATCCTTCTCTTGATTTAGTATTTTATAGTAGACCTGTAGTCTATAGTAGTTCACTGTGACAGTGCTCCTTTTTACCTTCAGCCAGGGACATACAGTGGTATTCAACAACTTTGCCTTCACATTTGTATAAATTTCAGAGCACATATATTATACTTCATTTACAATGCAACCCTTAATCCTTTTTCCTGTTTCTCCTTCTTGAAAATACAATATTCTCTATACTAGTATTTCCAGTGCTAGGTTTTATCCTATTAAAGCTTTGTGCTACCAATTAAGTCACAATTATGTCCTAAGATTTCAAGTTCTTCCTGTTTATTCCCAACACTCATGACATATGTGCCAAGACACCTCTGATGTTCAGAATGGTACCCTGTTATTTTCTATGGATATGGTTGGGAGCATGCTCCTGCATTTTCTGAAGTCATCCAGCAAACCTTTCATTGGCATTTATTGAGAGAAGAATCTGATGCATGGGGGAGGTGAAGAATGAAATGAAAGTGGTGGGATGGCCATATGTTCCTCTTCACTTAACACCAAATCTGGAATTACTCGAGGGAGTGCACACAGAGCTGTAGCTAGACAGTTCTGGCCTATGTTGCTTCCTCTGAGAGCTCTGTACCCCTTAGCATGGTGAATTGTAAGTCAGTGTTTAGCCATCTCTCCATCATTTTGGAAAGGTATTTTTTTGAAATCCTAAAGTACTGTGGAACTGAAGAATTACTAGCTTTTTTTTGCAACGGGATGAACTAAGTCCCGTTGCAAAAAAAGTACTAACTAAGTACTGGTGAGGTTGCTTACCCAATGCCAAACACCTCTTTTTTTCCAATACATCTAATTGGAACTCATGAATTACTGGCTCAAAATCCCATGTTCAATCTATCAGATATCCACTCTACAATAAATAAATTATTTATCTTGTCTAATCTTCTGCATCCAGCAGTGCCAAAGTATGTTTCTGAGAAACATTTTCTGTGTTGGAGAGAATATTGTTATGGTGTGGGGAGAATGGGTATTTGACAGCAGGACCTAGTAAGAAACAAAGTTGAGTGTGGAAAACAAAACGTAGACCATTTTAGGATGACAGTTTGTCCAGGCTTAAGGGAGTAGTTTAGTTTAAAAGCTACTAGAAAGGTATTTAGGGATTTGCCCTGCCATATTTTGAAAGAATTCCTGAACTGTAGGGTCTAGTCTCATAGGTGACTTCTTACAAAAAGAAACTTGTACAAAAATGGTGCTATGTAAAGAATGACAGCAGTCACTGTTTATGGAGCTATAAAGGTCATCTCTGCAAAGGAGGAAGAATAAGCAAACTGTTTTATGAAAATAAATGAACAGAAAATCCTTTGTGAAACATTTCCAAGAATTTCTGTTGCTATTCTGTTGTGAATCTGTGTGTGATCTTTTCACAAAAGTTTGTTGTTCAAAGATGAACAAACACACAGTAAATTGATCAACTCCCTAATTCCTCCGTGATACATTCCTTGAAAAATATATTTTAGCTAATCTTAGCTATATTTTTTAGTAATCTTTATGAGAGGGTAAAGAGCTATTAAGTCATGTAGTTCATGCCTCTTACTACTCCAGGGTTGTTCCCTGCAATCTTTTTTCTGCTTCTTTGATCTAGTCTCCAGAGATGGAGCATTCACAACTTTGGCATTTACAAGCACTTTACACTTACTGGCATTACAGATCAGACTGCATACTAAGTATATGGCACTGCTCCAGTGCCAAACTGTCCCATGGGAGCACACTCTTTCTTAAAGGGCCCCATAATTCATAAAAGCCAATTGACTTCAGGTGTATTAATTGACTTCAGGGTCTCTGCTTGTGACATCTTGGGACGAGTTTTAAGATGTCTTAAAAATACCTAGTTCTGTCGAATGATAACAGGAGTTGAGATTGTTGTTATGCATCTAAATCAGTGGCAGCTCTCAAGAATTTCACTTAATGTCAATGTCCCCTCTTTCTTCATGATACTAAGTGAATCAACAGTGTAGACACCATGTGAATGAAGCATGACGTCTCAGGGCTCCTTCAAGAGCAGAAGCAGTGGAGCTAAAGAGCCCTGAGAGCTAGGCAGTGATCCACAGCTACAGGTAGCCTTGACAGCGGGCTTATGAGGGAACTAACTAGCACCTGCACCCAGTCAGCTGACCAGAAAGAGACAGGGCCCTGGACACATCTAAGCCCAAGGTTTGGGGCTGGCAGGAGCTAGCTCTCTGGCACTAGGGGGAATAAGCTCTTGCAGAAAAAGCTATTTGGAAATGCTGGGTTGCCTATTCTGCTGCTGGTAAGACTGATGGGTTCTAGGAGCTCCTAAAGTACCTGAGGCTAGGAGGCACACACTGCTGAGGGAGAAGGGGCAGAGGGGCCTCATATTTACATTGTTATTTGAACCGGTAGACCAGGATGAGGCTAATTGGGGAGGAGGAGGCCTCATTGGGGCACACGACCATGTAGAGCGCCAGCACCAGTGGAAGCATAGCAGGGCTGCAAAGAGCCCAGCCCTGGGGGAGGGTGCAGAGACAGGGCTGCAGAGAGCCTAGCGCCAGAGAGGTTGCAACTCCAGGGGCCAAGGGCCCAGTGACATCTGGAGGCTGAGCTAAACTGAGGCCTCAACAAGTGGGACAACGTTTAAATACCATCTGCAAGGCATGGACTGTGGTAAAGGGAAGGTTTTGGAGCCACACACCTAGCCCATAAGGCTTAGGGTGTCCCGTTAGGCATCTACTCAGAGCAGGACGCAGAAAGGGGTCCAAGAACCCACAAGGTCCAGTGGGGTCCACCAGGACCATGACTGAACAGACACTCATGGGCAGCCTTCTTATTTATTAGTTGTACCAACAAGACAAGGTGAGAAAGGAAGGCACCAGCAGGGCGGAACTGAGACAGTCACAGAGCCCTAGGGGATCCCGCGCCATGACATATGAATATGGAAAATCCATCCCCTGCTCAGGGCCTGTGCAGAGGCCATATTGCTGCTATTCCAGCCCGTGGAACAACAACCACTGATTTTCTACATGTTTGAATCTATTACCACTTTGCTTCTCACACAGCTTGACCCCAAACTGGTCTTCTGCTTTGCTGTTTTAGGAGTAGTCTAGAGACAATTTCAGTAACATCTGGTAGGGTTCTGGATTTGTACAGCAATGTTTAGGCCCCTTTAATGAGTATGGATGTTATAAAGGGCCTTCAGCTGGCTGCCTGAATCAGGGAAATTTCACCTTCAAATGAATAGTATAGCAGTGATCATTTAACTTATCTAGGTTAAGGGTGCTTTTCTCAATTACACAAAGCACTGGGTTTTGCTAATTGCCTGCCAAGTACATCTTGACACTGGGGTGAAGAAGGTTAATGCCTAGTGGCTCATAACAGAAGACAGTTTTTACAGTAATGGTGAAACAGAGAGATTGCATTAGTTAATTATGTAATCTACCTTTTAAAAAATTACTCCATAATGTGACTGAGCAGTTTCTTTTCAACAGTATTATCAGCAACTGCACATATTTTTAAAAAAATGTATTACCCTGACAGGTTTTTATTAATATGATTAATGTTGTGTAGTGGATTTTGAGCATCTGCTCTAACAAGGAGTGTAATTTTGACATTCCAGCTCTGTGCACATTTTTGGCAACATTTTAAAATAGGTGGCAATTCATTATCACTTCATTTGGAGCACATTAGTCATGATGGTATTTATGTAGGCATGATATTTTGTTTCTTTAAAATCTAACTTATTTAGCATGAAATATCAGCTTTTCTTTTCCTCTGTAAATCCAGCAGATGGTGCTGCTTGCTCAGGGATCTTCTATTATTTCAAACCCATTACCACAACTACAATCTGTCATTGTTTTGCTTTAGTTTTCACAAACATGCTGTTATGGATCACATGGCTTTGAATAGCAATGAAGATGTTAATATGTGTTAGATTTCTAAATCCTGTCAGAATGTTTTTTTTCCGCTAAACTGTGACAAGATATGGACAAAAAGATTGAAATTTTGCCCTTTATAAGGATGGTTGTTTGGGAGAGAGACAGTGACAAAGATGCCTTTAGCAGAGTTGAAAATGTCACACAGATGTCACAAAACGATATAAACCTCTTTATTTCAGGGCATAAAGCAATCTATGACTAATGAGGTTAGGCAGAAACATTCCCTGGTGTCAGATTAACCCATAATTGCTTTTTGGAATACTTGTTTTATTTCCTTCTGGACACCTGCTTCTGGCCACTAGTGGAGTGAAGATTTTGGAATAGAAGGACTTGTGGTCTAACGAAATCTAATGTAGCAATCCTAGCTTGAGCCTGAAAGTTTCCTGATCATATGATTTTCCTATGCTAACCTCATGAGGAAAAAAAGACTTTGGTGACTGTGTCTTAACTTTTTTGCTGCATCATTCTATCACAAGTTATCTCATTAAAAACCTAATAAAAAACCAATCTCAAAGTTCCTATGACAAGAAATTATATGAAACCACTATATAGGCCAAATTAAGGATACTTTGAGATTTGCTGGAGTTAAAAATTACTGTTGGACTGTAATTTAAAAATTACTAATTTTTTAACTGTCTGGCAAGGTGATGTAATCCAATATTTTTTATTTTTTTTATTTTTAATGTTGTAAGTCTGTTTCTGAAATAAAAGGAATATCATATACATGAGAGTGGTTTTGAGTTAATCACAACTCTGATTTGCATAACATAGTTGTCTGCTATCTCCAGAACCACTACTGCTGTATTGGTTAAAATGATAATAAGTAAACAAGTGCAAGCTACACATAGTTACATGGGTATGCATAGAATTGGAAAGACTTTTACAATATATTATTTCTATAGCATGCACAGGTTTAAATAGTCTACAAACTCCATGCACTCATTTTAAGGATCTGGAACGATGAGGAAATCCCAGATAATCTCAGGGACTACATGATCATGACAATCTTAAAGGAGGCAGGTCTGACTGTGGAAATTACAGAGGGATTGCCTTGCTTGCTACCCACCACAGAAAAGGTCACTGCAAGAACCCTCCTGAACCATTTCCTTCTACTTACTAAAGAGTTTGTCCCAGAATCTCAGGGTGGGTTTAGAGCATCAAGAAGCACAGCTGACATGGTCTTCACTGCTCACCAGCTGCAGGAATAATGCTGGGAACAACATAAACCTTTCTATATATATCTTACCGTCCTCTCACAATCAAACTCCAGGAGCATTGAGGCGATGAACATCCAACATCAGCTTCGCTGGGGCAGCCACGTCATGCAGATGTCTGACTCCAGATTCCCAAAGCAAATTTTATTTTCTCAGCTGTGTCAAGGGATATACTCAAGAGGAAGACAGAGAAAACACTTCAAGGACATCCTCAAGGCCAACTTGAAAAAATGTAAGATTAACATCAATTCGTGGGAGACTATTGCCCAGCACCACCCCAAATGGAGTAAGAGTTTTCTGTACGGATCTCATTACTTTGAAATCTCACAATAAGAACAGGAGACGGAAAAGCAGGAGTGACAGAAACAATTTGTCACATACTGAATCAGGAGTTACCCACCCCACACAGAAACACATGCCTGAGTTGCAATGGAACCTGTCAATCCCAGATTGGCCTTTTCATTCATCTTCAGGCCCACATATAAGGCAATCATGAAAGACAGTCATCAACTGTGAGGGATTGCCAATGATGACATGTCCTGACCCTGCCACTGAACTGAAATAAATGGGAAATAAATGGGTAATGATAAAGTTCTCGTCCACAGAGAATCATGACCCAAAAAGTATTCTATTTGGAATCATAAATGAAGAAATAGGGATAGTTATTGAGTCATTGTGCCAAGACTGTCCAAATTCTCAGCAGCTGAGGGTCACATCCTGCATGGGTTACAAAGCAAAGCTCACCCCCACCACCCACCCCTGGGCAGCCTTCCCCATCACTGCACAGCATACATGGGCAGCCCTCTTCCCCACACAACCTTGTGGGCAGGTGCATTGGCACACCCCAGTCGAACTCCACAGTTTTGGTTGTAGCCAACAACCAATGCCTCTGAGAAGGCTTAATTACAAACACCCTGACACACAGGAGAAAAACAGGTGGGGAGAGGGGGGGCGGTGCTGAATGAATTTAGGTGCCTTAGGCAGTTTTGCTACAGCTAGAGTAGAGTTGATCTTGATCACTCATTGTAACTTTGATGCTTTGAATCTAAATGTTGTTTAAGCACCCTGTTTATCAATTTAGATCTGCCTTTTACACCATTATTAAACAAGTTTAGCATCAAAAGGAAATAAGATTTCCAAATCACAAATCCTGAAGGACATTTTAAAAAGGGAATTTTATAAATAATGGGTCTTGATCCTATGGGAATCAATAATAAAACTTGCATTTATTTTGATAAGAGCAGGTTCAGTCCTGACATGACACTGATCTGAAGCATGTATTAAGTTTGGTTTGTTCAGCAGACTTCAAGTCTAGTAACTTCACATTTGTTCCACCAAGTCAGTCTTTGTTTATTTCTTTTCTATCACTATTGTCACCTACCACCCTGTCCTTTTGAGTATTAAATTAAAGGGGAAAATCAATTTCTGGTAGTGTAAGTGTTTCTCCATTTGTGTAAATGCCACCTTCAATACAGGGAAACACTTTTGTAGCCATGCCCATTATAGAACAGTAGGTTTAGCTGACCAGTCCTATAACTATCTCCTTTAGTTCCAGTCCATTAAAATGTCTTATTAAATATGCACAATCCAGGAAAGAGATTAACTTGCTTTAAGACAGATACAGTACCTTAGGCACTTTGAATATATTAAGCTTGGCAGCCAAGCTGTTTTGAGCAAGCTTTAAGGCCTCTGCTTTGTTTTTATTCCAGCTTCATTCTCAGATGATTATTCAAAAGTATTTATTTACATTTAAGGTTTTTGGTCCAAAAGGGAAGCTTCCAGAAATGGAAAGTTATTTGGTTGTTATTCTTATTGCAGTAGTAATTTCCCTGTAAAGATTCAGATTTGCAAACCAGTCAAAGGTATATATAGCCACAGCAAACAGCTGCATGGGACTGCTGAGGCTCTCTAGCTGCTTGCTGCAGCTTTTATTTCAAAGGGTCCATTTTCCCTAATCAGCTGCATGGGTCTATGGGTGTTCTCCTTCTGATTGGAGAAGTTGCACCCTTTGAAGTAAAAGGGACAGCAAACAGCTAAGCATTTTATTCTTAATTTGGTTTTCTTAGTAGAAAACTACTGCAAACTAAGTTGGTTGCAAACCAATTTGATAATCCAGATTCTACTGTACTCAGTACCCACAACTGGATTGGCTTCTCATTTTTCAGTGCACATAGAAATACATGAATACAAAGAATTTATATTCTCATGTCCTAATTTTGCAAAGATTTAAGCACATTCTTAACGGCAGGCACTGTGAATAATCCCTTTCCAACTGGAAACACTACTCAGAGGTTGCATCTACACATGCACTTTACTGAGGAGCAGACTTACTAGCTCCACAGTAACAGTGTGCGCCCACATTAGGGCTCAGTAAACTAATGAACTCTGCCATAGGATAGTACAGAGTAATTTATGCTGCCACAATGCACGTATAGATAGCAACCAAGGTTGCTTGGGCCATGAGGGTGCTACAGTGCAGGGGCTGCCTGCTGGATAGCCCCACCTTATAGCACCCTCATGCCCCAGCCATCCCCTCCACCGCCTGACACTGCTACCTGGAGCCTGGGGCTGTCCCATGCAGCCCCTGCCAGCCTGGGGCTGCTCCACCCTGGCTCAACATGCTGCAGTCCCAGGCACAGATATAAATGCTGTGCCTGGGAGGAATAAACTCTGGTACAAACTGTGCCAGAGCTTATTTTTTTGCCTTAATTCACATGTAGATGTACCTGCATAAGATTAGGCATTGTGCATATGATTAGGCATTGTATAAATCTAGACAAGATCAGGGTCTAATTTAATGTTAAATACAGCAGGTGAGTTTTAACAAAAAAGAATGGAATGTGGGGGATGATAGAAACAGTTATATAGACAGGGAGAATAAACCGATGATTCTAAGTCATTTAAGGGAGTTAAAGTTAAGATATTTTAGAAGACTCCATTTCAGAGATACCATGCTATAACAATCTCAAATCTGAACCACTATCTTTACACCAGACACCCATGATGCAGAACAGTTTTTAAGGCAACCTGAATAAGCCTGCGGCTTTTAGAGCATCTGAAAAATTAGGTACTAAAAACTAAGGTAATCTTAGTTATATTGTTGCTAGTGCCCCATTAAAATAAATAGAATTATACCTTTTTTTTTTTGGTACTCGTTGCAGTTAGACAAGGTGCTGAGTTATATGCCATATATAGAAGAGGGAATGGTTACTGTACCAACCTGCTTAGAGCCTCAACAGACTGATAAAAACAAATAAATATATTTGCTACCCCAGAGCAGGTGCACTACTACTTATTAGTATTCTCAAAGGCTGGGTCTTGGAAGAGCAGGAAAAGTCTGGGATGCTTTCTGATTCATAGTTTATAATTAGAGGTGAGTGATTAAACCACATCTGAAATATGTAGACAAGGATATTCTTTGACTATTTGGAGGTTTTCTCCAAATGTATTTGATCTTTTTATATATTTTAAGCTGTGGATTCATTGTAAATGCTTGAAATTCAAGCTGTTAGTAATGATTGCTGAGATGACTCAGGTGGCATTGTCTGTAATCCCTGGCTCTGGAAGAGTGTATAATACTTTCAGCAGCAAATACTTACACAAACAAATTTGAAATTCAATTCCTGTGATTATTTGTTCATGCATCACTGGAATTAGCTTCCTGTAAATGTGTGTGCCAGTAAAAATTGATTACTATTGTGTTTATACATAACAAACACAAAGGGAAAAGAATGTGGTCAGGTGAATTTATGCAAAAAATAATCATTTTAGAATATATATTATTTATATTTGTACAAATCGCTTTGCCTGGTCTCTGTTGTAACATAATGCAAGTCAATAAAGCCTATTTCTGTTGCAAAATTTTTTTCAGGAAAGACTGAAAAAAGACACAAGGTATTGGATATACAGGAATAAGTATATACAACAAACTGCTAGATTTTGAAAGGAAATCAGTTCTTTTTTGAAAATGCATCTCAAACTGTACTGTGATAATTTGGGGATTTTTCTAAGTATTGTTTCATATAGGAAGTCTGTTCAAGTTTATCTGCATTAAACTGCAAAATTACAGTTTGAATGCAGGGCTTGTTTTTCTTTTGTGCTTTCTTTACTTCCTTATTGAACTAAAAACCCCAGGAGGTCATAGTAGACATTTTTGCAACTGGTACAGAGCTAAAGATATAAGTTCATCATACTCAGGTAATTGGTAATTTAATTGGAACATCCTTGGACAAGGTTTCAGAAGTGGTAACTAAGCAACAGATTACCTTATGAGTGCTTTGACCATGTAACAAGGCTGAGACAGGGTCACCTAATAAAGAGGACTGGAGGTTATAAAGAGCTTCTCTCAGCTTCATTTTGGGGACCAGGAAGATGGGAAAAAAACTATGAGCTTTAGGAGTAGGTGGGCGCATCTATACATGCATTTGATCTGGGATCAGTGTACTTGTAAGTAAACTGCTCATGAGTAAATGCTCCCAGGCAGGTGCCTACACATGCAGGGAAGTGGGAGAAAATTTGCTGCTCCACTGGTGGGACAGCAGGCTCACTGCTAGCTGCCCCATTGGCAGATTGGGGCAGCGGGCTGTGACCTACCCCGCCCCTGCAGCTTTTTCCAAGCCCTATGCCTCAATCACTCAATTGGGGCACAGGCCTGGGACCTGCCCCTGCGCCAAAGTCTGCACATTATCATTATGATGACAGTCATGATGACAGGGGGTGGAGGACGGGGAGCCTGTCCTGAACTCAGCTCCATGAGCACAGAGCTGTGTGAAGAACAGGCTGGGAAGTTTGTTCCCTACTCAGCTCCATGAGCATTGGTTGAGTGGGCAATGAGTAGTCCAGCCCCCACTAGCAGGGAGTTCCCAGTGCCAGCTCTGTACCCTGGGGCCAGCACTGGGAGACGCTTATATCCCAGCAACAGCTCTGTGACTGCGGGGGGGGGGGGGCGGTGAGAGAGGTGGGGCATACAGCTGATAGTGATGTCTGCCCACAAGCTGGATAGTCCTGCTTTAAGCTAGTGGGGCTCTGAGAAGGTCAGTGCCAGCCTATAGAGCCCAAAGGTAATTGGATCATGAGCTGCTGCTTCTGCAATGGGGTAACAGACAGGGAGGGAGATGTCCCAGAGACAACATCCTCTGATCAACATAAGTGGGAGTGTCTAGCTGGGGGATGTCTGCCTTGGCTATATGATAATATGAAACTCATGAAAATGATTAGAAGTTCACAGGCAAAAATATTCAGACTTTTGATAAATTAGTGTGTAACGAGAGTCATCAGAAAGAGGGCTTTAGGGCTGCCATTGTCTTTTCTATGTTTCATAAGAAAGGAATACATAGGCTCATATGACTATTATGGATGTAACTTACCCCTGGCAAAGTGAGTATGATTCCATGCTTGCAATGAGTGAAGTTCAGAGAAAATCCTTTGGTATTCTATATTTCTGAACTGATCTATGTAAACAGTTCAATAATCTGTAAACTATTATCAGAACCCCATTAAAGTATGTCATTCTATATCAACTCAAAACTCAAGCATAACAAACTGAGCACTACATATTAGAAATTGGTAGCTATTAATTTCTCTCAAACCTACACTTTCCATCCAAGGAACACACACATGTAATACGATTCTTGATAATGTCAAAGAGCTTTCTACTATAGCAGGTTTGTGGGTTTTTTCCTCTCAGTTGTACATTAAGTAACTGGAATCTTCTGTTTCAATTGATTGTCCAGTACTTTATCAAACACTTCTCTTGCAGGTGTAGTACTTTCCAGTTAAAGAAAAGAATGATTTTAGATATTATCCTTATTGTGCAATATTCAGTTCAAAACATACCAGTTTGACAAACCATAGAGATGCCTCTGACCACCTGCATATAGACACCTGCTTTTATAATACAAAAGTATTGTGCAGTGCTCTAATGAAATATTAAAACAATTAGAGATGAGAAGCAATTTCATCTAACTTTAAGACAAGATTTTCCATCTATTATGCAGCCTGTATCTATGCATAGCATAAAATGTATGCTATGCATCACCATGTAATGAATGTTTTTACAAGTAATGCATGGTGCTTCCCTCAACAAGTTACCAACATGCCATCAGTGGAAGTTATCTTTCTCTAAATTACTGAGCTTTTAAGACCAGATAAATGTACCTGGTACAATGGTAGGGAATAGGTAGGGAATAGGAACTGATGGTATGGAATAGGAACTGATGAATATTGATCTTTCTGTTTTAAGCTTGGTACTTGCGGGTAGGACTGATTGTTGCTTTTAATGTATTTTTTTCTTTTGGGGCATGGTGTGATAAGGGAGCCATTGTTCTCACAAGCAGGTCCACTGTAGTCACTAATGTGATTAAGGGGTACACAAGGTAGCCTTTCTTTAGCTTTCCTGTCTGTGAAAGAATAGTATTGCTTTCACACTTCTTGATGAAATACATCTAGTGTACTTGCAGCTTTTTTGACCTTTTAAGGATTTATCATCTTGATGATGATACTCTGACATTGTTCTTGTTTGTGTCATCTATTGCTTGACTTTTCTGTAGCATGGCTTTGAGCACATTACTCAAAGTCTCAAATGTCAGTTTTATTATACAAGCACCAAATATGCAAAATGGTTGTAAATACTTGAGTCTAGTGAACACTGAAAAGAAAAATTGCAAATATTTATTTGAATCCTTAATGAGGTTCACAATGTTCACAATGGGGAGAGGGGGAGAAAGGAAGGGGTGGGAGAGCAGGTCTCTACTTTTCTGTGACTAATTACCCATAGGAATGTTTGCAAAAGTAGAGAATTTTAAACTATTGTTACAAAATATTCTGGGATAGTAACTTTTGAATTTGTAAGCAGGGTATTTGTTCCAGAAATGCCCTAAAAGTTAAACTAATGGAAGTCAGAATGAGTCATGTATGTTCATATCTGCCCATTTTCCTATGTGATACTTTCAATAAGAAAATAAGGTGCTAAGTGTTAAAATCCTTGAGTGACATTTACCCTTGTGTAAAATAAATTGGGTTTATTTGTAGAGAATTTTATTAGTGCTTAAATAACTGTCATCAGAACAATTATGTACGGACTTTGGTATTCATACTTGTATTTGGTGCGTATCATGGGCTTTTTAATGGTTTAACAACATACTGTGGTATATAGGTTCACATACTAATTTCTTGTCCCAAATTTCTTCCTGATGCAATAAAAGCCCATGAAACACCTAAACATAAATATTGTAGACATTCAGATCTAATAGACATGACTCCACTGGCAGAAGTTTTCAGATTTAATTAGTATCCAAGTAAGCAAAAAATATAGGCTAATAAACACTCATAGGAGAAGTAAAGGAAACATAAGCTATGTGATTCTAAAACACAACCCTTATATGTATACGAACATAGTTTTGCCCAATAAAAAATACCATTGGAGCAAATTTTCATAACTTAATTTTGTCCCTAATCAACAGTTCTTTCAGAGTGGTGATGTCTCACTTGATTTCTCAATTTAAATAATTAATATTTATATAATTACATTCTGTATTTAATTGTGTATATATAATTAATCACATTTAATTTTTAATTTCCTAAAGGATACATAAATCTTATACTACCAGTGGAAGTAGTCACTTAGCTTTGGAAAGGAAGAACTGTGAAGACACAATGCATACACAGCACACAGAGATTGAACCCTGTGATCTCTCCCCCATTCCATGTTTGACCAATAGGAGTTGGTCAAAATTAAGCTCTGTTAGGGCATACTTCTTACAAGATGCATAAGAACTGCGTTCAGATCGGTTTTTAAGGGCATGCTCAGGAGCAGGAGGAAAACCAGTATAAGACAATCTGACCATTCTAGGATTAATAAATATTTAAATATAAGAAAATGTCTGTCTTTCAACTGGGTAGAAAAAAGTGTGTTTCCTCAGCTGGTATATTATGTGCCCAAGCAAGTTATTTTCCTCTGGTAATATAATACAATGTCAAAAAAAAATTACAAGCGTCTTAAGTGATTTAGAAGCCTAAGAACAAGTAGCTTAGGCTTTTAGGAGATTAACTCCCACTGACATTCAATAACATTTAGGAACTCTTTTGAATTTTTTTTTCCATTTACTGACAGTGACTGGACCCTGGTCTGTGTGGGTAGTGTTGCATCTAACTCTACTAATAGCACTCTATTCCATAGGCAAGGGCATATGATTAACGAGTCGGATGAGCCTTGCAGGACCCAAACCAACATGAAGGGAACTTACTACTCTCTTACCAGGTGGCTTAAGTTAAGTGATACATAAAAAAGCTACTATAGAAAATAGGCAAGGACATGTCTGAGGTCATACTGGGCAGTAATTAAGTCAATGTCAGAAACTACATTGACTTCAATAGGACCACTAGGAGTTCATTCATATTATCAATAATATCATGTCACAAGATTCAATGGTTTTAGAGCCACTTGACTTTATTCATTGCATTAGTGTCTCCCATTAATGATGTCAGTTTGCAGAGCAGTATTCAAAATGATCCTTGCCATTTCCAACTTTAAAATCTGTTCACAGAATAGGACAGCAATAGAGGAGTAGGTCTCTTGTTCCCAGGACTCAGCCCTCCGGTATGCATCACATTAAATATATTATACACACACACACACACACACACATATATATATATATACACATACATATATATGTGTGTGTGTGTGTGTGTGTGTGTATGTGTATATATATATATATATATATATATATATATATATATATATATATATATATATAAACTCAAAGGTTGTTTTTAAGGGGAAGAAAACCTCCTAGATCATAACAGAAAAGTCTTACAATCAGACCTCTGTGAAAAAAATAATAGAGAATTCAGTGCCATAGACATTCTTTTGAGAAACTGTTTTGTTTTCCCAGATAGTTTGTCATTTTGGAAGTTTGAGACCTTTATCACAGTTAAGTTGGTTTGAAAAAAGGATGATTTTGAAGTTGTTCATCAGCTGAAGTAGCCTGTTGTGCTGGTATGTTAAACACAGCAGGACAGGGAACAAGTGACTGAGATTTAGCTATGTCTCTTAGAAGGAATGTCACAGGGCACCCCGGTGCCCCTGCTCCTAGAGAGGAGAAACTGCCAGGGAGCGAGTGAGCGAGCCCTGGCCTGACATAACGAGCCCAGCTGAGGGTTGCCCGGGTAATGAGCGCAGCTGCGGGTTGCCGGAGCAACTAAGGGGAGCCAGCTGCCTGTAGGGGGCAGGGCCTGGCCCTTATAAAGCTCAGGGCTGAGACCAGGCTGGCAGTTCACTGCCAGCAGCCGGAGAGGCAGGAGCTTCCTCAGCCAAGATAGGGGAAGAAGCCTGATTTGCAAGTACAGCTCATGATAGCCCTGAGAGGATTGGGCACTATGGTTTAGCCAGGGGGCTTTATATTTGAGTTACAGCCAGGAGGCTCTAGTTTATGTTCGGCTTTAATGTTACACCGGAGGTTTGGGTGAGGCTGTAGGGGTTGGAGGAGGCCTCATAAAGGGCCCCACGGGAGTGTGGGGGCCCCAGCGCCCGAGGAGGGTGCAGTGTTCTCATAGGGACCTCATAGGGGTGGGGTGCCCCAGCGCCAGTGAGGGCGCGGTCTAGCGCCAGGAGGGTGCATCATTCTTACAGCGCCAGTGAAGGTGCAGTTTACGCGCCAGTGCAGGAGCAACTGGCGGCTAGGAGCGCAACCAGTGGGTTGAGGACGGGGAATAGAGACCCCGGGTTATGTGCTGGGTACGTAGACCCCAGCCCCAGAGAGAGGGGAAATTTTATTGAGAAGCCCGAGGCGGGCATGGCGAGCCCTAAAGAGGGGGAGCGCCATATTAGGGAGCCCAGGACGGGCGCAGCAGATGCCAGCAAGGGCATCACTTGCGAGGTGCATAGACCCCAGCCCGAGAGCGGGGCGATATTGAAGAGCCCGAGAGCGGGCAGGGCGGACCCGGTAATAGGCCTGCACTGCAGGGATACCCAGGACAGGGGCAGGGTGCCACGGTGGACCCTGATGGAAGGGGTTAGTGGCACAGCGTCCCAGAGAAGGGCAAGGTGCTGCGGTTGCTCCGAGAGGATGGGGAGTAGCAGCGCGGTGAGCCCGTATCAGAGAGGGTAGTAATGCGGTGGGCCCAAAAGACCGGTGGCCAGAGAGGAAGGCCCAGAGTGGGCTGGACGAGAGTCCCAGTGAGAGGCTGGGTACTAGAGAGAGCCCAGAGTGGGCTAGACTATAGAGGAGGCCCAGGAAGCGGGCGTGCAGACATACCAATGTCTATTACATCTGCGAGGCTTGGGGCGTGGTATCAGGGGAGGTAGGAGCCACGCGTAGCCCATAAGGCTAGGGTGCCTGGGGAGCACCTGTTACACCGGGAGACCCCAGGGGGTCCAGGAACACACGGGGACAGAGGTCCCGAGTAGCCGTGCCCAGGGAGTCATAGGCAGCCTCCCAACATATATATATATATATATATATATATATATATATATATATATATATATAATATGTAACATCAAAGACGTGGCAGGAGAGAATAAGAGGGTGCCTTGGGCCGGCCTTGACACGGAGCGAGGGACCTCGAGGAGATCACGGCCCTCCTGGAGGACTCTGCCGTGACAAGGAAATTTAGTAGAATGGTTTTAAGATACTCACTCTTTCCCCTCTGTGGCACCTGAGTATTCCCACTTGTGTCATGTGTTTATACATTAACTGTGTCTTATCATCACTTTCCATCTCTCACTCATCCTATTTTCTCCCCACCTGCCATCTGCTTCCTTTCTTTCATAACTGATGAGTGACCTTAAAAAAAAACAAAACAAAAAACAACAACAACAAAAAAACAGAGCAGGGTGGAGGAGGTTATCGCCACTATACATTCTTCTGATTAGTTTTATTGTAGTTGGGGTGGTTCTGTTACCTAAAATTAAGGTTTATGCAACAGCAGCTGGGGCCAACCTTTTTGGCAGGTGAGCCACAAATTACGACGGCCCCATGCCCTCCCTAACAGGCAGTCTAATCCCCTTCCCCTGCCTGATTAGATACTCTGCCTTATGTTCCCTGCCTGATCTGCTTTTTTGTTTTCTGCTTCCTGCCCTGTGCCCGTCTCAAGCTGCTGCTCTGCTTTCTTCTCCCTGCCCTATTAACCAGTAGGCTGCCTATTCTCACCCCCCTATCTCTTCTGTGCCAGACACACAGGCTACCTGTGTCACAGGTTGACCATCCCTGTACTATAGCTGTCTGCCTCAGTCAATTTAGTTTGGAAAACTACAGAAACAAAATAGTCTGGTTATATCTGAGTGTACTAGCTACTTGCTCTCAGGAGCTTCTGGGTCCCAGCCAATTGGTACCTGGGGACACTACCTCTTGTGCCAGCTGGACTGCTGCAGCAGCCCTGAGAGTTCCCTGTACCCTCTGTCCACTGCAGCAGTCTGGCAGTGGGATTGCTGCCTGGCTGTGACCTGCTGTGCACCTGCCAGACCTGGATGGGAACTGCAGAGCCAGTAGAGGCATCTGCCCCTCTGGGCCAGCTGCCAGTGGACTGTGGTTGCAGGATTGGCCTCTGTGCGGCACTACTGCCACGTGTGCCCCCTGCCTGGCTTTCTGGGCAGCTATCGCCCAGAAGATGCTCTAGGTGTGGTGGCTTGCTTTGAGCTGTCAAAGCATGTCCTCCTGGCCCCATTTGGCCAGGAGGTCAGCCACAGCCAGATGGGTCCAAGGTGCCAGCTCTGAGCAGGCAGGGTCCTGCCACTGGCCTCCCCAGCAGGAATTCTGGTGTTCTCTATTGGAAAACTGCAAAATCCCTGATAAAAAAAATCCCCAAGTCACTCTGTAAAATACCCCAAAATCCATGTTCCGCCACAAGTAAAACAAAAGACCACTATAAAGAGAGAGAAAGAATGAGGCAGAGACAGCGATCAGTTGGACAGTGCTTTATTGATATATCTACAGTGTTAAAGCAAGTCTCTTATAATAATAATAAAGTGAACTCTAAATACAGGTTTCATGAATTCATGAATATATATTTTACTGCCCTCCCACAGGGGTTATGGCCCCTCAACAGGGGTTACAGCCCCCAAACAGGGGCCAAATGGCTCCTGCAGGGGCTACCACCCCCACATGCCCCACCCCAGCCCCTCAATTACCTCACCCCAGCCCCCCAATTGCTGCCCCACCTGGCCCCATCCCACACCAGCTGCTGCAGCCCCCCTAATGGCTGCCCCACCCAGCCCCACCCCTCACTCCTCCAGACCCCCCCAATGGCTGCCCTGCCCAACCCCACCCTGCACTTGCACCCCCAGGTCCCCCATGGCTTCCCCCCCCACCCCAGGCACCATCACTTTAAAGAAAGAAAAAGAAAAAAAATGAAAAAAGCCTCTGCTTACCCTAGAAGCAGAGGTTAGGGGGCTCTGGGGCCTCCTAGAAGAGGCCCCCCTGGCAGCACAGGGCACCGAGGGACAGGAAGGCCCAGGCTGGGGCTGCTGGGGCTGTCTCTCTGCCCTGCAGTGTGTGGGTGGGGCCCCAGTGACACAGACAGCAGCCAGACTGCCGGTAAGTGCTGGGGTTTGTTTTTTTGTTTTTTTAAAACTATGAGGACACTGGGGTGGAGGGGGGGTGGGGACTGGGGGCCTCGGGGGGGCAGGCAGGAGGAGGGGCTGGGCAGGACAGGGGTCGGGGGGCTGGGGAAGCAGGCAGGGCCATCAGGGTCCCCCCCGCCATGGTCCCCCCTCCAGCCTCCCCAACCCCTTACTTACCAGCACTGGAGCCCTGGTGGTGAACATGTGGCAGGCTGTGCATTTTAGCACCAGGGAAGGGGCCAACTACAGAGACACTCTGGCAGCCAGAGCACCTCCGTGGAGGATCTAGCCTCCGGTTGGCCCGCTTTTTTGAACTCCATTTTTTTTTTGACCCCTGGATATTCAGGGGTCTAATTTTCTCCACGTGCTGCATGTTTGCAGCGCGGGGAACATTTTTATCATTCTCGCATGTGCTTCTTGCCCCACCTCAAAGGGGTTTGAGATGAGGCAAGAGGCATGTGCACGCTCATCTGGACACATCCCCTATGTAATCTATTGAGGTACTTCTGTATCCTTTTGGTAGTCAAATAATCTGGGCGTGTCTATATGTGCAGTTAGCGTGGAGCAATAAACTCCAGCATAGTTCACACTGCAGTTTATTGCTTTCAGGTTCCACATTTGCATGTGCACCCAGGACCACAGCACATAGGGCAGGGGTGGCAGGCTGGCCCCAGAAGTCAGTCTGCCAACTCAGGGCTCCTCCAACCCAGCTCAGCATGCTGTAGATGAGCTGGCTGGGGCATGAGTGTACCTACAGTGTGGGGCTAGCCAGCAGGCAGCCCTTGCACTGTAGCACCCTTGTGCCCCAGCCAGCACCATCAGTGTCTACATGTGCCTTGCAGCAGAGTAAAAACTCCACCATAGGATAGTACTTGTGTCTGGCAGTACTATCCTATGGCAGAGTTAATTAGTTTACCCCAGCCTAATAGCACTGTACGTATAGACACTGATATTTTACTGCAGAGCTAATTAATCAGCTCCCTAGTAAACATCTTGCATGGACATGCTCTCCTTTTTGCAATTTAAGCCAGTTACAACTAGACTTATCTTAAGTGGGCATGGAGAAAAAGTTATTACCTTTCTGCTTTACAGCAATCTTTTGCACTTTTTTTTCAATGTTTCATCACAGGTCATGTTTTATAAATATAATTATTATTGTGACTCTCCTTTGGATTCTTTTCAATCAGTCCATCTTTATCTTAAAATGTAGTACCTCAAACTAGACATGGTTCCCGGTGAGTCCTTAACAGGATTAAATGAGAACACTTTTTCATACATCTTGCATATAAACCCCTGTTTTTACTTTGCATCAGTATGGTAGTTGTCGCCCCTGCCACAAAAGTATGACCTTGTTGACTTGTATTCTGTTTATGATCCACTATAAACCCTCAAATCCTTTTCTGCAGATGGATCAATCATTTCCATTTTACATTCCTGTACAGTAGCTAATTATTTCTACCTAATAAAATATGTTGAATGTCTCTTTGGTGAATCTCATTCCATTTTTATTGGACAATTTCTTAAATTTGCCAAGATAATTCTGGAGGAGTGATTGGAATACAAAGAGTTTGTCACACTTTCCAGCTGTTTATAGTCCATCAACCAAATCATTGAGATGATAAATAGATTTGAGCCCATGACAGACCCAGCAAAATTTCACTTGATACATCCATCTGGTTGAAGAGTGAACTATTGGTAACCATTCTTTTAGTTCAGTTTTCCAACCAGTTGTGCATCTACCTGAAAGGATGTATCTTTTGCTATTTTTGTGCCCAAACTCAGCCAAGTTATAGGCCTTAAAATACTGCAGAGAGGCAACCTGTGTAGTGGTTCAGAAAGATGGATTGAATGAGGCAGTGACTCTAGGAAACAAGACTGAGACTGTTTGAACAAGGGGAAAATGGGATAAGGAGCCAAGGATGGGTGAAAGCAGATGGATGGGTTTGTGATCAGATGAGGAATTCCATTGAAAATCAGTTCACTCACCAGCAGAGGATAGATATGTTTACCTACGTATGCAAAACTAGTCAACATATGTAGAGCTAGTCAACTTCAATAATTTATAGTAGCTATTCTTTATCAGCTGCATCAATTTTTCAGTATCTTTTTCCTTCTCAGTTACCAATGAAGTCACGCTTGTCTTCACACTGTGCCTGTGCGTGTGTGTGTATGTATGTATGTGCTTCCCTCCCACCAGTGGAGTTCTCTGGATTTTCACTCATGTGAAAAAAGTCTTGCTGTGTTTGACTAAATACAAGACAGGCACCAAGATCTTTGAACTTAAACTGTGAATATAGGAAGGAAAAAACAATTCATCATCTGTATTGATATTTATGTTTTTATGGCTCATTAGCAGAGATATAACTTTCATTTTTAATTGTCCAACTCCTAGTCAGATTTTATTTTCATTAATAGGCATATTTTTAACTTTAAGAATTCCTTTTTGTCTCTCCAAATAGTGATAGTAATGTTTTCTGGAAAAGTCTTAATTGTACGTGATCATTTGTGGATATCATTAAGCAGATATTGGGTGCTTTTAATTATTTATGTGTTTTTGTAGGAGTGGGACCTTATTTGCTAAAGCACTGGCAATCTTTTCTTACTATCATGTAATGTAAATGTACAGTTTCATATATTTGAGCAAATTTATTTATTCTGGAAAACTGGGAGCACTGTAAAAATGTCTCCTCATATAACCAGGTGCCATTGAAATCTATTGCTATATAACATAAAACAGGATTTTCTATTTTTTCTGAACAATTGAATGCTAATACAATACCACAAAACTGCTAATATGACAAGATTTCTCATTAAGGATGCATATTACAACAATACTTTTATTTCTGGTGTCCTATAGATAGGAGAGCATAATGGCAGAGCTGAATTTTGGCTTTTAGTGTTTCATTTTGCTAATCACTTCTCACTTGATACCAATGAGCATATTTTACCCAAATTACTATATATAGCTTCCTTTTTATGCTATAACTGGATTGCAAGGGGAAGAGGTGCAATGGTAAACTATGCCAAAGAAATTCATAAAGATGGAGACAAGTTTCACAGGAATAAATTGTGTTCACATGAGTGTCTGGGTCTTAGTTAAGCTGTAAATATACCTCTATATCTTCTAAATGAACATAATTTTGTTTGCAGAGACCCCAGTGACTATTTTTCCAGAGCCCTTCCAGCGTCATGCTTTCAAAAGTAAGCTTCTAAATTATATCAGATGTAGGGTTATAGTAAAATGTAAATGTACCTGTGGTGGAGGTGGGGGAATTCTTGGTGAGATGATTGTGGAAACAAAGTTCACGAGCTACAAATGGGTAAGAAGTGATCTGACATATGATGGGGGAAGTGACTGAAACAGCATTCTAAAAAAGGAGAGAGAACGTTAAGTTGATCTCTAATCGTACTTAATGCCTGACTGGCAGAATTTGACAATAATCAGATTTCATTGTCTCCTTCAAACAGTCACCATAGTGTTTGAGGGCGTCCCAGGAGTTATATTTGTACATGAGAGGGCTAAATTGTGCCCTCAGTTTTAGGATAACAAGGAAGAAAAGAGAAGCTACCAATTCTACAGGAAAAAAGAATTATCAGGTTTATGAAGGGCATGTTGTCACAGTGAGTAACTTTACAGTCCCAAGGTGCTTCCATCTAGTGACAAGGTTTTGAAATGACCAGCTCCATGGAGAAGGGAAAAAATAACAAGATTTGTTGGGGTTTTGTTTGTTTGTTTTCCCCAGTGACAAGCATCAGCAACCTTTTAGGAGCAGCAGGCCAAATTAGTGCAGCTCGCTCTGAAGGCAGACTGCCACTTGTGACCTGGCTGCTACCGCTCTCCTCACAGCCACTATGCCCCTTACCTATCCACCACAAATTCCCTTGCTTCTGCCATCTCAGATTTTCAGGGCAGGATGACACCGCTTTGCAGGCTGATCTAGCCCATAGGCTATAGGTTCCTGACCCCTGCCATGACCTTATGAGAGAGAACACCGAATGGATTAATCAAGGAAATAAAAGGACAGTTTAAACTTCCTCAGGTGCATCTACATGAAATGCATTATTGTGCATTAGTCTAGTTTACTGTGCAGTACAGGCTCATGTCTACATGTGTGTACCCTTATTGCGCAGTAAAAATGGCTAAGCATGCCTAAATTTGATACCTGGAGCTGCAGGTATTAAATTTAGTTGTGATGAGTTAATGTGTAGTAACACATGTATAGACACTACCTGGCACTAAGTTTAGTGCTGGGTCAGCCCTATCACTAGAGGGCTGGCCCAAGCCCAGCCCCAGGGCTCCTGGCTGGGAGCCTATCCTGCCTTGGGGCTGGGCTGCCTTTGTGGCAGCCCCTAGATGCAGGCTATAAAAGCCAGCAGCCATTTTGCCCTTGGGGCACACACCGAAGGGACCTGTACGCTTCCCGGGAGCACTGCAGGCGCAGTGTGCCCCCCTGGACAGGACACAGGCTGCCTCTGCCTGCCTTGTCTGGGAGCCAGAGCTGCTGCTTGACCACTTCAGGGCCACCCAGTTGCCAAGGCACCCCTGTCAGGCCAGGTGGGTGTTGAAAAGGGCTGCAGGCTGCTGCACCCCCTGGCCAGCTGTGATAGCTCCCCAGGGATGCTTACTGTGTGCCTTTGGCAGCAGGGCCAGCACCAGCTCCCTGCTGCTCACCCCCAGCAGCCTGCTCTGTGCCTGCAGCTGCTGTGGGGCAGTTGAACTATTATTGAATGGAGAGGTCATGATCAGTATGAGGGTTCGGGCCCTCCCAGAACAAGGTATCTGAGTCATAAATCCAGTGCCAACAGTGCCTTGCTATGCCCCTGCACTGGGCGCTGCTGGCAGCTGCCCAGGGCCAGCACAGAGGGACAGCTGTGTGAGGTGGCACAAGATGCATCATGTCATCTGCATCCTCACCACTGATGGCCAGGCAAGCCCATGTGCACATGGCCATGCCATCTACCTGGGGCCCCAAGTGGACCTAGGAGGACATAGGGTACTTCATGGAAAGATGCAACGGCCCAGAGGCAGTTTGAGCAGGACAGGTGCTCAAATGCCCACATTTATGAGGCCCTGTCAGGTGGGATGCAGGAATGCGGGCACTCCTGGTTTGCGTGGTAGTGCTGCATAAAGGTCAAGGCCTTACAGGTACAGTATGGCGAAGACTAACCACAATCTTTGGTCCAGTCGTGCCTGCAAGGCCATGCACTTTATGCAGCAGCTGACCCAGATTTTAGCACCTCAAGACCCAGGCTGCAATCCGGCAATTTTCACCAGCAGTGGCAGCCTGCCCAAGACCCCACCCCACCTAGCTCCCCAGCTGGTATATCCATTGGCAACTTGGGGAACCCTGGTTAGTGGCTGCCTTGGCCACTGAATAGCCTCAGATCCCACCATGGGGAGCAGCCAGCCATGTCATTGCTATCAGCCAGCAGTGCCAGCTCCTCTCCAGAAGGGGCTCTCTAGGCAGGCACCCTTCCTCCATACACTATGGGCCACAGGCACAGCCAGACACTGTCACTGATAGAGAGGCCTGTTCCAAGCCACCATCCATGCCTGCCCTGGTCACATCAAAAGTCCTGCACTGGGGGGAAGGCCCTCCTAACTTCTGACCCTTCCCTCACTTCCCTGGCCCTGAGTTCCCCCTGCGTATGCACAGGAGGCAGAGAGGCAGGACATAGTTCAAAACTTTATTGAGAGGCCCATGTCCCCACAGCTGGGTAGGTATAAGCCTCTCACACCTTGAGGAAGGTGTTGATGCCAGCAGTGATATCCTCCTTGGCAGCAGAGGGCAGAGACATGTAGCATTGCCATAGGTAGCCCTCCAGGTGGTGGCAGAAGTTGTGGGGAAGCCCAGGCTTGCCCCCCCCCCCCCCCCCAATGCTCAGGGTCCCAAATTCCACCAACACAGCCCCTACCCTCTGCCAACCCCCAGCACCACTCTCAGGCCAGGCATATCTTGAACCAAAACCCACCCCTGATCCTTCCTCCATCCCTTCAACACACAGAGCCCCCCCTTGCCCCTTTCCTAAAACACCAAGCTTCTCCCTCTCCACCAACAGTGCTCCCTTCTCACTCCCTCCCCAACAAAGGTGCCCAGGCCTTCCAAAACAACTCTCCCTGGGCATCACAAATATTGTGCAGTAAATAAGCTGCTATGATGACCTGAGGGAGGTTGTTCTCAGTTACTTTGAGGCAGGCAGTGAGGGACTGCCAGTGGCCCGTGAGGCAGCTGAAGGTACACTTGATGAGGGCATGGGTCCCTATGAGGCACAGATTAAAGTGGGCCTGGTCAGGGTTTAGGTGCCTGGTGTAAGTATCACATTTATGCCCAAGTTGGCATAAGTAACCTTAGTTACTGCACAGTATGGATGTGCATGTATAAATGCACGCCCATACTGCGCAGTTATTTTCGGTTACTGCACAATAACCTAAATTACTGCACAGTAAACATGCATGTGTAGATCCACCTACTGTAAATCAAATTACTCAAGGTTAGCTGTGGCAATGAACCCTTGGGTACCTTCCACTCTAAGGGCTGGAGGCAGGCAGCCGGCAGGTGCTTGATTAAGGCAGCCATTTTCAAATTTAGGCAAGATAGGCAGAGGCAGCAGTGAGCTGCCAGCTGCCGAGGCAGGCCAAGGCAGTAACATCAGCCAGCCAAGCTACTACTCCTGGAACATCTTGGAGGTATGGGCAGGAGCTATGGGGATGGTTGGAGGCTCCTGGGTCTTGGCATGACTTAAAACTGCACCCTTTGGGGAAGGAGGGTGTGGCAGGACTGTCTGTGGTGGGACAGCCTCCAAGAAATACCAGACCAATTACTCCCCACTGGTAAAAGGTGGGTAGTGGCACCTTAACGCTGGCCATCTGATGGATTAGTGTTGAGAGTGAGAAGGGTCAGACATGCCTGGAGAGTTACCTGAGCCCTGCAAGAGTGTGAGACCCCAAAGGCCCCGAAAGGGGCAGTGGTTATATGGGGGCCTGCTCATAGTAGGGTGCAATGAGAGGTACCTGAAGGACTTAGTATGTGGGGTGCAGAGTAGGATGGCCTGAAGGGGTGCTGAGAGTGGCCTGAAGGGGTGCCTCAGAGGCGTACAGAGCAGAGCTGCAAGAGTGGTTTGAAGGGCAGTACATGGGCCAACCCCAAACATGAGAACAGGAGCAAATTGCCCGGTGAAGGGCTAGGGGTAGAATCAGCCAAGTGTTCGGCACAAGGTGATGCCACATGGAGTAGGGGCTCATGAGTGAACTGAAGGTGCTGCGTGTGCTGTGCCAGAGAGTTAGTAGGCAAGCCTGATGGCTAGGAGGCTGCTCAAGGGAGAAGGGCAGGTTGTATGTGGCCCAGCAAGGGGCGGTGTGCCAGAGGCCTCTTTGAGAGGGGGGCGGAGTGCAAGAGGCCCCTATAAGAATGGGGTGGAGTGAGTATGGAAGAGGCCCAACAATGGACTGAGTCTGGCCTGGCCTGAAGCTGGAAAACAATAATAATATTCTGGATGCCATCTGTGAGGCATAGGCCACAGAGTAGGGGATGTTTGGAGCTGTGGATAGCGCCCCCTGGCACTGGGGCAGTGAATGGGCAGCCTCCCACTTATGTTATCAATTAGGACATCAAGTCATGGCAGCTGAGATGGGGCAGATTGCCCTAGATAGGTGGGCAGGCCAACATGAGACCTGGCCCCGAAATAGTCCCCTGTCACAGTAGCATAATCTGCACTCTTAAGCAGGTATAAAATCAGCAGTTTGGTTTTTAGTATATTCAATAGTCATTAAAATAAGCTAATGTATAGGAGAAACTTGGTTAAATACTAGTCATATCTTCATGTCTGCTGCTTTATGGTAAGGAATGTTTCATAAGACTACTAACTTGGCTTGATGATCAACAAATAATTATTTAAGAATTAGAAGACACAAAACCAACAATCTTCTGGTTGAGTTGTTATAATGTATTCTGTGTGTGTGTGTGTGTGTGTGTGTGTATATATATATATATATATATATATATATATATATATATATATATATAAAAGGGTGTAGTCCATCTGTCTGTCTGCGTGTCTGTCTGTCTGTAATGCTTTTGGCCAAGTGTGCATGTGCCACCGAGAGGGTGGGCAGTGATTGGCTGCCCAGGCCCAGGCTGTGTGTTTCCAAGTTTGAGCTGCTGCTGGGGAAGTTTGTGGCGGCAGCAAACAGGCCTCGACTGCCCAAGCAGTGGGGCTTCCCCATGCCTCCCTGGGGGGTCACAGTGGCAGCTGTTGTTGGGGCCAGGTGGTGGGGAGGGAGGGAGAGGAGCGGGAAGAATCCCCAACAACATTTGGCAGGAAGGGGGAGGCAGTGGGGAGGGAAGGAAGTTGTGCAGGCCCAGGTGGGTACAAGGCAGGGGGAGGTGAAGGGGGGGTCATGGTGGCAGCTGTTGTCAGAGCCAGGTGGCAGGAAAAGGAGAGGGAAGTGGGAAGGGGAGGGGGAAGGAGAAGGGGAAGGGGAAGGCAGGGGAGGGGGTGGTCATGGTGGTGGTGCTCCCCAGCTGCCTGGCCCTGACAACAGCTGGCAGGGAGGGAGAGGCAGCAGGGAGAGGAGTGGGGAGGTGGGAGGATGTCCTGCTGTGAGGCGGAGGTGGGCAGGGGGAAGGAGCCCAAACACTGGAGGCTGATGGAGGAGGTGGCAGAGGGAGTCTTTACATGGCCGGCCCCAAAGGGCGAGCGGGGGAGGGGGAAGAGGGGCCATGTAAGCACTCCCTGAAATCCAGCATTCTTGAAAGGCAATTAGCTAGCTTGTAATAAAAATACAGAAACCAGCAAACCAAGATATAAGAAAAGCTGTCTTACTAGCACCTGCGGAGATAGATGGTTCTCAATGATTAGATCTTCTAAGCCAAGAGATGCATTGGAAACTATTGCAATTATCTGTAGCAGTGGTGCTCAACCTTTTTGGTTGGTGGGCCAGATGGCCAGTCCTCAATCTCTCCATTGCTGGATCCAGCAGAGGAGAGAGGGACACAGCCCAGCCCCTATTCATCTGTTTGGTGGAAGGGGGTTTGGGCTTGCTCCAATCTAGCCCTGTGGGCTAGACCTCCAATCACTGCCCACCCTCTTGGCGGCACATGCACAGTTGGCCAAAACAGTGGGAGTGGCCCAGAGCCATCAGAGGAAGCAGGTATGGTGTGGCCCCAACTGGGCTGGGTGGAGGGAAGGGTGGGGTGTGGCTCTGCAGGTGTCAGGGGAGGAGGGGGCTTGGCCTGTCCCCAAATCAGCCATGAAGGGGGAGGGAGTTGGAGGCTCTGTTGGAGGAAGGAGGTATGGCCCAGCCCCCACCTGGCCAGCTGAAGGGAAGGTTGCATGGCCTGGCTTTGCAGGGAGAAGTAGGTGCAGCCCAGCCTTACCCCAGCAGCCCAGAGGGAAGGGGGCATGGTCTGGCTCTGATCTGGCCATATGGGAAGAGTGTCATGGCTCAGTTCAGACGCGTCCCATGGGGTCTGGGATTTTTGTAGCAGAAAGGGGTGGCAATGCTCCCCCTCCATAAAATTTCCTAACACATGGGGAGCCCTATGGGCCAGATTTAAAGGTTCTGTAGGCTGGGTTTGGGTTTTCATCATTGTTGTTGTTTGTTATTCATTATTTTCTTTATTTTGTTTTGTATGGAGAAAGTAATCCTTGTATATTCCCCTCTCTTCAGGATGTTGACAATCTAACTCTGCACAGCCTTTCTTTCCATTATCTTTCTCTCTGGGAGATATTTTTGCATAATAGATAATAAATAAATTATACTTTATTGTATTTTCTTGATCTTGTATTTCTATTTTTTTTGTGCTAGATTGATTGTAGACTACTGCAAAACATGATTAGGTGCATCTCTGTAATTAGATAAGTTCTATCCTACATAGATGATGTGATTTCAATTCCCTTTTCTTTCCGAGTAACAAGAAATGATTTGCATGTGAATAAAAATTTTATTTCTTTTCCCCATTTCTCCATCATTCACTGGGCATCTGTGAAGCTAAACTGTAACAATAGTTCTAATTATGTTACTTTAGCGTTTCTAGTCTGACATTGTTTTGGGAGTTCCTAATTCCCCTGTACAAATACGCTTTGGACTGAAGTTTGGTATTCAGAATAAGTATGTTCATTCTCCCCAAGAAAGTCTGTTTGAGTAGATGCTAAATTATACAGTTTTAGTTAGGAATATCCTTACATATTAGGGCAGAGCTAGGAACAAAGACCTTAACATTCTAAGTACTGTACAAACGTATGTGAAAAGATGAGAATTGCCCAACAAGCTGATGAACTAAACATACAAAAAATCATTGGGTGAGCAGACAGGTGGGTAGAAAACATGCTGACCATCCATCAGATAAAATAAAGATATTTTCATAAATATTAATAGTATCTGAGAAACAGGTTCCTCTTTCAACCTCCAATAGCCTATTCTAAAGGATTTGCACTAGCAAGGGTCACATTGAGGCGACAAAGACCTTGTTTCCATAGAATTGTTTAGATAGAAGTTTCCTAGCTATTTTAAGGGAAAGGCCCAATTAGGGATCTAAAAGACCTACCATGATCCAAGTGATTTTTTCTGGTTCTGAGGAAATGAAGGGACCAGCCTAGGTAATTCTATTTCCAGTTATACTGGGTGTGCCTACATGAGACGCTTTACTGCACAGCAAACTAAGTTACTGTGCAGTAAGCATCACCATCTAAATGTGCAGATGCTTACTGTGGAGCATAGTGGTCTACTATGTGGTTAATTTGCAAATGCAGATAGCATATTAACTGCTGAATAGTTACTGAGCAGTAAAGCATGTGTAGATGACTGACTAGGAGCAAATTTGTTCCTAGTCAGTTGGACACCAGGGGACAAGAGATTGCTCCTTGACCCAGAAGCTGTCTGCTGCTAGGGTTGGCTCTGGTGGCAGAGCTCAGGCCAGTACAATGTCCTCTTGCCCCACAAGCTCCCAGCCCTGGCTCCACAATCAGAACAGTGGCTGGGAGATTGCTTCCTGTCCCTGGGAGCTTCCTGCTGCTGGGCGGGCTCTGGTGGTGAAGCCTGGGTTGGTACATGTCTCCTTGCTCCAACAGCAGGGACCTCCTGGTCCTAGCTCTGCAATCATGGAGTAGGGACTGGGGGATTGCTCCCTGCCCCCCAGCATCAGGGAGCTCTCATTTCATGCAGGTCCCAGCCAGGTGTCAAACTTTTCAAACTGTCCCAGGTAGGGAGCTCTCATTTTAGGCAGGTCCCAGCCAGCTCTGGACTACACATGCACAGTTGTCTCCTAGCTCTCTGCTCCCTGCCAGCCCCTGGGTGTAGTGTGGTGGTTGAGTGTGTGCTGGACTGATAAATCCTGTGGTTTCCTGCTGTTAAGTAAGAAGTATAATGTAATGTTCTGATTGTTCTTTTTTTAAGATGTACAAATTTACTAGAATTTCATGTTATTGTATCGGGTAGCAAGAGATTTTACTGACATAATATTTTTATGTTCAGTAGTTACTTTTAGCCCATTCTGTAAGATATTTTTCACTCCGAGTTTGTGTTTATATACACCCTCTATGCCTTGACTATAAGTTTGATAACACTTCTATCTATCTATCTATCTATCTATCTATCTATCTATCTATCTATCTATCTATAATTAGTCACTAGGGGACTTAATTGGGACTAGTCATAATTGGGACATATATATACTAGGGGACTATTGGACATAGTTTCTGTCTTGGAAAGGGGTCCCTGTACACACGCACACACAGATATAGCTATAATTAGTCACTAGGGGACTATTGGACATAGCCTCTGTCTTGGAAAGGGGTCCCTGCACACATACTTTAATGTTCCTGTGGGTGCTTAGGACAGAATTTTACTTGTAACTGCTCAGTATGGGCCCATCTGAACAACCTCCCACCTGATACATATCATTGTTGAGCAATACATGGCAGCAAGGCAGGAAGTTTGAGATGAAAGAAGCTATGAGACAGCAAAGAACTGTTATTACTGATTTGGTGTATAGGTATAAATAGGTACTCCTACATTTATTAGTAATATTAATATTATATAGATTTTATACCAGAATTGCAACCTTATACCAGCATAAATCTTGCTGATTTCTATTATTTTAACCCCCAGCACTATGTCCTGAAGCTATCTGTGTTGAGATGGAATGTTTGCAGTAAGGGTCATGCTTCTAGGTTTGATTTTGTTTTATTATGTAAAATACTTGAGTAGATAATTGCAATTGAGATGAACTCTTGTTTCCAAGAGTTCAGGTGCTGAAAAGAGAAGATAACATAAGTCACAATTATTATTTTTCTAGAGGCACTACATATCAGTGTAAATGTGTGTAATATCCAGAATCCTGAGAAGGTAACATATTGCAAAGTTATCCCCTTAGCAATTATAGCTTAGGTTGGGTAAAGAACAATCTAAAGAAGTAGGGCTGGAAGGGACATCCAGAGGTCATCTAGTCCAATCCTCTACCTAATCAACCCTTTCCCAGAACTGCATTGGCATTAAGGAGAAGTTTGTCCATCTCTACTACTGAAGAAAGAATAGTATTGACAGCCTCTCTGACACCCTAAGCTCTGTAGAAATCTTGGGAATGGCATGATTGAAGGACTCCTAGTCCTCTGACCCTGACTACCTACAGCATCTCTGATGTCCTGAATATTGCCACTTCTAGACATATTTCAAACGTATATTGAATCAGTTGACATGCTATGCATACAAAAAAAGAAAGACCCTATACATTTCCAAGAATATATTGTCTTAGAAAGACAAGTGGATAAAAGAAGTACTTTTGCCATTTACAGATAGGAATGGATGGTCAGAGCATTTATGTAATGTCACACAGGAAATCTTTGGCAAAGCCAAGACCGTAAAGTGCAGTTCTAAGTTTCAGCTTACTAACTTAGTCATAGGAAAAGTGGTTTTGTAAAACCTAGGTAGTCCTGCATAAACCAGTATCCTTTACAGTATCTTGGCTGTGTCTACATGAGACCCTGACTGCACAGTAGCTCATTACTACCGTGCAATAGTGTTACATGTCACGAAACATGACATGGTGCCAGTGTGCAGTAGTAACAAGTTATTGCACAGTAGTAACAAGTAATATTTCTAATAAATTTGAACAAAGTCATTCTAATATCATAAAAGGCTTAGTCTATCCGTCTGTCTGTCTGTAACACTTCTGGCCAACTGCGCATATGCCACCGAGAGGGCAGGTGGTGATTGGCTGGGCAGCCTGGGAAGTTTGGCAGTGGGGAACATGCCCCAGCTGCCTGAACAGTGGGGCTTCCCCATGCCTCCTTGTCTGAGGGTGAAGGGGGGAATTGTGGTGGCAGCACCCCTCTGCTGCCCAGCCCAAATGCTCCCCAGAACAGCCAGCAGGGAGGGGAGTGGGGAGGCAGGCGGACATGGTCCAGGCAGACCTGGAGCAGTATGGGGTGGGGGAAGTGGGGTCAGACATGAAGTGGCTGGAGGGAGGCAGGGAGCAGGGCCGTATGCAGGGCTTCATCCCCACCAGCCCCCCTCCCCCGTTATTCTTAATGGGCAGTTTCTTGTTATTTTTATGTATGTGTGTGTGTATGTATGCATGCCATGCGCGCAGACAAACACACACACACACACACACACACACACACACACACACACACACACACACACACATATTAGCTTTAGTCTAGATATATATATATTCTAATATAATAAAACCTTTAGTCTGTCTGTCTATCCATAACATTCTGGGCCAACTGCACATGCGCCATTGAGAGGGTGTGCCAATTGGCTGCGAGGGTCTTGGGCATTATGGACAGAGGGAGTGAGGGAACCTCCCTGCCACCCCCTGTCAACAACAGCCATCAGGGAGGGGGAGGTGGTGGGGAAGAGGAGAGGAAAGGAGGAGGGAGGGGAGCAGGAAGGGGAAGGGGGGGTTTCTGGTGGCAGCACCCCCCCCACTGCTGCTGCAGCCCCCCTTACTGCTGCACCCTCCCCCCCTTACTGCTGTTGCCTGGCCCTGAAAACAGCCAGCAGAGAGGGGGAGGGAGGGAGGGAGGGAGGAAGGAGAGAGGGAGGGGAGACAGGGAGGAGGCGATGTTGCCTGCCTCTGGGTGTCAGCGCCTGCTGCCACTTGCAAACTCCCCTCCCCACTATTCCTGGGAGGTGGTGGCAGTGTGGAGTGGAGCGACAGGGGGTGGGGGGGATGCACCAGGCCAGAGGCAGAGGGTGGGGGGGCACATGGGGCTGGAGGTGGGGATGGGGAGATGCGGGGGGGGTGGGGCACACAAAGCCAGAGGCGGAGCGGCGGCACTGTAGGGCACTGGGTTGGAGCACTCTATCCCTGCCCACCCCGCCTTCATTCATGAGAGGCAATTTGCTAGTATTTCTAATAAATTTGTATATGCAAGTGCTAAATAACTGTGTAATAACAATTGTGCAGCCAGCATCTCATGTAGACATGGCCCCTGTCTTTGAGTATTTATAGCATTATGCAATTCCCTTCTCACTTTGATGTAAAAGGGCATATAAGACTGAGGAATTTGAAAGAAGTCCATAAGGTTTATAAGCAGTTGCAAATTATGTAGGCAAGTACTTGCTGCAAAAATGTGGCATTCTGTTAATGTAGTATCAGATACTTTCAAGGGTTAAGTATCTCACTTAAGCCTATGTGTTCTGACAGATAAATTACCTGTGAAAAAAAATTCAAAGTAGGCAGGCTCTAATCTCCTTTTTTTAAAATCTCTGATGCTTTTTCTTTTACTTAAAATATAAATTCAAAACAAACTTCAGTTATTGAATCTGGGAGATCTTTGGATTAACAAAAATAGTTAAGTTGAATTGAAGTGTTTGTGATTGTGAGAGTGATTTTCACCTTATCCTCCACACTTGATAGAACAGTGACTGAAAAATTACCACATAGTAAAAGTAACTTCTAAGGTAAAAAGAGCAAAAGTCTTTAGATGTGCTCTTAGTTATAAATATTGTAATGCCTATGCTGCACTTAAATATTCCATATAATAAGCACATTAGGCTTTATTCTTAATATATATGAATTAGGCCTCAAACTGTGAAATTGGGGTGTAGACTTCAAACATTTCCAGTGTTAGACGTGTAGGAAGGGGAAGATTAGAGTTTGAACTTTAGTTTTACGCTTAATTAATGCTATAATAATTAGACATAATATAGTTTGCAAAGGAGTGAATAGTTCTCTAAGCATTATTCTAATGCTTCCCCCCCCCCCCGATGTACAGCAGACAACTGATTTAATTAATTCATAGGATTAAATAAAATTAATTTGTTTTATTTTCATTTGAAATCAGCTCCCTCATGAAAAAGTCCCATGGAATTAAATACGAATTAAACTAGTAAGGGTGTTCTGTAAAAATGGATTAAAAAACCTACATACAAATTCTGAGAATTATTATTTTTATAGCAGCTTGAGATTCATCCTCTAGAATTATATTGCAGGATTAGTACTCTTTATAAAACTCTGTAAGAAGTTTCTATTGTTGAAACCAATATAGAAGACTTATGAAAAAGTTTTATAGAAAAAAAAATACATTATGTCATTTAAATAAATAGTTGGCTTGCAATCAGTGCACTTTCTTTAAGGTGAATATAGGTGAACTATTCCTGAAGATTTAAGCTTGAATCTTAATTGGTAGGAAATATGGCTTTAATGCAATTTATATTAATACCTTAGCAAAACAGCTGACCAAGAAAATGGTGTGCACTATTTGTATGGGTATTTTTTCAGTTCCAGATGGAGCATCATATAATTTATAAAGTGTATTTTGGCTGACTTATCAGTAAATTTTATCAAATATATATAATACTTGTGGGTCCAGTATTCCAACCACTTAGACTTGTATAATATAAGGGAAATCCAGCTCATCATTTCTGGTCACCAAAGAATAAGAAATTCAGCCCACAATTATTCTATTTTTCAGCTTGCTTTTCTTTTCACATATTAGTAGAATATACATTTTAAAATTTGAGTAAACTAATTACATGGCACAGGTTTTAAGAAATGCTAACTCGGAAGACATGAGCTACTCATGGCTGTCTTCATTTCCTTATCCTCAGATTTTTGACTGGTCATCTTAACTCTAGCAAATAATGTCGTATCATCCCTGGCATTCCTTGTTTATCACAGCATCAGTAATATGGTTGGAGTAACACATGGATAGTTATGTAATGACTAAGGTAATTTCAGATGGTCCAGAGGGACAGGGCAAGACTGACTTGGACCGCTTACCCATGAAAAGATAAAGGAATTTTAAAAAGCCGTTATACCCTTGTGTGAACTAAGTAGATCCTGTTTAGGCACACAGGATCCTGTTAGATCGTGTTTAGGCACACAAGAGTAAGTGTGCATTCATAGAATCATAGAAAATTAGGGTTCAAAGGGACCTCAGCAGGCCATCTATTCCAACTCCCAATTGAAGGCATCCCTCCTTAACAATTATAACTTAGGAGGGGTAAAGAATCATAGAGTCATGATAGAATCATAGAGAAGTGTGACTAGAAGGGCCCTCCAGAAGTCATTGTTCCCTTACTATTGTGACCTTACTATAGATGACTGGTTGATCTTGCCTCAGGCAGTGGTTGGACATTGTGCCTGTACTACTCAACACTGTTAGACCAGGTAGGAACCGGGGAAAATAGGCAGAACCCTTGGTCTACTTGAAGGTGAAACTTCTTGTGATCTTTACCAACAACATAGTAAAATGGCTGGGAGCAAAGGGGGCATTATCCAGGAGATGGCTCTTTCTAAATGCACAGCCTTCCAAGAGCTCCCTTTAAGGAAAGCAGTGTCTGTACCATCTCATAGGCCCAAACTAGAGGCATAGTGTAATTAGGTATGAACTAATAAAGGACACCTCTTTAAAAGAATTCTATTTTTTCACAGTTGAATCATCCTGAATCATTTTTGTGTAGCAGACTTGCCTTTCAGAGCTTGGGTTGTGTCCCAGGCTTGAGATTTTGCTGTTTTGATTGGTGGAGCCCATCCACCAATCAGGAGGCAGTAAGAGGAGTTAAGTCACATCCCTTTCCTGAGAGGAGCAAGGGAGGAGCTGATTGTAGACTGCAACACTGTCAGGTCTGGAAGTCTTCAGGGGCGGAGCCCTGGAGAGTATAAAAGGAGCTGCATTCCCAGCATGAAGGACATGCATCGGGGATGGAGAAGAGCAGGGCTTAGAAAAGCTGAGGAGAGCTCCTCAGAGGGGTGAAGCAGTAGCTCAGAAGTGCCCCTGAAGACTTCCATCAGCGAGGAATGGCAGACAGCTCCAGCAGCTAGGCTGTCAGTTAGCAGTATGGCACACAGTGTCCAGACCCTGAGAGCTGTGTGAGGCGGCTCAGGTCTGCAACCTCTGGTGTGTGGCCAGAGACACGGTGCACAGGCCAGTGAATGGAGCTGGATCTGTGGAGCACTTGGGTGACTCAGGTCCCCAACCCCTGGCGTGAGGCTGGGAGCTTGGTGCAGGATGCGCTGCACAAAGGGTCCAGGAGTGGACTGAGCCTGGTGCTGCATGAGTCGGCCCAGGCCTCCAACCCATAGCAAAAGGTTGAGTCCAGGGAGCAGATGATGCTCTGGCTACTGAGCCAGCAGACAGGGCTGAGCCAGAGGCCCCAGGAGCCCTGCATAGCAGAGCGCTGTTCCAGGGGACAGGGACCCGCCTCCCCCCGCCCCCTGGAAGCCCACTGCAGGTGAGAGAACAGCTTGGAGGAGGACAAGGACCACCCTCCAGGCCTGGGAGCTGTGAGTTGCAGGGAAAAATGATTCCCACAGGGGAGGGAACTAACCTCCCTGGTTAGTTAAGGGCTCCTGAAAGTGGAGGTCCCACTGGGAGGACCCTCTTGAAGTTACCAGCTTCCTTGAAGGGTTTGGGAAAAAGCTCAAGGGCATTGTTGTTTCCCTTAGGGATTAAGTTTATCTTTGAGGCTCTTGCACCATAAGTGGTGTGATGTCATGCCTCTTATATTTTGTGAACTTTCATGTTTGTAGATTAGTAGATGACTAGAGTCCTAGGGCTCTGCTGGGACTCCCTTTTGCTATTATTTCACCTGTTGTTTATTTGTATTTATTTGTGGCTTATTTATTGTTCTCCTATACTTATCTATAGTTTATGTGTTGGCTATCTATGTTTATTTTGGGGTTTATTCGTTTCAGATCAGATACTTACCTGTATCTGGAGCACTGGTATAAGGTTTTATATCATTTACCCAGAGGGTATCCTTTATGTTATTTGTTTAGATATCATATCATTTATATATATATATATATATATATATATATATTGTACATATGTTTATATCCATATTTCTTTTCCTTGTGATAAAATAATGTAAATAAATGTGTATATAGTTAAGTCCCCTGACTGTCCTGGCCTGGTTCTGTAAGGATGGAGGGAAACTGAGATGTCTGCAGTTCCCCCACAGCACACCTGCTAAGCTGACAATTCCCTTCAATGGGAGAAAGGGAGTATATACCCAAGTATACCTGGGCTACATTTATATGACTGAAAATGCTAGAGAGTTAGCATTTCTCTAGCATTATGACTTCACAAGTTGAAAGTTTTTATATAAAATATAGAGCAGTGCTGCTCAATCTTTTCACTGGGCGAGCCAGATGGGTGGTGCCCAGTCCATCTGCAGGCTGGATCTGGCTGGTGGTCCAAATCCTGCATCTGAGACTGGTGTGGTAGACCTCACCTGGCCACACCGAGGGTGACATAAGACAGCTGCATGGGGGAAGGGGTCTTGGCTTGGCCCTGCAGGGAGTAAGGGGTCATGGCCCAGTCCTGATCTGGCCCCATAGAGGAAAAAGGGCTGCAATCCAGCTGCAATCTGGCTACAATCCAGCCCCATGGGAGAGAGGGGGCATAGCCTGGCTCCGACCCACTGTACTGGGGCTTTGGGTTTGGGGATTAGGTGGTGGGGGAAAGTGACAGTAGTATTTGCTAGTACTTTCCCACTGCCAAATTTCTTGACCCACGGGGAGCCCTGTGGGCTGGATGTCATGGCTCCATAAACCTCATTTGGCTTGGGGGGGCTGAAGGTTGAGCACCCTTGATATAGAGGATAGGGGGTTGAGTATCACATTAACAGCATAGGACTAGCTGTTAGAAATTCCTGAGCTCCAACCATGGGTCTCACCATCTTTTAAAGAATTACTTAACATTTCTTCCTCCATTTTTCCCTGTAAGAATAATGACTGTTACCTACTTCAAATTGTAAAACTTTTTCATAAATCAAAAGCATCCATCAAAGCCCACAGTTCAACTAATCCCACACTTGTACTGAGAAGTATTTCAGGGCTAGAACAAAATAAAAAGTTAGACACCTAAGTCTTGCATTTAAGTCTGTAATTGAGATTCTGAGAACCTCTGCTTAGTTGTAAGCTATATACTGAATAAGGTCAAAAAGTGAGGTGCCTAAAGTCCTTCAGCTGCTAAAACTTCTATAAAATAACCTACTTGTTAGAGCACTTAGACAAAATGTGCAACTGATTGAATTTCCTCCTCTGCCTAAGAGAATTAAGACACTTTTCTCACCTTCCACGAGGGTGTCATAACCTCTTGCCTATAAGTTGTTCTGGGGTGGAGATGTGCTTCAGCCCTCCTATTGAAGCTGTTCCATTTTGGAGGGGGGAAAAAGGCTGCATAGCCCAATAATGCCCTCAGTTGCTTATGATGACGGAGGCCTGGCTTTCAGTTTCTGCTTTGAAGATTTTTCAGTTTTTGAAAAGGTGACAATACCTACCTTCAGAAGAGGCTTCTAGGCTGTGCATCTTGTATGCTGACAGGACTGGCTCAAAGTAGATGAAAAGTCATCCCAAGTCTAGTAGCTCACAGGGTAAATAAAATTAAAACACACTAGACAGTGATGTGCTATCATGTCCAGCCACGTTATGACTCCCCCACCCAAATGACCAGGTACTCATTTACAACCGGATGTAATGAAGCCTGGATCAGCACCTGAACTTGTGAGATGCCCAGCCCCCCCATGCCCCTGCCGCACTAAGGTGTCTCAGGATTTAGTGCAGGATTTATGATGTGCATATAAATGTTCTGTTTCCATACTGACCAACTTACGTGCCTCCCACTTAGTATGCTGTAGTGCTGTAGTTCAGGGCTGTCCAAATGGTGGCCTGCAAGGGGGTTAAGTTGCAGCCACAGGGCTCCTTCCTGGCCGCAGCTTCTTTCCTTGTTCTGGATGCAAAAGCAGCTGGAATCTCCAGGGTCCATTTCTTTTTTTTGCTGCCTCTCCCTGCCCACTGAGAGAGGGGCAGCATGGCATGGCCAGGGGAGATGAGTGAGCCTGAAGGCATACAGTGTAGTGATGGGTGTAGGGGGGCTTCTGTGTAGTGCAGCAGAGAGGGGAGGATCATGTGTACAGTACAGTGCTAGAGGCATGGTGTCTTTGTCTTGCTTTGGCGTGGGTTACAGATTTGTGTCCCCTGCTTGTGTAGCCCATGGGGCATTTGGCTCCCTGGTGCTTAGAAGCCCTGCTGTAGTGGCTTACATTCTGGGGTCCAGATTCAAAAAGGGGATTCAAGCAACTGGTCACTTTTTAGTTGTGTTTTATGTGCTTTTCACCCAGCAGGTGATCAGCATAGATCTGGTGGGATAGTTGGGGCCCAACTCCAGTGTGAGATGCATGGGTGTAAGCCCATTGCGCCCCTGTGAGCTCGGACCCTGGCAGACCCCCAACCTGACCCCAGCATGAGCCAGGAGGTAAGTGGGATCCGCGGTGGGTAGGCACTGGCCAGTGGGGCAGCTGAGTGGACCCAAGGATGCTCACAATTCCCCACAGCTTCTACTTAGGCCGGCCCCCAGGGAGCAGTAGGGGAAAAGGGGCACTTACCTGCCCCCTTCTCCAGTGGGACAAGTGTTCCCTATCCCTGAGAGCAGCACAGCACTGGCAGGTGTACTGCACATCTGTAGCTTTTAAAAGGTCGCGCCAATGGAAAAAAACAGTTGGAACACAACTCTGGTGCGAGATGCACAGGTGTAAGCCCATTGCACCCCTGTGAGCTCAGACCCTGGCAGACCGCTGACCTGGCCCGAGCACAAGCTGGGAGGTAAGTGGGGCCTGCAGTGGGTGGGCACTAGCCAGTGGGGCAGCTGAGTGGAGCTGAGGAGGGTAACACCACCCCACGGCTCCTACTTAGGCCAGACCCTAGGGAGACGTATGACTGGCGTTGTGCAAACAGATCATGCAGACAGGTGCACTCTGGACCTGGTGCATGAGTTATCATGGGAATTTGCACAGGAGGGTGAGCAGAAGGGGTACAAGGCTTTAGGCGGCTCGCCTGAAGAGAAGGGTCACCACGGCAGTAGCCCATCTGTGTGATGGTGGTGATGCACCACAACCCAAAGATTTTCCACTCTCCCCCCACAGCTGGCACCCCTCCCCTCTGGTACCACTGAGGCCTGTACCCAGATGGAGCCCATGGCTCCAGCCTCCACCCAGACAGAGTCCCCACCTCTTGGCTGTGGGGCTGCTTGGCATGTATGCAGGCGTCTGGGATCAGGAGCAAGGACACCTCCCCTTGTAGGGTGTGCTCCACATTAGAGTCCCTGGAGAGTCAGATGGGGGAGCTCCAGGCTATGGTGCAGAGTCTGCATGTCATTAGGGATGGCAAAAAGGAGATCCATGCCTATCACCAGGCTCTTCACCCAAAGAATGAGGAGGGAGGAGCAAGGAAGGCTAGCAGGATGAGGGCACACAAGAGGAGTCCCCGTGAAGCCCAGCTGGGGGGTTGCTTGGACAGCCCTAAGGCATCCTGCGCCAGGGGTCACCACCCCCTTAAAACTTCACAACAGATATGAGCCACTCATAGCACCGGTAGAGCTAACTGACCTGCCAGCTCCAGCACTAAAGGAAGAAAGGCAACTTGCAACCATGCCAAGGAAGAAATACAGAATGGTCATCATGGGCAACTTCCTCTTGAAGGGGATAGAGGGATGCCCCGACCCCCTTGCCCATGAAATCTGCTGCCTGCCACAGGCCCGTATTTGGGATGTATCTGAGAAGATCCCAAAACTTGTCTGGCCCTCCATTCACTACCCCATGCTCCTCATCCATGTGGGCACAAATGACATGGCTCAGGCCAATCCCATCTGGGTTATGAGTGACTACAGGGCTCTGGGGGTGGGGTTCAAGGGGTTAGAGCACAAGTATTTTTTTTTCCCTCAATCCTCCCAGTTACAGGTCATGGGCACAAGAGGGAGGGACGAATGAAGTCAATAGAAGATTGCACTGCTGGTGCCATCATGAAGGCTTCAGCTTCTTTGACCATAGCCTGTACTTCAGAGGTGGAGGCATCTGTTGGGAAGAGATGGCCTCCACCTCATTCCAATGGGGAAGTGGCTCTTCTGGACCAAAATGGCTGACCTACTCAATAGGGCTTTAAACTAAGCTCACCAGGGGATGGGTGGACAACCACCAGTGCAAGCCCACCCAGCGACAACCACAAAATTAGTAAATCATGTAGCACAGGGGACATAAGTGAATTCCCAACAGAACTCACTCCTACCACAGCCCAGGGATGGGACTCTTCTAGGAGTGCTGGGAAGCCTAGAGTGCTAAAAGAATTGGTGAATATCATAGCATGTCCAACGCAACACTCTGAGAGATACCCACAACAAAGCCATGTTGGCTAAGTCTTGCCTGACTAGCCTCATTTCCTTCTATGACCAGGTGATGTATCACCTGAACAAAGGAGAAGAGTTTGATATCTACTTGAACTTCAAAAAAATCTTTGACTTGGTCTCCCATGAAGTCCTCATGGTTAAACTGGGGAACTGTGGCCTCAACAACCTCATGGTCCAATGGCTGGGGAACTGGCTCCATGGTCAGACCCAGAGTGTGATAGTCAATGGAATTATGTCAACATGGTGTATGGTGATCAGTGCTCCATACTTGGACCAGTACCTTTTAACATATTTGTAAATGATCTGGATTCAGATATAAGACACTGACTGACTAAATTCATTGATAACACCAAACTATGGCTAACACCAGCTAGGCTGGTGATACAGGCCAACCTGGACAGGCTCACAAGGTGGACAGATTAAAACCTGATGGCATTTCACACTGAGAAATGCAAGGTTCTCCACCTTGGGAGGTGGGGTTGGGGGAATCCACATCATGCTTATAGGCTTGGCAGTGCTACACTCACTAGCACCATGACTGAAAGGGACTTGGGGGTCATAATTAACCACAAGACAAACATGAGCTAACAATCTGATGCCTCAGCTGGCAAAGCAAACAAAGCCCTGGCTTGCATCTATTGATGCATCTCAAGCAAGACCCAGGAAGTCATCCTCCCACTGTACTCAGCCTTGGTGAGCCTGCAGCTGGAGTACTGCATCCAGTTCTGGACTCTGCACTTTAGGAAGGATGTGGAGAAGCTTGAATGAGTCCAGGGGAGAGCCACACACATGATCAGAGGACAAGAAAACAAGTCTTATGAGGAGAGGCTGAGAGTCATGGGCCTTTTCAGCCTGGAGAAGCCAAGGCTAAGTTGGGACTTGGTGGCAGCCTATAAGTATATAAAGGATATGCACCAGGAACTGGGAGAATGTCTGTTTACCAGGGCACCCCAAAGGAAGACAAGGTCTAATAGTCACAAACTTTGGGAAGACTATTTTAGGTTGGACATAAGAGAAAACTCTTTACCATCCAAGTCCCCAGAGTCTGGAATAGACTCCCTCCAGAAGTGGTGAAAGCACCCACTCTGGACACCTTTAAGATACACTTGGATTTTTATCTTGCTGGGATCATTTGACCCCAGAAGACTTCCTGCCCCTTGGGCAGGGGGCAGGACCTGATGATCTTGTGAGGTCACTTCCAGCCTGTGGCAGGGTACCTGCAGCACCTACCACTTTAAGGTTTCAAGTTGGCAGTGGAGTAGCCAGCAGGTGGGTGCTATCCTCATCAAGGCTAGCACATGACCCTAGGAGGACCCTGGAATTGGCTGGGGGGGGCAGAGCAGCCTTCATTTTAACCCAGGCCCTCAAAGAGAGAAGCAGCAGTCTGAGTTGGGCAGGCAAGGAGGTAACATCAGGCTGAGCCACTCCTGGAACATCTTGGAGGTAACGGCAGGAGTTATGGGGATGGTTTGGAAATTCCTAGTCCTGGGCATGACTTGAAACTGCACCTTGCTGGAGAAGGGTGGCCTGGTGAGACTCCCTGTGGCAGGGGAGTCCCCAGGAAATACCAGGCCAGTTACCTCCCCAGTGAAAAGCAAGGAGGGGTGCCTGAAAACCCCAGCCCCTTCCTATGGGTGGGTTACCAACAGGGAAGAGACCTACCCCAGACAAGCCCAGAGGGGGACACCTGAGCCCAGTATAGGGGGGCCAGGGATGTCAGCAGCCACCAGAGCCTCACAGGGTGAAAGAGCTCAGTGCAGGGGGTCAGGCATGGTGGCAGCCATCTGAGCCCCACTGGGTGAAAGACCCCAGTGGCCCAGAGGGGCTGAGTGAGAGAAGTGGCCCAGAGTAGGGCCGAGTGCAGCCCTAGGAAGGGGGCAGAAGGCCTAGTGAGGGGCCGAGTGTGTAGAGCAGCCCAGTTGAGGGTGGTAAAGATGAGTGGTCCTAAAGAGGGGCAGAATTACTGAATTGGGAATATGGAAAGACCAGAAGTGATGATATGGGAAGAACAGATATGAGAACGAACATCAGCGAGGCATGGGACACCTGTAAGGGGAGATCAGGCTGTGTACCAAGGCCCTTGGCATCAGGAGGGCAAGCTATGGGCATCGTCCTTCCTTAGAAACAGCAATCATATTTATTTCCATCAAGGCATGGCATGCGAGCAAGGCAGAGGTTTAGCTTTGAGCAGGTGGGCAGCTGGCACTGAGACCTGACCTAAAAGGCCAGCCCTAATGTCTCTGAAGTCTAAATGTTTGAGTACACATGAAATCCAACTTATTTCAATACTTAAGGGAGAACAGACACAGGTGCTGAGAAATACAGAGCATATGCAATGGCTACTCTGTCTTGCATTTTGAAAGTGATGGGTGAGTGAGGTCGGAATTATGCTAACCTCTGGTCACTTGTTCTAGACATGACCTTACATGTGCTCAAAGCATTTAGATGGATCTATGCTCAGTCCCTGAACCATGGAGCCATGTTGTCCAGCTCATAGGACTCCACACAGGTCTGAAAATTTAGTGTCAGGGCATGGTGGCAGCAATTGCTACTCCTCTGCTGTCAAGTTTCCAGACCTATAGGGAGCACCATGGGATAAATAGCATGCCTGATCAGTGTGTGGAGGTGGCCTGGGGCCTAGGGCCCAATTCAGGTCAGCTAGAAGTAGTGCAGGGTTCTGATCTGAGGTGTGGGGCTGAGGGAGGTAGCACAGGGTCTGATTTGGCCTGCATCTAGGCCCCACACTACTCATCTGGCCTGCTGCATCAAAAGGTTTAGCCACTATTCTAGACCCATTTAAGCCCAAGAGAATCTGGTATTTGGGCTATTTTCTTGGGCTAAGGGTAGCCTATGACTTGGGCCTCTCAATGCTTCACTAGTGCTATAACCACTAGGATGCTTGCAAAATTGGGTATTGACATCGCCTCCTCTTGATTTAAATATCAGTTTTCAGACTGAAAACCTCATAGAAATATTTATCTTCTTTCTAATTTTGAGAGGTAGGGTTTTAATACTGTTCTGCAATTCCTATACACTGGCTTTAAACATCTGCCACTTGGTTTGAATACTGACCTCAAGATGCTTAAAACCTTCCATTAAAGGAATATAGATCTAGGGTGCTTAACTTGGATTATTGAAGTTTAAGCGAGCCTTTTGGCACAGTTTGCAATTTTTTGTTAGTGTCAAGTGTAAGATACTAAATGAACATAAAGGCTAAGTACAGACAGTCAAAAAATGCCCAAGGATGAATTGATTCAATCTTTGCAGGTTAATCTAAGCTTTGTAGATTGAACTGATGAGCAAGTGACAGACATTCACTTTTGATTCTGGAAATGCAGCCATATGCCTGTAGTAGCCCAGGTCAGAAGCTAGAGGGTGTTCGAGCATGCCTCCCTTCTGAGCTGGAGCAGCCAGCTTGGGCCAAGGCTAGCCCACCCATCCATCCTGTGTGGGAAGGATTGTGGGAAAAGTGCAAAGCATCCTGGGATGCTGGGAGACTGTGAGTTAACATGAATGTAGAGGGTATCTAGGACATAAGTTCAATAAACCTATTTAACTTAAATCAGTTAAGTCTGATACAACATCCATCCAAGTTTATCTTAAACTGGCTTGGGGCATTTAGAAAGCAGTTTATGTGCACTGAAATTCTGTTGTGTTACAGATTTGAACTAGTTTCCAATCACTTATACCAGTTTATATGTAATTTCTGTCCCTAGCCAAAATGTTTTCTGAAACGCATCTGATTACTGTAAAAGGAAGAAATAGCATTATGGGTGCTATTTTTCAATAACTGTCCAAAGAGGTATCTTCGGTGTTCATCTCTTTGGGCCTTGTTGCATATTAATAATTTTAGGCAGCTCCTGGAGCAATCAACCCCTGGATTGTCCAGACATTAATGCCTGAAACTAGTTTTAAGCACACTTTAGGCAGACTAAATTTTCGCAGTTTATCAGCCTGTAGAGCACGTGCCAGCTAGCCAGATCACAGAACATGAATTGGACCAAGAGTGGGCTTTATGAGGAGTTTGGGGGGGGGGGGGCAAGGTAGGGGGCTGGATCATGTCCCCATGAGCTGGGGATAACATCCCAGGGCAGAGGTGGTATCTCCCCCAGAAGCCCCTTTCCTCACTGCTCCCACCTTCCAGCCACCCTAGGAAGCATGATCAGCACCCCCACACCCTTATTCCAGATCCAAATGTATTAAAACATGAAACCTTCTTTAATGTGCTTACTCTTTGTTTTTTAATTTTTTCACTTCTATTTATTTTAGCCTTCAGCAGCTGTTTCCCTTCATTTCACCACCATTCCCCCACCCCCATTTTCCTTTCTACCTCCCATTTCATTGCCCACCCCCATTCCACTAACTCTTCACCTCCCAGCTTCATGCCCCCACCAACCTATGTCTCACCCCCCCACCCGCCCCCACCTAGAGCAGGGGTGTGTGAGACTGCGTAAAGCCCTGCAGTGGCAATTCACAGCTGTGCAGGTGTGGGACAGTCAGAAAAGGTTTTATCCTTAAGGTGTGACTGCTTGAAACTTGAGCTAGTATTAACACTGATCAACATTTGAGCTGCTCAAAGAGCAATGTGTAACAAGGTTCCTGGATCTTTTTTTTCCCAAAAAGATGAATATAATGCAGTAAGTGTGGTAGACCTTCATGAGCAAGTGTTACTATGCTCTAGTTAAAGGGAAGAGATACCAGTGATAAGACCAACTGCAGAAGAACTGCTGTATTAAATATCACTGAAGACTTTTCTCGCTAGAGATAAAGGAAATATACTTTGAACTACAGCAAGTGACAGTACTGGAGTGGAGAAGTGGATTTTTGTGACGTTCAGATCAAAATGACCTGTATCTTTATGTACAGCACATTTGGCAGGACATTCTGCAGCAGTGACTTCTGCCAGGCCCAAATCAGAATCCATAGAACAGGATCAATATTTAATTTTACACTATCTCCCGCATTCATTAGATGACATGAGAACAGGAAATATGCAGCACTTTCTTCCATATTAAGCAGTGGAGTTAGCCTGTGTTACAATACAACTTAAAGACCAGGGGCCAAATCCAATATTTGTTGATGTAAATATGGATTAACTGTTTACTGCAATGGTTTTGCCTATATTTTTGCTGGTGTAAACAGAAAACAGTTTTCCCCTTAGTATAATTTCATTGCTTGGTAAAGTGTATGAAAGCAAATCCAGACTGCTGTAACACAAGGGGGGCACTAATATGTTATAACATGGTGCCTTCAGGTAGTAGTATGGATTCAAGGGTAGGCTCAAGTATTACATATTTATGAGTTAAGATGCTAGAACAACAGCATGGTCCAATGGATATGACATTGGAATGAGTCCAACAGGATCAAGAGTTGGGATTCTAATCTTGGTTCTGACCCAGTTCTGCTGAATGACCATGGTCAAGTCACTATAAGCTGTAAATTCCTTTAGTCCAGCACTGTCTTTCACCACATTTGAGTAGTGTTCATCACCACACCATAAGGATTTTGATGAAGACTAGGGTTAGCTTGGCTTGCATGTGAACCTGAGGTGTAACATGACTCCTTCCAGAAAGGGACTCATATGCCAATTGCCATTTTCATGCTTGAGGTTGGTTAGCAGTCCTTTTAATATTTTAAGAAACACTTTGCAGAGGACTCTGAAGACCTTCTGCTCCCATTTATTTTCAAATACATTTCTGAAAAATTCTCATACAGATAGGGACCTTAGGATGAGGTTAATAAAACATAATGTTGGTCTTCTCTTTGCCCAATCATACTGGAATCCTAATTAAATATGGTTCTAAGGTTAGTTTGGATAGGGTCTCTGCCACGGTATGCTACAGTCCTGGATTTAATCACTATAGACTACATAGACAGTTCTTGGGACCACGGCTATAGAATATTCTTTTTTGATCCATAGCTAACTCTTCAAATTTTTCCTCTCAGCTCTTTTTCTTGTAACCAATTTTGTCAACCTTCACTGGCCTGAATATTTGAGACTGACTTAAAGATCAAGTCAGTGGAATTTTCTACTGACTGCGACTGGCTTTGGATTAAACTGCTTGTCAGCTGCTTTCTGGTGTTGGTGTGCCCTTATCTAATGGAGAAAACATCAAAACCACATTGATGCTCCAAATAAAAAGCACTCTACCTGAATACTTCTCTGCACTTAAATACTTCAGAACAATCTTGCCATAGAGGCCTGAAGAGCACTTGAATGACCTTGATATGGCTTACTTGTTTAACTCAGACTGAGAAATTAAAAAGAATGAGACATGATCAGTAATAACCAGAGATCCAGGTTTTCCATTTCCTGTGGAAAAATGTGAATTTTCTCCTGTAAAGGAGAAAATCATGGCTTTTTTCCTTTTAAAGGAGAACCTGGGAAACTCTGGATTTCCCTTGGCAGACTAGCAGAGTTCCAGCCTGCAAGGGGCTGCTTGCAGCTGTGGGGAGCAAGAGGCGGGTGATCAGAGGCAGGGGGGGGCATATGCATGTGTGCACACATGCATACGGTTGGCAGTGCAGCCACGCAGCATAGTTTCATAGATGTTAGGGTCGGAAGGGACCTCAAAAGATCACTGAGTCCAACCCCCTGCCCTGGGCAGGAAAGAGCACGGGGATCATGTGACCCCATCCAGGTGCTTGTCCAGGCTCCTCCTAAAGACCCCCAAGGTAGGGGAGAGCACCACCTCCCTTGGAAGCCCATTCCAGATTCTGGCAACCCTTACTGTAAAGAAGCTCTTCCTTATTTCCAACTGTCTCTGTCAGTTTGTGGCCATTGTTCCTGGTTATTCCAAGTGGTGGCCTGGTAAACAAAGCATCTCCTATTTCTTTCTCCCCCCCCGCCCCCCAGATGAATTTGTAAACAGCCACAAGATTCCCTCTCAGCCTTCTCTTGTGGAGGCTGAAGAGATCCAGGTCCCGCAGTCTCCCCTCATAGGGCCTTACTTGCAGAACCCTAACCATAGGACTAGCCCTCCTTTGGACCCTCTCAAGGTTATCCACATCCCTCTTGAAGTGTGGTGCCCAGAACTGGATGCAGTACTTCAACTGCCGCCTGAACAATGCCGCATAGAGGGGAAATATCACCTCCTTGGACCTGTTTGTGATGCACCTGCATGATAGAGTGCAGTTAGCTTTATGGATTGCTTTGTCACATTGATGGCTCATTCATCTTGGAGTCAGTGATGACTCTGAGATCCCTTTCTGCTGCTGTGATGCTGAGAAGGTCTCCCCTAGCCTATAGGTGTGACTCCTTCCTAGATGCAGCACTTTGCACTTGTCTTTGTTGAACTGCATCCTAGTCTTTTCTGCCCACTTTTCCAAACTGTCCAGGTCTGCATAGATTTGATCCCTTCCCACTAACATATTTACTTTACCCCATAATGCTGTGTCACCCACGAATTTGGACAGAGTGCTCTCCATGCCCTCATACAAGTCACTGATGAACATTGAACAGCACAGGTCCAAGCCTGAGCCTTGGCAGATCCCATTGCCCACATCTTTCCAGGTCGATACTGACCCATCCACCACCACTCTCTGGATGCGACCTGTGAGTCAATTTGCCACCTACTTTACAGTTTAATCATTTGTATCACAGCTGCTCAATTTGTTTATGAGTATAGGATGAGATACTGTATCAAAGGCCTTCTTAAAATCCAAGTAAATGGCATCTACCTCGACTTCTGCATCTAAACATTTTGTAACTTGGTCATAAAAAGGAACAAGGGTAGTCAGCCAGAATCTACCTGCTATGAACCCATGCTGGTTGCCCTTCAGCATTATTTTTCCTGCTGGGCTCCCACAAATGTGATCCTTGATAATTTTTTTAAAGGTTTTCCCAAGGATAGAGGTGAAACTAACTGGCATATAATTGCCTGAATCCTCCTTCCTCCCATTCTTGAAAATAGGGACCACACTGGCCCTCTTCCAGTCCTCTGGGACTTGACATGAGCACCATGAGTGCTCAAACAGCCATGCCAGTGGTTCTGCTATAACACATCCAGCCCCTCCAAGTGTCCCTTTACTAGGTCTGTGCTGACCATTGGTGGGCTGGTGTTCCTCCTGTGACCATCTATAATGGAATTGGGAAACTTGTCTTGATCTGTGTTCAGGAATAGAGGCAAAAAAACTCATTGAAGAGTTCAGCCTTGTGCCTCCTATCTGTCACCAGTTGGCATAGCCTGTCCTCTGGGGTCCTATGTTACCCTGTGTCTCCTTTTTGCTCCCTATATACCTGAAGAAGGACTTTTTGTTGTCTTTAATTATTGTCGCCTTTGTATACTCCTCCTTGATAGCTACCCCCTGCTTCCACAGCCTGTATGCCTCTTTCTTTGCCCATAGGCATTCCTGGATTTCCCTGCTCAGACAAGAGGGTTTCTTGGCCCTGTTTTGTTCACAATGGGATTGTCTCCTTCTGCCCCCAAAGGAGTGCTCCCTTGAGGAACGACCACCCTTCCTGAACTCCCATCTCACCAATGCTCTTGATCTTCAATGCCTTACTAACTAATCTCCTGAGCACATTGAAGTTAGCCTTTCTGAAGTCTAGCACTTCCACCCTGCTGGTTACTTTTCTCACCCTACGCTGGATAGTGAATTCAATCAATTGATGGTCACTATCCACTAGGTTAACTTGTACCTGCAGATCGCCCACCAGGTCATCCCCTGTAGCTAGCACCAAGTTCAGCAAGACATTTCCCCTAGTGGGCCTGTATACTTCCTGCATTAGGTAGAGGTCCTGTATGTAGGTTAAGAACCTACATGAGCAGTTAGATCTGGCTGACTGCTCCTCTTAGCAGATGTCAGGGTAATTTAGGTCACCCATGACAACCATGTCCCTTGACCGAGCTGCCTTGAGAATTCTACATCTAGCTCATCCTCCTAGTGTGGCATTGTGTAGTAAACCCCCACTACAAAGTCCATTTCCCCCCAGCCTCCTTGTATTCTAACCCACAATACCTCAACTTACCCTTTCACTGATCCCAACTTGATTGTAGAAGATGTATATTGCTCCTTAACATAGTGAGCAACACCCCAACCTTTTTCCCCCACTCTATTATGTCTGTACAACCTATAGCCCTCAATGCTTACTGCCCAATTGTGAGTAGGGTCCCACCAGTTTCAGTTTGCCCAACCAGGTCAAAGTTATTGCTTGCAAGCAGGAATGCGAGTTCCTCCTGCTTTTTCCCCATGCTCCTAGCATTAGTGTAGAGACATTTAAGGCCCCCTCCTGTCCTGATGCCACTTATGCCCCTTAGTACTTACCTGGGCTGATCCAGCACATGGCTCACTGATCCTAGGTTCTCTTTCCTCTGCATCCCCTAGTTTAAAGCCCTACGTAGGAGATCAGCCAACCTGTAAGAGAACAGACTCTTACCTTTGAAGAGAGATGAAGACCGTTACGTCCCAGGATGCCCCCTTCATGGAAGTGTGGATCGTGGTTGAAAACGCCAAAACCTGCATGATGGCATCAACTTCAGAGCCACAGGTTGACTACTTTGATGCAGAAATCTTGATGCTGATGGTGACTGCTGACTGGAACGACTGACAGGAAGACCACCTGCACCCCTGACTTCCCAAGCCTGGCCCCCAAAGCCCTGCAGTCACTCATGATACATTCTGTACTACTCCTGGCCGCATCATTTGTGCCCACATGGTTGAGGATGATGGGATAATAGTGAGAGGGCTGGATGAGGTCAGGAATCCTTGCAGTGATGTCCTCCTGCCTCCATACCTCCTGCGCTGTGGGGTTTGGACTGCATGATGGAGAGCAGTCCTGCAGCTCCCTGGGGGGAGGGAAAGGGGGGCTTAGGTAATGCATGGGGGGGGGGCACGTTCTCCCCCAGACTCCTGAGCGCACAGCGGGGCATGAAGTTGCAACCTGGCTGGATCGGCTTGAGGCAGGACCTGCCTCAATGGCCTGTAGGTGGGACTTGGTGTAGGAGGGTGAAGTGGGGTGGGGAAGCTCAGTGTTGCTGCTGCAGCTGCTGGGAGTGTCACACAACCAAAGCCACCAAGGTAAGGTACCCCCTGTCCACCCGGCAGTGGCGGGGGGGGGTGAGGGGCGAGGGGGTAGAGGTCACAATTCCATGCCACTCTGGCATCTCACTTTGGCGGCCATGGTGGTGCAGCTAACACAGGGTTATTGGCAGTGACGGCAACACAGAGTCATGGCCCCCTGCTCCACCTGAGTGGGCAGGGGGTGCCTCAGCTTGGTGGCCATGGTGGTACAGTACTCCCTCCTAACCTGGATCCCCCCTATTGGGCTGTAGAGGTGGCTCCTGCCTGGTGCCAGCCCAGCCAGGCTGAAGCCCTGTGTCCTGGTGTGGGAGCAGAATTATGGGGAGGCATGTGCACCCTCATGCCACTTCGATGCATCACCTATAGCGTTGCCTATGCTCATACCCCCCCCCCCACCCTTCCCTACACACTGGGGGGCTGGGGCCTGGGATGGGGGGCAGGAGTGAGGAGCACCAGCAGGGCTGGGGGAGGTGGGAGCTGTGGGTCAGGAATGAGGGGCACTGGCAGTACCAGGGGACAGTAGGCTGGTGGTGAGGGGCACCAGCAGGACTGGGGGAGGTGGGGGACTGTGGGTTAGGAGTGAGGGGTACTGGCAGGGCCAGGGGGCTGCAGGTTGGGAGTGAGGAGCACCAGCAGGGCTGGGTGGGGTAGAGGCTGTGGGTTGGGTGTTAGGGGCACTGGCATGGGCATGGGCAGGGCACTGGCAAACCAGAGCTGCTAGGTGCCACAAAGCAGTTGGGAAGGGGTGGAGGGGCAGCCACAGTTGGACCGACATCCTGGTGAGTGAAGGGAGCAGGGTGAACTCTGATTTTTCTATTATAAAAATCCAAAATATATAGGTATTTAGGCTTCCAAATTGCTTTAAAATTTTAAATAGATCAATAAAACATTGTGCTTAACTGATACCTATGTATATAGTGGAGTTTCATTTTAATTGTAGCAAAAACACAGATTTTATGGGTTTTTTAATTGGAGAATTTGCATTTTTTTTTAATTATATTCTTTTACACTTTAACACAGAAAACCAGGATCAAAGTTTCAATGAAACTACAATGTTAAGAACTTCAGATTAGTTTGATTTCTTTTCTTGTGCTCAGAAGAGCTTCTAATGCTTGTTTTTTACTATGTGCACTAGAAAGGGTTTTTTTTCTTTAACAAGATACTTTTCGTTTGAAATTGGAATTTTTTCTTTCAGTTCAAATGACATACTAATTCTTCACTGCAGTTCCTTTGTACTGAATACATTGCTAATCTGGAGAGCTGAAATAAAATTTTTCCTGGCTTTCTTGGTTATATGCAAGTCATTCAAGATACGGGGGATAAACATGAAGCTATCCCAATTTCCCACCATTGTATTAAGTGGAAAAGGTTTTGAAAAGCTAAACATCAAATCCTGTCCCCTTGCTATAAAAGCAACATATGTGTCTACATGTGCCGTAAGGTTGCCAGTTTTCAAATTGCAGATGTCCCCAGGGTTTGCCTTTCATCAGGCTGGGTCCCATGAGTGCCAGATCTTTCACCAAATCCTGAAGTTCTTACTCGGTGCCTCATTTCCCAATGTGTAGGAAAAAATTAGTGAATTTAACAAAAGAAATCGTGTCTGCTGCTTTTAGTAAAAACTGGGAATTCTGGGCTCAGAATCAGTAGGTACCCTGAGAGTCACCAACACACAGGATGTCCATGTGATCCCACATAAATTCTAGCTTTGTAATCCTTCTAATTCCTGACAGTATAAAGCCAATTAAGCATAGCCTTTCTCTCTCCCCTCCTACCCATGATAACAGTGGCTCCCATTGAATAGTAAAGATGTATGGTGGGATAAGGCCTATGAATGGGTTTCATCCAGGTCATTCAGTAAGTGATTTATACTGCAAATGTGACTATACTGCAAGAGAGAAAGGGAATGTGGGCAAGGTAAGGGAGGTGGGGATTTGTGTTCTTGTTTTAACTATATGACCCAGCTTCCTACCTGCATGACATAGAACAGTGCTCCACACAAAATACCTCAGCTTTTGGGGATCTGGATGGGTGGCTGTACCATTGTATGGATATTCTGGCTAGTCTGGCTGCTGAGTAAGGAACAGGACTTGTTCCAGCCTAGGTCTCTTCATACCCAAGTCATATAAAGGCAGCAAAATAACATACTTTTCAGTGCTGCTGATTGCCCTCAACTTCCATGGAAAGCAATTGGAGCTGCAAGTCATCAGAGCTATTGAAAGTCAAGATACTTATTTCGGTGCTACATGCTAGTTGCTTAAGTCTGAATGTGTTGGCCCTAACTACACTGTCTGTCTTTCTCCACTAGGAAGATAGTATAACACTTCTTCATTACCATGCTGTTGATTGTGAGAATTCATGATTTTATTGATAAGAGACCTCCTCTTGTTTCCACACAATTTTGCATGATTACCTTATGTCTACACACATACAAGCAATGTTTTCTCACAGCTGAAGGCTTCTACATGCAAATTTTCTGAGTGCACAATCCCAGGAACAGCCCTAACTCCTCCCGTTCTCTAGAATCTTTTGCTTCTATCCAGTTGTCTTCACTTCATTCAGCTCCTGCCTCTTGTTCTTGTCATGAACAATTGTCAAAGACTTGTCAGGTTAAAAAAAATTACCTTTATCGTTAGTTATTGGCAAGAGCTAAGGTAACTGAACAAAGTCTCTAAACTGAAGGTGTTGGTTAAATATAAGCATACCTAAATTGTATGTGTGCATGTATATATGTATGTATATGTGTAAATACACACATATACATACACACACATATAGATGTGTATGTGTGTATTTATATTATATATTTATATATATAAATATAATATAACATTTTTTTTTGGTTAGTGGTAATATTTTTGCAAAACAAGAAATTTTTTTCTTCAATTGCAGTGATAACTACGGTGAGGCAACAGAGGTGACTGCTCCAGGTTGCCAGTGGAGATTGGGAGGGGAAGTGTATGAAAAACTGGCTTTTGCTACAGCCATACAACTATGATCATGGTTGCAGCAACAACTGCAGGTCACCACTACATCCCCTTTGGGAGTCACTACACTCCCTTTGGGAGCATTCACAGTGAGAAGAGCTCACTGTACATGCACTATACAACCAAAGGGGGTAGATCCACAGCTATTATAAATTTCTAGAGCCAAGGATTGGCTCCATAATTCCTATTACTTTTCTAATGGAAAATAATAACTATTCATCTCTCTCAAATGTATCTATATTGGTTGTTCACTATAAATTGATTTGATTTGTTCAATAAATAATTAATAATGAAATGTATGTACCCATTAAAATTAATTATCCATATCATTGACCAATTCTGATTGATAAGGCATTCACAAAACAGTAGAGTACATATAGATGTTAGGCAGCACTTCAAGCCTTTTATGCTTAACTGTGTAACCACTGTAATAAAAAAATATGCATTTGCAGTGGTTACTGCTCTGTTGGAAGAGTTTTGTGCCTTGAGAATTATTGGTTAGGTATTTACTTTTCTCTGTGGATTTTATGTTTATGCAAATGTTCACTCTTTTTATGGCATTTTGGCAGGTAAACCTTGTCAAGTATTTCCAGTAACTAAATTTGTAGGCCAAAAGCCTGCAGTACTTGTCCATTTAAACTCCCACCGAAGTCAATGAGGCAAATCTTATAGCCCTTATTTTGTGTGAGGTTTGCCTGTTTAATGCTGAAATGCATATTGAAGGATCTGGCCCCATATTAGTTATTCTAAAGCCATGAATGTAATGCCCCTCTTCCTCTCTCCCAAAGGATATCTGGCAGCTTGTCTGTTCCACAGGCTGTGAAATATTGGCAGGTTTCAAAACGATATGTCAACCCTTTTGACAGTCAGTCAAAGGCCAAGATAGTATGCTCATAATTTTTTCTAGAAACCAACCAGTTCTGCATTAGAGAAAGGCAAACTGTTTCGCTTAAAATAAGAACTCTAATGAGACATTTCCCAAGTGGTACCTGTGAATGTATGTTCAAAGTTAAGATGGCCCAGATTGCAAACTCAAATCAATCCCTCTTCATCACCAGAAATGTAGAAATCTGAAATAAGCATCAGAAATGTAGTGGACCTAAGGAATGAACAAGATCTTTGGCCTTATTTGAGTACAGGTTGATTTCTGTCTCTGTATCTGAAAGTTCCTAAAGTCTTGCATGTGTGGGGGACCCAGGGTATTGTTACATTCTGTCCCTTTTGACGTGAAATAATTCATAACAGCAATCGTAGAAGGGGGTTTTATTTTCGGACTCAGACTCTATTCCTTCTCTCTTGATTTAGTAACAGTCATGTAAAAAATGGCCATGATTTTTGTTGGTCTGTTTCTCAGGATCTGAGTCCCCATTTAAAACAAACAACAACAAAAAACCATTGCCCCCATAACTGACCACAATTAGCTCACTAGATGGCAGTCAGGCAAAGACGATTATGAGCCAGATGGCTGGACTTAGCTCCTTAATGGGAGAATTTATTTCCTAATCCTACAAACACATATGACTAGTCCTATTATCCTCAAAGTGAACTCCCCGGCCACATCCAGATGAGTGTGGCTGTGCAGTATGTGGTGCTGCAGACACATCTGCGGTGCCACGTACTGGACATTCAGCTGTTCTCCATTTGGGGCGGGGAGAGCGGGTTGACCCCTGGATATCCAGGAGTCAAAAAAACCCACGCAAAAAAAAGGAAGCGGAGCAGTACACATGAGGGCAGCATGGACCACCCAAAACCAAAGCCTGGCCAGCCGGAGCCATGCTCCATCTGTTGGCCAGGCTCTGAGTGGCAGGATCACTGCTGCTGCAGTCCCAGGAGCCCTCAAGGACCCCAGGTAAGGCTGCTGGGACCATCCCAGTGCTGCTCTATTCCACCCGGAGTAACCTGCTGCATGCCAGAAGGTGTGTGGCACAGGCGTTCCCTGGGGAAAAGTAGTGGTAGCACAAAGTGTGCCACTGGTAGTTGTCCCCAGGGAACCAAACGTCCATGCTTATGTCGATGTCACCCATATGTCTTTACAAGATTGTATCCTTAGGATTAGGACCCAGACACATTGGTAACCTATGAACAAGAGGCTTCATGACACTATGCTGCTTATTTGTTACTTTGGTGGGGCATAGGTCTTCATCATATATTCCTGTTACAATGTATATTCAAAACGGAAATCCTGAGACCAAATCTATGCAAGAATTTTCAGATTGTTTGACTTTTTTGATAATGACATACATGCTCTTGGTGCTTTACAAGTAAGTGATAACCTAACAGGTTTGGATTGTATCCTGTAGTGAGAAACTCTAAAGTGCCATGAACCTGCAGTGTCATAAATAATAACTAATAATAGGTGTCATGGTAGTACTGTTATTAAAAATAACCAGTGGCTGATTTGGAGCATCCCCAAACCATTCAATTTAATGTCACGTTAGAGATCAACTACTTCTTACATCTATCTTATTGATTATTTCACTTACCCATCTTATTGCTTTTCAAACGTGTTTCAGTTTTTTTTCTGTCAGCTATAAGACAAAGAGAACTCCTGTTACAGATTAGCACAATTTTGAGTGCATTAGGAGAAAGAAGTGTTTTTTTCTGTTAAGTTGGTGAATGATTCTGTTGTGTTCCTAATATCCTTAAATCTTTTTACAGTCCATGAAAATTAAGGTGGTCAGCTTCAAAGGAATGCTCATTGCCCAGAAGGATCAGAGCGTTTAACATTTTTTGAGCAACAGAAGTGATCTAGCTTGTACATTTTGCATTCATGTCTGAATACCATGTACTTTGTGGAACATTTCCAGTAATATAACTTGTTTTGTTGATGAAATCTGCTCTTTGAGGATTAGAAGAACAGACAATAGGATGATAAAAAAAACAAAACAAAACATTTTTCCCCCCTGGATTTAGTAACAGCCCCTAATTGGCAGTCTTTACTTTTATACATCTGGGACTAGAAATGCCAAGATACCAGGAAACAGGCTGTTATGTATTTCTAGCCCACTTAGAGTAGGAAGAGACACATTTTGTGACAGATTGTTCTTGTGAGATTTCCAACCAAAGACTACAGGTTACAGAAGTTGTCCTTTGGATAAGAAGCTCTTTTGCTGTGGGTTGTTTTTTTTAAACCAGAATTTTCAATGTTTGGAGTTTCACCTATTGATAGTTTTCATAGTTTTTGATAGGATTCCTAGTCACTTTCAGCATGGAAGGCTGAGACAATGATGCACAAGATTTATTCTGTCTTTACTAAATGAATGAATTAACTCTTGTAAAAACCATTGGAATTTAATAGGCATTACTACCATATCTCTTCTGCCCTATAATGGAAGAAAAGTCTTTATTCCTTGAAAACACCCCTTGACATATCTAAAGGATTCTCTGGTAAATATAAATGGCTAACTTAAATATCTAATAAAAATATATATAAAATACAAAAGGACCTCTGGGATCCAGCAAACACTTGGTCACATCCTGCCGGAATAAATCTTAGGAAAGTAAAACAGTACTAAGACTATGATTAAAAAGAGCACACAAATCTATTGGGACTTCTTAAAGCAGGGGTTGTCAACCGGGGGTATGTGTACCCCCAGGGGTGCTTGGAAAGGGGCTATGGGGTATGCACAAGCGGGTGGGGATGGAGTGCTGCCACCCACCACTCCGTGCCACTGCCTCCCAGGAGCAGGGATGGGGGGGGGGGAGAGGGCGAGGGCAGCAGGTCCCCTCTGCAGGCCACATAGGTGCTGGCCAGAGGTGGCAGTGGGGAGTTTGTACGTGGCAGCACTCACCTCCATCCACCAACCCATGCCACCACTGCTGCCATGTGCAAACGCCCCCCCGCAATCCGGCTGCCGCCACCCCCCCTCCCCTGCTCCGCCAGAAGTGTACCCAGAAGGGGTACACTCCTTAAAGGTTGAAAACCCCTGTCTTAGAGCCACTGTTTTTTTTTTTCCCTTAAGGAGGAAATTGTGTATACTTATGAGTTATAATGTGATGAGAGGTGGGATGGATGTCTGGAGGGAAGGAGGGTGGTTGATCCCACTAGGAGCAAATAAAAGAAATTGGGCCATGGAATCTTGCAATGAGATCTTCTATAGTCTATGTAAGAAATTTGATCTAGGTCAGTAGTGTTAATATGCTGGGGGAGAGGGGAAGGATGGAAGAGTGAGTGAGGCACCAGCTCTGAGCACTGTTGTAGCGGGGGCACCAGAATCCCTCCCTTCTCCCTGTCTTTGTCATGGCAGGAATAGCCACCTGCTGCCTGGTCACAGAAGCACAGGCACAGCACCCTGTAGTGTATCTGGGAGTGGGGAGGAGGGAGTCAGCAAAATGGTGCCCCTCCCTGGGGAGTTTTTTGCCATGGCAGGTGCAGCCCTGTGCCCCATAGCACATTTGGGCAGGGGCACCATAGGCTGCTGGGAAGCCCACACTGTGGGGCTGCTGCAGTTGTGGGCAGCAACCCTGTTCCCCAGGAGCAGCAGCCACAGCAGTATAGCTGCTACTTGACAACAGGGAGAGTTGAGACTCCATCTCCCCACCACCACCACCCTGATCTAGTGGTCTACATAATCCCCTTTCCTGCCCCCCATCCTTCCTAGCTGCTGAAGAAGCGTGTTCCTCTGGAGTACCTCTGCTCCAGGTACATTATTTGGTTCTTTGACTACTTAAACCTAACTAACAGTTAGACACCTGGTGCATACCACATCTTTCACTGTAAGTGAAAACTGCTCACTTCAGTTGTATGAATAATTCACTGTACTTTATGCAGAACTGTATGAGCAATAATATACATGGAGTTGACTCAGCACTTGATGAAATGTTTTGGCTTCTTCCATATTTCTAACTGATATGAAAAAGCTTTCACAAAACTAGTTGGGTCACTGAAGACTTGATGCTTTCCTTGTACTTGTAAATATAAAGCCTTCAAGTTCCTGGTATTACCAAAACACAACAGTCTATTATGTATCTGGCAGCTGGTAGATTTTTTTTTTATTTTGATTTCTGTTATGATAATATTTAATCAATAGGTTTTACTTGAAGTTTGATCATTTTTTCTTTCTTGCTGTGTTGGCTCTAAATCCAAACCTTTATATTTCTGTTCAGTGTGCTGTTAAAGAACCATAATGCTAAGCATTTCCTCTTTATGACTGCTGCAGTTGGACTTACAATATTAATTTATTTAAATGCCTTCCTGATGCAAGAAACAATGGGGAAAATGTTAATACTTTTAATTTGTTTTGCTTTTTACAGTAAAAATTCTAAATAGAAAGTATAGACATTATGTAAAAAGACACTTCCATGAAAGATTATAGATGTTCTGGAAAGGTCTCATTGAGTCATGTACCACAATGTGGGGTAGAGAATGTGTTGGAGTGATGCTGCAACTAGACTTTATGCTGCAAGAGGTTCCTTTCAGTCAGATAGTCATATGATTTTTAATTTAAAAAATACTACCCCAAAATACAATGCAGTGCTTCTCTATTTGTGATGGACGAGTGGTTTATTCAGAGGGCTTAAACTGTATCCATAATATTTCAGGATGCACCTTGGTGTCAAACCCACTTGAGGAAAACCTCATATTTCTGTGTGAAAACTGGATTCTCACCCATGTAGGCACCCATGGATAAGCACAAACAAGCACATTTTTGCTAATTTATAATCTAATGAAGATATGATTCCTAGTCACAATCCTTTTGGAATTTACTGTTTCTTAATAAGGACAGGGATATCAAAGAAATCGAAACACTTTTTCATCAAATGAGTGAATTTGTAACCAATGGTAATTTATTTATGCTTAATGCCAGTCAGAAGAAATTCCCCCAGGGAAATTATCTCAGAACCACCCATTGTGATGTTTCTTCTACTTTATTCTGAAGCATCTGGGACTGGCTACTGAGTTAGGTGCAGCTGTGGCAAGATGCTGGGCTAGACAAATCACTATTCTGATTCAATATGGCAGTTCACATGCACATAAAGGAAATCAAAGCTAGCATGTTATTCTCTGGAGATTTTAGAATCCAGTGGAAAGAGTCACCAGGCCAGTCTTGGACTGTCATCAAATCAGAACATGGGTGACTGGCAATTAAAACACACATGTGAAAGGTAAAACAGAGTTTCTTTCTATTCAGTAAATTGTTCTGACTTTCAGCAGCCAGTAAGACACAAGTGGTGGGGCTTGTTGGGAACAACCAATTACATATAATCTTTGACTTATAGTGGCCAGCCTTGGAGACAAGGAGACATCCATTCTTGTTCTTTATTTAGATGAAAGAACCTAAACAATTACTTTGTCTTATACATGGTGTTTCACAGGCAAATAAACAAACACTGATCACTTGGTGAGGAAGAGGAAAAAGTCACAAACATTTTTTTTTTTAATTAAATATGTTTCTTAGGTGTTCCGGCTGAAATCAAGCCCTTCTAAAAGAAGTGAGAAAATGAAGCAACGATGCACATAAATACGGGAAGCTCCTGATGGGAAACTGACAGCGGTCAAAACTGAGTTCAGTTGAGGTGCAGGAAGTCAAGCCTGTCATTGAGAGGTGAACGTGGGAGGAACAAAGGTCCAGTTGGGCAAATTACCAAGGTTCTAATATGCATTTAATGGGCTGCTAGTCTATTGAGTATTTCCACTCAAAAAGATGTCAGATTTTGGAGCTGTTCCAAAAGACAGAATGATATGAACCCATAGGCACAAGTTAGTGTTTTAGAAGAATATAAAAGATTGTGTGTGTGTTGTTGTTGGTTTTCTGGGTATTGCCTCTGTATATCATTTCTATCCATCACTTGTGAGTATAGCTGGCTTGGACTGATAAAAATAACTTCACTGAACCAAATATAACTCCATCTTTTACTCGTTTTGAGGAAACAAGCTATTTTGTCCTTGTAACGCGTCAGTCAGCATGTGAATGAACACTGGAAACAGCAATAAATTCATTGATTCATTAGTCACCAGTGAAAGGTCATCATGGAATTTATGAAGCCATTTGTCATGAAAAATATTTATATCCCAATAGAGATCAATATCTAAAGATATTTTAATGGAAATTTTCATAGGTTAAAAAATTGCTTGTGGCTCCCATGACATCTTTAAAACTGAACCATTGTTAAAGGCAGTGATGTTCTACCCAGAAATGTTAGTGATGAAAAACTTTGAAGAGGAGGGGGTGGAAAGAAACCCTCTTTGAACAGGTTCAACAAAATTAGACTTCTGTCTTGATATACAGATAAAAATCTTTCTGTTTCCCACCAGCCCAAGGGAAATTTTGCATTCATCACCAAGCAGGGTAATGAAGTATCTTTTCATGTCGGATTTCTTACTTTGGGAGATGTTCTATTTGTAGTAATAACATGGGAGGAGAAGAAAGTCCCAAGTGGTAGCACAGAGCTCTGAGCAGTGGCAAACTAATTCTGCCTAGGAACATTTTTCAAATTATTGGAAAACATTTTGAAGTTGCACACGGCAAAGGCTGCAAGAAAGAGCTTTTCTTGATTACCAGAACTGCTAAGGCACTGCATAATGCCTTTGTTTGTTTTGACACATACAACTATTTACTTAATAAAACAAAATGGTTCATTAAGCCAATTCAAGTAGAAAAATACTATCAGTATGGGGGATTTGTTGTACAATTTAATTTCCTTAAACACTTTATCACTGACATCAATAACATCTTTTTTTTTCATTTAAAAATGTGTTTAGATCCTTTGTTGCATTCTTTTCTTTGGCATTCTGTTTTTTGTTTGTTTTTTTTTCCTGCCCCTAGTTCTGTGAATAGAGTTGTTATATAAACTTGGGCAATTCCTCTGAGACATTTGTCCTTTTTCATAATCCTTTTTCAAAAGCAGCTACAAGGCTTGACTCAATACTGTTTTAAAACACTGTGATTACAGAGTTGGAATAGGATCAAGAGTCATCTAATCTAGTGGGGAGTCAAACTTTTTGGCAGATGGGCCACAAATTAGGCATGCCCCTAGTGCCATTCTGATTCCCTTGTCCTGCTCGATCTGCTGCCCTGCTTTCTGCTCCCAGTCCTGTGCTCCATGCTTGATCTGCTGCTCTGCTTCCTGCTTCCTTTTCAGTGCTCCCTGCCCAGTCTGCTAGTTTGCTTTCTGTTCCCTGCTCAATCAGCTGCTGTGCTCCCTTCTGTTCTTCCGACATAGAAGCTGCCTATAACACTTGTGGCCTCTGTGCTGCAGGTTGGCCACCCTGATCTAATCCAGTAGCAGGATCTGTTATTCCTAAAGCATTTCAGAATAAGCATGATGCATCCTCTTGACACTAAGATGTGGGGAGAAGTGGGCATGCCAGGGGTCAGCAGGGCAGGCCCTATGAGGAGAGGCCCTGTTTAGCCTCTACAAGACAAGGCTGAGGGGGGATCTAGTGGCCATTGACAAACTAGTCAGGGGGGACCAGCAGGCATTGGGAGAGTCCCTGTTCCCCCAAGCACTACCAGGAGTGACAAGAAATAATGGTCACAAGCTAGCAGAGGGTAAATTCAGGCTAGATATCAGGAGGCGCTACTTCACTGTCAGGGCAGCTAGGGCCTGGAAGCAACTTCCAAGACAAGTGGTGCTGGCTCCTACCCTGGGGGGTCTTTAGAAGGAGGCTGAATGAACACCTGGCCAGGGTCATTTGACCCCAGTACTCTTTCCTGCCATGGCAGAGGGTTGGACTTGATGATCTGCTCAGGTCCCTTCCAACCCTACCAACTATGAAACTATGAAACAATGAAAACCTTGAGTAAAAGGAGATTCCACAACTTTCCTAGTCAGTTTGTTCTACTGCCTCATGTCCTGCCTTCTCCTTCTATATGGCATCTTTTCAAATATTTGAAAACTGCTACCATGCCACTTCTTACCCTCCTTTTCTATGCACTAAATAAATCTAGTTCCTTCAACCATTCCTCATATGACTTGTATTTCAACTCATTTGTCATATATGTTGCCTGCCTCTGGATCAAAAGTGGGACCCAGTATTCCAGCACAACCTAACAGCTACTGAGTAGAGTGATACTGGGCAGGTCTACACAAGATGTTTACTATGGAGTTGCCTAATTAGCTCTGCAGTAAATGTCTTGGTGTCTATTAGGCTGCAGGAAACAAATAAACTATGTAGCAAGTTACTACTTGTAAATACAAGTACTAGTCTGCTGCAGCATTTTTTCATGCACAGAGTGCACATGTAGATGCTGACCCAGCTGGCTGGAGCACAAGGGTGCTTCACTGAGGGGCCTGCCTGCTGGCTAGTCCTGCACTGGAATACCCTCAGGCTCCAGCCAGTCCCTCTGCAGCATATTGAGCCAGGTCAGAGCATCTCCGGGCTAGCAGGCTATCCCTCCATACCCCGTGCCAGCCAGGGTTGCTCCGATCTGGCTCAATACGCTGCAGTCCCAGGCGCCTACGTGGAATTTTGGGTGGAATTTTGGTTGTGTGCCTGCACATTGCAGTTGTGGGGAGGGAATTTGTATTTGTGCACTTACACAGTGCAGCAGGGGGTGGAGTGTCTGATGCAGCAGTGGAGGTGGATACGGGGGGGGGTGTCCACATGGTCTTGTGGTCAGTGTTTCAAAGAGTGTGGCCAGCATGGTATGCAGCCCCTGCTAGTGTGACTCCCAGGGGCTTAGAAGTTGGACAGCCCTGGTGATAGCCTTGAATGGACAGCTCTATAGCAGTGCAAGGAACTATTAAAGCACTTTAAATATCAGCATCACTATTATCACAATATCACTATTAAAACACTTTAAAGGTCAGTCTCATGACACCAGTCCTTTGCCAAGATTTAGGACTGCATGAGATAATTGAGGAGCAAGGGCACAATGCTTATACACTAAGTATGAGCTGGCTGGGTGATGCTGTAATTTGATTGTGCTCTAAGTTATTCCGGATGACCTCACAGCCAAAAAAATGAGTTAGAAATTGCTAGGAAGTAAAGAAGCTACTTGCTTCCTGGATGTATAAGTATGGGATGGAGCAGGATTAGGTGATTCCTTGGGGTCAATTGTGCTTGTATTCAAAATATGCTGCTGGCAAGCAGCACTCTGCAGTGGAAAAGGAGGTATTTTATCTTTGGGAATACTTAAGACATAGCCAATAAGAACACTTAGGATACAGTATACTGGCAGAGCACAATATGGAAACTTGAAATGTGTTGACATAAATGGTGGAGAAAGGGGAGGGGTTTATTCTCAAAGCAGCAGCAATTGTTAGTCTTCCTGCTGTGCCTATGAGCTGTACACAATGTCCTGTCAAATGCACAAACTGAAAAATATTGTGCTTACTGTTTTCACTTACAACATTCAGAGCTGTGACTTGTAACAATAGCTGGGTATTTTCAGATAGAAGCATACTTCAGGTTGACAAGGTCTTTTTATGACTTGTTTGGAGTCAGAAAAGAAGCCTTTCAAATGCATGGTATTGAGCTGAGATTCAGGAAGTATATCTACAAGACCAATCTTCCTGGCATACCCACTGCAATGATCAGTAAGCCACCAGATGACAAGTGCTATGCTGCATAATGCTGTTCTTTAGCTACTGATAAAGAATAAAGTTAAGTGAAAGGAGATTTGAAACATGAGACCATGAATGTGTTTCTTGTAAACATGATTCAGTTTCATATTATGACTTTTCAAAATCTTTTTTCATTTCCATAAGGCACAGCTGTCCAACTGGTGCGCTGCAGGTAGCCACCAAGGGATACAGTTCCTGGTGCAGATCCCACACACCTCAATCTCCTGCTGGTGCCGGATAAGTACTTATGCTCCCCCTCCCTCCTCCGGATTTCATTTTCTGTTCCCACCCCTTGGAAACAGAGGGTGGGATGGAGCCTAGGGGGGGTGATGGAGCCTACAGTCAGCACCTTCAGGGAGACCGGTAGGCCTCAGAAGGACCTGGGGACCCCATGTAGCATGTGAGCATAAGCACAGTGCATTGGAGGAGCAACTGCTAGACAAAGCTGTGGGGTCCCACGTGGCACAGTGGATGGCTTGTGCAGCATGTGGCTGGTGGACCTGTAACTCCTGGCCACTTAGAAATTGGAGAGTCCTGAATCAGGGTATCCACAGGCAGGGTGTTGGACTAGATGACTTCTGGAGGCCCCTTCCAGCCTAGTTTTCTATGATTCTACTAGGCAGAAAATGATGATTTCCAAAATAGTCCCTCATATTCCATACATTGTGTCTACTTACTCTTGACCTAGTGCTCTGACTGATCACACTTTCAGGATGGATTCAGTTCTTCATAGCCCTTCAGTTTCACTTGACAAATTTCCATTATACCTTCCAGCTCTGTATCTCTGTTCCTTGCTGTTATTTATATAGTACTTTGGATAAACAATGACAGCTGTACCAGACAAATAGCTGAGTCTTAGCCATCTGGCTTGCTGGCTTTAACAGGAGTTGTACCCTCATATCCTCTTAGGTCTTAACCTTGAGGTAGTAGCATTTAGCAGTGATACTTTTTCCCTTGAATTCCATCTTTTTATTCTACCTTCTTGCTATTTGTAGTTGGCATAAGGTCCTTGTGGAAGAGGCAATTTGTTTTACATCTGGACAGTACCTAGCTCAATGAGGCCTTAAACTATAGACACTACTAATACCATGCAAATAATAGTGAATAAAATAGGGTTAACTAATATTTGTCTCTATTATACCCTGAATACCATGTATCTCTCATCAGGATTTACCTTCCACACTTTCATTGCTATTTCTGATTGCTATCTGGATCCATCCAAACTCTTATTTGTATGCAACTTCTCTAATATAGCTAGATTGCACTATGCTGTCCTCCATCTGTTTACAAAATGGTTCAGTTATCTATATATTTTAGAGTATTTTTTGTTCAAATATACTAAATGATCTGAGATTAAGGGAAGTGAGCCTGGAGTTGCTGGTCTAACACAGTCAAAACAAACTAGGTAAACAGAGAGTACCTAGCAAAAAAAAGAAAGGAAAAAATAAGAAAACATCATTGAAAATTCAAGCCATTCTATGGTAACCATAGACAGCAGTTACAACAGTATGTCACTGTTCATTCATTTTACTCTTTTACTTTCTCTGCAGAGAAGGGTTTTAGGGCATCCAATTATAACATAAAAATATTAAGCTAATCACTTAATAAGATGATCAAGATCACTTAAATCCTTCACAGACAGAAATCTTGAGTAAAACCTTTTATCTGCATGTCCTTAAGACATAGCGAGAGTGTGGAGAGGAGGGATTACTTATGGGACCAGAACTTTGGCTGATGTAAATTAATGACTTTAGTGAATCTGCTCTGACTTGTACCAGCTAAGGATCAGGTCCAAAATGGAGGGTCTAAAAAATGGGGCGCTTGTACATGTGATGATTTCACAATGTACACACAAAGACAATTTCCCTTTGTGTGGCATAATGGCATCACACATCACACATAACACAAACTAACATGTACATAACATACATGAGTTTTGGGGGTTTGAAATGAGTTTGCATCGTTACAAATTAAATGACATTCCAATGTAGTTTAGTTTGCAACGTTGCAATTTGTAATGTTGCAGCCACTAATCAGCTCGACCCGGGCCATGGAAGAGGTGGGTAGGCTCTACAGAAAAAAAGGATTGGGCCCCTTGCTACTTCTGCTTTCAGCAATCTCCTGCAGCCGGCAAGACACCTGAGGACACCTAGAAATGGACTGGTTTGCCCTTGGGGCAGCACAGGAAGGTGTCAGGAGGGTGGCTGGGTGTGCTAGCAGCTGCAGAAGGTGGTGGGGATAGTGCACAGGGTGTAGAGCCACCCAGGCTGGCTGCTAGCTTCCCCAAGCCTGCCTGGGCTTCCAGCGCCCCGTGCACTATCCCTGCCACCTTCTCCAGCTGCCAACACACCCAGCTGCCTTCCTGACACCCCCCACACTGCCCCAAGGGCAAGCCAGACTGTTCCCAGGCAGCTCCAGGGGTCCTGCCAGCTCCAGAAGCCTGATGAAGGCAGAAGCAGCAAGGAGCTCCATCCTTTTTACTGCAGAGCCTGCCTGCCTCTCCTGCAGCTGGGGGGTGAGCTCAGAGATTAATGGCATAGATTAATGGCCTCCCAGCTACAGGAGAGGTTGGTAGGCTCTGCTGGGGAAAAAAAGAATCAGGTGCTTGCAGCTGCCAGGACAATCACATGTATACAGTGACAGAAAAATAAAACCCATTGTTTCAATTAAAAATCCACCATTTCAATTTAGGGGGCATAGAATGCAACCCTAAGAGCTAAAACCTTGTCTCCTGTGCAAACGCCTATGCTTTATAGATGAAAGGTAGCATATAGTTGTAAGAGATTAACCATTCTTTCTAATTTAAGCCTTTTTAGGTAAATTCATTATTTATAGCTTTATACTGCATGGTATGCCTCTATCTAATTTTAAATATACCTGCTGAAAAACACTGGTACATCTCCCTTAGATTGTATATTTCCCCAGTTTATCCTTTGAAAATGATGTCTTAGTTTGTGCAATCATTATGTATTTTTTTCTTTGTCCCGAGAACAGACATTTTTCTCTTCCAAACTTCCTGATTCCATCTAAGCTGTAATCAGGCTCCATCCATTCTCTTCTCCTGCCCCAGGCTGTGACTGCTTTATCCATAACATCTGCTAATCAAGCCTATAGGCTGGAATCTGTCATTTCACACCACTCCTGTAGCATGTTGGGGCACTGGATCTGCATAAAAGTAAATCCCATGTCCTTTCTCTGACCTACATTACATTGTTTTCTCTGCTGGCTAAACAGACTCAGCTGGAGACCCTCTGCAGCTGTTTGGAGTATGCTAGTATCTCTGTATATTTGCTCTATCTCCCTGCCCAGTTTTGTAGGAATATCATAAATGATGCAAATAGCTGTAAGATGCCCTTTGTACCAACAGTGAATTCCATCTTTAGTATCCAATCCAATTGTGGAATCATCAGTAGCTCTTATGCTTTTGATTTTTTTTGTTGAATCTAACATTGAAACAGCTAAAAAGTTTGCAGTTGATGTTTGCAATAGCTCATACAGAATAAATAAAATCCTATCCCTCCCCTTTTCAACATCTTAATCAAACCATATAGAGGGAGACTGCCATATGTAATTAGTGTATTTGTGAATGTGAAGAGAAACATTTCTTTTCCAATGGTACTGCATGAGCCTTAACCTGATGGAAGTTGGCAATCTCAAGAAAGACTCTGATGGAGTCCTTTTATTAAATATACTGCAGATCTATGACTTATGTTGTGTGCTGATCAGCTGGCACTTTTTATATTTGTTTTACAATTACTGCTGATAAAATTTTTCAGATGACACTAAGATTAGAGAAGTAGTGAATAACAATGAGGACTGGTTGGTGAACTGGGCCCACTGGAAAAAAAAAGTGGATTTAATGGAATCAAATGTAAAACAGTACATGTTGGAAGAAGGGCTGTCGATGATACTTACAAAAGAGCAGAGTCTACTTTGAAATGCAATGATCCTGAAGAGAAGAATCCTTGGAGAGGGGGACGGGGGTGACAACATGTAATTTTTATCCATAGCTTTGGTGAATGTGACGCTGGAATACTATGTGCTCTTGGCCTTTTTGCATTTAAAAATTTTGAAGAATTGGAAGGAAGGACAAAAAAAGAGGAGTGAACTTTGTGGGTTTGATGCAAATACTCTCTGTTCATCTAGGCTTGTTTGCTTGTCCATGCAGGCAGTGGTAGCTCAGCCTTTTAGGGTGATGTATACTCCTTTCCAGATGCATGCTAAGTCAGAAAAAAACCCTTAAAAATTCATAATGCCTGAAAAGATTTGAAACTCTAAGGTACAGACCATATTAACTTGAATATAAGATGAGGTTTTATTCCCCCCGTCAGCATTTGGGGCAGGGGGGTGGGGGGACGGGGGATGGAAGCTCATTATCTTACATTGGCATACAAGGAAATCTCATTAAATACATTGTCTGTTGTTAAACTGTTGCCAAAAGCAGCATGTTCTCAGTAATGGAAACCAACTATGAACTTGATTAAATGCAGCCGACACTCCACATCATGATTACAAGATACATGACCAATATTGGGCAAACATCCTGATGGGAACCTGTTTTTGTGTGCGAGTCTGACCCTTAAAAAAACCCAGGTAGTTGCTTTGACAGGAGAAGACTGGCACTGGGCCTGAAGGTACCGCAATACCAGGCTGGCACCAGGGGGGCCAGATCCAGCCCTGACACCCTCCCCTTGGTGCCAAAAATGATGGATCTTAGCCAAAAGGCTGAGATGCTGATGGGAACCTCCCACAAGGATAAATTAGTGCAGATAAAATATATAGTGGTAGACATTGCGTGTAGTTCCCCTTAATACCAATTCTTTTTAAGTCAAGCCACTACATGGGCTTGACATTACAAGCTACTACTTGACTATATTTTGACACTGTCTTCAGTCCCGCAGCTGAGCTGTGCTTTTCTTTACCATTTCCAATGAATCCTTTTTCTTTACCAGCCTTCTATGTCTGGCAAACCTAACCAAATGGGGCCCCAAACAATTCACCCAGAATCCCTCTGTTGACCCCTCTCTCAGCTTGCTGCATATGATTAGTGTGGCCCCTGCCCTCCATGAAATGAAGCCAGACCAGATTGCACTGTTCCTCATCTGCATATAAATATTTGGAGGATCCCTGGACTCATGACAAGAACACTCAGTTCTTGGGGGCCTAATTAGCACATGGCTCCTTTGGTGACGGGGTATATGGAGTATGCACATACTGAGTAGCGCTGACCTCTGGGTCACCATGGTTTGAAAAGCTGTTGACTGTGCTGGGGCCCACCCTAATGAGGTATTTGGTAAGTCATGTACCTTTTTGCTTTGGATTGCTATCATGCATAGGTTGCACTATATACAAGTAGATGTAAAGGTGCTGCTTAAAAGTGTGTTTATAGAGTTCCTGTGCCAAAACTTGCAGCAGTTTCAAAAAGGTAAAATGCATCAATTCTGGATAAACTAAATCAATGGGTACCCATAGTAATTTACCTATATGCAAGATTTACTATATGTAAAGTCAGTGTTTTCAGATTTGCCACTGAGTTCCATGTGCTCAGGGGAAGCAGGGTGTGACAGCAAGGGGCTGCAAAGAAAAGAAGATGGGAGGCAGAGGGCCAGAGGACTACCTGATCCCCCAGATTTCCTTTCCTTTCTGTAGCTGTGGGAAGGGGACACATTCAGAGAAACCAGCTCCACCTGGAAAATCATAGCAGATTTATAAATTTTCCATTTATAAAATCTTATAATTGGAGCACTGTCTTATCTTTGAGTAAATATGGTACAACTAGTTTTCCATTTCTCTGTGTACTTGTCAACTTCTTTGCTTTAGTCACATTCAGTGTTTCCCCCGTATAATCAAGGGGACACCATTTTGCAGGCTAAAGTCAGTAAAGCAGTTACTTGCCTGACTATACCCATTTCCTTGTGTGAACAGTTTCTCACCAGTGTAAATGAAAGCCTCACAATTCAAGCCCATTTTAAATTTTCCGCTTTTGTGAGAGGCTTTAAATGCATCAACAGAGGGAAGGAAAACCATTTAAAAGAATGGGAAAATGTGATTTAAAAAACTGGTTGGGCAACAGTTGCAACAATTGAACTACCTAACAATTTCTTTGTAGACTGACTGGTTTTCAAGTTTGCTAAGTTGATTTGATGGACAGCCATTTGAAATAATTTTATTCATATTTTGTGGCTGCCAGGCTGTTCATTGACACAAGCATCTTCCCTGAACAACTGCTGCTGTTCTGGAGACTTCTACTCGAATCGTGTAGTGTAATGTTCAGGACATTAGAGAATGGACGTCTCATCTGCAAAATAGGTGCTTGAAGTAACTAATTTAACAGCTATGATGGCACCCAGAAGTGGGATAGCCATTTTATTTTAGTTTGGTTTAGCTTACTCTTTTGCACTGGGTGAATGCATCACTGTTGCCCTTTGAAATTTGGGTTTGAATTGTCAAATCTCAAAGCAAAACACAATCTAAACAGAAGTTTCAAGCAGAAAGGTTACTATCTAAGGATTTTGATGGAGACAGAAATTCATTCAGAGCTTTGTGGAGTCAATGGACATAGTCTGAGTATTGTAAAATGGATCCTCAGCTGATATAAATGGTGCATCACTAACATAAATGAAATTACACTGTTTTACTGCAGCTGCGAATCTAGTGGTTTGTCTGCAGCAAATACAAATGCCACATTAAATTTGTGTGGTTATCATCATGAAGAATGTTTTTAATTATATTTATAAATGAACTCCTACCCCTGTCCTGTAGGTATTCTTAAATGCTCCCATGGACTATTTGCATGTTATCAAGTACTTAAAACAACAGGTCAAGATCTGATTAATAATGTTGAAGATGTTTCATAATAAATGTAGGAGGGGTATGCTTTGACTATATCCCCTACAGATTACTTTCCTGCCCAAAGTATGCATTTCAATTTAAGCCAAATAACAGCAGCCACAAACCTAGCCAAAGAAATTATAATATGTTTAAGGTTTTTGCCAGCAAGGAGGGGCTTGCTGTAACTTGGAGACAGAGGGTGAAAGAAAGGCAGATTATTTATATCTCATCATTTCTATTTCACTTGAATTTTTTTGAATGTAGACCTAATTTGCCTAAGAATGCAAAATGGGGATAGGAAAACGACTTTTATTGGAAAAGCGTTTGAATGACTTGATAGAATTTGAATACCAGCATATTGAAGTGTGTTCTGGTTTGTGAACAAAGCTGATAGTTTGGCACAGTGACCTGTTAATTTCTAGCCCCCAAAATAAAAGCTTTTATTATATTTATTTTGCTATTGAAAAAAGATGTTTTCAGAGAAAATAGTTGCTATAAATTTGAATAGTGAATATTTATGAAAATCCCATATCATTCAGCTTGCTACTTGTGTACAGCTTGCAAATATAGATAACAGGGATTAATACAACTTTGGCTTTTTATTTAGCAATCTGCCTAGTGGCAAAACTTATTTTTTTTAATATTTAATTTTCACTGAATGCATCACTAGGGATGATCCAAAATGATTATTTACTAGCAAGTCCTGGGGGACAAAGCCTATTACATTTACCACGCCAAATGAGCGATAACTCATTTAACAACTTGTGGGATACCAGTTGGAGAGTCATAATCATAGGACCATAGGAAAGTAGGTTGGAAGGCATCTCATAAAATCATCTAGTCCAGCCTCCTTCTCAAGGCATTCTAATCCCTGACTAAACTATTCTGTCCAAGATTGTTTATAGATGTTACATTTTTCTAGTTTTAATCCAGACTACAGCTGTCACTATACATGTGGACATCTGTAGTCCGAATTAAAATTGGCTCCAGTCCAAATTAACTAATCTTCATTGAATTAAGATTAAAGTTAATGCAGAGTACAGCAGTTTGAACTAGGCAATTTAAATTGTATTAATTAACATGTATATACAGAATTGCTTTAAGGAAAAACAGTTCTTAGGAACTCAGATAAGCATTCCTTAGGAATGCAGATAAGCATTGCAAATATCAATCCCAGCAAGGGAAACTCAATTGGGTTTTTGCAACACAACAGAGGCTACCAGGCACAAAGTAATAATTTTACAAAGTAAAATGTGCCAGCAACACCTCACCATGACTAATTATCAGTATCCTGACTAATCCCCAGCCCTGCCCAAGGGCTACTAGTTTATGAAGATGGGGGCAAACCCCTTTTATCTATTAACCCTTAAATCAAATTGAAATTTGATTTGAACTGTGTGATGTGAATCAGTTTAGAAAATGGTAAGCGCATCTACAAATGGCCCAAGTGTCTGTCTAATCTGCTTTTGAAAGTTTCCAAGCATGGGGAAACCTCAATTTCTCTAAGTAACTTGCATAGGTTATGGAGAGAATCCACAGCTTCTTGATGATTTAGATTAGTGGTTCTCAACCTTTGGTACCTTATGTACCCCATGTAGATCGATGTGGCAAAAGCAAAACCGAAAGTCCCACCGTGGCACTTCTGGTTTTGCCACTGTGAGCTGAGTCCCACTTTACCACCACAGCCCAGGGCAAAGCAGCCTGCACAGGGCCTCCCTCCCTATCCCCTGGCACACTGACACTGGGGAATGAAAGTCCCAGTGCACCAGACTTGGTGCGAGGGGCAGCAGCTGGAAGTTCTGGCCCGAGCAAGCAAAGACCAAAATGCAACACCCATGTACCCCCGCCCGTGTCTCGCATATCCTCAGGGGTGCATGTACCATGGGTTAAGAAACACTGATTTAGATTGTAAACCTAGTATTACCCAACCTTCTGTATCTATGAGCAAGATGAGTGGTATGGTGTGGGTCCATGGGCTACATAAGGCCCATGGCCTGTGTGAAGGACTAAGAACAGTTGGCATGAGAGCAGCTACTTACTGCCATGGTCCAGGGGACAACGAGCCATGCCGCATTGGAGTGGTGGCATTTCTAAAGCCAGCTGTCCCTCCAGATTGGAGGGAGAAGCTTGGCTACTTCACGCCTGGGCAAGGGGCAGTGTGAGGCAGATGCTAGTGGTCAGAGCACAGAAACTACTTCCAGGTTCTGTGAAAGCCAGAGGGACAGGTCCTCCAACGGGGATGAGGGGAAGAGCCCACAGAGCAAGGATGGCCAGAGGGTCACCATTCCAGAGGGAAGAAGCAGCCCCACTATGGACTCAAAGGCTCTTCAGGCAACCAAGAAGAAGCTGGGTCTGACCACCCAGAACTTGAGTTGACCTGGATAGCCTGAGGACAACCCGGCACGGGGATGGGTGAGTCTGGAGATGCTGGGAGAGAGAGGCAGTGTTTTGGGCGGGGGGGGGGGAGGTGTTGATTTTCTGTTTTGGGATTGTAACATTACCCTTACATGGACTTGAATTTTGCCCTGGCCCACAGTGGATTTGTAATGCTTTAAAGGGGCCAGTGGCATTGAGAGAGCCGGAAAGTCTGGCTTCGACTCTTTACTTTACTCCAGACCTGCAGGGAGCTGGGAAATTGTTAGTGGATTCTAAAGGAGCATCCCAGCGGAATCCTTCAGCATAGTATTGAGTTACTTATAGACAATGACCCAAAAGTGCGGCTGTTTACATTAGTGACTGAACTGTGTGCAGAAAAACTGACGCTTGACAGTAGCACAGAGATTTTGTCAATATATCAACTATCTTTGGTGTAATCACTCTAGCAGTATCCTAAAATACCCAAATGAGAAAAAAAAAAGATGGCAGTGTAGGCCTAAAATGCCGGGAAGCTGTACCAGCTTGTCAGATGTGGTAATGGTGGGGTGTTAAGGGATGGTGAAGCTCCATAAGAAAATCATTTTTTTTTAAATTATAGCCAATCCACTAACTCCAGCTCCCTTTAAAAATTTGTGTTCCAGTAAGATGTGGCAGGCCGAGAGCAAACCATCTGAGGTAGGAGACTGCAGCACTCCCGAATCATCCCTCACGGCTCAGATTCACAAGATCCCAGGAAGACGGGGACCACAGCCCTATAGAGTGAGCAATTTACAGCCTGATCTGGTGTGCACTGGGATGGGGCCTAGTTCAGCACATAGTGGATTGGTCCCCAACTCTAAACACCATACCGCACCTTCTGTGCCACACCAGATCAGACCCATTGCCCTAGCCCAAGACCCAAGTGTACTAGATTGGCCCTGGCCCTGTATATACTGGATCAGGCACTGCTGCCCTGACCCTGGACTTTAGTATGCTGAATTAGACCTCAAGGCCCTGGCCCCATGTGTGCCAGTAGGATCCTGTATACAGGGTCATGTTATCTGGCCCATGGAGCTTGTAAATTTGATGGTGGGGGAGTGGTAGCTGCATTAATCACCATAGCACTTCCCATCCCCCTCCACATCCTGTGCATGGGCTGGGAGTTGAGTGCCCCTACTTTAGAGGATTGACTTTCTTATGGTGTTTTGTGCAGTGCCTAGCATTGATCTTTATGTCTAAAAACTGCTCAAAAACCATATGATTATATTTTTTCAATGATGCTTTCAAACTGAAGATGACAAAATTGTTTCTAGATCAAGTTTGTGTTTCTTAGCTTCTGCAGAAACTCAGTTTAGAATCTGCTCAGGTTTGACTCAATCATTAATTCATCAGACAGGGCTTTCTTAGGTTGATATAATTTATTTGATGAACTGTATAGTTGGGACAGAGTTAGACATTCTTTACCAGGTCTGACCAAAACAAGCCAAGCACAGCATAGTGAGAAACAGTTGTAGGAAGGAGTGAAAGAAATTGCCAGGATGCAGATATACAAATAGCAGAAGAAAAGAAGCTGATTACTGGGAGATCAAGGCTTATCAAAGGGGATGAGCATCATTATTACCTTCCATGTGTCAAAAGAATTCCATAAACTAACATCAATGTTTTCTTTCTCCAAAGCTTGTCTAACTATCTAAGCTATGCAGGTGGTCCATGCAGAAGGCTGTAGCAGGCTGGGGGACCGCAGGCTCCAGCCCAGCTGTGAGTAGTAATGCTAATTGCAGGCTGCTGAGGAGGACTGGGCCAGTTGAGGGAGATAATTAACAGCTAGAGGAAGTAAAAGACTCCCAGGGAGGAGAAGCCAGAGAGTCAGACAAACAAAGTGAGAAAGAATGGCCTGGCTGGTGCCTATAATGCTAGACCAGGGGCTTTCAGGGTCTGGAAAGAGGCACAGGGGCTGTGAGTTTGGGAGCAGCAGCAGCAGCACCAGGGCAAAGAGCTGAGTCAGAGCCAGCCTGGGAGGGAAGACTGAAGCAAGGAAGGCACAGTAGTAAGTTGGAGGCACCTTCTCAGGGGCTAAAGAGGACTCAGAACTGTGAGTTAACTCTTTAACCCACATGGACTGTGTTTGGATTAAAATTTGAAGACTAATTGGTATAGGATGGCATGTATGTGACATGCATGCCCTTGGAATATGAACTATATCATGTTTGAAGACTGTTCGAGTTAGCAAAAACCCCAAACCTGCTACAGTCAAATAAAAGAGATCACCCTAAGAAATCCTTGCCAGTCACATAGTTTGTGGACCATCACAACTACACCATCACTCCTACACTATTGTTCATTAGACAGATGAGCTAAACCACAGCTTGACTTCGGTTACTCTGAATTATGGATAAGAAAAAGATGTGTATGAACCTTACAGACCTAGAACTGCTATTTGAAGTGATCATAGGACAAAGATCAGTGGATGAGATTTATCCAATAGTTTCAAAAAAGTTCATCTGATAAGTTTTAAAAGTCCAGGAAATGTTCATCCTATTTTTGTAGCATTAAAAAGCAAACTCTTTGACTTCCAGGAAGCAGGAATAAGCCTTGTGAGATGAAGGATCCATTATTAAATAAGTGTATATTATTAGATGTAGTTTCCCCCTCCCAACTCCCTCTCAGGTACTGAGATAAGCAGAAGCACATACATAGAGAGTGTGCAGCAATATGCAGCTGGATTTAGTGACTTCAGTCAAAATAGAAGTAACAATTATGTTATGTTATGGCAGTAGCAGACTGGAAAGAAGAATGCTTCCCCCCCCCGCCCCGTCTCTTACCTATTGACTACTTTAATTTACATTTTAACTGACTGGCTTGCATAGGTACTGCCCTCTGGATGCTTTACGTCTCCATCCAGGAAGAGCACAGACCAACTGCAGGTGCTTCCTCTGCCTGAAGGGTATTTGTATCTGAAAGCTTGCAAAAAAGAATTTTTCCAACTATTTGAGTTGGTCTAATAAAAGATATTGGATTTACCCAAAGAACCTTGTCTGCTAGTATTTTTGCATTTTGGTAATGTAGTATTCGGGCCCTATTTTGCAGCTAGAGTTTTCTTTTCTGTTGAGACCTAAAAAGAGAAAATACTGCACTGTGTATAGTAAAGTGATCTCATCCTTAATATTGATTTAGCTTTATGCGATTGTTTCTCAAAACTCTGTTGATCATTCCTCTATGGAAAAGAAGCATGAATGACTGCTCTGTGCTGCAATGCACATAACACAGAGGGCTGGCAGATGTTAAGCAGCTATATTGGCAGATGTTGTATATAAGTATAGAGAAAATGTGTGGAATTCTTCCAAAAAATAAAAATATTTTTTTCCCCCATAGTCTTATTTGTGAATAGTATGCAACTGCCTGGGCACTGCTGGTATGGGTATGCACATGTGGTTTGGTGATAGTGGTTTTTAACCAGAAAATGCATTTGCATTAACTTGCTGTATTATGTATGGTATGTGTGAAGTGCATATATAAGTGGATATGTATGAGGCCCAAAGTAGTCCCCAAATACTATGGAAAGAAAAGAGGAACTGAGTGTATTTGAAAGGGCCAGGTTTATAAAATCTTTCCATGGTTACTGAATCCTATAACAATCCCTATTCTCAAATTTCCAACAGAGATGAAAGTTTTATATGCTCCATCCTCCTGCTTACTTAACAAATCACCACAAGAGGTCAATGGTGAAAAACAAGCAATGTCTTACTGTTTGGATGCACCTAAATGACATGTTGCATTCTGTAGATTAGAATGTCCAGTTTTGAAGCAGCTAAGAGCTGTAGATGGTGGGGGCCACAGACTCACCAGACTGTATGTCATGCATGCACATGAGAGCTCTGCCCACTGCCCCCTCACAGCATATGAAGTGCATGTATGAACAAATGGGCATCCCTTCCCTTCCTCTACTGCAGTGTGCAGCACTTCACCTTACTTCTGCCTGCCTGGCCTTGGGCTCTCTTGCTGAACAACGCTGAGTGAGCACTTCATGCCCCAGCAGCACAGCCTGTATGCACTGAGGGAAAGGTGTTCAGTAGAAGATGAAGGAGGGAGGGGGAGCCCTGAGTCTCCTGTTGCTGCTTCAGCTAGAGTAATAAGGACAGAAGTGGTCAGGTGGGAGCCAACAGGCAACATGTTAACTTCTCATGGGCTGCGTGCAGCCTATGAGCCATCAGTTGGGCAGTCAAGCTGTAGATAGTTCTGACCTTTTATAACTTTATAATTTCTCTGGCATTCTTTGATTATCACTTAACACTGATATTTTTGAGCCATAGCTGGGTTTCTGAACCAACCCACAGCAGGTATTTTAGGCTTAAGGTAAATGGTTACATGGATCACGTTATGCTTCTAAGGCATTCTTTCCAACTGGAAATCTAGTCTCTTTCCTTTTTGAGACATAAAGCTTAGATTCTAAAGCAGAAGTGTAAAAAAATAGTTTGTGGGTGGGATCTGGCCCACAAAGCCCTACCATCCAGCACCCTGTGCTGCCAGTGGGTTTCTGAGTTGACCCACAGGTGGCATATGAGGTGCACTAAATGACCCTGAATATGGCATCCACTCCAGGACTATACCACACTGCCCAAATGTGGCATGTCTCATAGTAGACATTGCATGCAGTGCAGTCCTGCAGCAGCTGCCATATGCAGTACAGCCTTGGAGTGGTATCTATCCCCATGCTACCTGCTCCAGGTCATACCCTGGATCCAGCGTTCAGGGCTAGTCTGTAGATCCAGTCTGGCTTTCAGACTTGCCCTGCACCACTCATCTGGCCTCAGAACTGGATGAGTTTGACACCCTTGTTCCAGAACATCAGCAGCCTCCCTCCCAAAATACTGCTTCTTCAAACCAAACAGTTTTCTCTTCACTGCTATTTCTTATTTATTCCCATCTCATAGCCGTTTTACAAAATAGCCAGATATTCCAAAGCATCTTCCCAATTCACCAAGGATTCTCTTCCTAGTTTGCTGGTTGTTTCAACTCAAGAAGCAACAGGATCAGAGATGAGCATTCATTCCTAGTGTCAGCAGTTGATCTGTTTTCCAAACCTAAGGCAACCAAGTGAATGATAAGGAGCTTAATAGATCAAAGTGTTTGAACTGTAATGAACACTTGGCCGACTGATCACTGAATTGCAGAAAACTGGAGTTGGAAGGGATGTCAGGAGATCAAAGCAGGACCACCCCAGTTAGATCATCAGAGCCAAGACTTTGTCTACCCAGATCTTAAACACCTCTAAGGGTGGAGATTCTACAACCTCTCTGGGTAGCCTGTTCCAATGATTTTACTAACCTCCTCCTGAGGGAGTTTTTCCTAATATTCAACCTAAACTTCCCTTGCTGCAACTTGAGACCGTTGCTTCTTCTTCTGTTATCTCCCACTACTGAGAGTAGTCTAGCTCCATCCTCTTTGGAACCACTCTTCAGGTAATTGAAGGGTGGTATTAAATCCCCTCTCAGTCTTTTCTTCTGCAGACTAAATAAACTCAGCTCCCTCAGCCTGTCCTCAGAAGTCATGTGCCCCAGCCCCCTAATTATTTCATTGCCCTGTGCTCGATTCTCTCCAATTTGTCCACATCCTTTCTGTAGTGGGGGGGCGTAAAACTGGCCACAGTACTCCAGATGCGGCCTCACCAGTGCTGAACAGAGGGGCAGAATCACATCCCTCAATCTACTGGCAACACTCCTTTCTTTGCAACAAGGGCACACTGTTGGTTCATAACCATCTTATTGTCCACTGTAACCCCCAGGCCCTTTTCTTCAGAGCTGCTGCCCAGCCAGTCAGCCCCCAGCCTGTGCCACTGCACGGGATTGTTCAGTCCTAAGCGCAGGACTTCGCACTTATCTTTATTGAACTTCATGAGATTTCTTTTAGTCCAATCCTCCAATTTGAATGCTGAATATTTTTACATGTTTTTGAGGCAGAATTAAGATGCTCTGACTTCTGAGTCATGTCTACATAACGAACTCACTTCATGGAGTTATTATATTAAAGGTTAATTAGCCTTTATAATTTGATTACTATTGGGATACAAGGAAAGTATCAACCTATTCCAATTTAAAAAATCTAGTTGCAGCTTTAGGCGAAAGCAAAAGTTTAAACATGATAGCACTTTTCCATGTTCAGGACTATAAGAGTACTGCTGCCTGGTATAAGCTTCTGGTGTACTCTTGCCTTTTGTTACAACAGGTCACTAGGATGCCAGGATTCTGTTTTAAGGTTCATAAATATCTCTGGTTAACAGCTTTATACATTATATATAATGTAAAATATTTTAAAGGATTTGGTGTGATCTATCTCCCTTTTCTGATGGTGTTTGTTACCCATATATGTGTGACAATATATGCAATCAGAAACTGCGATTTTAATTTGCTTGAAAAATGTTTGGGGCATATTTATTTTCTAATTGCTAGAATTATACAGTTTACTGACCCAAAGCAAAACAAGATGTTTTAAACTTTTGCTTTCATCTAAAGCTTCAATGAGATTTTTTTTTTTGGGGGGGGGATGGGGGGGAGGGAGGTTAGTATTTATTTTATAGGAATAGGTTGATACCTTCCTTGTATCCTAATAGTAATCAAATTATGAAACACATAGGAAGTGAGATTTTAGCCATGCAAAATTCCTGGGTAATTTAACAAGATATCAGTTGGTTGGAAGACAACAGATCTTAAAAGCGAATAATAATGTAGACTGGAGCCCACTGGCAAAACATCACAGCAAAGTCATTCTGGTATGGAGGTCTGTGAAACTTATTGATGACCCTGGCCATCTATACATTCTTTTCTCACAATTTTATTTGTTTTAACTTTTACAGATTACCAAATTTTATAATTTGCCATTATATTTTTAGATGGATCTTCTTGACCTTCTGAAGCTTCCTAATGATTCCACCTGGTCTATGAACAGGTGGCTTGCTTTTAGCTGCATGATCATAGACTGGGAGTGGCAAGTGTTTACTGGTGTCAGGAGCTGCATGGGGAACCCAGTGTAAATAACTCACGGTGGGGAGAAGGATGGATAAGTTGGTGGGTTTGGGGGAGCTGTCAGGTATGTGTGTGCGGGGGGGTGGAGTTGGTGGGTCTGTCAGGGAATTATCAGTCTGGGGTAGGGTGGCCAGAAGGGGCCTAAATTAGCCTGGTTAAGATCAAGGAATAGGAAGAGCACAGCTTGAGGGCTGGGGCAAGTGGTTGGGCTTTTCCAGCCCTGGGGTTCAGCTCCAAATGCGTGCAGATATTCACTGGATCAAGCTAACCTGTTCCTGATCTAGGTTAGTTAACCTAACTTGTGCCTGCCATGTTACCTGATTTAATCCCCTGTTCTGCCAAATGTCTTCACAAATGTGCATTCAGACTGGCCTAACCCTAGGTCTATCCAAATGTAATGTCTGTATGTACCCTTAAAGGATAATTTACAACAAAGACATGATAGCTCCTAAATGATAAAAATTTGCTTTCATTAAATGGTAGATTAGGCCACACTTGGTCTTTTGAAGATTTGCCACCTTTTTTTTTTTTTTTTTTTTTTTAATTGTGACGCCTATATTTCAGTAGGAAGCTCTTCAAGGTCACTTCCATAGTGCTTTATCATACTTGTCCTTCAGCATTTTGTGCTTTTTGTATGTGAAGTGACTCGGTGCTGCAATTTTCATTGAACTTGGAAACATGGCATCCCACTTTTTTCCCTCACAGATTTGATGCATTACTCTATTATAGGCACAGAGAGATACAATACTGTCAAAAAAATGCTTTGCTTTACAGAAACATACCCTGATCCAGAGGTAGCACAATCATTAAATTATTTTGAAGTGGACTAGAGTACATTTGTTTCTATGGCTTGGCACAGAAAGTGATACAGTGGATGCATCTGCATGAGATGTCTACTGTGGAGCTGCCTAATAAACTGTGCAGTAAATATCTCAGCATCTAAATGTGTGCTCCTATTAGTGCCCACAAAACTAATAAAATGCACAGAGGAGTAGTACTTGTATTTACAAGTACTACCCTGCTCCATAATTTTTTTTGTGCGCAGCAACATACATGTAGACACTGACCTAGCTGGCTGGGGCGTGAGACCACTTCAGTGTAGGGGCTACCTGCCAGCTAGACCCACACTGAAGCACACTGTGACAGAGTACCTTTGGTGCCTGCCACTTCAAGGGCTTAGAGCTGGCAGCAGAACAGCCTGCAGGTGACCGTTAGGGCTGCGCAAAGCTTTGGGTGCTTATTCAATTTGGAGAAGATTCAGGCTGATTCGGTGGCCAAATCTCTGAATCCAAATTGAATTGGGACCAACTTAAAGGTCCAAATCGATTCAAAGCTCTCCGATGACCCCCCCCTCCCCCTGGCCCCCAGCCTCCCCCTTCCACCCATGGCTGCTCCCACCCATCCCGGCTCAGTACTTTAAAGAAAAGCCCCTGTGCTCACCTGGTGCTACTGGGGGGGGGGCAATCCTCACTGCCCCATGCTGCATGGGGGGGCTCTGAGTGAGCCCCCTGGCCCCACCCAGCTCCCCTAGCCCCCCCCCCCCACAGCTGCCCTGCCTGGGCCAGCTCTAGCTCTTTAAGAAAAAAAAGCCGAGAAAAGCCCTGGGACTCACCACTCCTACAGCAGCCTTGGGGGCTCATGCAGAGCCCCCCACGTGGTGTGGTGTAGTGGGGGGCAGCAGGGATCACCCCCCTGCTGGCAGAAGTGGTGAATCTGGGGGTTCTTTCATTTTTTTTCTTAAAGGGCCAGAGCTGGCCCAGGCAGGGCACCAGTGGGGGGGCTGGGGGAGCAAAATGGGGCTCATGCAGAGCCCCCTCATGCAGCATGGGGCAGTGGGGATCACCCCCTGCCCAACAGCACCCACTGAGCTGGACCGTTTTTTTCCCAAATAGCTGGGAGCTGGGGCAGGTGGGGCAGCCATTGCCAGGCTGCGGGGAGGGGGGAGGTGGGCCTGGTCTGGCTGATTCACAGATTTGTAGATCACCAAAGGAGGAGATCACCAAATCAAATCACTTTTTCTTTTTTTTTTCTTTTTTAAATATATTATTCATTCTCATTAGCCGTTCACACTTGACAAAGACTTCAGAAATAACCTATGACAACAGGTGCATTCTACACCTGTTACAATAAAGTTTGTAACAGATGCAGATTTTACAATTTAGATCTGTTTTGATGGTACCTAGGGAGTTTGGTAAGGGCAGCAGGAATGAAGAAATGATGTTTATTCACAAGTATTACTCGGTGCAGAGGGGGACAACAGGGGCCTGATTCTCTATCATCTTTTTGCACTGTCACTTGCAATGGTGCAAGGTACAAAGAAAGAAACAAACACTTTGATTTGTTAACACTGTCTACTCACTCTGCACTGATGTAAAAGACCACACAAGAAAAAACTGAATTTTCTACCTGTTGCAAGATGAGAAAGTAGGCAAACTTAAAAAGGAAGCTGTTTTACTGGTGTACCACATGGGAAAGCATCTGATGAGTTGTGTTTGATGAAAAATCCTTTCAAAGGGATTTCAAAACCTTCCAAAACTTCATCATGGTTCATGTGACCAGACTCTGGAATAGACTCCCAGTGGGGGTGGTGCAGGCACCTATCCTGGATATCTTCGAATAGAGACTGGATACACACCTTGCTGGGGTTATTTAATCCCAGCAGTCTTTCCTGCTTAGAGCAGAAGGGTTAGACCCAATGATCTCATGATGTCCCTTTCAAGCCTAAATTTCTATGAATCTTTGAAAAATTGAATTATTATTTTAATTTGTCTTTGATCCAACTTTCCAGTAACAGGGCAACTCCTCTCCCCACCTAAGTAGCCACCTCCTCACGAAGATTACTACTTCAGCAAGATCTTCCACAAACTTGGTTCTTTATAAACTGCATATGTAATTTCACCTCTACCTGTACCCACACATTGGAAGCTCCCTGTGTAGCAATTAGAGATAGTTATTATAGAGTATAAATGATAAATAACAATTGCTTTGTAAGACTATAGTTTGCATGTGTAGATGAATGACTGTGAAGTGAATGGAAAAATTATTGAAAGTATGATGTGCAGGCAAACAGGTTACCAAAACACCGAAGAATTCCAAGGAGAGCTGAAGACACAGCTTGTAACAGACATAGCAAGGAGATAAGAGAGATGTCAGATGCTCTGAAGGACAACACTCAGAGTGTTGCTGAGTAAACTCATCTGTTTGCCAGAGTGGGAAGTTATTGGGGTTCAAACAAAGAAGACACAAAGTCAAGAAAAGCAGAACGAGTCACTCAACACCAATTTGATGCCCCCTATAAAGGGGAGAGGCTTAACAGCAAGAGGTTGGGTAACACTCTGCATACTTCACTGGAGCACAGACACGCATCTATATGAGGCTCCACTCCTCATCTTGTACTCCTAGGCTGGCCACCTAGTGCAGTACTGAGCAATGGACTTTGGTAACTATAACATCTGCAGAGTAATTGGGAGTGAGGGTGTGTGTGTGAATGTATGAGCGCTCTTTTGAATATTCTAATCAATAAACACAACATCTTGCCTTAACCCCCTCATAAAGTCTTGCTTGTCATTTTAAGCAATTGGTAAATTGTATAACATCTGTATATACTGTGTATCACTAGTTATGGGTGAACTAGCCCAGCTAGGATCAAGTAGGATTATGTTGTTTGGAGATTCTTCCAATTTCACTTTTAAAAATTTGTTTGAATGGGCCGGACCCAAAAACCTTGAATCCAAAGACACCCAAATTATGGGGATTTTACAACCAAAGTTTGAATATTTCATCCCATTCATATGTTTCTACATAATTCTGAGAGACCCTTTGGACTTACTAAATTAAGCGATTCCTGAGGCACTCCAGGCTTCATTTAGATCCCTCTTACCATAATACAAATTGGAGTGATGCCCCTAGAATCACTGATTCTAAAAATGGGAGTATAGCACCATTGCAAGCCATGGAGTTACTCTGGCTTTACACTGTTGTGAATAGGATGAAAAATTATTCTTTGTTTTCCCCTGCGCCTGGAATGACATTAGCCAATTATTGATGTTCAATTATTATAATCTAGAACTGGAAGTGGGAATCTTCTTGCAGTATTTGCCATTGGATGAAGGAATGACTAATGGAAATCCTGCATAAGCATCTGTTTTTCTCCCATCTATTGGCTACCCCAGTCTGAGATTTCCAGCCTACTGGCTACCCCAAATTGGTTCAGATAAGTTTAGAAAAAACACTGATAAACTGTGTCTCAATACAGTTTTAAGATCTCAGTCATTGGACACCTCTACATGAGACACTCTACTGTGCAGTAGACTAACCTGCACAGTGAAGCATCACTGTCTACATGTGTATGGCACTTACCAAGCGGTAAATTAGACCACTGTGCAATTAGCTAGTACCTGTAAATACTAGCATGGTCAAGGGGCTGTGGGTCAGGCCCTACGAAGAGAGGCTGAAGGGTCTGAATCTATTCAGCCTCCACAAGAGAAGGCTGAGAGGGGATCTGGTGGCCGTTTACAAACTCACCAGGGGGGACCAGCAGGAATTGGGTGAGGCTCTTTTTCCCCAGGCACCACTGGGGGTTACTAGAAATAACATCCACAACTTGTTTAGAGAGAAGGTTCAGGCTGAACATCAGGAGACATTACTTTACAGTTAGGGCTGCTAGGCTCTGAAATGGACTCTCAATGGAGGTGGTACTCTCTCCTACCTTGGGGGTCTTCAAGAGGAAGCTGGACAGGTATTTGGCTGGGGTGTTCTGACCTTGCACTCATTCCTGCCTGGGGTGGGCGGTCAGACCTGATGATCTGTTTATGTCCCTTCTGACCCTAAGCACTATGAAACTGTGCAGCAGTTACTGAACAGTAACACTCGTGTTGATGCTGACCAGAAGCAAATTTGCTCCCAGTCAACTTAAGCAGCAGGGGGACACAGGGGACCAGTAGCTCTCTGTCCCTGGTCCTGGCACTGCTCAGCTCCTGACTCCCCACAGGAGCTAGGAACCAATTAGCGCTGGGATTGAGGAGCTCTCTGCCTTCTGCCCTGGCTCCCAGCATGGAGCTGCCTTTACCAAGGGGTGGGCAAGGGTTGGGAACTCACTAGCAGCTCTGTATCTCAACTGGGCATGGGGCCAGGGGAACTTTGCCTGCTTCAGGAGCAGATCTCTCCAGCCCTGTGCAGATCAGGTCCATTTCTGATTGTACATGGGGCCAGGAGACACCTGCCACTGCAGTTAGCAAATCTCTCCTGGCCATGTGCATATTGAGACTGGCCTCATGCCCCTTGCTAGGCCCTGGGCTAGCTTTGAGCTCTGCTTGACTGTTGCAGGGAGGCAGAGAAGGGTGGGAGCAGCCTGGTACAGGGCATTGGAAGCAAATCTGCTCCCAACAGAGAGCACATGTAGAGGTGCTTCCAGGGATGGCTTACTGTGCAGTATTAATAGCATGCATAGACATGCCCACTGTCTCTCTCTACAACATTTAAACTAAATGTATAATTTTGGACAGAATTCTCTCAAGTCTAAAGACATTGAGCTTGTTTCTAATCCTCTTGGAATAAATAGCAAAAAGATAAATAAAAGCCCTAGTAGAAAGCTGAATTCAAAGAATGACTCCTGTGATAGTCAGGAACTTTACAGATACATGTGAAAATGGTGTACTTGTTTCTTGAGAGAGCATTTGTCCTGAAATCTGTGGCATCACGTGTGTTAAATCAATACAGGTATACTTATTACTAAAGTTCTTAAAGGTATACACTGCATCTGTAAAATGGATTAAATTCTAAAGGTTCAGGTCTCTCTGGTAAGCGTTTTGAATGTCTGAATATGTGACCATATTTCCATCCCCTGTTATGAGAGTCTGGAATTACAAATGCTCTTATTTCTAATCTGGTCAGAACAAGGAATTCAACTGATCTGGACTGAATTTACTAAAATCTTGGCTCTTTATTTGGTACTACTACAGCTTATCTCATCTGAAGATTTCAGAATGTTACATCAACCTTTATTAACATCTGAAATATATGTTATAGGAAGTTGTGGTTAAATATATACTATTTACCCTACATCCCTATGTACAATTTAGACCAGAACAGCACAGAACACTTTGGTACCCAAACAGGCTCAAGTGTTTAGATATATAATATACTTAATTTGTCCTAAACAGGCATCTTATGGTCTAAAACAGTGGCTCCCAACCTTTTTTTGTTGTGACCCTAAAACTGGGTCATGACCTCCATCCCCACTGCCGACTCAGAGCCCTGGCTGGGCTGGGATCATGGGGGGCAGCGGTGGCGAGAGCCACGTGGACTGTTTGCTGAGAGAGCCCCACAGGCGAGAGGGGCAGAGTGAGGGGTAGACCCCTCGTGACCCTGTTTTGGGTTGCACTCCAAGGTTGGGATCCACTGATCTAAAATCTCAGCTTTTTTTTTTTGTTAAAAAAACAGGATGACCACCATTGCTAGGAAACCTATAGGCTGTTCACACTCATCTTCCTGGAGCCTTGTTTATATCTTCTTCTCTCTTTTTCTTTTTAAATGGTAGCTAAACTGATGTAGCTTTACTTGTGGAAAATAGCCTTGGGTTAAAAACCCATGGTTGGCAGGCACTCTGGGCTGATAGTTCACACCTCTCCAATTTATATGAAGTAAGATGGCCAGTGATGATTGAGACCAGTCTGATGGTATGAAACAATAGACCTGTACAGGAAAGGCAAATGGATATTAGTGATTTTATATTTGAAAAAAAAAAAAAAAAAAAGCAACATGAAGCCAAGCCTACAGTCTCCAAAGGATCCCACACAATTATCTTAGAACATTTGCACAATCTTGTGTAAGTGGCATATTTAGGTTGGTGACTCAACTCAGCAGAGTATGTTTTGTGGGAAGAGCTTGGAAGACTGCTTCTGGTTTGGTTTTGTACTCTTCTAGTTAAGTCCCTGCTCCAAAAACATAAGGGTAGAGGGAGTGGAGAAGAAAAGACTCTTAATCAGTTTTATGATGCCAACAACTGTCCAAATGCTCACAAAAAATAAGCAGTGCAGGCAATATGTGTCATCTCTTAAAGAAACTAAGGAGAAAACAGAAATGCAGAAAACAATCTATCTCGTTTCAGGGAACGAAGAAAATTTAGCAAACAAATGCCAAGTATAAAATATCCATTGCTCAGCTCTGCCCTGATTTACCAAAGTAGCTCACAGAACAGTAGCCATGATAGTAGCTTTTGTAGAAAGGACAATACCGCCTTTGAGAAAATGAGTAGTGGTAGAAAAGGATTTTTTTGTGTGTTCTTTTTTGTTTACATACCATTATCACACATCCAATCAATGCAAACAACCCAAATAATTATAATCCTAAAATATAGGAAGGACTAAGTTTTCAGTCAATTCGAAAACCTCTTAAATCTCTTCATGCTGGTCAAATGTATCTGAAGCAATTGGATTTTTGGATGACAGGAGATTGCATTTCTTATCAAAATCAGTAAAGAAAGGAAATCGGTCCTCCAGAATGATGTACAACCTAGCCTGAAATAAAAAATGACAAAAATGCCTCCACAAATGCCTCCACACTTAATGGATGATTTTTCTAAAGAAGATGAAATCTTTTATCTGGCTTCTTTCTCAGTGCTATAGTGTGGATTCATCCATCCCAGTTCCCTCATAACTGTTATTAAACTTTATCATTCGCAGAGTAAAGAATAAGCAAAAAAGTTTACTAAAGGTCCATTAGAAGAGCCCTTCTACTGTCTATAGCTTTAGATGTCGTTCAACAGAAAAGTGGGTGCAGCTACATGAGACGGTACTGCGCAGTTACCTAGTTTGCTGCACAATAAGCTCACAGATCTATATGTTCTCGCACGTCCTACACAGTAAAAACCCGTAATGGTGATTTAAATTTGCTACCTGAAAATTCAGGTAGCAAACTTTAAGTGTGATTAGTAACTGCACCGTATCAGGTCTGTCCAACCACTAGGGGGCTGGTCTGAGGCCAGCCCCAGGGCTCCTGGGGGATGGGAGGTCAGGGGGAGCTTCTCCTGCTCTAGGGCTGGGCTGCCTCAATGGCAGCCCCTGTCTGCAGGCCATAAAAGTGCCACACACACCAGGGAATCTAAGGGCACTGCAGGCCCCATGTCCCCCTTGGGCAGTCCACGGCCCTGCTGTGACTGCCTGCCTCCCACCACCTGAGCAATAATGCTGAGCACTGAGCTGCCACACAGCTGCCGGGACACTGCTGTTGGGCCAGATGGATGCTAAATAGGGCTGCAGGTTGCTGCAACCCCTGGCCAGTCCTTTCAGCTCCCCAGGGCTGCCGGCAGGCTATCTCTGAAAGCAGGGCCAGCACCATCTATCTCCCTGCTGCACACCCCCAGCAGCCTGCCTTGTGCCTGAAGGTGCTGCAGGGCATAGGCTCTGCCACACAGCTGCCAGTCCTTTGCTGTGCCCCTGTGCTGGGTGCTGCTGGCAGCTGCATGGGGAGCCCAGAGAGCAGGTACAGGACCCAGCATGGCCTCATTCCTGTCATCCAGGCCCAGCACCACCCATGTACACATGCCTGTGCCCTCCACCCAGGGCCCCAGCTGGAGCCAGTAGGAGACTGGTGACCTCATGGCACTCTCAGTCAACAGGGAGGTGCTACACCAGTTTGCCCATGCTGAACAGGTGGTCCACATACTGGAGGCTGGTGGGTGTGGCCAGCTTCAGCAGAGCGAGGGTCAGGCAGGTGTTGGCAGGGAGGGCTGTGAGCATGCCAGTGTCCTGCTGCTCCAGGTCATGCCAGAGCTGGTGGAGCAGGTCCCAGAAGGTGGCCCAGGTCACCCAAAAGGTGTCCAGCCACCGCTTATCATCCTAGGCCTGCTGGATGAGGTGCTGCCACCAGTGCTGGCTGGTGTGGAGGGCCCAGAGGCAGTGGGGCTGGAGGCCCAGGAGGGTGATGGTCACCCTAGTGGTGGCATCATGGAGCCCCTTGTTGGTGCCCCTGGTGGTGGCAGCTATGCAGCAGCAGTGGCCCTGGGATAGTGTGCTGCAGGCAGGTAGGCAGTTGCAGGTTGTGGAGGAGCTGTGTGGGGTGAGATGGCCATGGGCCAAGTGATTGTAAGTATGTCAGGCCAGTATGGTGAGTGCGAAGGCCAGCAGGATCCCAGGTCATCAATGCTAGGGCCAGGGGCTGGGACAGCTATAGCATAGGAAGGCAGAGTGGGCACGGACAAAGCTTGTCACACTGCTCCTGAGCAAAGGAAGAGGCTGCCTAGAGAGAACAGGGCAAGGCTGGCTTTTAAAGAGGGCTGCCAGGTGCAGGCAGCTGCAGCTGGAGACTAACTCCCCCCAGTGGCAGCACTGGCACATTGCAGGGCTGCAGGAAACTGGCAGCACATTTTCCCCCTAATCTCTGCATGTGTAGACACCTACCCAAAACACTTACTGCACAGTAGCTTATTTTACAGTAAATCTATGCTGGAATAAATGCATGTGTAGACTTGCCCACTCTGTAGTAAAAAAGGACTCATGTTTAAATTGTTTTACTATTAACCTCCAATAAAGCATGTAAAGATACAGACATAATATTCAGCCACATTTTTTTTCTCGAGTTTTCTACATGCAAAGGAGGGTTTCCTGAAAAAATGTATTTAATAAAATGCTTGACCCAAGTACATCTATTTTAATTCAAGCTTTAACAACACCTAATTGATTCTCCCCACCCCCAAACATGTGCTCCACAGAATAGTGAAGGTTCCTTATTACCACAGCATCACATTTACTCTCTGTTTCCAATAAACTTATTCAGCAATGCCTCCTTCCACAAATCAATTCAATTAAATATAGCTGGAAGGATAACATTTTACAGTGTAGATTGATATAACTGAACCTTAACCCATCTAATCTATTTCAGCTTGTATATCACCACTATCACAGTATCCTCTACAGAGTGGTAGGACCTACAACATTTGCTAACCAATTGCTTACATAGCTGGAAGTTAAATGTTGATTTTTGGAGATGCATTCAAGTTCAATAACAGCTTTCGTAAAATCTAGGTTCTCAGCTATCCTTGTAACCGGATGATAGCAGGGGAGAAAATAACTTTAGGCAAGGTTAAAGCTCTCAGTCTTGGGGAACCACTATTTTCATTTTACCATTGGAATAACTGAAGCAAAGAAAGGTTCTTCACATAAGGTCATGGAACAAATCATCAGCAGAGATGGTGGGGGAGAGAATTCCTGACTCTGTCAGGTAGTTCAAGCCTTATCAGATAATGTATTTTCCAAGAAGCTATGGAAAACGTACCATTCAAAGTTGATACTGCTTCTGCCATCTCCTTTCCTCCCACCCCAACCCTGTTCTTTTGAACTTACCCCAATTTGTCTCCAAACTGATGGTGGGAACACTAGTCCCTTCCCTTCTCCTTCATTAGCATTTTTGTTTGTTGTAACATTCTCCTGTAGCTTCCTTGAAATCTCCATTGCCCTGTCTAGCACATACAAAAATACTGCCATATGTATACTCTTTGCCTTTCTTTGAATCCTTATAGCATTTCTTGTTTGCTACATCACATTATTTTTCTTGTGCTCCCTGTGCAGCTCCTCAGAGTCCTTACCTACCTCTCTGTCAACCCACCCAGAATAAGTCTCCTTATCTTTTCTTCCTTACCATAGTGTACATGTGGGATGGCTTCTATGAACTGATTAGGTTCAATATTGTCTCTACATTTAAATCCATTCAAGTGAGCTGCTCTTATAGGGCACATGTGAGTTTCTAGGATACTGGATAAAATCTACCGATCTTACAAAAGAAGAAAAAATGCAGACCATTGCCTCTTTCAAGTATTATTTTACTATGACCCTTTATTATTTTACTATCACTTTACTCATTGTTGCACCAGTTTTCCGTTATCCATTTGTCTATCTGTCTTTCAGATTATGGGCCCTCTTCCACATAGCTTACAATACCTGTGGCCACGTTGCTGTAAAAAAAGATTAATACCAATTTCTGTAACATGCTGTAAAAACAGAATTGTAAAGGATATAAAATAACTGACCGGAATTTCCTGTAAAGGGAGCTCAGTGGGGAATGAATATACATTGTGCTCATTTGAGTGTATTTTTCAAAGATTGTGTTAGAATTACTGTGGATACCTTGCTAAACACGCATAGCTATTCAGGCTAAGGACAAGACTTCAAGAACTTTTGGTGTCATCAGGGAAATCTTTGTAAAAATTTCCCATTTCCAGTCACCTTTTCAACTCTAAGCAATCATTCAGTGAAACTGTGGCTCCCTGACTCTAGCAATAATCTCTTTAGCCTTTGTCTTCAGCTAATTCAATCTCTGCTTGATTTCCTTCACACTGGAGTTCTCAATCTCCCTCTAGATTATATGAAATGTATTTTCATTAACTGCTGGAAAGCTGATCAGGTGTACATCACCCGCACTGGGATTCATGTCTTTCAGCTCACTTGTTGCCCTCTTCTAGTGTTTCATCTAGGTTAGTTCCTGTTGGTTTTTCTTTCTTTCTTGTTTTTTCTTTGAAACAAATGAAAAAAGACAACCAAATATTTCCCATGAATAGTCATAGAAATTTGAAATGAATGTGTTGCAGCAATGTTTGCATCATCCTTACTATGGAGTTGCCTAATTTAGCTCCACGGTAAAGCATCTCAATCTACACTTACCAGCAGGCAGTTTCTGTACTGTATGTAGCACCCGTATGCCCCAGCTAGCCCCTCTGCAGCATGTTGAATCAGGTCAAAGCAGCTCCCCTTTTATATATGTCTAGCTCCTCGTGGTCTAGATCTGGTCTAGTTAAGTTTTAACATTCCTTAAGCAATTAGAAATTGCCTAACATTTTAGTGGTAGCTTTGTAGAGAAACTAATGATACTTAATGCATGTGTTTTGTCAAGAACCAGGCTAGCGCAATAAGCATACAGATTTAGATAGCAAGAAAATTAGTCCCATGCTGCCTGTCTTAGAACATGTTTGATTGTAGCTTGCTGAGAGCTAGTCAGTATGTTTAGTCTTACTGTAGTCAGTGTTGAACGAAGAAAGTAGAACTCACTAATGAACAGTTCACACAGCTTTTTATGGTCTATTGTCAGAAGTGCAGCAAGCTAGTTATTTTTACTCCATCCCAAGTTTAATAACCTCCAGGCTTGACCCTTCTGCACAGCTGTCTGTTCTTCTGCCACTTATAGATTTTCTGTCACTTTGCCCTGACCAGTATCCAAATCCCCTAAGTGAGCCTAAACCTGTTTCAGTAAGTGCTCAGTAGTTTGAAGTTCATTTTCTGATATAAAGAGTAAACTTTTTGTTAAAGAAACACCTCAGGTAACATCTGAAGTGTAGAGGACAAATATTTTTTTTAAAAGACTCCTTCAACTTTGGTTTTAGGAATTGCCCATATAGTTTGGCATATACAATAGTTTTACTAATGAAAGATTACATGCTTGCTCAAATTCAATTACTCCCATGCACAGCTAATTGTATGAATAACATACTTATCTAAAATTTAAAATTGATATCCTAACTACCAGCATGAAAAATTGTGAAAAAAACTAAAGGTCAAAAGTAAACAATAAAAGCTGATATTGTGAACCTTCTGAAAACAGAGTTTGATACCAATGTTGTCATACCTCCATGCCATTTTGAACGTTTTTTCCTCCTAGAACAGTAATCTCTTCAGCTGTTCAAATAAGTTTTGAAGTTTTGTATTTAAAGTGATCTATTTTTCAAGGTGCAAGAGAAATTGAAGGTGAAAAAAACTGTTTTCTAGCTTCTTCATGATAGTAGTAGTAGTAGTAGTAGTCATCAGAAATTCTCCTAGCATTCAGTTGATTTCCAGACTTCTGGTTTATATATGCATATTTATCTCCTATGTATTTATTACCTATTCTTCATGAGTTCATCTTGAAATATTTGTAAACAAGTATATCCATTACCTATCTCCAGCATAATTAATATACCACAAATACAGTGGTCACTCTGGGGGAATTTGTAGGGGGTTCCCTTAGATATTTTGTTTTAAAATAGCATTTTTAGCCATCCAGATGTTCCCTCTCAGCAATGTTAGGATACCTCAGTACTTCTGATCTTATTACCCAGGGCAAACCTGGCAAACTATGGATAATCACTAGATACTTTGTTTTCTGACAAACAGCATAAACCCACCCTCCTCCCCCAAAAAACAGCCTAAAAAAATGGGGTGTGGGTATTAAACAGGGAAGCTGATTTGTATACTTTGTTTCCTTCTCCAGTGCAGCAGCTGTGGTATTACTATTCAGGCAGCTGATGCTTATTGCTGTTTGCTCTATAGGTCTTAATGATCATCTCCCCTTTTTAATGATCCTCATTTTCCGCTAATCAAGCAAACTTTTCTTAGGGCAATTTTGCTGTCTGCTAGCCACTCCCGGCTTCTCTTCTATTTCATATCCCTGGGAACTCTTTTGAAAATTATTGCTCTTTTTAAAATGATAGATTTATCTCTGAAGACAAGTCTTCAGCAGAAGCTAAGGTTTAACTTTAGTTGAACAGAAAAGGGTAAGTCAGCTGAAGATTAGGCTCTGTCCCTGTTCTATGCAACTATAACTCTGGAAAAAATATTTTTGTGTCCATTCCTTTCAAAAACAAGGTGCATTTTGTATTCTGTGGCATGTTGTATGCAAGAAAATACAGTATTAATGTTCTAGCCACAACGTAGTTAATCACCTCTATTTCTGCTTCGTAACTCAGAAATTGATCCTAAAGTTAGTGTAAAATCAGTATTGGACTACAGAACACACTCCTAAAGGTCTCTTTTTAGTATCAGACAAAAATCCTGTGCAACTACTACACATGTAATTGGGAGAAAAAGCTGGAGGACTTTGCCTTTATTGTAGCATGGAGCAGGATTTGGTCCAATAGATTTCAAGCTATTAAATCTTTTTACAGTTCCCAGTGTGTTTGAAATTAGCCTGTTTCACTTTCATTATACATCCTTACAGAACTGAATTGTTTTAGTCACCTCTGAATTGTGTAACCAGTATTTTTATGCAGAGTTATAACAGGTATTGATGGAAGAACTAACACAGGAAGAGATTAGTATAATATCTTACGGTATAGAACAATAGATGCCTCACTTCTACAAACAAATTAAGTTGTTTGGTTTAAATAGCACTATAAATATGGGAAGATTAAAGTTTGAATTTATAATGAAAGAATGAATAATCTAAAATGCAACACAATAAAGCAGACAAGGCTATTGATTGCCTGCTTTGTTAATAAATAATGGGTAAAAGACATCATGACTCATTTAAAAGTATTGTTATTTTAGACTCCTTATGGAACACAGGCATTTACTTTCTTTGGTGAACAGTGTGAAGTTTAGTGTGCAAACTTAAGGTGCACAAAAGTGCTGGATGTTTTGGTGCCTGTTGGTAATGTTAGCAACTAAAATAATTTATCCACCTGTTTTGTTATAAATTGGTCTCATTTTATTGACATATTATTCATCTAGTTTTATGAAGTTTTGAGGCCTTGAAGATCACATTTCAATCATCTCTGACCTGCATAGGACCTTGGCCAATAATTCCTTCATCAAGCTCACAATTTCTTGTTGAGCCAAAGCATCTCTTTTAGAAAGGCATCCAATCTTGATTTTAATGATTGCAGTGATAGAAAATCCGTCATGTCCCTATATATATATATTTTCCAATCATTGTGTACCCTTGTAGTTAAAATGTGTGCTTTATTTTTAGTATAAAATTGTATACCTTGAGCTTCCAACCATTGGATCTTATGCCTTTACCCGAAAACAGAAGCAACTACTATCAGAATTTTTTCTCACGTTGGTATTTGTAAACAATGAACAGTAGAATATATCTACAGTTGAATATATCTACCCATACCTCCTCACACCCTTCTGTTTTGAAAGCTAAGTGGATTGAGCTGCTTTAGCTGTTTGCTGGGCATGTCTACACATGCCCCCCATGGCACAGTTCTTACTGCCCCATCATTTAGTATTTGCTCCAGGATGTGCTAAATGAAGGCACAGTAACAGCCGTTACTGTGCTGTCCTGGTGGTGCTTGGTTACAGTGACATTGCATCAGCATCGCTGTTTGTGCCTGCCGATGCTACATTGCTGAAGCACATCACTATGGTGATGTATCATCTTGTGTTGATGTGCCCGCTGAGTGGGAACTTTTTCATGCCTTGCATTATTTTTCAAATCTTTTTCACTTTGTTAGTGCTTGTTGTGTTTTACAAAATGTGTCGTATCAAGGAACCATAAAGGCATGGTGAGACCTATGCATTACACACAAAGCTGGTAGCTTCTGAAAGAGAAAGTTAGAAGGTGTTATTTGGGGGGGGCACTGTCCTGTCCACAAGATAGGGAGAAAGTGTGGGCTGCACCTGTAAGGCAAGCTTCTGAGAGGTTGGAAAAAGCAGACTGGTGATATATGCCCTGCATCAGAGGCAGAGGGGTCAGACTGACCTGGGGAGAGGTGGAGGCAAGAGCTTCCTGCTTGGAGCTGAGGGAAGCACAGCTGGGAACTGGAGACTGGCACAGGTTGTGCAAGTGAAGGAATTCCTTGTACAAAGCTAAGGAGTGGTACCAGAGATTAAGGGAACTATGAGAAAGCAATTCAGGCTACAGCTGACAGAAGCCAGCAGGACTAATTGGGAGCCTAGGGCCCAACTGCAATAAATTGAGTCTGAGAGTTGCTCAGTGCCTTTGGAACCAGAGGCCTGGATTGTGCCTAAAGGGGCTGAAGGGGACCACTGAGGTTGACAGGGGGCTGTTAAAGATTGTGGGGGCCAGGAGATAACAAGAGACCTGAATACAGGGGTGACAATTTGAGACCCTCTAACTGTAGATGATCAATTGAGGTTAAGAATGGAGCCCTAACCGGGGACAGTTATTTAGGCTGAAGGAGCTCCATAGACTGAACAGAACTGAGGCAAGAGGAAAGAGCCTGGAGGACTAAAGGAGCTGAGCCAATAGAAACTACCTGCCTTGCTCTGATGAAGTGGGGGACAGCTTCCCAAAATGTCATCTAAAACATCAGACATGACAGGTGAGTACAGAGAATTACCTAGATTAACCAGAGGAAAAAAAAATGCAATTGGACTGGCTACGAAGAGGCACCCGACCCACTTCTACAGCATGAGGCCCATTGCAGAAGGATATTTTTAGGAGGATAGAAGGTTATTGTCCTACTCCAAGGGATAGTAGTCAATAGATGAAAGTGAATATTCTTTTTGGAAGAGTGGATGTAAAAACTAGATAGTATATACCAGTAATGGTCACTAGGGCTGTGCGAAATGGCAGCGTTCTGTTTCAACCAGTGTTTCGATGTTTCAATGGAACAGCATTTTGTTTTGAGTTTTGTTTCGATTGGAAACAGTTGTTCTGTTTTGTTCCACTGAAACAGGGTCAAAATGGCGAAACTGTTTTGACGTTTCGCCCGTAGAATATAATGGGGAAGGTTGAAACAGCCTATAACTCTGTTATCTCTAGCCTGATTTGGATGAAACTTGCAGGAATAGTAGCACCTTCTGAGCGCATGAAGTCTGCCAAGTTTCAAGTACATGGGTACAGGGAATTCATGGAAACTTCACCTCAAACATTTGAAAACAAAACTTGTGTCACGGTATGTGTTAAGCTACAGCGGGGTCAAAACTGAAGGCATGCTAGCCCCTGCTGAGGCCACAAAGCCTGCCAAGTTTCAAGGGGCTAGGTGTGGGGGGTTCTGGGGCCCTGCACCCCTAGCTGCTGACAAGTAAAACTCGTGACATGGGTGCATGTTCAACTGACTGCCTGTGTCTTGGGGCAGAAGCAGTTCCTGGCTCTGTATTGCTTCTTTCCTCTCCTTAGTCTGTGGTTTCATAGGTGTTAATCCTTGCTCATTAACTCATTATCCTAGCTAGCTGCTGTGTTACATAATCAATTATGATTCACTCAGGGACCAGCTCAATACACAGTAGTTAATGAGCAAGGATTAACACCTACAAAACCACAGATTAAGGAGAGGAAAGAATCACTGCAGAGCCAGGAACTGCTTCTGCCCCAAGATGGAGACAGGCAGTTGCACAAGAACCCATGTCATGAGTTTTGACCCTGCTGTAGCTTAGCCCATACACTTGGGATGAGTTTTTGCTTTCAAGATTTTGGGATGCAGTTTCGCAAGCAAGTCAATTTGAGTCCCTGGTTTCAGAAAAAATAGTCCCCCATCATGTGTGACCTCCGTTTTTCATTTCTAGATGTAGGTCTTTGTAGTCAGCAGAATTAAAACACACATTCAAATGAGCCCTACCTACCGTGTTAATTTTTATCACCCCCCTCCCTCCCCATTTTTTTTAATCTGCTGACATGATCACCAATGATTTTGCACATTTATTTCAAAAGCATTCATAAAGACTTTGAACAGTGTTGGGCAAAGAACATAGCTCTATGGGGCTACACAGGGGAATCTTCTTACCACAACTAGAAATGCTTACATTAGATGATGATTCTATAATGCTCTTTTAATGTTGTGTAATACTAAGACATTTTAGGAAATAATATGAAAGGTCTTTTCTATACAAAGAGATTGATTCTGACTAAAGGAGAATATGAATTGACTCTGTGTGGACAAGTCTAAAAGAACAATAAACCAATTTGTGTAAATCATGTCTTTGAATACTATCATCTGCATATTCAAGAAAAGAGCTCACTTTACAGTAGAATATACCTATGCAATATTTCTTCCAATTTTCATATATTAGGGGGCTGGAAGGAACCTCTCAAGATCTCTCGATGATCTATTGAGGTCCCTTCCGGCCCTAACATCTATGAATAAGATCATCAGGTCCAACCCCCCTGCACTTAGGCAGGAAAGACTGCTGGGGTCAGATGACCCAGCAAGGTGAGCATCCAGACATTTTTGAAGATATCCAGAGTAGGTGATTATACCACCTCTGGGGGAGGGGGAGTCTAAGTGTTTGCTTAAATGATGTAATAAATCAGGATTGTTCAAACAGGCTTTAATTTGTGGTGGTTTTATTAATGAATCATGAATGGGCAGAAGCAGAGTGGTTTAACTAGATTAAGCCATGTGTACTATGTAGCGGATCACTCTTTAAGACCATGGACCCTGGCCATACACTTCTTTATCACATTTAATTCTTGATTGCACAATTGTAAGAGAAAATGTCTATGGGCAAACAAAGCAGTTTGTTTAAGAAGGTACCTTGGCAGTGAGCGCCCTGAAGGAGAAATAATTCAAGGCTAATTTATAAATGTGGTCTTTCAACTTGACAAATGCTTTGAGAACAAAGAAAAGAGAGACTTGCATCTAATTCCTGTTATATTTCACTGGTAAACACTTTTATGTGAAGATTATGCACATCTGCATGTTGCTGAAGAGTCTCCCTAAAAACACTAGGATTAGGGATAAGTACTCCTAGCTCAAAAAACAATTAACTAAAGTATTTTTGTAGTATACTGACAATACAAATACTAATTATGTGAGTATCACCTGGATCTAGCTTTGAAAAAAGTAGGGGTTAGGAGCTGTACTGGTTTGGAAAAAAAGGCTACAAGAAATTGTGCATAATGTGAATTTGGATAAAAGCCAAACATAAAAGCTTTCTTCATAAGCTAGTTCTTTTATTTACTTCTGTGGATAATCAAGCAGGCAAATTTTTCTGTGCAAGAACATTTATGGAAAAAGTGCTAAAAACTCCAGCTCACATAAGTATTTGTAGGCCTATTCAAGTTAAAATCATAGAAAAAGTATTCAGCAATGATACCGAAAGCTCCTATAGGCTTGATAGCCAGCCTGTGAACAGAAACAATACCACATGACCTTTCACTACATGACAGGTTATCAGGGTTCACTATAACATAATTGTCTCATATTGTCATATTCAAACTTTTATTTCTGATGCTCCCACAGATGTTTGGGATAACCGAAACATGAAAGGGAAAGTTAGCTGACCTTCAAAAAGCTCAGTCTAATGGAACACTTCTAAAACATTTCCTCTAAATTTTCTGGTTCTGATATGATGCCTTTGCTTTAATTAGGCAATGATCTGATCTTTATCAAATAGATTGGGTGTTATATTGGATTTTGAAGTCACTACCAGGGATTTGTCATAGGCATGTCAACAAACCTGTTTTCAGCTCACAAATGAAAAACCCAATTCTATAAAAATACCTGTCCAAATTAGTTGTGCTTTACTCTACAATTTATTAAAAATGTATAAATATGAATCCAAAAAGTATGATATTCCATTTCAGTTCCAAGCTATTCTGTTTTAGATATCACTTTACAGAGGTGAAATTAAACCAAATACAAGGCACGCTATGAAAAGCTTGAAACCATACAGTTTAAGTCCATTTGTGTTTTATAAGCAAGACATTTGCTGAACTGTACCAGCTCCTTAGAAATTGCCATGATTCTACAAGAATCTGAAATTGAGTGCACTTAGGATGGACAACATGATATTGCTTCCATGCAAATGGACTCCACATTGAATACAGTTTAATGTTTGGATTCAGAATTAAATGGTGGACATAGCAACGTGTGTGCTAATAGCTGTGCCCTTTTAGCATACTTGAAAAGGTTTTTAAAAAAACCTGAACTATTGCAGGCTGTAGCAAAGCAAAAAAAGGAAAAATGCTTTCTGTCAGACCAGTTACAGAGTTATAATAACATGTAAAGGACAAATACTAAAGGCAGGCAGGCAGGGAAGAAACTCAAGAGATGCTCAAATAAAGAGGGTGAGTCTCATTCTTTACTTTCTCTTGATTTCTTACTCAATAAACAGTTACATTTTTCACAGTTCTTGTCACAAGCAGTTGTTATATTAGAAATAGAAGGGAAGTTAAATGAGGACACTTTCTGAGGAAAACATTCATGCTGATCCAGTCCCTTTAGGTCTCTGGATGCTAAAGCAAGGCACTTCAGTATCTGGGAATAAATAAATACAAAACCAAAGAGAAATGTAGAAATACAGAACTAAAAGTACCACTTCTTTTTGAGCTTTTCTATCTTCAAGCACACTAGTTGAAAGAGGTTTTTCTCCCCACCCCCACCGAAAAGCAACAGGAACAAATGCAATGTCCCTCTAATAAAAGCTGAAATGCAAACAGAGTGCACTGCGAGCTGCAGAGTGTTCTGTGATGAAATTCTAAGGGGAGAAAGCACTCTTAAAAATGGAAAGGAGCAACCAAAAATACTCCTGGGAGTTAATGGTCAGCTATCCAAAGTAACCTCACTTTAAAAGGAATGTTGGAAAGTTCTGCATTTGAAGTTCCCAACTCTTCTGCTCAAACCAAAGATGATTTTAAAGAAATAAATCTCCAATGGTGTGCAGGACACATAAGGAGTCAAAACCAGCGCCCTGACTTTTGCATAACAGTAAAAAGAAACCAAAATAAAGAATAATCTTAAGGAAGAGGATGGAAAATGAGAGAGCCCTAGGACAGCAAAGCCTCAAAGAATTCCTGGGTTGTTCTGTACCTTGCTCTTTTGTTCAGAACGAAGAGTGACAGAGAGGGAGAAAAATATTACCATGTAGCTCTAGAGAGAAGCAGAGTATGAGGGGAAAGAAAGAGATAAGGTTGAAAAATTAGGGGGAAAGGGAGAAAAGTCAAAGAAGAGGAAGGGGGGAAAATGACAATAGTGGGGAGAAAAAAGGAAGACAAAATGGCTGGAGATTGCTTAGTACAAAAGGAAAGGGCTACAGGATGCAACAAAAGACTGCAATTGAAAGATAAAACTGCGTGCTTGCTAAAGAACCGTGTACGGTTTTCCTTTTTAATAGAACATAAGATTTTAAAACAAAATTGTTAAATGAAACAATGACATCAACTCTCAAACTAGAAGAAATTTGCTTATATGAAAAATAGCAACATATGATAAAATCATTGCAAGAAAACTATAATAATCAGGATATAGATGGATCATGAGACTAAAAGGGATGTCTATCAGGTCATAGGATCACAGGAGTGGAAGAACATATTGGGCACATCCACACATGGAGGCACATGCGCATGCAGCAGCTCAAATAGGAACAGCAAAAATTTGTGCCAGGGATTTTTGCCTTCATACACGAGCCTGGACATACATTTTGGTGTGGGCCAAGTTGTGCTACTTGGGGCAAAATGACCCTACCCAGCTCCTCTCAGATCTGCAGCCAGGGGGAACTAGAGGTTGGGCCAGCACCAGTATAAAAAGCTGCCCTGGTAAGCAGCTCGGGACTGCTTGATCTCAATAGCTTCTGGGGTCACTTATCCGTGCACGTTTCTGGGCAGAGCACCAGTGGGCGGTGCCCACTGGCTCCTTGGATGCCTCTGAGGACTGGTGGACACAGCCTGGGAGGCTTTGCTTGGCGTACCCCTCAGGCGCTCTTATTTTGAATCTTTTGACCAACACAACACTCCTATCCTGTTTTTGCTTTAGTTGTCCAAAGAATTTAGTAGTACTCACAAGGGGCTAATAGTTTAGCCAGATGGGCCTTAAGGCCCACTCTAATTGGGTTCAAATAGACAGGAGCTTCTGGGGCCCAGCCAATTGGTATCTGTGGACACTAGCCCCTTGTGCCAGCTAGACTGCTGAAGTAGCAGTGACCAAGAGTTCCCTGAGCGATCTACCTACTGCAGCAGTCTGGTAATGGGGGCTGCTGCCTGGATATGATCTGCTGCCACGTGTGACAGCATGTAGCCCCAAGACTGTGCGCTTGCCAGACCCAAATGGGGACTGCATGGCTGCAGCAGAAGCATCTGCACCTCTGAGCCAGCTGCCGGGGGGCCGTGGCTGCACAGCTGGCCTTTGTGCAGTGCCGCTGCCTTGCCTTCTGGGTGGCTATCACCCAGAAGATGTTCTCAGCGTGGTGGCCTGCTTTGAAGTTTCAAAGCATGTCCTCCTGGCCCCAAGTGGCCAGGAGGTTAGCCACCTCATTTGCCCTCCAGCTGGGCTCTAGGTGCCAGCCCTGAGCAGGCTCCTCTGCCTGGGTCCTGCCATTTGCCTCACTAGCAGGAATCCTGGTGTTCCCTATTTAAAAACTGCAAATTCTCTGATTAAAAAAAAATCTCAAATTCTCTATCTATGTCTACAGAGAGAGAGAGAGATCAGTTGGGCAATGTTTTCTTGATATATTTATAATTTTAAAGCAATTTGGAAGCCTACCAGTGTCTCTATCATCATAATAAAATAAATTATATGTATCTATATGCTTTGATTTCAGTTTTTGGCTTTCTTATCATAGAAAAATTAGAGCTCCCCCTGACCCCTTCGCTAACCAGGATGTGGGGATGGCTGCTTCTACAGCCACAGCTCCTGCTAGCAGGTATCATCCTGTCTGGCAGCTGGGCATGCTGAGTGAGTGATGGGGGGATGTGAGACTTGCAGGAGCAGGGTGGGAAGAGATGGGGGTGGGGGTGGTATGGGGTGTGTGATTGGATATGGGGATGGTGTGGAGTTTGCACAAGGGGGTTGGGAAGATGTGGTGTGGGGGGACATCAGGTTTGGGGGGAGGGCTGCCACAGGCCCGCCCCTTCATCCTCTGTGGCACCAGCTTGGCCATGCTAGCAGCAGTGCTGCTGGACCCATAGTCTGTACGGGGAGAACGCGCCTGGCCAGCCTCAACCCATCCTCCCTGCAGTGGCCCAGCTGGCTGCTAGTTCCAGGTTTGTGAGGTATGGGGGAACGTGCATTTTATGGGTGGGTTTGTGGAGGGGTTTGAGTGGGGGCTGCTATACACCTGCCACCCCTGCTGTGGTACCAGCAGCAGCAGCCAGCTGGGTCATGGCCCGGCTGCAGGCAGAGCCCTGCAGTGGTGCAGTGCAGTATGACACAGGCTTTATGCTGAATGGACCTGGTCTGGCTTGGCCTGGCCACTAGTGCACAGCTTTCCTGGTTCTGTCCAAAGCTGTGTGCTAGTGGGACAGACTGGGCTGGGTTGGGTTCATTAGGTATGTACAGAGCCTGTGTTAGGCAGTACCACACTGCTGTGGGCTGCAGGGGGTGGATGGGGTGGCAGGCATGTGGCAGCCCCCCCTCAAGCCTCTCCACAAACCTAGTTACAGATTCCCCCCACACCCCCTACCAGTACCCACACCCACCCCCTACATCCCTCCACCATTCCTTACCCCCTCCACACCCACCCATACCCCCCATGTCCCTAACTTATCTGGGACAGCACCCAGGTCCCAGTCATGCTGCATCCTTGCCCTGCTCTTCTGCTTGCCCCAGTACGCTAAGGGTGCATGCTCCATGCGCTGGGGTAGCAGAAGCACCATAGAGATGCTCTGGCCAGAAACCAGAGCACCACTCTGGAGGACGAGTTTCCGGGTTACCTCAGGGCATGGTCTGGGACTGTGCCCTGCCTTACTTCTTCCCATGTGTTTTTTTTTTTTTTTTTTTCCGTTTGTTTGTTTTGATACCTGGATACCTGGAACATTTTTTTGTTCTCAGAGTGCCTCTTGTGGCATCTCATATTGGCTTGGGATGCTTCAAGAGGCACATGTGCACTCTTCTGGACGTGTCCATTGAGTCCATTTCCATGCTATTTATAAGAAACCAAATTCTACAATTATTTTTATAAATGTAGAAAACAGGTATTGAATAAGTAAGATGGACAGTCTGCAGTCTTCAAAAGCTTCTAAGATAAGATTCAAGATAACACTATATAGAACTGCTTGGCTTAATAGCCGTGGTAGATCACCTTGAGCCACCTTTTATATAGTTTGAGTGAGAGTTTAAGCAAAAGCAATAGTGGAATGCTGTGGCATTATAACGGGATAGTCTAGGCCTCCACTGGTTATAGTCTGGAAACTCAAAGAGGTCTAGGGAAGGTGGGTGCTCACCTTCTTTTTGAAAACCAGTACAGACAAGTGACAGTGACAGTTACGTGCCTCAGTCCTTTAGGTTCTTTGGAAACCTCATAAAATGTTAAAATAGACATTTGAATCTAACAAGAATGCATGAAAAACATCCCTACAAAATGAGTAGAGAGAGCAATTTGTTGTGGGCTTGTTCCAAAGGCCATTGAAGTCAAAGGCCGTTTCCAGTTATTTTAATGAGTCTTATACAGGCACTGGAACAACTTTTCTCCTCCATTTAGGTACAAGTAAATACATAAATGAGGATGGCAAATAGGATTTTATTCTAGCAAGATAACTTGCATTTTAAACTTGAATAAATCCTGTATGCTATATACTGAATAATTCTAGTACTTGATTTAAAATTCAAGATTTGTGGAGGAAAATTGATAGAAAAGAGAACTAGATATTGTAAAATCCCAATATGTTTGCATGTTTCGTTCAGTATTAATGCTTAAGAATTCTCATTCTTTGGAAGTATCTTCATCTAAAAATCCAGTATCTCCAGTAATTGATCTAATTTACATAGCATTACAAAGTGTTATCAATGTACCTTTACATAACTATTCTCAGTCACGCAAAATGTTAGCATTGGTATACAACTTCATTTACTGTAAAACCATCATATCTGTATATAATAGCCTTGTTGTCTGGTGCGACAACCGAATTTCCTAGCATGTCTTGCAGAGGCCCCACGTTACCCGGTACCTTCTTTTTGTCCCCTATGTATTTAAAAAAGGACTTCTTGTTGTCCTTAATCTGGGTAGCTAGTCCCAGTTCCATCTCTGCCTTGGTCTTCCTGACCACCCTCCTGCAGCCCTGAGCAATGGAGATATAGTCCTCCCTGGTGATGGCCCCTCCCTTCCATTGGGTGTACACCTTCCTTTTAGCTAGGAGACGTTCCCATATGTTCCCAGATGCAGGAGCACATGGGAGCCCTTCAAGGCTCTGGTATGCTGCTGAGAATGAAAGCTCCAGTGCCAGCCACCCATTCATTTTAAGGTGTGATAGGAACCAGCCACAAATGTTATTACACACATTTTATGTATTAACTTTGTGGCTTATTCCCTGTTTTATTGTTCCATTTAATTTTATGAAATTGTGGCCAGTTTGCTACTTTAAGACATGATTAACTGGTGAGTTTCCAACAGGGGCATGAGTTTCAAAGACACCTGACACACTACAGTTCCAGAAGATGCTCATAGGCCATGCACCCTGATTTCTAATTTGCTACTTGCAAACTGTGCTTGAAAGCGGTATAAATCTTTATCAAGAATAAACTGTTCTATGCTTGGAGGGCAGCCTTTCCAAACATTTCCCCTGTGTTAATTTCATGGGCAATGTTTCTGTTTAAACTCTTTGAATAAGAAGGCTCAGAGTTTAATTTAAACGTGAGTAACTGTAAAATAGCTCCTGATGCATACATCTGATGTGGTCAAGTCAAAGCAAAAAGAAGAACAGTGGTCTGAATTCGCAGCTATGTTCGATATGGGTTGAGGATAGCTGAAGGTAGTAAGAATCTAATCTTAAAAGATTCTCAGATCCTTGGGCTAGCCTGCTTACCAGTGACTCTTAGAAGTTTTCTAAATATTTCTGTGTGTCTAGAAACACTAAAAGCTATTTTACCTAGGGACCACTGCACCACCAGAATACTCAGTTTACTGGTTAGCTATCTTTACATCCCCTCTAGCACCGTGTCAGGATTCTGGCCCATTAATTCTTCCCATCACTACTGTAATATGTATCCATAGTTTGCAGGGACAGGATAATGTTAATGATTTGGCATTTTTCACTGTGATGAATGAAAACGCTTTGAATGTAGCTGTCTAAAGAGCAAATCTGAAAAAAAAAAACTTCACCTCAATGTTTCACATTTATTCTCCCTGAGTGCTTTCCATACCAAATTTATTCAATTTACAAGAAAAAAAAATGACATTGTTTTCTAACAGCAAGCATCATCTGGGTCTGGGAATATATCACCAGTCTGTCTGCCTTATGCATTAGCAATGACAGTAAGTACTCTGGATTAAGAACTGGTAATTCTACTAATCAGGCTGGAAGCAGAGACTGAGAAGTCTGCTCTAGAAATACAAGCTGAAGTAGCTCTGCACAGCAGAGAGTAGGAAAACTAATTTTCTATCTCCAGTAAATGGGGCTATTATGGTAAGACAAGTGATAAAATCCTAGTGAATAGAATATTTCAGAAATATTTCTTTTTTTGTTTATAAATTTTTTGCAGTTTATTATTTTCACAAGTACTTATCTACCGTCATTTGTCAAATTTCGGTGTATACTTTTGATCTGAAGATTGTTTCAATGACTAAAAGGTATATTTAAGCTGGTTGGTTGGTTTTTGTTCTCCTGTTTCTTAAGTGTGGTTTTAGAATGAGCGTGCCACTGAGAATATTCATGTATAAATGTACTTTCTCAATTTCCTCATTTATTGGCCTAAAGCGTCTTGTTTCTCAGAAAAGCCCACTAGTGTGTATAGCTGGAGAGAGATTAACAGATGGGTAGACACCCTAAATAAACCAAGGAATGAAGCACATGCATAAATTATAACTGGTAGGTCCTCAGATTTAAGTCAACTGTGGTTGAAATTATATTTTGTTTTTGATTTAAGAATATTTCTAAATACTTCATCTAGCTACAGATATGACTAAACTAAAAGGGCCACATAAATATTCTAATGGGATTAGAATGTGATCAGTAATAATTATTTGAAATAACAGGTGTCATTTTACACTTATTTTTCAGTGCACCAACCATTCTCTAATTCTTTTATTACTTTCATTGGCAGTGGTTATTATATCTCCCTTTTTACTTTTTATTGCCTTTGTCTTTTTGGGAGGAGGAATCAATTCTTTTTTAGAATATATATTTCTTTTATACCCAGCAGTTCCAATGAATATTGATATTGATCAGTGAAGAGACAATGTGTTCTAGTGGTGCTGAACCAAAATGTAGGAGACCTGTATTCTAATGCTATGTCTGATATTAATCTGCTGGATAACCTTGAGTAAGTCGCATATCCTCACTATCCTGCATTTTTCCACCTGTAAATATGGAAATGATGATAATAGTTTTCTTTCTAAAACACTTTGCAATCTACCAATGAAAAGCTATTATGCATTCACAACAAATAAAAGATGAAAGTATGGCTCACCATGGAAGACTGAATTTCATTTAAGAACAATTTACACATGGGAGTGTCTTTCCAACATTTTTTTTCAACGGTCTAGAACTTCAATAAAGTGAGTGCTAAAATCAGCGCACACACTATAAAATATTCAATTGTTAATACAGTTATATTCCACAGTTTTTTACTGTTTTATTTTATTCTGAAACAATTTTCGAACAACATTTTAAAATCAATTGTTTCAGTGGAGATGCAACTATGAGAGAGAGATTCAATTTATAATTCTCTAGTAACCACAATTTTTACATCAGCAAATGTTAATTTGGGAGGGGATGGGGGTGTGTGAAATGAAAACCACGGAACATTTTGTCTGAATGTATCAATTGAATCAACATTTTCATGAGAAATTCTCATAAAATTTACTTCTGGCAAGATTTAAACATTTAATTGCAACCTCTGCATTATAAATACTGTATTTACTGAAATATAAGACAAGGTTTTTCCCCTCCCAGTCAGCATGGGGGGGAAAAAAGCTCCTCACCTTACATTCACATACAAGGAAATGGAATTAAATACATTGTCTATCTGAACTGCTGCTAAAAGTAACGTGATCAATAACAGAAACCAGCTATGAAATTGATTAAATATAGCCAACGCTAAGCATGACTATAAAACACATGGCCCATATTGGAAAAGTATGATGATGGGAACCTTCCCCAAAGATAGGTTAGCACAGCCCATCCAAATAAGATATATGGTAGTGTCCGTAAAGCACAGTCCCCATCAGCACCGACTCTTTTTAAAGTAATAGAGAGCCACTACATTGCATACATTTTGACTTTCTCACTTCCACAACTGACCTGTGCCTTTCTTTGCCATGCCCAGTGATTTCTGTTTCTTCACTAGCCTTAAATGTCTGGCAAACATAACTAAATGGGGCCCCAAATAGAGATTCTGGATGAACTGTTGCCCCACACCTCAGCCTATCATCTATGATTATTGTGGCCCTGCATTCTATGAGGTGGAGCCTGTTTTTGACAGTTTCCTTTGAGGGCCACTGTGTCTGAAGCCAGCAAACCCACAGGCTGGGAAATTGAAGACGTGTAACACACTGTCCCATAACATGAGATAAGGTGGCATTAGGTCACAGTGCGTAACTTCAGAGCCCTTGGGATTTCCAGCTTTGGTGGACAGACCAAATTAAGACACTGGTAAATGACCAAATTAAGATATGTACATGTGATAGATTTGTGAAACAAAGGAGTATGCTGACAGAACAAAATGTGGACAGTGTGATGACCACAGGGAAACCAGTCAATAATACCCAGAGATAAAGAGTCAGAGGGGAGACAGAATACAAAAAGAGGGGTTTCAGAGCAGCCAAGGGTCCCCAGTAGGGGAACCTGAGGCCATCATGGACAGAGGGTGCACCACCAGCCTGTCTCACCCACCCCATTGGGGGGTGCGGGCTTTGGCCTTCAGCCTCCAGGCTCCTGACATCTGACATTCAAGAAAGAACCACAGAATAAGGCTCACATATTGGTCATATGTACCTTCCTTCTGTGACAGCCCTAGGACTGATGGATATAGAAATGGGGGGTGTTATTTTGTTTGCCTTGCCTGCATTATGCTTATTTGTTATCACTGTGTATCAATAAAATTTGCCTATTATCAAGTGGAGAAGGAACAAGGTATCTGGGTCATGAATCCAGTGCCAACAATTAGCACATAGATCCATACTCAGCAGTGCTGAAATGCTGTTGACTCTGCTGGAGGTCCAGCCCAATGAACTATATGGTAAATCATGAGCCTTTTGAGTTTGGAACAATATCGTGCACAGTTTGTTCTTTATATAAGAAGGTGCCAAAGTGTGTTTATGGAGTACCTGGGCTAAAACTTGTAGCAGTTTCTGTTAGGGTAACAATATGAATTTTGGATGTTGGGGTAATGGTCTAGATTTTGGGGAGTGCTGGGTGTGCAGATGAATAAAAGTTTTTTTCCTGTGTCTCAGCAAAAGCTGCTGGTCACAAGGCTGGATGTTATATTAAAAGCAACTAACTTGGCTAATGCTTAAGTAAGCAAATTCTTAACAAAAGGATAGGGTGCAAAGTGCAGGAGGTATTGTATAAAAATAGGATGCAGCCCACCAGCTATCATCAGGGTTATAGGCTGTACAGAAAGGACAGGGTGGGGAAGAAAGGGGGAGGGGTTGCGCTCTATGTCAATGAGCAATATACTTCGACCCTCATCAAGACGGAATCGAAGGAGGAGAAAGTAGAAGGATTGTGGGTTAAGTTACATGGGGGGCAAGGAGAAAGGGATTTGGTGGTAGGGGTCTGCTACAGACCCCCACACCAAGGGGAAGAACTAGATTCGGGGCTCCTGAGGCAGCTCTCGGAGACCATAAAAACTAAGGAGGCGGTAGTCATGGGGGACTTAAACTACCCAGACATCTGCTGGGAGACACAGACAGCAAAGTCCCACTGTTCACGCACGTTCCTATCCTGCATACAGGACCTCCACCTGACGCAGGAGGTACACGGTCCCACTAGGGGGAATGCCTTACTGGACCTGGTATTGGCAATGGGGGATGATATGGTATGGGACCTACAGATTGGTAGTCACCTGGGGGACAGTGATCACCAAATAATAGAATTCATCATAAGACATTGAGTGGGTAAGGTAACTAGTAGGGTGAAAGTGCTAGACTTTAGGAAAGCTGATTTCAATGAACTCAGGCGATTAGTCAAGGACGCACTGCAGAGTAGGAGTTTTGAAGAGATGGGAGCCCAGGAAGGGTGGCTGTGCCTTAAGGAAATGATTCTTTGGGCACAGAGGGAGATGATCCCGATGCAAGGAAAAAGAGGGAAAGGGGCCAGGAGGCTTCCTTGGCTGACCAGAGAAATCCAGGGCAGCCTGTGGACTAAAAGGGGAGCATATAAAAAGTGGAAATGGGGAGAGATTACCAAAGAGGAGTATAACTCCTCTGCTCGTGCTTGTAGGGAGGCAGTTAGACAGGCCAAAGCTACCATGGAGCTGAGGATGGCATCCCAAGTAAAGGATAACAAAAAATTGTTTTTTAGATATATAGGGAGTAAAAGGAAGGCCCAGGGAGGAATAGGACCCCTGCTAAATGAGCAGAAGCAATTGGTGACGGACAGGGGGGACAAGGCTGAACTCCTCAGCGAGTTCTTTGCCTCAGTGTTCCTAAGCGAGGGGCAGGACAAGGCTCTCACTGGGATTGTAGGGAGGCAGCAGCAAGGCGCCAGACTACCATGCGTAGACCCTGAGATGGTGCAGAGTCACTTGGAGGAACTAGATACCTTTAAGCCAGCAGGCCCGGATGAGCTCCATCCGAGGGTACTGAAGGCACTGGCTGACGTCATTGCACAGCCACTGGTGGGAATATTTGAACACTCGTGGTGCATGGGCCAGGTCCTGGAGGACTGGAAAAGGGCCAATGTGGTCCCCATTTTCAAGAAGGGGAGGAAGGAGGACCCAGGCAACTATAGGCCAGTCAGTCTCACCTCCATACTAGGCAAAGTATTTGAAAAAATTATCAAGGCTTACATTTGTGAGAGCCTGGCAGGACAAATTATGCTGAGGGGAAACCAGCATGGGTTTGTAGCAGGTAGATCATACCTGACTAATCTAGTCTCTTTTTATGACCAGGTTACATAACGCCTGGATGCGGGAGTAGGGGTTGATGTCGTATACTTAGACTTCAGGAAGGCCTTTGATACAGTATCCCACACCATACAGGTAAACAAGTTAAGAGGCTGTGACTTGGATGACTACACAGTCTGGTGGGTGGCAAATTGGCTAGAGGGTCACACCCAGGGAGTCGTAGTGGATGGGTCGGTATCAACCTGAAGGGTGTGGGCAGTGGGGTCCCCCAGGGCTCGGTCCTTGGACCGATACTCTTCAATATCTTCATCAGCGACTTGGACGAGTGAGTAAAGTGTACTCTGTCCAAGTTTGCGGATGACACAAAACTGGGGAGAAGTGGACACACCGGAGGGCAGGGAACAACTACAAGCAGACCTGGACAGGTTGGACATATGGGCAGAAAACAACAGAATGCAGTTCAACAAGGAGAAATGCAAAGTGCTGCACCTAGGGAGGAAAAATGTCCAGCATACCTACTGCCTAGGGAATGACCTGCTTGGTGGAATGGAAGCGGAAAGGGATCTTGGAGTCCTAGTGGACTCCAAGATGAACATGAGTCGTCAGTGTGAAGAAGCCATCAGAAAAGCTAATGGTACTTTATCGTGCATCAGCAGATGCCTGATGAATAAATCCAAGGAGGTGATACTTCCCCTCTATCGGGCGCTGGTCAGACCGCAGTTGGAATACTGCGTGTAGTTTTGGGCGCCACACTTCAAGAGGGATGCGGATAACCTGGAGAGGGTCCAGAGAAGGGCCACTCATACGGTTAAGGGCTTGCAGGCCAAGCCCTATGAGGAGAGACTGGGGCACCTGGACCTCTTCAGCCTCCACAAGAGAAGGTTGAGAGGCAACCTTGTGACTGCCTATAAGTTCATCACGGGGGCACAGAAGGGAATTGGTGAGGTTTTATTCACCAAGGCGCCCCCGGGGTTACAGGAAATAATGGCCACAAGCTAGTAGAGAGCAGATTTAGACTGGACATTAGGAAGAACTTCTTCACATTTAGAGTGACCAAGGTCTGGAACGGGCTCCCAAGAGAGGCTCTCCCCTACCCTTGGGGTCTTCAAGAGGAGTTTAGATAAGCATCTAGCTGGGGTCATCTGAACCCAGCACTCTTTCCTGCCTATGCAGGGGGTCAGACTCGATGATCTGTTGAGGTCCCTTCTGACCCTAGCATCTATGAATCTATGAATCAAGAGACAAAACAGAAATATGGCCCTGGAGATGGTGCCAAAGTCAGCAAGAAAACCAGAAAGAACCAGCAAGAAACCACAAGTGACCGGAAGAAGACCGAGGTCAAAGTCTAACGCGTGCGCGCTTAGCAGAGAGGCATGTAAATGAATGAAATGCATAGGCAATACCATGCTACGGAAGCAAACAGTAAACAGAGGTGGAGCTTGAGATGGGAGGAGAAATGGGTGGAACCAAAGGAAGGACCTACGTGGAGTAAATGTTAATATGTATGATTCAAGGTGTATAAAATATGAAAAGAACTAATGTTCAGTGCAGGTCCCCTGGTTCATGTGAGTGTGAGGGACCCTTGTCCGAAGCTGTCTCCATTCTGAATAAAGCTGTCGTGAGCAATGTGTGCTGGTGTTTGCTCCCTGCTTGCTCTGGCTAATGAGTACCAGGATCCATGAGCAATTGGACCATTGTCTCCCTAAACATTGGGCAACACATGGAGTCAGGTCTAACAGCTTGAAAAGAGGTAAAGTGCATTTTGTCACATCTTCCATGTGCTCAGGTAGAGCAAGGTCTGGGGCAGGGCTGCAGAGGGAAGAAGTTGGGGTGGGGCAGAGAGCAAAGGGAGCCCCCAGATTTATCTTCTGTTGTAGCAATGGAAGAGGGACAAACTCAAAACAAACCACCAACGATTAGATTCTATATTTGGAAATGTATATCAAATTTTATACATTTTCCATCTGTATAATCTAATTACTGGGGGGTCCTCTTATAATCAAGGTCATCTCATATTTGGGTAAATATGGTAATAAAGTTAATTTTCAGCTTTAATTTGACATATTGCAATGTTTTGTTTTGATAAGTCCAAAACAAATATATTCAGAATATTTCATTTAATATAATTTCATGTTTTTTACTTCTTCCCCACCCTCTTTGCCCTACATACCCTACTGTTTGGGATGAAGTCAAATTCCAAAATCTTGCCATTTCTAATAGAACAGAAATTTAAAATTTTAACCAGTTCAAATAGCACTACAGAAGAATGATCTCTATGGAAATTTATTGGGTCTTATTTAATATTCTTTGAAAGCCAAGAGAAAAGCTCCCAATGATTTCAAAGGCCTTTTCATAGTGGATGGTTGAAAAAGGATCCATGCCGACACTCTCAGAAGAGTATGTAATACCACAGGTAATAATATTTTGCAGTTAGACTTCAAAGAGATACTGAAGATATCTGAATTAGATCTACTAACACCCTTCCAAAATATGAGATTGTATGTTCTCCATATTAGATATGAGGAAAATAAAAGCACAGAGAAATGAAGGGACTCCCCTACAGTTATGTATGAGACTCTGGACCCAAAGCCAACTGAAAACCAATCAGAATTGATTTTTTTTTTCCATATAGACTTTGTCAAGCTTAGCATCAAGTCATAGAAAATCTAGAAATAAGACTTGGATATCTTGGCTTCCAGCCTGTGCTCTAATTCCAGATTGTCTTTCATTCATCTGTACTACACACATAGGCAGGGCCAGATAGCTTTCAAAATGATGTCAGGTGTACAATCCGCCCTGGTTAAAGAGTCTTTATCAGGAGGATCTGAGTACCTTACTCTATCATACTTTTTGTGATGACGTTTTCCTCCTCTTATTTGGCTTGTTTCTTCACCTTGATTTGTCTCTAAGTTCTGATCTAAAGATAAAATCAATAGTGTTTTTTCCCTTCTGTTTTCAAAACATCATAAATAAAATACGTTCCTTAACACACATGCCTTATGCTTTCTGAAATAACATGACAGCAGAAAGCAAAAATAATATAATCCTGGAGGCTGTTTAGAGTTCAGATATTTATCCTCCCACTTCTCCTCCCATTCAGTGATCCTTGTTGATGAAGTTTTGTTTGTGAATGCTTATTTCTTGGATTCTTTACTCCCCCAGGTATGGAGGATGAAACATGCTACAGCAGCAGGCAGGTTCAGACTTCTTCACTGGTCTCAGCCCCAGGATGAAGGGATTGCGGCGGGGGGGAGAAAGAGAAACAGGGGTGGGGAAGAAGGAGAGAGGTGTGGGCATGGACTGGTCACAAAAACTCATTAAGTGACCCACCAGCCCAAATAATTGCCCACCCCTGCTCTAAATCCATTTGGATAAAAACCAAACAAACTCAAAGGCTCGTACTGAGTTAAGAGCTTGTTTACATGGGAAAGCTGTCCTAGAACAAGATAATGTAGATGGCATGCAACATTAAAACTCATCAGTGAGCAGAAATGATCAGAAAGTGTTTTCCAACAGAAAACAGAGTTTTAGCAAAACTCAAATCTTCTTTCAGAAAATATTAATTCCAATTTTCCGTTAGGAAAGTAATGGAAATATTTTATTTTGGGTCAGTGTGACCTGAAATAGAATATTTTTCTTCATGAAAATGAGCCCAAAAATTTAGCTGGGAATCAGCTTTTTTAAAAAGTGTGTTCCAAGCACATTGCCTATTGGAATTGTGGGCCCCATTGACTCCTATGGACTACTTTCATTGGAAGATAATGACTCCCACTATACAATGCAGACACCAATGAAAAAACTGAACCTGTAATCATACCATGGAGCCTGGCTCCTTTGGAAAAGATGTGTGGTGTTGGAGCAATGGGTGGGAGGGGAGAGGGAGGACTATATTTCTCACAAGAGAAGAGAAATTGAGTTTAATGTTGATCTGAGACAAAATAGAGCTTTTCCATTCAACAAAACACAGTATTTTTTTTCAGGAATGTCAGTGTTTTGTTTTGACTGAAAAAGTCAGTGAAATGTAGACATATTTTCAACTTGATTTTTTTTGTGAAACTTTGTTCCATGACAGCACTCAAAAGTGTGTCTCATTTTATCACAAGAAAAATGATGACAAGTCAAAATTCCCACTGGATGGAAATTCCAAAGTTTGCACACCTTTATCAATGAACATATAGGGTATAGGAATTTGATGCCTATTCCCAACTCTTAAGACATCACGCACACAGTACGTCCCTAACACGCTATACAAATAACAAATAAAAGTGTTAATAAAAATATACCAGAAATAATACCATGCTTCTGTTGATCTTTCTGATAGTACCAAGGACTTATTTACAAGTTCTTTTCTGCAGGTAAGAATAAGGAATGGACAATCTATGCAACTTCTTTCAAATCATAAAAGCCATTTCCTTTAAAAAACAAAAATAGCTAAAGAAATGTAAAAGCCTTTCTCCCAGAAGGTCTTTGTCTATTTAACTTCAGAGAATCCTCTGTAAGTTGAATGACTCCTTAATCAGCAATGCAAGAAATCCTCACGATCAGCCTTAAAAGTGAATCATTTACTTCATGCTACAAATCCTTAAATGTAACACTTGACAACTCCTTGAACCACAATAAACATTTAAAATATTAGCAAGCAAGTAGTCCATTGTCCATATCCAAGAAGAAATTATACCAAAAAGCTCAAGATGTAATAATAGGACTGAAATCCAGTGCTAAAATCTGGAACAAAAAGCCTTATAACATTTTGAAAAAGAAAAAGGACAATCCTGAAATTAATAAAAACTCAGGCAATTTTAAGGATCTAGCAGTTTTCTCTCCAACTCTCTCCTTTGCCCACCCACCATCCAATATCCACAAATAAAGCTGGCATTACAGCAAGACACTTAAGAACATGGAGAAAGCTCATCAACCTTTTTTTTTTTTTTTTTTTTTTTACATAAAAACAAAAAGTGCATTGTACTTAGTATCATGTAATTTTCTTTTGTGATCAAACACTGCCACAAAATTGTGGTGAATACACATTTTGTGTCCTTGTGAAGATTGTGGTCAGAGCTTTGGCTGTCTCTGGATCCCAGCAAAGTGGCCTAGGATCCCTTTGAATATGTTGTAGTAAACAGCATCTTTTCTATGGTACACTAATTACCTTTAGTGACCATAGGTGCAGTCACATACACTAGAGCTAAAGAAACTTGTCTACCAAACAGGCAAATCTAAAGGAAAAAAAAGTGCGGAGATGGGGGATCGACAGTGGTATAGTTTTCCTAGCTCAGCTGGTTATTCTTCTCACAACAAACAGCTTTAGCGACTTCTCAGTTTGTTTTGTTTGCTCTGAGTAGCACAAACCCTTCTCAGTTTAGAGGATGCAGTGCAGGTCACCCAAGCAAGAGGCTGATGCTGTTATATATTAAGGCTAGGGACAGAAGTTATACATAAACTGGTTTAAGTGATCAGAAATTGGTTTAAACCTGAAACAGAACAGAAGCTCAGTATACATAAACCACTTTCAAAATGGCTGATAAACCTGGTTGAATGTAGTATCAGGCTTAACTGATTTGGGTCAAACTGTTTTATGAAACTTCTGTCCTAGACCCCTTCCTGGTTCAAGTTAAATCAGAGTCCCTCAGCATGTTTTATAGCTCTGGACTGGGCTGTGGTGTCTGCTCCAGAGAACAAGGCTGTCCCCACCCCTCTGCTCCCTAGTTGAAACAGTGAGGGCTGGCTGACAATGGGGTGGAGTGGGGCAAGCCTGGCTAGGGATGCAGCCCAGTTTGCATGGTGAGTACTGCCCCCTCCTCCCCTCCCCCCCCAGCAAACCCTGACTGGGGTCTGGTGCCAGGGAGGGGGGTTAAACACAACCATGAACTACAAATCCCAGAGGCACTTGGAAGCAGGAAGAGGAAGCAGTGAGCAACCCTGCAGAGTCCTGGTTCTCTGATTGTGGGCTGCAAATCCCAGAGACTTTGGGAGCAGCAGGAAGAGGAAGCAACTATACAGTCCATGCTGGCTATGTTCCAGAAAGCCATGATCTAGCACCCCCCAGTTTCTGGCCTTAGCTACAGGCATGTGGCTGCATTTCCTGAAGCAAAGGTAGGTGTCTGTTCACTTCTATTTCAATTTAATTTCTGCATCTTAGACTAACTTGCAAAGACTGAATCAATTCAGCCTCAGACTTTTTGACTATCTGTACTCAGTCCAGCTGTTAGAAACTGTTATAGCCAACCATGGAAGTCAGTGGAACTAAATCAGTTTGTACTAGCTGAGGATCTGCCCTTTGGCTTTGATATTTTTGAACTTTTGCTTCCTTCAAGCCCTGTTACCTCTTATTTGTAAACATCTATGAAGAGATCTTTAGAAAGAGGGCTGCAGGATGATATCTAGGAAACTGTTTACACAGAAGAGCTGAAAACGTGTTACTTGTGCAACCTGAAAAGGCATGTTTTGCAGTCAGTTGTAGAACAATTAGATTCTACAATTGATTGTAGAACACCCCATTCTCACTAAAAAACTAGGGGACTATGGCATCAACACCTACACAGTCAAATGGGTCACTACATGGCTGGAGGGCTGCACCCAGAGAGTGGTGGTGGACGTGTCATTTTCAACCTGGGGGGATGTAGGCAGTGGGGTTCCCCAGGACTTGGTCCTCGGGCCTGCACTGTTCAACATCTTCATCAGCTACTTGGATGAGGGAGTAAAAAGCACCCTGTTCAAATTCGCAGATGACTCTAAGATGTGGGGAGAAATGGGCACGCTAGAAGGGAGGAATAGACTGCAATCGGACCTAGACAGGTTACAGGGGTGGACGGATGAGAACAGGATGGGTTTGAACACTGAGAAGTGCAGGGTACTGCACCTGGGGAGGAAGAAACAGCAGCAAACCTGCAGGCTGGGGAACTCCCTTCTCGTTAGTGCAGAGGCAGAAAAGGATCTTGGACTCATTGATGCCAAAATGAACATGGGCTGACAGTGTGGGGACACAGGAAGGCGAACCGTACCTTGTCATGCATCCACAGATGTATCTCAAGTAGGTCCAAGGAGGTGATCCTCCCCCTCTATGCGACATTGGTCAGGCCACAGTTGGAGTACTGCATCCAGTTCTGGGCGCCACGCTTCAGGAGGGACATGGACAACATGGTGAGGGTCCAGAGGAGGGCCACTCGCATGATTGGGGGCAGCAGGGCAGGCCCTACGAGGAGAGGCTAAGGGACCTGAACCTGTTCAGCCTCCACAAGAGAAGGCTGAGGGGGGATCTAGTGGCCATTTACAAACTAGTCAGGCGGGACCAGCAGGCATTGGGGGAGTCCCTATTCCCCCAAGCACTACCAGGAGTGACAAGAAATAACGGTCACAAGCTGGCAGAGGGTAGATACAGACTAGACGTCAGGAGGAGCTTCTTCACTGTCAGGGCCGCTAGGATCTGGAACCAACTTCCAAGTGAAGTGGTGCTGGCTTCTACCCTGGGGATCTTTTAAGAGGAGGCTAGCTGAACACCTTGCTGGGGTCGTTTGACCCCAGTACTCTTTCCTGCCATGGCAGGGGGTCGGACTTGATGATCTGCTCAGGTCCCTTCTGACCCTACCAACTATGACACTATGAAACACAATCATTCAACTGTTCACAGGGATCAAACAGCTATAAGTAATGGGATCATGACTGAAAAGAAGTCATTTTAAAATTCCAGTGTATTCACAGGTTTTGTGTGTGATTCAATATTTGCCCATTTCTAGTGAAAAAAAATCCTATGGTTCATATAATGAGCTTTTTTAATGGCATAGCTGAATACTTTGCAAAAATGTCAGCTCTGAAAAACTTGTGAGGCTTCAAGAAACAATTTACAATTATGGGAGCTGAAAAGTGTTTCACCCCTTTCAGTTCTGATAGAAGGAAAAGCTACAGTACAAAAGCTATAATACACAGGAACATAGAAGCTAAGGGAAATTCATTTTTCAACTTATATATTACATTATAAGAGAAAGTAAAGAGGTAAGGGGAAAGGCTAACTTCAGTAATAATGAAAGAGCTCTAAACAATAATATGTGACCTGCAGCCATAGTATAACATCTCAGGCTGAGATCTTATCAGATCTCTCAAGCTGACCTGGGCCAACTTTGGTCTGTACTTCAATAGGACCTGCACAGATAATCAAACCAAGTCCCATTTGGAAGAGGCACCTGAGTATCCAAACTTTTAATCTCATTGTTCAAGATGACCAAATACAAAAAAATTAAAGGAGGACATCTCCCACTGGGCTAAAGATAAGTGAACAGCTAATGGAAATACACAGCAATCATCAAGGAGAAGGTAACAATCACAAGATTGCATTCCTTCTATTAGAGCAGACTCACTTTGCTGTGCTTAGTGGCAACAATTTATGAACATTGCAAACTATCTTTGCTACAAGAGTCAGTTCAAACTGCAGACAAAGCCACTGGTGCTGGAGGAAAGTCAGCTTGATGGGACAATAAGCTGTGACCAGAGCTTTAAAATCAAAGACTCAGTTGGCTATTGTAACTCTTCGCATGCATTTTAGTCAAACCATTTCAGTTTAGATGATTATATATGGATTTTGTTGCTTAACTTTGGGAACCTATGGCTGGCTTGACTAACTGGAATACTACATCTGCTTTCCCAGATTTACAGTCTCCACCTCCATATCAATATGCCCCGCTGCCCAAGTACAACATAAATTACAGCTTTATAATTAAAAAAGCATAAATTACAAATTATTCAATGCAATAGGGAAAAGACAGAGAGAGAGAGAATATGAAAGAACAAGCTACCAGTGTTAATTTGAAAAGATACCCAGGCATTTATTTTAAATGGCTTAGTATGGATCAATGAATTGTTAAAATGTTTACATATTTATGGAAGATTAGCATAATAAATTCTAGACTGTAATGGCGCTCAATAAAACTTTCTGCTCTGCTGATTAAGAAATTGTTGTTCATTTATTAAAATCCCTCTGTTCCCTAGAACTCCCTCCCAACTTCAGGCCTGCTCCTGGGAACAGAAATCGGTGGTCTCAGGAACCGTAATGCAGTTTGCTAATCCGTTACTGCAGCAATGAAACTGCAGAAGGTCCCAGTGCTGGGTTTCCAGCTGCTGTCATTGCAGCAATTACATTTTGCTTAAAAATGTGCAATATACTGTTTTGGTAGCCAGCCTATTACACTGTATCAATGCCAATTCAGAACTTCCTTTTGAGGTTCCTGCAGGAATGCAATTTACCAAACCCAGGGGGGACAGCTTCAGTGAAACACTGCAGCAGCACTTTACCAGCTTGACTGATTTCAGCAATGTTATATGGTGGTGGGTTGGAGTGCGGGAACTGTATCTGTGAGGAGGCATCTCTGCCTTTGTTTCTATCTTTTCTCTACATTATATCAGTTTCTCTCTTTGACTTTTTGAACTTCTTCCCAATATGAAAACTGCTACCCCTGATTATCTCTAAGATTGAGACCACAACAAAAGTGTCAAGGAGAAGGTGGAGCAATGACTCTACCCCATCTGCTAAGCATTTGAAAATATTTACATGCACTAGAGCCTGTCTTTTGGGATGGCAGCACAAGCACTCCCCCTTGAACCAGAGCAGTGCAGGAAAAGGTAATGTACTTCCTGCACAATGATTTTCCCAGGAGCCCTTCATAAGCACATGGTGGAGGGTGGATTTTTCAGGGAGGCCTGGATTGTAGATGACTGTGGGAACAACCTGATGTTCTTTTGGTAGCACAGGTGCCTGGGGCTGAAGTAGATCTGAAAGGCTGGCTGTGTATTGAACTTGTGTAGAATTACTTCCTGGATGCAACGAACAGACCATATTACAGTCCTTATAGCCCATACTCCATTGAAAGATGGAAGCAACGGGAGAAACTGGCAGCAGTTCTCTTAGCTTGGCTGTAATTTGAAAGTAGGAAACAGAGAAAAAAGGGTTAAAAGGTTAGTCTGTTGGGGAAGAAGAAAATGTACACAGTGTAACATCTCATCCCAAATGCTGTAGCTATGGTTGCCAACTAAGAGGTCCACCAAGGTAAGCAAATGGGGATGTAATCTGCGTAAGTATGAGAGGACTGTGGGGGAGGAGAGAATTAATGCTATATAAAAGTCCTACTATAACTTGCTACAGAATGGCTGCTACTTCCTAGGGCAAACAGTTGTTCTCGGCAATAATGCACCCCTCATCACTGCTTTATACTGATGGTTTTTGTAATGGCAAAGAAACATCTGATGGCATTTTGGCATGTTGCTTTCCTGTGTTATGATGTCCAAAGCTACTCCAGGCAAGAAAGGGACCCATACTTCACCACTGGAGAAGTTCCACAGGTGTCAGCCATGGAAGAAGCAGTAGGTATTGAGCAAGCTCAGGCTTTTACCACTGTGTTATCTAATAGGATATTGTAAAAGTGCCCTGAACCAGATCTACATTACAGCTTCCACTTGTGGCTTCATAGGGCAGCTATATTGTGTTTGAATAGCAGATCTCATTTTTGCCAGCATAAAAGCAAGTCCTACAAATGGCTCAAAACCCCTTGTGATCTCTTATGTTACCAGGCCCCCAAGCACATTACAAGCTCTCAGTAGCTAAGTAAGGACATATTTACAGCTGGTGTGAATGGTTATAGATCAATTGGCTTCAAGGGGCCAATGATAGAAGATTCCTGCTGAGGGTCCAATTTATAGTGCAGCTTCCCAAATCAACTCCTCCCGCGTTCTGACCAACAATTCCCTGTGCCTGCTATAGCAGAGTTTCTATAATAATAAAAAAAATGATGTGGTATATAGTATCTTGCTAGGACTATGTTTTCCGGGTATTTCTGTTTTGCAATGTATTCCAGTTCCTTCCAAATTTTTTGGCAAAATGGGAGCATATGGACCTATGTCTTTTACAACCAGTAGGTTTGCAAGTGATGCATCCTTTTAAGCTTCTAAAAATGCTGCATCACTGTTTTCCTGAATCATACCTGATAATATTTATTCATATGCACAGATTATTCTGAATAGTTAATAACACTTAGTGTCCAAAACGTTTGAGCAGGCCAAAAGCAAGTTACCTCATATAGAGTCACCTGACACACCAATGAGTCATTAAGCATATCTGAAACCTTCAAGGTCTGATGACACAGTTAGAAAAAGGCAGGAATCCAACATAAATAGATAGGTATTTTATGAGGTATGAAAGAAATGTTTAAAAAAAAAAAGATGCTTCATATGGCTCCTCTGGTTTTGGGGGAAAAGTGACTTTATTTAGAACTTTTCATAGTAAAAAAATATAATGATTATAAGGCATAGAAAATTACTGTTTATTATTTATGTGAATTGGGGGAAAGCTTTGGGCAATCAGTAATATCTCTAAATTTGCTGATAAGGCTAACATTTGTAAGTGCAGAAAATTCTGTTAACTTGAGCACTATGTTTCCAGACAAATGCAGTGAGCTACACAAGAAAAATATGACTTTTTTATTTATAGGAATGAAAAGAATAATGCAGAATCAGGTGTATATGTCTCTACACACAGAAAAATTATCTTCTATTATATAGAGTATAAGAAAGGTATATAGCTACAACTATAATTACAGTATTGATTACAGAAGCCCTGGTGCTTCATAAACCAATGGAAATCAATATAGTTATGTATTTGCTTAAACCTGCAGGATCAGGGTGTTTTGAGCTTGTCTCATTCAGACCTGTGTGAATAAAATGTAATTCCAGAGAAACCAGTAAGTCTAATTCTTAGTTATACCTGTACAAATACATAATTAACTTAACAGTTATTTTTTTAAACCTTTGTGGAAAAAATTTTTGCCATTAGAAAAAAATTAAATCAGGTTGGTAGGTCTAAATTCTTCAAAAATACGAAGTTGGGGAGAATTATTTTTCACAGAGATTTGGCCCTTGCAGGCTTCTCTTAGATTGGCTTTTAGGGTGCTCTAAGTTTGACATGTCTTGGCACTGGTTTGGGGAAGCAGAAAGGTAGTATAGAGCATGCCAGACAAATGTAGGACCTAAATTCTACTTCTGTTGTAGCCAACCAAGTTGTGTGTCTTATTGTCCCCATCTGCAAATGAAGATCATGTTGTTTTTTTCTTTCTACAAATGAGCAAGTCTATCGACATTGCTTAGGTGGGGTTTGCATGAACAGAGGCTGTGTATGGTCATTCAGATGATCTGCTAGAAAAACTTTCTTGGAGACATTTGAACAGATGTTTGAATGCTGAGCCCTTGAAGAACAGAGAGCTCGCAGCTGCATAGCCAGAGGTCCAAATGTATGCTTCTTGGTGCAGGTTCCTTCAGCCTGCTCAGAGACCAAAAGCAGCAGTGCATTGATTAGCTGACCCAGACAGTTCAGGATTAAACTGTCTCTCCTTGCAGCATAACGTGGAACTGTGAAGGGGGCATTTTCGGGTCCCTGCTTAGCTGAAGCAGCAGAGTTCAGCAATTGGCAAAGGGGGAACTGGAGAAAAGCACCCTGGGATGCTAGAGGACTATGCTGTGGCTTCTCCTAAAAGAGAACGTATACAGAAATTTGCTCTCCCAGGAGAAATTGTTGTTGTTATTCTGGGTTATTTTTCTCTTGAAGCAGTCATTTTTCCTTTGAGACAAAAATCCTGAGCAGTGAATATCTGTATATGGCTGGAGATAGTGTTTTGAAGGTGACAGACTAGGGAGTTTGTGATGTGTCAGAGCAGCACAGAAAATGTTTGGAGATAATTGAGGGGTGGTATAGACAAATGGATGGCTGCATGTGGTATCACTGGCCAAGCTGAGGTTTCAAGAGAGTTAATATCATGACAAAGTTGAAAATTGTGCTGTTTAGGGAAGTCCATGACAGTATGCGAGAAGATTTTAGAGCTCTGCCAGTGTCAGACAAGTACTTTCTGAGTGCTTGAATTATTAAAATTTATCAATGTTGATACAACTGTTATCACTTTAAATATGCCTGCTTATAAAGAACTCCTTTGGCCATTTCTTAATGGCCCATTTTATCACCAGGAATTCACAAACTGTACATTATGTAATTGAATTCAGAAGTTACATTCTGCTCCACTACAAAAATATCAAGTACATCTAAAATTTTATTTTGCTTGCTTTTACTTCAGCTGGTACAAATCCAAAGGCTTGAAATTTTTGCAAAAGAGATGGGATGTTCCAATAGCAGCACTAAAAGTGGGAATTGAGAGAGGCTCTGAGGAAATCTGTTAGAACGTACCCTCCCCCTTATACTCAGCAATAGGTTTTCTAGCTACTTCTGAACTTCCTAACGTTGACGTCAATGACAAAACTTCAATTAACTTCACATAGCAGTGGATGAAGCCTTAGGAATAAAAATTGGAACTGTGAACTATAAAAGCAGAAGCACAGTTTTGTCGCACAGTATGAAGCTATTTTTGTGAAACTCCAGAAGCAGCAGGGATGAAAATGGTAGATACCCCTGCAGCTTATACTGTTTCCCTTGTATTGGTAAAATTGCTTCTATTCATGAACTCATTAGAGGTGAGCCATTTACTCTCCAAAGAGTGTGTGGGAAAAGCTCCTATATAGTACTTTCGCAGAGATTTCTCATGTGAATGCATTTTTGATGCACCGTGAACTAAGTATGCAACATCCAGCATAAAGGCAATAGACTTCTACAGAGACAAATTTAATCCAGCTCCTTCTTTATGATCCTGGAAGGCCTTTCCCTGTTCAGTTGCTGCACAGGGATTCTGTACACCCTTTGTGCTCTGGACTTCTGTCCAAGCTCAACAGGGCCTTGGGAAGACGATTTGGGTATGAAGCTGACTGGGGCTGATCTACCATTTTTTGAGTTGATCTGGGTTTATCCCTGACAGGGCAGGACTTAGTACAATCAAGTAAAGGTGGTTAGGGCTTTTTTTTTCTGGCAAAAAAAACATATTTGTTTGGAAAATATCAATTGGTTGAAACTGAAACTCTCTGTATGAAGATACTGGTATATTAGAATTCTTCTAACAAAGTTTCAAAATCTTGAATTAATTCATATGGACACATTTTGAAACACAAAATTTGGAATTTTTTGGTCAATATTTCATTTTGAAATGTTTCATTTGGATTTTCCTCCCCCCTCCCTGTGAAATATGCATTTTGTATTTAAAAAAAGGTCAAAACCCAAATGAAACATTTCAAACTAGCTGAGATTAAAGGCAAAACATTTGCAGTTAAATTTCTGTTGTAAAGGTATTTCTTTAAATACAGGATTTTTAGTTATTCTTTCACCAAATACTTTAATGGAATCAAAACTTCTCACCTTCAAAAAGGCTACATAAAGCTGGCCATGTATAAATACAGGTTTAGGAATAAAAATACATATTTTTTCAGAAGTCTGACTTTGTGACTTGTTTATAGTCATAGAATAAGAGGGCCCACGTGCATTTGACTAAGTCTCCTTGTACATATTAAGAAATTGCCTCTTTAAGTGGTTTAATTGCTCTTTTTAATGATTTAATTGCAAAGCAGTGAAAACTTTGGTGGCATATTTCAATTTAAATGACTTTTGTACATAGCAGACTAAAACGCATCCCATGTATTTTAGTTTGCTATGTAACAAATTATAACAGTATTCCTCATGTGTAAAAGGGCTGTGTCCAGAGAAGGTGGAGGGGACAGTGCATGGGGCATTGGAAGCCTGTATATGCTCAGGGAAGCTTGGGCTTGGTGGCTTCCAATGCCCCATGAACCATCCCCGCCACCTTCTCCAGCTGCCAACACACCCAGCTGCCCTCCTGCCACCTTCCCAGGGCAGCCAACCCATTCCTGGGTTGTCATAAGTGGCAGGAAGGCAGCAGTGATGGTTCACAAGGTGCTGGAAGCCCACCAAGCCTGAGCCTCCCCGAGTATGCCCAGGCTTCTAATGACCTGTGCACCATTGGATCCGGAGGGTGCTGCCTGTGAGCTGGGGCTGCACCCACACATTAGCACCCTACACAGGAGGTCCCCAGGGTCACTGCCACCACAGAGGGAAGCACTGGGCTCTGCAATAACTCAGAGGCTGTGCAACCCAGCATCAGCTCATGCAGGCAGGCTCTGCTGAAGTGGGGGGTGGGAATCGGCAGGGGGCCTGATCTTTTTCTCCTGGGGCCTGCCTGTGTTTTCTGTGGCTGTGGAGTGAGCTGCCTATGGGTTACACAGCCTCTGACTTGCAGAGGACCCTGATGCTTCCCTCTGGTGGTGGTACCCCCCTGGCAGCACCTACCCACTGACACCCTGCCTGGGTGGTCCCAGGGGGCACCACCACTGCAGAGGGAAGCACTGAGGCCCCCTACAGCTCAATGACTGATGGCAGCTTGCCCCCCAGATGAGGAGGAGGTGGGCAGGCTCTGGGAGGACCGGGGGGGGGGGCAGGGGTGCATTAGGCTCCTCATGGCTTTTTTTTCTTTTTCAGTGGACCCTGCCTGCTCCATGGTAGGGGGCCCCAGTGCTTCATTTTAGGCCTGACTTGCCTGCATATCTGTTTGCAGTCTGAGTCTGTCTGTCCAGAGTGCTTTGGTTATTTTAGTAAGCATCCTGATTGGCTGTCGAGACGGCCAATCTGAGTGCTCCAGACAGACAGAATAAGCCTATTATTATTATTATTATTATTATTATTATTATAGATGTATTTAAACAAAACAAACAAAAAAATCAAGTAACCTGAAGCAAAGGTATTTTCAGATTTCCCATTTGCAAAAATTGTCAACATTTTGACCTTTTGCCTTGAGAATTCACTGTACAATGTGAAAAGATTTCAATGTCAGAAGCATTTGCGGGATGGGGAAGATGTTTCCCTCCAAACTGCACTGCCCAGCGCTGCTTCAGCTTGAGGCATATGAGAGTGGCTTTGCTAAAACTTTGCTTCTACTTGGCAGATTACAAATATTAAAGAGTGTTTACTGTGTCCCAGTAGGGTTCCCTTTTAGCATTCCCAGCTTTTCAGGCTTCAGGGAGTGGATTAAGTCCAATAATAAGTTGAAGAAGGAAGTGTTTCCTCTGCAAAGGGGAACAGGAGGTAAGTTTATGATGAGTTGGAGAGTGCGTAAGTGAGAGAACAAAGAGAAACTGCCAGGGCTGCTCAAAATTTCACTGCTGGTTTTGTTTAAACACTGTTTCGACTCATTGCAAGATCAAAACAGTGAAATAAAAATGAAATGGATATTAGTGAAACAACTTTGAAACAAAATGAGGCAAGATGAAACATTTTGCTGTTTCTACGCTGTGTAGACGTTTTGCCCATAGGCTATAATGGGGAAGGATGAATCGGCCTAGAACTTTGTCATTTCTGGCCTGATGTGGATGAAACTTACAGGAATGGTAGCTCCTTCTGAGGCATGAAGCCTGCCAAGTTTGACAGCAGGGTCAAAACTGCAGGCTTGCTAGCCCCTGCTGAGGCCACAAAGTCTGACAGCTGTCAAGGAAATAGGTGCAGGGCTTCTGGGTTCTGGGGCTCTGCACCTCTAGCTGCTGACAGGCAACACTTGTGCCATGGGTGCTTGTAGGATGTGGTCTGTCTTGGGGCACAGGGGGGTGAAAACTGCAAGATCATTGGGTCCAGCCCCCTGCACCAAGCAGGAAAGACAACTGGGGACAGGTGACCCCAGCAAGGTCTAGTCTCCTCTTGAAGATTTCCAGGGTAGGTGATTGCACCACCTCTGGAGGGAGCGTATTCCACAGTCTGGACACCCTAGTATGTGAAGTAGTTTTTCCTAATGTTGAGCCTGAAACAAGCCTGAAATGATCTTTCAGGAGTTTGTGACCATTACTCCTAGTTTTCACCAAGAGTGCCCTGGTGAACAGTTGTTCACTGAGCCCTAGATGCACACTTCTGATGTAGTGGTAAGCTGCTACCAAGTCCCCTTTCAGCCTTCTCTCTTTCAGGCTGAAGAATTCCAGGTTCCTCAGCCTTTCCTCATATGGCTTGCCATGCGAGTCTCTGATCATATGGGTGGCCCTTCTATGGACTCTCTGAAGCTATACCACATCCTTGTTAAAATGTGGAGCCCAGAACTGGACACAGTACTCCAGCTGTGATCTAACCAATGCCAAGTAGAGCAGGAAAATCACTTCTTTGCAATGGTTTTGCTGGAGATGCACCAATGGATGCATGCCAGGGTATTGTTAGCTCTGGTGGCTACAGCATCGCACTGCTGGCTCATGTTCATACTGTGGTCAATTATTACCCCCAGGTCTGTTTTGGCAAGTGACGGGGAATCTTCAGTCGTGCTGCCTGATGAGAGGCAGCAGTTGCACAAGCACCCATGTCACAGGTTTTGCCTGTCAGCAGCTATGGGTGCAGGGCCCCAGAACCCCCCTGCACTGATCTTCTTGACAGCTGGCAGGTTTTGTGAACTCAGCAGGGGCTAGCAAGCCTGCAGCTTTCACCCTGTTGTGCCTAAACACATGGTGTCACCCATGTAACGAGTTTTGCTTGTCTGCAGCTTGAGGTGCAGTTTCACATAACCCCCTGCACCTAGCTCCTTGAAACTTAGCAGGCTTTGTGGCCTTGGCAGGGGCTAGCAAGCCTACAGTTTTGACCCTGCTGTGGCTTAATGGATACATGTGACCTGGGTTTTGCTTTCAAGATTTGAACTTCCCCATTATAGCCTATGGGGAAAATGTCTAAACAGCGTCGAAATGGCGAAACTGTTTCGATGAAACAGAACAGCTGTTTTGAATCGAAACAAAACTTGAAAATGAACAGTACCATTTCACACAACCCTAGAAACTGCTACTAAATTAAGCTTGTTGACATGAAATATTTGGAGGAATATTTGATTCTATATATTATTCATTTGGAGAAGTTTTGTGGCTTACATTTTCTTCCCCTGTGCATTATTGTTACATCACTCATTTCACTGCAGATTTTATTTACTAGTAGAGTTTGAGGGTAATTGTAGCTGTGATGATCCAGGAAATGTGTGGGCACTAAAGGTTATTTAGCAATATCTTTTATTGGACCAAACGTCTGCCAGTCCATTCATAGCGTCTGACAAAGTAATGCTGTTGCCTACAAAAACTCATGCTTCTCTGAACTAGTGAGGGTAGGTGGCACCTTGGGCCCCCTCAACATGTTTACATGTATTACATAATTAACCATTAATTGCACAATTAATTTAAATGCTTGTAGATCAACTCTCATTCCATAAAAAGGTCCATCCAGCTACAAAGTTAGGTTATGATTCTGAATGCTTATGGTAGAAAAATCCTGTTTATCAGGTTGCTTGTTAACTGAAATCCAGGGTTTCAATCCAGATTTAATTTGCACATGTAGCAGGGCTCCCAGCTGCAGGGGGGCACCATGCACAGCCAGGGATAAGATTCCTGAAACTTATAATTGCTGGTGCAAGGGGTGTCATGGTCCACCAGGCCAGCCATCCTAGTGGGTACAGCTGTGCATGGAGCTGGGGGTTTCAGGGGTAAGGCTCAAAAGCCACATGCCAGGAGCTGGGAATCAGAAACCTAGTTACCAAGTCTGAATTAAAATCTACACGACAAACTCCAAGAGTAAACTAAACCAGGGTCAGAAGTCAGGAAGCTGATCTCCAGACAGTTCAGAGGTTGACATCCAAGAGCAAGCCAAGGCAGAATCAGGAGCCAGAGAAGTCAAAGATTTTGCTGGGGCAGGAACTGCTCAGAGACTAAAGACTAAAGTGTTGTGCAGCAAGGGTCAAGTGCTGGAGGAGTTCCTTAAATACAGCTTGAAAACCAATTGGAGGGAAGGGGTCAGTGCACTTAATAGGTCAGCGCACTTAACAAGGGCTGTAGGGCAGGAACCTTCCTGAGCATTACATAACAAGCCCAGGCTCCCCCTGTACTAGTAATAAGGCATAATAGGCTCTGATTCTGGATCCCACAAACATGTCTCCTGCCACGCATATGTGGCATGGCAGAAGATGTGATTGTTTCGTCCGTGATTCAGATCCTATTTTGCCTTTACTTGAACATTCAACCTGACTTCAGCATAACATGGCTAAATCTAACTACTTTTGACTATCAGATGAACTACTTCTTCTCTTAAATATACCCAGAACAGTTGGTGCACAAGTGTAGGACTAAGCAACTTTTAGTGAAGTTCATGTACAGTTTTTAACATCTTTGATTAAAACAGCAGTCAGTCTGGCTTAGAAGTCCTCTTGAAGTCAAAGAGATCTCTACAGATCAATGGCAAGAGTAGGAATAAGTATGCACTTTTTATCTAAATTGCAATCACAGAAGTGTTTGTATTTTCAACAGTTAAGTACAAAGCTGGAGCGTGCTTAGGGGTTTTTTCTAAAGGAACTGCTAGTACAGCAGGAACAAATAGTACTTGCAGTACTGCAGGACAATTGTTACCTTATTTAATAGTATTGCAATCAGAGTGGGAGGAACAACTCCCACTGAAAAAACAAAGGACTGAAGGGCTGGACTGTAATATTCTGGATAACAGTAAATTTCTTCACTATAGGGACGTTGTACAGATTTTTTTAGAAGACCATTTTAGCCACCTCTTGCAATAGCATGTTATGATTCTGTATGCTTATGGTGGAAGAAATCCTGTTTATCAGGTTGCTTGTTAACTGCTTACAATTATGCATAGTTTCAGGATATCCTGATGAATTTTGTGTCTGTGGTGCTGAGCATGTATAAACTGGATTTTGAAAAAGAGATCCCAAACCTCAGTTGTACCTAGAAAGGTTACAATTATAGGTATATATATCTTAATAAAACTATGATAAAAAATTGGCAGAGCCACAACATATAACAGTCTGTAGTTCAGTCTGTTGTCTGGAAGGTGGATTATTGTGGTTATTCATCATTTTGTTCATTTAAACAAGTATTTAAGGATTCTGTCTTGGGAATTCGAGGTTTGGGGTTTTCTCCCCCACTGAAACAAACACATGCTGTGACTGCAATGGACATTTTTCTTGCTTGCTTTTCTTTTGGAAGAAAATCCCCTATGGAAAGATTTTTAAAGAATTACGGCAGGCTTCAGATTTGATTTTAATTCTTTGCCATAATAAAAGCAATGGAAACTTTGATTAAAATGATGGCAGATCCAAAAGTGTTGCCTCATCTGCTAGACTGTCGTATAGAATATTATTTTTCAAAGCTGAACATCCATAGAGATAGAAAGAAAGCTCAAGAGTGCAAAATGGTGTAATTTCTCTTGTATTTCTAGAGATAATATGGAAGATGAAAGATGATTTGCTAATCTTGAGAGCAAAAAGGATGTCTGAGATAGAGATTTCCTGAAACGTGCAGTGTCTGTTTACAGTAAATGTGTTGTGATCACAACAGAGATGCTGGGCATCTAGGGCTTTGCGGAAGAGCAGTTTCATTTCAACTTCCGTTTTGCCATTTTGAAGGGATAGTGAAGCTGTACAGGCCCCTGGATCTGCATGCAGGATGACAGGAGTCTGCACCTGCCTTCTGGGACCGGTGCTGGGCACAGCCTGCTCCCAGTGCTGGGAAGACTGGGGGCCAATGCCCCTGGGAGGGCTGTGGGGCTGTGCCAGACTCCTCCTGTGGGCCCCCAGATCTGTGTGTGGGATAACAGGAGGCTGCTCCTGCCACCTGTCATCCATGGGGCTGAGTTCTGCGGGGCTGGCAGAGCTGCTTAGAGCAAGTGCCCTGGCTCTCCCCTGCCTCCTGCCACCGGGCCACTTTGAAAATCAAAACGTTTCAAAAAGTTTTCAGTGCCCTCATTTCATTTTGAAGCTGTTTCGAAGCCTTTTGTTCTGTTTCAAGCTTGAAATGCTTTGAAACGAAACTCTCTGTGAAATTTTGCACAACCCTACTGGCCACCTAACCTTGAAGTTGCTGAATGATTGCATATCATAGGGCTAAGGAACCTATGCAGCCCTACCTTTACCTTTATTTAATAACTACTGATAGCAGGGAGGTGACATCTGATAATTACTTTCTAGCCTTGTGTTAATTTAGTGCTCTTTCTAGTCTGAGAGCTATGGAAAACATTTTTTTTTCACCTCAGAACAAATGAAAATGCAGGATTCCCTATAATGTACATAATCCTTGCCACATCTAGGCAATTGGAGAGTAGCATGGTTTGTATACCCTTTGCACCATTGACTTAACTTCTTATGTTTTAATTATAGCTGATTTGTGGTTGGTTGGTAATGCCTAACAATTAAAAAGAATACTTGGGTCAAACCCCAATGGCATTTTTAAAGTTTCTTATTGAAGTAAAAACCCCCACAAAAAACAAAAACAAAACCAAACTAAATAACATAGTGTAAAATGTCTTGTTTCATTTTTGAAATTTTAAATTAAAAAAATAAAAACCTTTCAGACATCAATTGGACTAGAAAAATTGAAATTTTATTTTCAAATGTTCCAAGGAAACATTTTGATATTTTTCAGGATTCTTTTCTGTTTGACAAAATATTCTGATATTTTACAAACCAGTGTAAAATGTTTCAATCAGCCTAAATCTGCATTTTCAAGGGCAGGGAGAGGAAATGTCACTGAAGAGTTTTGTTCTGCTTTAGTTTTATCAATGATGCCTATACTCAACCATTTTTTAAATTGGTGCCCATAATGGTCATGGTTTTGTGGCCACCTTTCACATGCACACTGGGTAGAGACCACCAGATTTATATGACATCAGTAATTGAACATATTCAGTGTGATAGCAGGTTGGTGAAACTGATGCATTTTAATTGGCAACTGGACTGACACTACTAGACTTACTTGACAGAAATCACTGAACAAGAATCAGCTGGTAAAAGCTTTTGGTCTCCACCACGTCGAGCTGTAAGTGAGATCTGGATGTGTCCGTAGGTCATCATTATGAGTTTCTTTTGAGTTAACTCATCTCTTTTAAAAAATCTTATGTACCCTTGGTAAGTTTGAAATCATATATATGAGAAACTGAACATTTGGAGCTTTATAAGGAAATGGACTAGGGAAGACCTAAAAGGTCTAGAAACTGAAGTTTGGAGGCGGCCGGTTTGGGGGGGGGGGGGGTCTTTAAAATGTGGAGTTTTCCTGCAGCTTTGGGTCCAAGATTCCCACCCCCTTTTAAAAAAATGCTAAAAGTGTTTGACTGTAAAGTCTATACAATTATTTAGATGTCCATTTCAGATTTTAAATTAAAAAAAAAAATCCTAACAAAATTCAGAAGGAAACATGAATTAGACAAAAACAATTGAAATTTTATTTTTAAATGTTTCAAGGAATGTTACAGACAGTTGGCAACCTTGCCCCCCCCCCCCCTTCTACCCACTGCTGGTTTCTGGACATGCTTTGGATATTGTATATGCAGGATGAGGGATTTGTTCTTCTTTGCTTTTGTCGGGGGGGGGGGAGGTGGAAGACAGGTGAGGGTGGGCTTGGCTGTCAGGAATTATATCTTAAACGCAGAGAATAGGGCTGAGAGCAGGGGGTCGCCAAAATCTGGCCCATGGGCTGAATCAGGCCCATGGTGGACTCCGTTTTCCAGCAGCCCCTGTATAATTTCTTCTGGCTGCTTCTGCTGGCTCTAGCCCTGCTGGCTGGGCATCCCAGCCCATCCACCCTGCATCCACTGCCAGGGGCAGGACACATGTGGGTAAGGCATGTGGCCAAGTGGTTGAGATGAGGCCACAGCTGGGAGTGAGATGGGTGAGTGGTGCCAAGGAAACCCCAGGATCATGGGGCAGTGACAGCATGGGGCTGGGGTTGGGACAGAGCCACGATCCATTGCCCTCATACTCTTGTGACAAATGCAGGTTACACAGGAAGGGGTGTCAGGGAGCAGATTGTGACTCTGCCCCGACCTGGGCCCTGTAATATCACTGTCCCAAGATCCTGGCCCTGGCCCTGGAGCAGCTCCCCACCCACCCATGCACCCTGTCCGTATGTCTCTGGCTGGTCTCAATGGAGACCCTGCGAGCAAAGGACCATGACAGCAGAAGCCCAGTGTGGGCTGGGCTGGGCTGGGACAGAGCCCCATGCTGTTATAGCCCTGTGCTTTCAGGGGTTTCCATGGAGACTGGCCAGAAGCCATGAAGGCAGGGACTGCTAGGAAATGGAGTCAGGCCACTGTCTGGATTGGCCATTTTGCCCACCCCTGGCTTAGAGTGTTTCTGTCCTGTGCTCAAATTTCCCCTCTTTCTTGCCCATCTTCCTTTGTGTTCTACCACCTCCCTCTTTCACAGAGAGGTTTGCAGAGGAAATGGGAGAGAAGTATCAGGCTCTTTGCTGTTACAACAGGGCCAGGTACACACATTACACTTATATTGGTATAAGTGATCAGAAGCTGGTCTATACCCATAGCAGAAGAGAAGTTTGGCACACGTATACTGCTTTAAAAATGGTGAAATCTGGTCTAAGATTTGCCCTTATCCCACCAAAGGGCAAATGCATGTTCTCTTTGCTACCACTCTAAACTATGCCACTTACAGAAAACTACATAACTTAGATTGATTCTTCCTTGGGTTTTTTGAATGTCTTTAACTAGCCTGGGTGTGGGAGCAGCAGCTGCAGCAAAGGGAATAACTTACAGCCCATTCATAGCAACAGCAGGCTTGTGTCTCCCATCTTCTGCAAGAGAAGCAGCAGTCATGTGACCCTTTGCATCTTAGCTCTACTCTTGGGGGATCATGCAGAGATTTGACAGATGAAAAACTGGACAGCAGTGGAATGGGAGAGAGATACCTCTGCTACTTGCACCAAAGGCACAGACATATGTGCAGCTCCCCACTCTAACTCATGGTACATCATAAAGTGCCATGAGTTAGTGACCTTCTCCCCCTCCCACAACAGATGACCCCCCCCCCCCCAAACCAATTTCTCTGTTGTTTTGGAGGGGGTGGGAAATTGAGCTGTTGTGGCCAATACAACAGAAGAGCTGCCTGCCTGCAGCTTCTCTCCCTTAGCCCCCCTTCCCCCTCCCCCGTCCCAGCTCCAGTGCTGCCTGCAGGAGGTGAGGAGAAAAAGGGCAGGGTGGAGCTGCAGGCTAGGGCTTGTTTAGTCCGAGCTGGAGGGAAGGTTTGGGGGGGCGGGCATGAGGTGGGGGGACTCCAATTCACCTACCCCCGTTCCAGCTCAGGTTGGGCAATCCCCAGTTCTCCACTCCTTCCCTTTTCCCTCTTCCTTTCTTAAGACAGCACCAAAGGCAAGGCTGGGCTGGGCTTCATCAACCCAGTCCTGATCATATACAGGGACTGATAGAAGTTACTTAAGGCATTCTGCTTTGGAGCACTTTCATCTGAACTTGCATTAGATGAGGGTTAATTCATTGTGTGATAAGCCACTTTTAAATCTCTCTGTGGGTTCAGCATTGGATTTGCCTGCTCCTCCTGTCCTGTACCCAGGGAGTCTTTACCTCTTACTGCTGGACAGATGGCTTTTCTTTACACAAAGACAGTAAGAATCTGGGTGTGACAGAATGTTGTGAATAATTCTTTTTAATGATATTAGGGAATGTTAAAGTCCCTGGCTTCAGAAGATGTAGGGGAGAGGATTGAAGTGCTCTTGTACCTGTGAACTTCACAAATAAAGTACGTCTTTTTGTACTTCATGCTCTTTTATATCTATATCAGTAAAAAGTCCATACACAGTTCACAGATTGTCAATAAAATATTTTCCTAGATTGGCATCCCTGTTTCGGTCTTCTGTAGGACTTTCTTTCAAACTGGAAATCAACAGGGTGATTTATGACTATTACTATTATTTAAGACAGGACATCTTTGCAGTAATGCAATGAAGGATTTATTGATGAAGGAAGGGAGGAGACTACCAGAACTTTTTATTGTACTAGAGGTAAAAAGAGAAGAAAGGAAGAGAGAGAACAACACAGGATAGGTTTAATATTTCTATCTAGTAAGTGCAATTTCAAACCTATATATATTAAAGATGAGAGACTTCAGCCCTGATTTTCAAATATGATTTCTGAATTGTGACTGCTTATTCAATAGCTTTGTAAAATGTTTTAGATCTTCAGATGAAAGGCAAGCCAAAGTTTTGAAACAAGGTTGTATAAAGTTAGACATCTAAACCTCTACATTAGGTTGCCAAAAAAAAGTGGTTTGACTCCCCTGACCCCCATACATGCTGTGCACTGTCCTTGTTTAAAAGGGAATTTAAAAGCACCAAGAGTCTAATATTGGGAAATGTTTAGTGGTGGGTGCATAACTATATCTCACTTCAATTTATTAGGGGCTTTTTATCAGTATTTTATTGCAGGCTTGCCCTTTTAAAGTTATTAAAATTAAATAGAATAAAATGTAAAGGTTTAGTCAGAGTTGGAAATGTAATGCAGAAAGTAACCAATCACTTTAGGAAATACTGGTTTGATCTCCAAAAGCATGTTGTTCTTTCATTGTGCATGCATTACTCCTATATGGACATCTTTGATAATATCAATGAATGAATATATTAAATACCAAAAAGGATACTTTAGGGGAGTTTGAGCTCTAGAGACAACAGCTGTACTGCTGTTGATTAGTAGTTCTCTGTTGCTTTGGTAAACCCTTATATGTCTTTTCATGCAGGCTGACTTTTAATGAAGACTATCTTAGTGCTATTAGTAGTCAGAAGCTGGCACATCAGGTGCTATAAAATCTAGATTGTAGATTCACTGCAGTATATCTATCTACAAATGTGAATGCTGAGTTGCCTCAGAGAAAACACAACAGCTTTCTTCTTTTCAATTTGCATTTTTATGTTATGCCACTCTCCATCCAACAAATCCTAGCACGCATTATTATTTTTATGCTTAGCTAATTTTTTTTTAATGTAGCAAGCATCATCCTTAGAATTCTACCTTTACCTAAGGAAACAAAGACAAATTGCAATATGTTTTCAAGACATGCTAACAGCTCTTGGCCACATTAAATCCTTCAGCTGGTATTGAACAAAAAAGTTTTGATTGGAGGTAAATACCCAGTAATTTTGCTCTTGTGCTATTTCTTTATACCTATGTGAGCCCACAAGTGGTCTAATTGCATTTCTAAGGAATGTATTAGTTACTAATTGCAGATGGATTTTAGACAGCAGGAAGTTAAAATATAAAAACCACTCTTTATTCAACATAAAAAATGTTAACCATTCAGGCCAAAAATGCATTAAGCTTAATACAGATCATCACCAGCAAAAGGATTTCTTATACCAGCAATGGCTAGGTACAGACCTTCAAAAAGCCTGCAGCAGAATTGGACAAAGTTATGAGGTTTTGTGTAAGTGCTAAAGTTTTAGATCAGTAGTGAACATAACTCACATCTGCCCTTGTGCAAGGAGGTGGGAGGCAAATCTTAGACTGGGTTCTGTCATTTTTAAACCAGTCTGTGTGCTGAACTTCTGTTGTGGGTATAGACTGGTTTTGTGTGTGTGCTGAACTTCTTTCTGTTATGGGTATAGACATGTTTCTGATCAACTAAAATGATAAAAGTATAATGTTTGTGCCTGGCCAATATATACTTCTGATCAAAAACTGGAATTATCTCTATGTTGTTTCTTTCTCATGTTTCATTAGATCCCCCATTGCCTTTTAGTTTAGATTTAATCTTTTCCCCAAAGAGCCTAAAATTCATCTTTTTGTTCTGCAGTTGTAAAGCACCCATCACAGTGCAATCATGGTCCATAGCTGAGCTCCTGGGTGCTATCTCAATACACATTTATCTAGCTATCGTATGATTCTATACTGTTGTTTCTATTTTGAGTATTGTGTATATAAAGGGTATGTACAGCTATTCAGGGAGGTTAGGGTGGGGTTAGATTGAGTGAAAAATGGCCACCAGATCTAAGGCAAGTTGAAGGCAGGGGTGGGGACAAGTAGATTTCTGGGGCTATTGGGCTGGCTAGCAGGTTCAGCAGCTAGCCAGCCCAATCACCCCAGAAGTCAGGGGGGCTAGCAGGGGGGATCATGGTAGCAGGCAGAGTCAGTGAGTAGGGAACAAAAGGTTAGGGGAATAAGTGGAAGGGGTCAGGGACTAGCAGTGTCCATGGTGGGGATTGGAAGGGCAGGTGGAGTCTGTGGGAGGGGTTACGGGGATCAGGTGGGGCAAGTGGGGTCTGCAAGAGGGATCAGGGGAACAAGCAGGGTCCACAGGGGTTTGGTGAGATCCAGGAGGGTTTGGTAGGATTAGGGGGGGTAGCAGAGGTGGAGGAGCTCTCCCCCACTCCTGGGACCACAGGCTATATTTAACCCCCAATTCCACCCACCCCAAGATGAACAACCGCTCCCAGAGAACCAACCCCCCTTCCCCATTCCACCTGCCCCTCGCTTGTTTCCTCAGCTCCTGGCACTGGGAATAGCTTGCTGGATGCAGGGTTGGTAGAGGGTAGGCAGGTGCCTGCTAATTGCTGCATTTGCCTGTTGCCCCAGTGACCTGCAGCTGCGGTGCCCTGCCTAGACTGCAGTGCTCCCTGGCTTGGCTGTTTCTTTTCTTAAAGGAACAGAGAGCCCCAGGCTGTCTGTTACAGGGGCTTGTCATAAAAAGATCATGAGAATGACTCAGTGTGCCATGAGCGACCCATGAAAATTCTTTGTCTCACCATGATTTAGATAAGTCCTTAAGTATCAAGGATGATGATGCTAGTTAGTGGCTTATTTGCTACCAAGGAGCAATAAAATGCATATATGTAAATATTCTGAATTTTAATGTTTTTATTATAAGGTTTACATTTGCAGTTTGTTTTTTATTGTATTTTTATTATAGTTAAAAAGATAAATTTGGATATTTTAAATTATTTTTCAATGAAGAAAAATTGATGCCAAGTATTCCACTCCAGATGGTGTTGCTTTGTTTTTTATATATAATATGTGAAGTGAACCCAGAGTGGTTGAGCATTAGGTATTACATAGCCCCATACAATTTCACAAGGAACTTAATTTTTTATAAGCTTCAGTTTTCTCAAAAGCATAATGGGTCTAATAGTACTTAGCTTTCTCAAAGATAGTCATGAGATTGAAGCCATTAATGTTTGTGAAATGCTTCAAAAGCCTAAATATATAGATTGTATAGAGTTGCATCGATGAGCGGAGGTAGGAGTTAATATTTTAACGTTAAGTGATTTGTATTTAGCAGTTGTGTTTTTTTCATCTTCAGGGCTTAACTCAGGGGCGGGCAATTATTTTGGGAGGAGCGCTGCTTACTGAGTTTTGGCAAGCCATTGAGGGCCGCATGACAGGCAGCCAAGGGCAGATACATATTAATTTTCTAAATTTTTTAGGGGCCTTGCGGGCCGGATAGAATGGCCTGGCAGGCCACATTTTGCCCACCCCTGGCTTAGCTGTTGCTTGTGAAAAATGATACTAGCCATATTCAAAATTGGTGTTCATTTTAAAGATTTGTAAATCTTATTGAGAAAGTTGGCATGGATAACATTACCGTCACCAAGTCATATAAGAGTATTTTCCACTGAAAAGCCAATATGTGTCAACAGTTCTCACATTGCAGAGCTGGCCATGTTGGGGTCATGTTCCTTATTTTTGAAATGGATGATAATAGAAATATCTTTTGACTATTGTGGAGGCTCGGTAACTGGGTCAGCTGTGTAGAGCTCAGTCAGGCTCCTGCTCTTCAGCTGCTGTAACTAAGTCAGCCACATTTAACTACTAATGAAGGCCAGCAGACCTCCAACCTCTTCCCTCTGATTCAGCAGCTGCTTTGAAGGAACTCCTCAAGCACTTGAGCCTTGCTGCACAACTTGGTGGTTTCCAGATCCTGAGCAGCTCCTGTCCTGACAACTTCTCTAGTTTCTGACCTTGCTTTTCATTTGTTCCTAGATTTGGCCTTGGATTTCCTTGCAAATCTGTTTTGTGGCTCTTGACACTGGTTTGGCTCCATTCTTGGACCTTACCTTGTGGATTGTCCCTTGGATTTGGTAACTAGGGACACTTTTACACATGCTCCGGGGCTGGCGGGGAGGAGGGGGTGAGGGGAGGTGGTGCTTTAATTAGAGCGGCTCTGAGAGCCGCTCTAATTAAAGTGCCCCTGCATCTCATGTATCAGAGCCCCCATGCTTAAAAATGGTGGTGGGGGTGCTTGAACTAAAACTAGTTTGCTGAACTTTACTTCAAGTACCCCCACCACCATTTTTAAGGATGGGGACACTTACACATGAGATGCAGGAGGCAGCTGGAGTGTGACAATTGCCACAATCCAGCAGACTTGATTAAGCGAGCCTGCTCTGACATGGTGGAATTCCAGCGCAACAGAGCAACTGACACACTTATGTATAGGTGCCCTAAGTCTCTGATCCTACTGAGAGAGTTTTCCCTAATATCCAACCTGAACTTCTCTTGTGGCAACTTCAAATCATTGCTCCTTGTTCTGTTATCTGCCACCACTGAGTACAGTCTAGCTCCATCCTCTTTGTAACTGCCCTTCAGGTAGTTAAGGTCTGCTATCAAATCCCCCCTCACTCTTCTTGTCTCCAGACTAAATAAGCCCAGTTCCCCCCACCTCATCTCAGAAGTCATGTATTTCAACCCCCTAACCATTTTCATTGCCCTCCACTGGACTCTCTCCAGCTTGTCCACATCCTTTCTGTAGTGTATATCCCAAAACTGGACACACTACTCCAGATGTGGCCTCACCAGTGCAGAATAGAAGGGAATAATTACCTTCTCTCAATCTGCTGGCAACGCTTCTACAAATGCAGCCTGTATGCTGTTAGCCTTCTTGGTAAAAGGGCACACTGTTAACTCATATCCAGCTTATATGATGGTGGCTACTGTATCATTATGGGGCTTAAGTGGAAATTGGCCATAGGATTCTACCTTCTAATACTCTTTGTGCTTCTCAGGGCATACTATACTGGTGGAATGAGGCTCCAAGGCATAACGAAAGGTCCTATGCCACTTTTGTGCTCTGTTGCTGCATACAACCTGTTCCAACTGCTTGGCATAAATCGGAGCACTCCAGCAGTATCCTTTACGTGGGCCCATTAGCCAAAGACTAACCGAACAGAAGCCAGTCTGGTCACAACCCTTGTTGTCTGCGGCCTGTTCCAAGAGAAAGAGCTGAGTAGTCCAAGAGAATACTCTAGCTTCCTAATTGATTAACAATATCCATGTAGCACAAAGTAGCTAGAATGCAGTTGAGGACATGGTCTATTACTTTTAAATAATGTTCCAGTAGTTTGAAATTAATTAAATTTGCATCCTCAGAGAGATGTGACATGATTTGTTTCTTCCCATCTGTATTCAAGAGAATGGTAAAAGACCCATTGCTGAACTAGGAGCAGGTTTGGGTCCTAGCTATCAGCAAAATAAAAGGAATGAATTGGAGGTGGCTGATGTACTTCAGAGAGCAGGAGTACAACAGAAGGAGAATAAAATACACACATGAAAAGGCTTCTGTGGGCCAATCAATGCCACTCTAGCCGGTGAAAACACAGCTTTTCTTCTCTGATCTGATCTGGTCAAGTCTCTGAAGACAAGGGAAATTTATTAGAATTGAACCATTTTGCTTTTGAGAACTAAACCCTTTAAAATACTAACAAAGAAGAAAAAAGGGAAAATAATCATTTTAATACCGTTGAGCCCTAGTATCACTTCATCAGTGTCATCCTAGGAAGGGATATTGTCAAACATAAACAAACACACAAAGAGAAAACCCTTCCCCTGCCAGCTAAATTATTCTCTTAATGTTTCGACCAAACTCTTTTAAAATGCAGTTTTAAGCTCTCGTCTTTTTGTTTTTCTTATAACAGCATCAATTATCTTGCTCTGTGCAGAGACCAAAGGGTAAAAGAAAACCTTGCATATTCCAAGGAACTGACAAAACAATCGAGTGAGTGACAAGTAAGTCTCCAGCTACACAGCAATTTTGGTGCAGCTGCCCAGTGGTCTATGCAAATAGCATCTGGGAATTATGAATATCATCTTCTAGTTCAAAATGCTGACTGAAAACAAAATATATTCATTCCCGAACTTCTGAGGCTGCACTCATGTTTTTACTACCATTATCACTGTCTTTATTTTGTCTGTTGGAAATGGGAAGGGGGTGGGGGGAGGAATATCAAAACCATACATTGCACTTCTCTTCTCAAAAGAAGCAAGCAGATCATAAAAACCCGCTGTTGCTTCCTCGTACATTCAGCAGCAAAACATTTGAGCAAAGCTGTTATGCTTGTTTGCTGCCAGAAATTACTGTTATAATTGGGGGGAAAAAAATAATTGTAAAGGTTTGCATTTCTTTCCCTTCTCCATAATTAAAATGCCTTTACATTCTTTTTTCAAGTGCAGTATTATATTCTGACTCAAATTCATAATCTTAATTTTTATTTTCATAGTGCATAATGCTTGATTTTCTTATCTCTTAATGCTATACAAATGTGGTCATGGGGGTGGTGTGTTGCAGTCTGAAGCTTTTATGATATTTTCCTTATCTTTTCTGAGAAAGCTCTTATCCAGAATTAGAGAGAGGATTTTTTTTTTAGGTCATTGTGACCTTTTAAGTCTTTACATTACACATCTGATTAACTGTGGGCCTGGGAGCCATAGTTCATAAATGTGTTTACAACCATGTAAATGAGAATATGCATTAAACTGCAGGACTTGGAAAACATAAGGTATGAACATTATTTGTACCTTGGTGAAGAAAAATGCAAGATTAAGGATAACAGAAAACAATTGTTATCATGAGAGAAATATTTTTATCTTTTAAAGTACACAACAGCATTAAATACTTTCTCCAAAGAGAGCAGGAGAAAATTAGCTGGTGCCTAAATATGGCTTGAAAAAATGTCCCTAGTAGATGTTTAGACTATCTTGTTACTTTAAAAAGGACACTTTGAAAGTAATGGTGACTAAATCTCAAAAATGGGGCTGAATATGTAACAACCTGCAGGTTGGAACGCAAGTTGGAGTGAGGCTGGTTTTGGAGGGTGACACCAGGAAGCTTAGTGTGCTTGAAGAATTTTACAATAGCTCTGTATACACGCTGCACCACATGGCTCGGCAGCACTGAGCACACAGCTCTTCTAATAAAAATCTGGGTTCCCACAATCCAAATGGAGGCACTTTATTATTGCAACATGATCCATGCATGAAAGAGAATGGATATTCAGAAGTTTTTATTCATAAATATTTTTCAAATCACAGGCATTCAAATAAACCTTTAGGTTGGGCCAACATTTCCTCATGAGAGGAGGGGTATCATATGTTTCCAGTCAGGAAAGGAATCCCATAATCTCTTTCAGTTCCAGTTTATCTTTCAGCCCCATACAGGAAAGGGACACTGAAATGAAAAATGTGAACATCTGGACTAGGTATATAGGCAGACAAGGTTCTTTGGGTAGATGTGATATCTTTTATTAGACCAACTGAGTAATTGGAAAAAAAAGTTCTTTGCAAGTTTTTGGGTGCAAGCACTTGTTTTGCCAGAACTAGGTACAGACATTCAAAAACTTACATGAGTTTCTGTAAGCAGCATAGGTTAAACCATGATTGAACATAACAGAAGCTCACCTAAGATGGGGGCAGGAAGGGATGGGGAACAGACACATTTCTGGCAATGGCCAGGCCAGCAGGCAGGGGGTGATCCCACACACCACCCCCATGCCCTGTGAGCTCCCAGAGCTGCTGAGTAGAGCTGAGTGGCCCTGTGGCAGTTCCTGCGATCTCCCAGCCTCAGGGCTCTGCAGAACTGGGAAACCACAGCAGTTGTGATCTCCCAGACCAGGGGTTTCTCACAGCTTCAGACTGGCAGATCCAGCAGATGTCATCTCCCAGCCTGGCACAGCCCTGAGGCTGGGAGACCATGGAATCTATCATCTCCAAGCACAATACAGCTCCAAGGCTGAGAGATTTGGCAGCTGCCATCTCCCAGCCCAGAGGTTTCACACAACACAAAGGTTGGGAGACCATGGCAGCTATAATCTCCCAGCCTGGTGCAGTCCTGAGGCTGGGAGATCCAGAAGCTGCCATCTCCTAGTTCAGGGGTTTCATGCAGCCCCAAAGCTGGGAGATCGGGGCTTCTACTATCTCCCAGCCCAGCACAACCCTGAGGCTGGGAGATCCGGCAGCTGCCATCTCTTAGCCCTCAGATCTCCAGTGAATGGCCTGGTTTGAATGTAGGAATTGTTCCAGGCAACCTGCTACAAGTTGTCTCGTATTCCCTGGAGCTCCAAGGGAACCTATCCTTCCTTTTGCTGAGCGTTGCTGCTGGGAGATGACAAGGTAACTTGGGTCAGGAGGGGAACTGGACAGAATTTTGATTGACTGGTTTAGCTTAAATCAATTAAGTCATATATTAATTCCATCCAGGTCTATCTTAAGCTGGGTTTGGCCATTTGAAGCTTGTCTATATGCACTAAACTTCAGTTCTGTTACAGGATTTAAACTGGTTTCTAATCATTTATACTGGTTAATGTGTAATTAATGTCCCTAGTCCAGACATTTCTTAATTGAGGGTCACTGCTTGAGTCCTGGGAGAGGATTTGGGTCATTTTATATCCACCGGAGAAATCCACTGTGTGGATTGCTGTAGAGATTGTATACTTCATCAGTGAGAGAACAATTTGGCGACCAAAACGCCACACAGCCCTACCAACAAGCAAACTTTGGATTATAATTCTCAGTAGCGTAACGGGGCAAGGTGAGAGGGGCACTGGCCCTGAATAGTAACTTAGAGGGGGTACTGGTATGACCTCCTACCAGGAGTCTTTCCATTGCATGCAGAAACCTGCACAACATGGACATAAGGAGCTGGGCAGGTGCAGCTCGACAAGGTCAGTGCCAGGCCCAGCAGTGTATCTGGTGGGGAAAAGGGGAGTGGAAAGACACACATGGCTTTGCCATGGGAGGGTCAGCTCTGTCCCCAGGGGTGGAGGGTGAACAGGGGACGAGAGCTCTAGGGGTTGCCCTCAGTGCCACTGGCTGACCCTCTTAACTCCTCTTAAGTAAGGACAGCCCAGACAGGAAAGACTCTTTTTCCTCTCCCCTCTTCAACTTCCAGTGGTCAGTATAAGGGCACTAAAAAAGCATTCAGTGCCTCTGGTCTGTCTTTCAGGTCTAAACTTGAATGTCCTAGATGCAGGATAGAAAGATTTTCCCTTTGCTTTTCAGAGGAAGACTGAGAATTATAATCCAAAGTTTGTTTGTTGGTAGGGCTGTGTGGCGTTTTGGTCGCCAATGTGATTTGGAGGAGATTTAGCCCAATTCAGCATCCGAATCTCCAAATCCAAATTGAATCAGGAGACCCATTAAAAGGTTTGAATCAAATCCAAAGCCTCTGAATCCATGCGGAAAAGATTCGGAGATTCGGATTGGCCGGGGAGAGATATGCACAGCCGAGCGGCTGCAGATTTTCCGGTGGCTCTTCTGGCTGTGCCTGCCTCTGCCCTGGTGGGGGAAGCCATGGGAAAAGGCCCCGTGGCTGCTCTGCCTGGCCCCATCCCCCACACAGCCCCAGCCTCCCAGCACTTCCATAGTTGTTCTCTGAGAGAGAGAGACACTATAGAAGACTCTCCAAGATACTATAAGAAGCCAAATCCAGAAAGACTTTTGAAGTAAAGCTCCTGTGAAAGGTGCATGTCATTAGCATTCTTCAACATTTTGTTTTGACAGAATTCAGTAGGTTAGGTCCTGTGTAGATTCAGGGCAGGGTCAGAAAATCTGGGCTGCTAGGAAATAATATAACATTTTGTATTGATTTTTGGATATTGGGTACATGTTTACTTTTATGTTTTATTTGTATAAACTTTGACATGTAGGGCTAAATCCTATCGCATTTCATGTGCCAAAAAATATGTACACAATCAGGTAACTGGAATTTTTTTGACACATGCACACAGCCTGGGATTGTTTTTTGCTACAGAATCATCGTGAGCACATACATGACAGAAATAAAATGGAAGAGGAATGCCATAGTCTAGTGGTTATGACAGTTGCCCAGTAGAGGGAGACCTGAGTTCTCAGTGCCATTGATCTGTGGGTTAGAATCTGCTTTCCCACAAATGACTTGAATCTCCAGCCACAGGCTATGCATTAGCCAGAGTACTCTCCAGCTTGTGGTGAAAATCTGTCCTCTCTAAAGGCCTGGATTTATGTCCAGAAAAATACCCTAATAAAATACTTCAATATGGAGAACTAGAAGAATTCTTTGACACCTCTGCCTCAAGGAATATTTCCACAACCAAAATGAATCCACTTCCAACAACAATTTATCTTTTGACAACATCAAGGAAAGGATCAACCCCCCAAAACTGAAAAATCATCCAATTGGATACCTCAAAATAAACAAAATTCTAACCTTGACTGCTAGATTGGTTTAGGGAAAGAATGAACAACAAAATAATCAACAACACATGCCACCACACAACCTCTCCCTCTCAGAGAGAAAGGCCATAGAACCTCTAATAGCTAACCACTAATTAGTAATAAAACCAGCAGAAAACGAGGAGCTATAGTTATCCTGAACTGTGAAGACTACGTAAAGAAGCCAACAGACAACTCTCTGACACCACCTACTACAAAAAACTAGAGAAGGATCCTACTCCCCTTTTCACTTTGAAACTCAAAACAATAATCAAATCATTTTAATCAGAAATACAAAAAAACCCTTACACACCTTGATTCCTTTACTACCTAACCCAAGAACTTTTTATATACTTCCTAAAATCTACAAACACGGGAAGCCTGGCAGATCTATCATAGTAAGGACCCAAAGATATTACTGAATGTATACACTTCATCTTCACACGCAACAACTTCACTTGCAATAACCAACACCTCCTCCAGACCATGGGCACAGCTGTGGGCACCAAAGTGGCCCCACAGTATGCCAACCTTTTCATAAGCCACCTGGAAGAAGAATTCTGCAAGACTGCACCATCAAACCCTTGCTATACTTAAGATATATCACTGATATCTTAATCATTTGGACTGAAAACCTGCTATCTGATTGATTTCCATCAGAAATTCAACACTCACCACCTCTATCAGACTGTCTCTTGAATACTCCAGCACTAACAATTCCTTTTTAGACAAGATGATCACTATCCAGAATGGTAAAATACATACCATCATATAGAAGAAGCCTGTGGACCAACATACATATTTGCACAGAACCAGCAATCACCCTAAACACACCAAGAAAGCTGTTATATACAGTGAAGCCCTTCGATACCACCATATTTGTACTGATGAGAACACCCGTGATTGTCACCTCACAAATCTCAAAAGAGCCATCACTCCACAAGGACACTCCTCCAGAGAGAGAGATCAGACTTTTGAAAGCACTACCCAAATAACATGTGAAGAATTGCTGCAGTACAGAAGGAAACCCCCCATGAATTGCACACCATTGGTTATGACACATCATCTCTCCCTGGAACCTATACAGAAAATCATCAAACAATTGCAACCCATACTAGAAGACAACTCAATTCTTAAAGAGTTCTTCCCAGAACCACCCATTCTAGTCTTTAAACAATCACTGAACCTTGCCAACCTCATCACCAGAAACAAACTTCCTAAAGCCCGTAACGCACAGAATGGATCCAGACTGTGCCATGACAAAAAATGTAAAACCTGCCAACATATCTCCACCAAACCCCAACAATTGCTACACACTGCAACTGAACCATCAACGTTTCTAGATCTTGCATCTGCACCTCCAGAAATATTATATATCTCATCCAGTGCACCAAATGCCCGGATGGAAAATATGTAGGAGAAACCAAACAACAACTGCAGACCAGAATGAACACACACCAAAAATCCATCAAAGACAAGACTACCCAATTACTTGTGGAGGAACATTTTTCACAAGAAAATCACTCTCTCTCTAGTCTCTCGGTTCTAATCCTCAAGGGGAATTTCTAAATGCCTTTCACAGATGGGCCTGCAAACTTCACTTCATCACCTACTGGATACAAAAAACCATGGACTAAATATAGACATTAAATTTATGACACTTTATAACCTGTCTAACATCTGATTCACCAAGTAACCTCTCTACTTTTTACCAGCTATTATCATTCTCCACCCCCACCCCCATCTCTCACCCATTGACTACCTCAATTTACATTTTTCACTGACTGGCTTTCTTGCATTCATACTGGCATCTGGCTTCTTCACTGTTTCATCCAGGAAGAGCACAGACCAACTGCAGCCTCAGCCTGACAACAGGTATTTGTACCCAGTTTGCAAAGAATAAGTTTTCCAACTCTCTTTGAGTGGTCTAATAAAAGATATTGGGTTTATCCAAAGAAACTTATCTGCCATAAATGCACAAGCACTTTTGGATGAGAAGAACTTAGAATAAAATGTATTTTTGGAATGTTAGGGAACCTCTACAGACCCATTGCATGGCTCTAACTGACTAGCTTAACTGAGGGACCATCCTCTATTTTGCCTAAGTAAGGGAGTATCTTTAAATTGTTACTTTTATTATTATTATTACACAGGTCTCCATTTAAAATTGATCCACTGCGACTTGCAATTATTATTTATTGGCTAAGTGGATAAACAAAACTTGGAAAGTGTCTGTTCCATTGTAAGCACAGGCCCAGGCTAGAATTCAGGGCTGTCTCTTGTCCCTCCAGTTCTTCCATCTAGCACTTGATATTTAGATATATATAAATCTAGAATTTAGATTTTAACTGTCTTATTTCACCAGCTGGCTGCCTGGCCATAACATAGGGCCATTCAAGGATACTTTGTGGGCATAAGTACACCTCAACACACACAACTAATTTGTGAGTTGTGGCTATGTGCCAAAAATTGAAGCTAAGTGACTGTGTGCCTTCTGTGTCAGTACCTAGAGGTAAATAGGATATAGTACAGAAACTCTACAGAGATCCTAGTACTCAAGGAAGCAGAACCCTCCACTTTACTGAAAGTTGTGGAGTCTGTGACTAGGTTGCCAATTGCCAGTAAAAAATCAGGTTAAAATTGACTGTCAGAACATGCCATAAAAAAAAAATAGCCATCAATAAAAACACTAAGCAGTTCCAACAGAATGAACACAGCAGCACCACCTGGTGTCTGAGCAAGAGTGCAGCACTCTTCACGAAGTGTTGTCTCATCTGCATGCTACTGCTGGTATGTCCCAGACTACCTGTAATACTACTGGGTCACAATTAGGCTTCATTGGGGGGCCATGCTGGGATGGTGGTGGAGTAGAGCAGGTGGAAGCAAGTCTATGGAGTGGGCTTGGGGAGAGAAGTATGGTGCATGATGTGGGGTTAAGAGTCCTCTGATGAGGGTGTGGGAATGGGCAGGGGGGCAGCATAGTGTAAAACCATCACTGCAATCAAGCAGGGGTACCAACTCAAGACTCATGTTTTAGCTTTTTAAAAAGTTTTTTTACTTACAACCAAACAGTTGTTTTATGGTTGATGTTAAACCCCTAAATTTGAACCTATCCACTTAACTGGGGCCTGGCATCATGGCAGGGCCTAGCAAAAGACTGCACTTGCATTATGTACAGCATATATCAGTAAAAGAAATTGTCAGTAAAATAAATAAATAAATAAAAGTTTGGATGCCAGTAAAAACCTTGCAAATTGTCAGGATTCCCACCCCCTCCCCCAACCTTTTTTTTTGCAGTTAGTAACCCTGTCTGTGATTATGCCAAAAGGATAAAGAATAAGATGAGGGGAATGGGAACACAAGTTTTTTGTTATCTTAAAGTAGTTTGTAGTTGTGATCTTACAGACAACTTCTACCTCTTACAAGAAGTAAAAGACCTAGTGTTATGCCAGAGAAAAGATTGTATGAGCTCAAGGATCTGGATTTAGAATCTAGGGAAAAAAATCAGAGGGTTCTGTTTCATTTACGGACCATATGGAGCAAAAAAAAATAAAAAAAAAATGCCTGGATTCAGATATTGCTTCTAAAATATCCATTTGTATTGTGGGTAATGGACCAGTTATATTGTGTACTGAACTGGGTGACACATATATGGATGCTAGCTTGTTTTCTGTAATTTTCCTGGATCCATCAGTGATGGCAGTGCTTTACAACTTTTTATATAAAATAAATCATAATGAGATCTATCATTTAGTTTACAAACAACTCAGCATCTTTGCAGTTACCAATATTGGGTCTTGATATCTCAGTAATTATGCACAACGGTGCTTCTTATGACTGAGAATTGGTCTAGTTGTTTGGACTTTTACAAACCTAAATGTATTTCAAAGATAAATATGTAAGGCTGAATTGTGGTGCTCATTGGGATTCTAATGCTAAACAGCACTTCAAAGCCAGAGATAATTCAAGTGTCTTGGGGATGAGAATGATTGCCAGAGGAGAAGTGAGAGGGAACTTCCTAGAGGAAGTTCAAAGGCAGACAGAGTAGTCTCTCTGAACACTAGGAAAGGGAATCTGATGAAACTTTCTATAAATGAGCATTAAACATAATTTAAATAAATATTGGCTGTGATCAAGTTCTTTCAATGAGATTAGCATCACATTCCAGAACAGTGATAAGAATCACAAAGGTGTCATCTATGTTTGATGGTCATGGTGTAGTTCCATTATGGTAAACTCTGAAGTTTACTGTGGAAAATAACTAAAAAATCATCACTTGTACTACTTCAGACCATTCTGATTTCAAACAAATTTCAGGCAGTGGTAGAAATATATAAAATGTAAGTTAATATTTTATAGACAGAGTGAGGGTACATAACATTATGCAGTTCATGTCTCCCTAAGCAGAGAGATAATTAATTTCCTGATGTAAGAGCTAGGAGATTCACATGCATTCTGCATATCCACAAGTCTTTTAGTTTTATGTAAGAATTATTTATTTTGGACTTTTGTTTCCAAATATATGTGGTATTTTGTTTAACACACTATTTACTAAATGTGCTGAAGAGAAGGAACTTGGATAAATGAGTATAAAAGATATTGCGGCAGGAGACCTAAGTACCAATGCTAGTTAAGTCACAAGTGAAATAAGCTTGGTATTCTCATTCTGGTCTCTTACTACTATGTCCATATTGCCAGCTACTAAATATTTGGGCTTGGTTCATCACAATTATCAGTCTTTGTACATGAGAGACCTTGAACAAGATTATTAGGATTGCTTCATGGGCAGAGCTGCACTGGCAAAACTGCAATGTACTTGGAAGTATACACAGCATTTGTCTGGCCCTGTCTTTACTAATCCTTCCTTTCCTGAGCATGACATTTCCTAATGTATTTGAAAGACATGTCTCTATTGCCAAGGATGTTATGAAGGTAGATTCTAAGACCAAATGCATGAAAAATTGTTCCTCTTGTATGCAACATATACTGAAAAACTGCCAAAACGGCCCAAAGAAAGTAAGTAGAATGAGACAAGAAGGAATAATCCCTGTAAAGCTCTTTGCAGTGTGTTCTTTTCAAAGTCTGGCCAAGGATGATAAAACATACAGGCTGATGCCTCCTAGAAAATGTTGAAAAACATTGACTCTAAACCCAGTTCTGTTTGCATATGATATTCTCACCCCCACTTCTCTTTCCTTGATTTTTTTGGGTTTTTTTGTATTTAGAGCATTCGAGTTATAAAGGAATCTTCATTTTCTAAGTATTCATTGCCTGGTATTTCCTAGCTGAAACTGTAATCCTATATGTTCAACATTGCTATTGAAAGGAATGAAACAATAGCTATTAATGGACTAATACTTTTTTGGATTGCCTTTTTAAGATGTAGAGGGTCCAATAGTGTATGCAGATGAATGTGTCAGGGATGAAATTACTTAAAATCAGTGCCTTTCTCCATGGTGATATGGATCTACATTGCCAGGGTGAGCCCCATGTGGAATTTGATTGACCTGTAATTTGGGGTATGCTCATAAAGATTGTTCATAGGAGTCATTGCCAGTACTACTGCATGTATGGGCATGTGTCATGTGAATCAAATAACTCCAGTAGCAGTAGTGGGCCATTTTCCTCAAGCCATGTGAAACCCTGCATTCACTCGTAGCATCGTAGCTGGGCCCAGTCTGCTGGCAAATCAGTCATTGTGCATGTGCCTGTGTGTATATAGGAGGTGGAATCAGGTACATTGAATAAACTTTAATGGCTACCATGAAGGACCACCAATCCCTGTGCTCCTGTGACTTCTGAAGCAGACTTTGTTTTTTAAGTACAAAGTAAAGGTACTGTTATCCTATACTTTTGCAGTAGGGAGTTTGCTGTGCTATTTACCTCCCCTGCAGTTGCACAATGGTCTGGCATAACCTTTGGCTTTTGGCATTTACTTTATTTCCGTTTTCAGTTGCCAGATTTCTATAGAAAACAGCACTACTGTGTGCAGAACTGTATTCATAGAAATGCACGCACATTTTTTCACTTCATCTTACTCCCACTCTTCTTATAAATTTGAATAATACAAAATAATACATTCTTCAGGTACACAGATTCCTTTGTCATACAGTCATAGAGAAGTAGGGCTGGAAGAGACCTCAAGAGGCTAACCAGTCCAAACCCCTGCCTGAGGCAAGATCATCCCATACAACCATAATTCAACCTCTATGTAAAATTATCCTCAACCCTGACACAACATAAGCCTAACAAGCTAACCTGCTACAGGTAAATCAGGGAAACTATGGCAGCTAATGTCCTGCTTCTATAAAACATTGTAATATATGCTCAAGAGGTCCTGGGTAGAGGGCCATGCCCCCGGTTACAGAGGAAGGCAAACGCCCCTCACTGTTCATACCAATCTGACAATGGGATAAAATTCTTTCCTGACCCCAAATATGGCAATTGGTCTGACCCTGAGCAGGGGAATGAGACCCTCTAGCATGAACCTCTGACTTTGATACTAGCAGGAAAATTGGCACAGTCCAATTTAAGTCTCCAGCCTTAGCTGTAGCCAATACCCCATGCCTCTGGGGAGGCTTAAAAACACCCCAACAGGCATAGCAGAAAAAGGGAGCAGGGGGCAGGAACAACCAGCAAAGCCCAGAAGCATGGGAAATATCCATGATAGAAAATAAGCATAGTTCTTAGGCCTGTGCAAAGCGGAAAGTATTTGCTTTGAATTTGGCAATTCAGAGGGACAGCGATTCAATTTGGCTGAATCCGAATCTGAAGATATTCGGTGCCGAATCTTATTTGGTCATAGAATATACAGGCAGGCAATGCTGGTGGGAACAGTCGGATGAGCCCCAACTTTAGCCGGCAGCCCCAGGAGAAGCTGCAACTTGTCCAGCTGTCCCCAGGCTGTCCCCCAACTGGGGCCAGGCAGGCAGTGCTGGCAGCCCCAAGAGAAGCTGTAGGGGCTGGGAGGAATGACTGGGGAACTGAGGAATTGAGCTGGGAGCCAGGGGGAAGCCCGTGTTCATTCCCCCCAGCCCCTGCAGCTTCTCCTGGGGCTGCTGGTTCGAGCTGTGACTTGTCCGGCTGCCCGCCCCCCGGGCAAGGCAGGAAGTGCTGGCAGCCCTGGGAGAACTGGGAACTGGGGAATTGAACCAGGAGATTGGGGGAAGCCCCTGTTCATTCCCCCAGTCCCTGATCATTCCCCCCAGCTCCTGGTTCAATTCCCTAGTTCCCGGTTCAATCTCCCAGCTCCCCAGTCATTTTCCTCAGCCCCCGCAGCTTTTCCTGGGGCTGTCAGCACTGCCTCATCCTGGTGGGGAAGTGGGGGGCAGCTGGGGGAACAGCTGGATGAGCCATGGCTTGAGCCAGCAGCCTCAGAAGAAGCCACAGGGGCTGGGGGGAATCATCAGGGAGCTGGGGGAATGAACAGGGGTTTCCCCCCAGCTCCTGATTTGATTCCATAACTCCAAATCATTCCCCTAGCTTCCCAATCATTCCCCCAGCCACCACAGCTTCTCCCAGGGCTGCCAGCACTGCCTGCCTTGCCCCAACACAGGGGGCAGCCAGAGGAGCAGCCGAACAAGCCGTGGCTTCTCCCAGGGCTGCCGGCTTAAGCTGGGGCTCGTCTGCCAGCACTGCCTAGTGCCTGCCTGTATAGTCTATGGCTGAATCTCCAAATCTCTTTGAATCAATTTGGAGGCTTCTGATTCAATTGGGAGAGATTAATGGTTCTCCTAATTTGATTCAGATTCGGAGATTTGGCTGCCGAATTGAGCCGAATCTCCTCCAAATTGAATTGACTACTGAAGCTTCGCACAGACCTAACAGCTATTCCTAGATCATCCTTAACCAATGACTGTCCAACCTCTTTTTGAAAACCTCCAGTGATGGAGAGTCCACAACTTCCTTAGGCAGTCTAGTCCACTATATCACCATTCTGACAAGGAAGGACTGTCTGAATAGTAGGACTGTGAGAAACATGACCATTTAATTTCAACTTACATTTTGACAGGTCAGTGTTTCATTTCAAGTTTTGTTTCAGTTCAAAAGCACTGTTCCATTTCGTTTCATCAAAACTGTTTTGCTGTTTCAATGCCGTTTTGACTTTTCTCCCATAGGCTATAATGGGGAAGCACAAAACTGCCTATAACTTTGTCATTTTTTGGCAGATTTGGATAAAAGCAGCAGGGATGGTAGCCACATCTAAGGGCATAAAGCCTGCCAAGTTTCAAGGAGATAGGTGCAAGGGTTTCTGGGAAACTGCACCTCAAATTCTTGAAAGCAAAAGTGTCACTTGTAAGGGTGAAGGCACAGGGGATGAAAACTGCAGATATAGTAGCCCCTGCTGAGTCCATGAAGCCTGCCAGCTTTCAAGGAGATAAGTGCAGGGGTTTCTGGGAATCTGAAGCTGCTGACGAGCAAAACTTGTGACGTTTGACTCGTGTGTGTGTGTGTGTGTGTGTGTGTGTGTGTGTGTCTTAAGGTGTGCCATCACTGGCGCTGGGGCTTCTACACAGCATGGCAGTGTGCCCCAATGAGGTCTCCTCCTCCCCTACAACCTCAGTCTGGTCCACCACTTTAAATGACAACAGGTAAAATAACTTAGTGAGGAGCAGCACAGTAGCATCAACAGCATCTCAGGCAGTCAAACTGTGACGGAGCCTTTCTTCCTTCTCCTACAGGAGCTTCTTCTTCAGTGTGTGTGTTAAGGTGCACCCTTACTGTGTCCTTCCCCCTTCTTCCCTCTCCCGCTCCTTACTTTCTGTTTCCCTGCAGACAAGCACAACTTCAGCTTCGAAACTTGAAACATTTCAAAACTTTTGAAATGTTTTGACTGCCCTCATTTTGTTTCGAGGCTGTTTCAAAGCCCTTCATTTCATTTAGATTTCGCTGTTTTGAGTTCAAAATGAGTTGAAACAGCATTGAAATGAAATAGCCAGTGAAATTTTACAAGCCCTACTGGATATCCAGTCTAAATTTACTTTGCTGCAAGTTTAAGCCATTGGTCCACATCCTCCTCTTTGTAGAAAGAGAGAAAAGGTGCTTTCCATCTTCTTTATGGCAGTCCTTCATTTATCTGAAGACTGCTATCATGTTCCCTCGTAAGCACATTTTTTTGCAAACTGAACATGCCTAGCTCCTTCAGCCTCTCCCCAAGGCCTTGCAAGCCCTTGATTTTCTTTCTTGCCCACCTCTCAGCCCTCCCTAACTTCTCCATGTCCTTTAAAAAAGTAGAACTCAGAACTCTGCACATTACTGTAGATGAGGTGTAGCTAGTGCCAAGAAGATTGGCACTATCACTTCCCATGTCTTGTACCTAATGCTTGTATTGCTGCAGCCTAAAATTCACTTTTTGTGCAGCTACATCACATTGAAGACTCATATTGAGTTTGTGGTCTATCAAGAATCCCAAATCCTTTTCCACAGAGCTGCCATCCAGCCAGGTGTCCCCCATTTTTTAAATTTGTGTTTTTGATTATTCCGCTTGAGGTGTAGCATCTTACATTTGTCTGCATTGAACTTCAGTTAGCTATAGCACAACTTTCCAGTCTGTTGAGATCCTTCTAAATTGTGCTCACATCCACTAACAATGTTCACAATCCTTCCCAGTTTTGTGCCATCTGCAAACTTGCTCAAGAAGCTTCCTATGCCTGCATCCAAATTGTTAATAAACATGTTGCAAGGTTCTCCATCTTGGGAGGAAAAACCTGCAGCATCTGTATAGGCTTGGCAGTGCTACGCTGGCTAGCGCTATGAAAGAAAGAGACTTGGGGGTCATCATTGACCACAAAATGAGCCTTCAATGCAATGCTGTGGCTAGTAAAGCGACCAAAACTTTTGCTTGCATCCATAGATGCTTCTCAAACAAATCCCAGTATGTCATTCTCCCCTTGTGCTTGGCCTTGGTGAGGCCACAGCTGGAGTACTGTGTCCAGTTTTGGGCCCCACAATTCAAAAAAGATGTGGAGAAGCTTGAGAGAGTCCAGAGAAGTGCCACGCGCATGATCAGAGGTCAGGAAAACAGACCTTATGATGACAGGCTGAGATCTATGAGGCTCTTTAGCCTGGAAAAACGCAGGCTCAGGGGTGATCTGATGGCCACCTATAAGTTTATCAGGGGTGACCACCAGTATCTGGGGGAACGTTTGTTCACCAGAGCGCCCCAAGGGATGATGAGGTCGAACGGTTATAAAGTACTGCAAGACCGTTTCAGGCTGGACATAAGGAAGAATTTCTTTACTGTCCGAGCCCCCAAGGTCTGGAATAGCCTGCCATCGGAGGTGGTTCAAGCACCTACATTGAACACCTTCAAGAAAAAATTGGGTGCTTATCTTGCTGGGATCCTATGACCCCCGGCTGACTTCCTGTCTTCAGGCGGGGGGCTGGACTCGATGATCTTCTGAGGTCTCTTCCAGCCCTAACATCTATGAAATCTATGAAATGTTGGGCAGTACCAGGCCAAGGACAGATGCCACTCAAAACCTCCTGCCATTCTGATGTGGACCTCTTAATAATTATCCTTGCTTGTGGCTCTTGAGCCAGTTATCTATCCAACTTGCAATAGTTTTATCCAGCCTACATTTCTCCAATTTGTTTATGAAAAGGTCATGTGGGACCTTGTTAAAAGCTTTGCTGAAGTGCAGATCGACTGTATCCACAGCATTCCCTTCATCCACCCAAGTCATTTGTCAAAAAAGGAGATTAGGTTTGTTTGACACAATTTGCTTTTCATAAATCCATGTTGGCTGCTTGTGATCAGCCCTTCCTCCTCCAGATTCTTGCAGATGGCCTTCCTTTTGATATGTTGAAATAACTACCCAGGTACTGAGGTGAGGCTAACTGGTCTGTAGTTCCCCAGGTCTTCCTTCTTGCCTTTTTAAAAGAGGGGGCACTACATTGACCCTTTTCAGTCCTCCCACAATATCATTGCCAAGGGCTCCAAGATTTCCTTTGCCAGTTCCTTCAGGGCAAGATGTAACTCATCTGGCCCTGCTGACTTAAGTTAATTCAGACTCAACAAAAGCTCTCTGACCATCTCTTTTGTTATCTCCTCCCTCAACTTGCCCCCTTCCTTACCCAGATAACTCCTATTAGGTGTCTGATAGCTTAATTTTTTGGGGAAGACCGAAGGAAAAGGAGCTGTTAAGGAGCTCTTTGTATCTTTGGGCTAGGAATTTGCCCTACTTGTTATCAGAGGACCCACAGCTTCCTTGGTCTTTTTTTCTGGTCAGCATACTTAAGAATTTCTTCTTGTCCTTAACTTCCTTTGCCAGGTACAGCTTATTCTTTGTCTTTGTCTTCCTGATTTTTGTCCCTGCAAGTGCTTGCTACTTCCTGGTAGGCTTCCTTGGTGACTTGCCCATTCTTCCATTGCCTGTATGCTTTTCTTTTGTATTTGAGGCATTTTAGAAGCTCCTTGTGCAGTCACATTGGTCTCTTGCTATTCTTCTTGTGCTTCCACCATGTTGGGATAGTTTCTTGTCATATAAATGTACCTAGCAATATGGAATAAAAAGTCAGAAAATACAGTGCACAACCAGGGATGTATTTAAACACAATCTTTTTAATGTTTCCAGAATGCTTTTGATATTCCTTTTTTAAAATTTCTTTTTAACGGAGACCAATAAATCAATCTTTATTTTTTTGGACTGTATTTCGGACACATTAATGCAAGTAATAGATAAAGGATCTCAACTGCGAAAACCAGGAAGTTTAATTAAAAAGGAACCGGTGTTAAAATGAGATCATGCTCAACAGGCAACAAATTAGACATCAGTGATGATCAAGAGAAGCAAATTGTGTTTACAAAGAACAGTAAAATGAAAGAAACAGAAATGGCTTGTGTGAAGGGTAATTTTCAAAGCTTTCTTAAAAAAAGTTTTTAAAAATCTTTTTTTTTCCTTGATGTTTACAATTTTCAGAATGACTGTAAGCCAGTCATCACAGAACTTCTCTGGGAAGAAAAATCTGAGGTTCTAGTCCCTGCACATCCACTTTCTCCTTTAGTTATGTATTCAAAATAAAGCTGCTATGACTGGGTTTTGTGAGGACCATGATTGTGTCTGTGTATTCTAAGTGTACCTAGAGATTATCTGCCGCATCAGGCCCACTGTCCTTCCTGCATCTAGCTGCTGCAGTAAAATAGACAGGCCCTCAGATGATACGGGCACCATTTTACATACTTTCTAAACTGCAAACAAGGCTAAGGTAGGAGCTAAGTATCTAGCAGTTGTGGCTGGGACAGCTCTGAGCATGTACAGGAAAAGAACTGTAAGTACCTAGGAAACTTTCAGGCCATACAGGAAGGTGTTTAATCACCTCCAAGGACAGATGGTTGCAGCATTTGGCACTTAAGTACCTAAATCCTATTTTAGATGCTCAAATCCTTTTATTTGGATCTAATTTTAAGTCATTTAAGCTCTCTCTGTACATAGTCCTCAATCTTATAAAACATGAGTTTTGCAAATGTTAACGGTTATTTTCTTTTCTGGTGTGTTGTTGTGAAGAATCATTTGTGACCAACTTAAAATTTACAGCACTGCTTATATAACTGACAGATGATTAATTAACTTTTTTAGTAATGCGGTTTGGTGGCACTGAGATTATGATTCCTGGGTAGAACCAGATGGAAAAAAATTGCCATCAGTTCTATCAAAATTGAAACACTCTTCAAAATCCTACCAATTTCATCAGCACATTCATTTTGGCAAAAGGGGGGGGGGGGGTGTAAGTTCTGACATATCAACAAAGCTCCAGACTTCAGACTGAAGTGTTTCTATTTGTGTTTTGCTTATTATTATTCTTTTAAATTTTTTTTTTACCCTTTCTGTATAACAACGAAACAATGGAAAATCTGCATGCTGGGCTATGGGTCTTTGATAACCAGGAGCTCCCTAATCATATTGCTTCTCATGGACTTGGCGTATTTAGAACTTTTATTACTAATGTATGACCAGGTATCAGGATCCATCTTCAAATGAACAGAGTGAGGCAACCTTAGATGTGTTTGAGGCAGAGGTGTAACAAATCAGTTAGGAGCCTGGGGCAGGTATGATAAACAGGACAAGTTGGCACCCAGGACTGCTCTCACAGTCACCCCATCCTAGTTATGTTAATTGCTCAGCATCAGTTGTTTTCATCTTATTTTTAGTTCTGTTTTATTTCCAAGTATATAAAACAGTTGTTATGGCTCTTACTTCCCACCGTATATAAGCATCCATAGAAGTTAATTAGAATATAGTGTACGTATAACCTATGCATTTTCACTTATGAAATTTAATTTTTACCTTTTTCTTTTCTACTGTTCTATTAGTACAAAGCCTACCAAGAACGTGACAAATTTTCTGTTTTGATCTGCTCTGATCTGGTGTTTTGTGCTGATATGTGATTCTAAATTTGTCACTTATTAAAGCATCCAATATTGAGGTCTCTATTTTGCCTAACACCAAACAGAAATGCTATTTAAGTTTTATACAGCCAAAACAAAAACCTATAACAGTTATGCAAATATTTTAAATCCTGCAAGGTTCTTTGGGTAAATGTGATATCTTTTATTAGACCAGCTAAATAGTTGGAAATATTCTTTGCATTTTATTATTTTTTAACTATTTATTAGTTCAGTCATTTAACATTTAATACCCTGTCCTTTTTCACTAAATTGTGTTTGACCATTTTCTAAAAATACTTTACACTTGAAATAATGTCATCTTTAACCCTTGCTAATATTATAAAAGCCATAATTAAAATAGCATTCATAATAGGTAGAGATGTACTCAAATTGTGGAGTCCAGGGCCAAATTTTGTGGAGTTGCTGCAGCCCTGGGCTACAGTTTCATTGGCAGATCATAGCTGCCCCCTCCCTCCCAACCTCAGATTGGCTGGGGTGGCCGGCAGACACGTGGACAGCCACTGCCCCTTGGCCCAGCTTGGCCCTGCTCCCTGCCCGCCCTGGCCTGCACAGCAGGAGTGGGGCAGGAAATAAGTTCTCTGGCCCCATTCAGGTGTGAGGATGGGGCACTGCCAGGCCATGCTGCCCCCTTACTCCCCCCCGGCCAGGCCACATTCCCTCCAAACCCTGGCCCAGCTCTGCTCCCCCTGGCCCAGCCCTACTCGCCTTGCTGTGTTCTGGCTACGTTGACTCCCCATCTGTCCCTAGCCCAGTGCAAGTGCAGGAACAATAGCTATAGCCACCCCACTGCCCCCCAGCCAGGTCACTTTGTCCCCCTGCTGCTGCCTGGCTTTGATCCCCTGCCCCCCAGCACCTGCTATACCCACTTATTGCAGGAAGGACCCAGATGGGTTTGGAGGCTGTGGCTACAGGGAAAAATCAGCAGGGCTGGGCCTCCGGAAATTGCAAAATTACAATTTCGGTACATACCTCATACTAGTCAAAGTATCCTGGAGAATATTCAAAACACGTAATCAGATGTAGGTACTATTGGGCAAATATAACAACAATACAGGTTCCCCCTCGCTTTATGTTGTACATGCATTCCTTGAAAATGGTGCATAACTCGAACTGACATAAAGGGAACCCACTTTACAATGTAACAAATAGGGATATGTTCCAAGAGCTCGACTGTACTGAGCTCCAGACCTATTTCTACCACTTTTACAAGACAACTTTGGTACTCGCCAACAGCAGACAGAACGCACAATCACAGAGCACTATCATAATGGGGATGGCAATTGCAGAAACGCATGTCACAGACAATGAGCAAGGGGCACAGATCCACATAGAAGATTACATTTTGCTGTGCTCACTCCCACAATGCACTGCACAAAGCAGTTGACTGCAGGCGTCCACCAAACCGATTACATAAGAGTGAATTTGCCTCGCATATAACAAAATTTTGGTATAAAAAAAGTCACTGCATAAGAGTCAGTTCACACATACAGAACCCGCTTAAAGTGAGGGAAACCTGTAGTGATATAAGTCTTTGAATGTAATTCCCAGAAATGGTTACTGAAATTAAAAGTAAACTCCTGAGACAATGTAGCAAAATAACTTTATTTGTGAGTGTACAGAGACTGTCAGGCGGACAGGAATCAGCCCCTAATACCTTATTGTTGGAGGCAGCCCCCTACAACTGTGTGGAACCCAGAGACTTCAGTAGGGCTCTGCATTTGTGTAAGGTTTTGGGCACAGACATTTTGGAGACCTTTTGTTTCAAAAGGACAGCAGCTATTATGTTCTCATTGTTATGTTTGAAGGAGTCGAGAACAATTCAGATGTAGCAAAACCACTCCAATTTCAACTCTCCTCCATCTAGGTTCAAGGTTGAATAGTTCTGCTACATTTAAATAATTTGTAGCTCATTCACATCTAACAGTGGGAACATACCAGCTGCTGCCCTTTGAAACATTCCTGCATCCAGACCTTAGGGGTCTGTTTCAATAGACCTGTTTGTTGGACTGAGGATCCAGTCTATAAAGATCAGTCCTTTCTAAATCTATTCAGTTCATCTCTTAGGGATATACATGCTAATTTTGAAATGGAGTCAACTAGCAGAAAAGAAATGAGGTCTAAATTGAACACGTGAAATTCAGTTGTTACTTTCTCCTGATGAGAGAATAATCTCCTGCATCATATTACTCATAGGCTGAAGGCATTGTATATGCAATTATGGTGATGTTACCCAAGATAATGTCAGTGTATGCAAGCTATTTTTTTTCCTCAGCTGAACATCTGAAAGTTTTTCAACTTGTTGTTCCTAGAATTCATTAGCCAGTAGTTCTTACACCCTTAGGGTTTTCAAAATGAAGGAAAGAAAAGCAATTAATAGTGATATGACATAGTCAGCAGCTCTCCACAGCCAAGCTCTTTACGCAGGAGAAAATTTCCTGGCACATCTGTTAACTGCTGTCAGACACATGATGAGAAATTGCCCCTGGCTATTAAAATGTATTTATTAACTTTTGTGACCCTGTTATGCATAATTATTACAACATAAGTATCAATTAAAAATGTAGCCCTGTTAATTGTGTTTCTTTAGTTTAAGGCAATGCCTTCTCCGTTGTGGACAGAATGGATAATGCATTCACCTGATAAGGACAGAGTTGCAGCTTTCTACTCCAAGCACTATTTTCAGTTAATCAAAATTTTCATTTTCAGCCAACATGCTTTCAAAGTTCAAGCACATTTTGTTCAACTGTTTTTGAATTATTGGAACATAGACGACTCTTAGAATTTTTTACATTTACATAACTTGGAAAAAAATAAAGCTAGACAGCCAGATTCTCTGGAGTAAATTGGCCAAGTATCATTAGTTCTAACTCAGAAATATCAAAGACATTTTGTTTTATGGATCCCACTGAGACTGAAGAAGTAACAGCATGATGGTGTTACGTTTTTAATGAACAAAGTGCAACATTCTGGGTTTTTGTTGTTGTTTGTTTGGTTTTTTGGTTGGATTATTTTTGTTTAAGGAAAACAAGAACAAAAATGAAAAGTGTGTCTCAGAGAGGGGATGGGTTTTTGGTTGTAGTCATGTTAGTCTAAGGACATAGGCAGGCAAAGTTCTTTTGGGTAGATGAGATATCTTTTATTAGACCAACTAAGTAGTTGGAAAAAGGTTCTTAGCAAGCTTTCAGGCACAATCACCCTTCTTCAGTCTCTGCCGGTCTGATACTCCAAATGAGAGAAGCTAAAAGTGTGGCAGGATGTCAATGAGAATGCAAACAGGTAGAAATTAGAAAGACAAAAGGTAAAGCAGAGAAGGGAGAGGGAAGGGAACAGGGGTAAACAAAGCGAAAGGGAGATATTACAGTGATAGAATACAAGGTGAAAAAGAGGCTGTCAGTGAAAAAGGAAATAGTTGGAGATCAGGAAAACAGGAATGAGAGAAGTCCGAAGAGTGAGAGGATGTAGTGAAAATATAAATAGGTATAAAAGGAAACACAAAAGGTAAAGCAAGGGAGGGAGGGGGAAGAAAGCAGGGGAAAAATAAAGGCCAAAGGGAAACACAATAGTGGTAATAATACAAGGTAAGAAATAGGCTCTCAATGAAAAAGGATATAGTAGGAAATCAGGGAGACACAGGGCAGAAAAGAAAGGGAGGGGAAGAGAGAAAAGGTGGGGGGAAAGAAGAATGGAGGAGTATTTAAAGAAAAGGACTTAGAGCATTCATACTTTCCACTTTAAAAAAAAGTGGATTATCAGTTGTTACAGGATGTTGAATACTCAGGTGAAATTCTGGCCCTGTTGAAACCACTGGCAACACTACTGTTAACATCAGTTCATTCAGGATTTAATCCTAAGGCCTTTCTTATGGATACAAGGCTTAACTATGTAAGTGCAATGAAGATAAAGAAGAAACCGGGACTTCTTTATTAGAGACAGGCAGTTACAGCATTAGAGACATAGACAGAAGTTACAGAAAACACTGTTTTGAAATGTCTTCTTCTGACCCCTGATGCAGCGATTTTTAAAGCAGTCTGCAGTCATGCACTTGAGTTTGGTCATTCCTGTAAACTGTTTTGTGTGGCCAGACTGGGGTTTGAAGCATCCCTGAATAATCATATCAAACATTTGTAAACATATCAAAGCCTTAAGATTGTTCAAGCTGCAGTCAGATTGTGTTTGTTATTGCTGTTTGTAGTTTAGGAGGTGGAAGGATGCTTCTTTAATATGTTGTAGTATAAGAAGGCTCAGCCCTGACTGCACCCCAAACACATGTATGTGGGGCACAGCTGGGGATGAATCTCACAGCTGGGGCACCCCTGTGGCTAGGAGATTGCAGCAGCTGGCATCTCCCACCTGTGGGGCCACAGGCTACACATGCAAATTAAAGCTTCATAGAAACCAGCTATAAAGTTATTATATATTTTGAGCGATAATTTTATATCTTGTTAGACATTTTTAAGGCACCATAGCTAATTTTCACATGTAGCCAGTTTAAATTAATTGCACATATAATCCGGTAATTGTACAATAAATGTAATGCATAGTGGGGGCCTAAGTGCAGTCTTGTTTCATCTTGCTGGGGGTTTCTGGAAACCTGTCAATGAGCCTATTTTTGTAACATGCTAGTGGTCATCTTATGATGTCTAAATCATCTATCCAATGAATATTGAATGCAAAATGAATATACAGGAGGACCTTGTAGCAGGGCCCCCTAACCCCTACTACTTGAGAGGTAGGAAAATAGCATTGCAGAGCTGCAGTTAAGTAGGCAGCTAGGCAGAAGCCAGCTGCAGAAAGAAGAGCAGCTGGGGAAAACCCTTAGGAGTAAAGGGCAGCAAGGGAGGGAGCAGTGGCTATAGCTCAGTTGGTTAATACCTGAGAGCAAGCAGGGTACTGGGCTAATTAGGAATCCCTGGCCAAGGAGAAGGCCGCGGTAAAGGGGGTGGAGCCCAGCATATTAAAAGTCTGGCTCGTCAACCGGAGACCTCAGTCTGGCTCTGATTTCTACAGAAAGCAGAACTCTTTCTGGCCTGGGTAGCAACAGAAGGGAACCCAGGCAGCACTGGGACCCAGGGAAGCTGTGACAGCCAGCAGGTATAGGGTAGAAGTGAATGGGACCCTGGAAGACCCAGGCATGGGTTTAGGAGGCCACTAGTTAACATAGACATACCAGAGCCTGGGTGTGGCTGATAGGGATGGATAGGAGACCACAGTGGTACACCAGGGGCACCCAGCATAGAGTCCTTCCAGGGTCTGGGACCTGGTGGGCTGTGGGGCAGAAGCCCAAACGCTTTAGAATCAGGAAACAGCAGACAAGCAGAGTCAGGTGGTTCAGGAGGCTGAGTTCAGTTAAACGGTCAGGGGCTGACCTTAGAGTGGCCTTGCCCTAGGTCAGTGAAGCCAAGAGGTGCTGGGCTGAACTGAGAGTGGCCTTGCCCTGGGTCAGGGAAGCTGAGGGGCCTGGCCAGAACTATGAACAGCATGGGGCTATGAGAGATTTTGATCAATGTTGCATGGACTAGGGATTCTAGGGAGCTGAGATGAGGCACAAGACAGGGCTGAGGGACCTGGAAACCTGAGATACAGAGAGGGCTGAGGCCAAGAGAGCCAGAAGCATACATCCAGAATAAAGAGGTCTAAAGACAGGAGGCTCAGGCCTCTACAGCAGGACTTAACTGTGGACAGAATAACATCTGTAAGGCATGGACATAGATGTAGGGAGAGGATGGAGGCTACACATTTATCTCTTAAGGTGATTAAGGCCAGTGGGGCTGGAGCCTCAAGGCTGAGAGTCTGTGGGTGGCAAGGCTAGAACCCAGTTAGGTGGCACAAGTTGAGCTCAAGTGAAGGACTTAGTATAGAGAAAGAGCACCCAGAGCTCACCAGCCTCTGAGGACAGCCTCCCCTTATCATCTTTAACATCAAGGCACAGAGGCTGGGAGTTTGGCATGGGAGCTGAACATAATTAAGGTACAGAGATGCTGACTTCATTTTTTGCTGGTGGGTGCTTGCAGGGAAACCCCCCCCCCAAACAAACAAAGAAACAAACAAACAAACAGAGCTTTACTTTTAACTTGGCATGTTCCTGTGCCAAGTCCTGTGCATGCCTAGAACAGGCAGCACGTTACTTCAACCCAGCTCTGCAGCATCTGCAAAGATCAGGTGCTTTAGTGCGGCTTTTTTTGGTGCTTTTATCTAATAGTTGATTGCATAAGCTTTAACTAAAAGTGCCAAGAAGCTCCTCTGAAGTGCCTGATCTTACAGATGTTGCAGAGTCGGGTTGAAGTAAAGTGCTGCTGCTTTCGGTAAATCACTTGTTTTGTTGTTGTTGGTTTTTTTTGTTTTTTGTTGTTTTTTTGTTATTTTGGGGGGGCGGGGTTGCTTGTTGTTGTTGTTGTTGTTTAAACATCTGCAGGTGTGGCTCCGTGGGTGCTGAGAACCTGTTAATTTTTTTAGGTGGTGCTTGAGCCCTGGAGCACCCACAGAGTTGGCACCTATGTTCAAGTAGCCACTAGGTAGCCACTAGGGGGCATAATTAGTTGCCCCTAGGGAGCATCTTGTTACAGAACTACCACCAGAATCTAGGCTCCCCCTTCTCAGGGGTATGCCCAACTTACTAGGTAGAATCAGCTTCCCTCTTATTTGCTTGTTTTCTACCAAGTGAGCCAGTTTCACCCTCCATCCCTTCTGTTGAAGGATACCGTCAACACTGTTTAACCCATAGCTTTGTCATTACAGTGGCTCTAAATGGGTAAAGTGGGCGAGTATGGCCTAGAACCCACTTCATAGGTAAGCACCGTAACTCCTCAGTATTAGACAAAAGGTGGATGGAAACCCACCCCTTCCTCCAGCATACAGGACATGTATTCTCAGGGGCAAAATAGTATTCTGAGAGGACAAAGCATTTAATGTACAGTGCTAAATTCAGACACAAAACTGTGCATCGTTTCCTTTGGGTGTAGATGACTCCCTACATGCTATGGATTGAGCTACCCTTTACCAGAGTGAACAAAGTAGATTAGAATGGCATAATCTTCTAGGGGCATGTTATACTGCCACTGTGTTAACAGTTGAACTATATACCTTCCCTGGGTGGAACTGAAGAGAGGGGAAAGAAAAGTTGATATCAGTAAATGATAGCAAAGAGAAAGCAAGAACAAGTCTACTGGGAGTGATCTTATCAGTGTCAATAAAGAACAAGAAAATATAATGGGCATTAGTTTCTCTTGTGCATATTGCTAAACACAGTGAATTCTCTGATCTGCAAGGCTAAACTTTTGATTTTTTGTTTTAAGGAATATACAGGGATTGGTAAAACAGAAAATGTAGAAGTACATTATTGCTTTAAATTTTAAGGAGTTTATTTTTGTGCCTGCAGGATAAAGGGCTTTAAGAAAGCAGGAGATCAGGAGTTTGATTTAGTTTCAGCTATGATTTATGCTTCTTGCAACAAGATGTGCTAAAATGTCTCTGTTAATAGGTTTTCATTTTGTGGATGTTGGAAGTTGTGTTTCTGGATTTTGCAGAAGATGCTGTTCAGTTGCTGTTTCTCCAGGATGCATTACAATTATTTTTTAACTTCTCTTTATAAAGCAAAAGCATAACAATTTCAAAACTGTCAATTCTGAAGCTTTTTTTGGGGGGAGGGGGGTCTTGTGTTACTGCATTTCATTCATTAGTTAGAGTGTAGAAACACAGGGTATGTCTACATATGCAATTAATGCAAAGCAATAAACTGGAGCATTTTGAGCTGGAGTAAACTACTTCCAAGCAAAGTGTTTACATGTGCACCCAGGACAGCAGCAATTTGAGTCGGTCCAGAGTAAATGGACATGGAAGGGCAGGGGGGCAGGGGCACCGGGGACCAGCCTGGAAGGCAGAGGTGCTGGCTGGGGCATAAAAGTGTGGAGCTGTGTGGCTAGGCAGCAAGCAGGAGTATGGTCCCTGGCTGGCTGGGCTGATTTAGTTGCTGTTTGTCTGGTGAATTGGGCTGAGGTTGTTGGGGAAGGAAGAGGCCTCATTGGGGTCCCACGACAGTGTGGAGACCCCAGCGCCAGAGAAGAGTGGGGTGATCAGAGGGCTGCGGAGAGCCCAGAGCCAGTGGGCCAGTGTGGGATGCAGAGACAGGGCTGCAGAAAGCCAAGTGAGGACAAGGGGCTGAGTTATAGCAAGAACCAAAAGAGACAACGTCAATACCATCTGCAAAGCTTGGGGCATGGTAAAAGGGAAGTTTGGAGCCACTCATCTAGCCCGTAAGGCTGAGGATGTCCCGCAAATTATCCATTTTGAAGTGGGATGCCAAGGGGTCTAAGAACCCACAGGGTTCAGAGGGGTCCAGCAAGACCGTGTCCAGACAATAAGATCAAGGGCAGTCTCCCTATATTAAAAATACCAGCAAGACGTGGCGGGTGAGAAAGAGGGTGCCTGTTGGGCAAGATTGGCACAGTCAAGGAGCCCTAGGGGTATCACAGCCATCCCTAGGGCCCCCATCCCATGACAATCATATTAAACTACCCCAGCCTAGAATAGTACTGGACCCTAAAGTACTATCTAACTGTGGTGTTAATTAGTATACTGCACCCTAATACTGTCACATGTGTATATGGTAACTCTTTACTCTGCAGATAATTAGTCTATTCCACAGCTGGCACGTGTACATTCGGCCACAGTAAAATGTTTGCTGCCAAAACTTTACAACCTAATTTGTCTCATTCTGACATGTAGAAAGTCTTTTTTTTTTTGACACACATGAGAGATGGTCAGATCCTCTTACCCAGGTGATTGTGAACAAATCTGCTTAGCTGCTTCAACTGAGTACCATTCTTTCTGGCAGAATTTTAGAATCACTGCCAGTTCAAAAATCTTTGAGCACAGAAACCAATGGAAAGATTCAAAACTAAGACACTATGTTGAAAAGGTTATTTTATGTTGAGCATCACTTTCTTCAGAGCCTTCTCTGCAGTTTTGATGTAGCTCCAAATTCTCTTTGTTTTGGCAGGGTTATCCCATGCTATGAATCACAAACAGATGGGTTTCTGTTGAGAGATGCAAGGCAAGAGAAGCGTGCCTGCTGGGATAAAGCACAGTCAGAAGTTCACTCTGAAAGACAGGCCTAAGAGTTGACTGAAAGATGAGATATGTTGAAGATAGTCATTGTGGAATTCATGAGGAGGAGATGAGAGAAGGTGAGCATAGACTGCTCCTCAAATGACACCTTTAAAATAGAGTACTTGACAAAAATATTGAGTCAGAGTGCGAGAAAGCTTAGACTTGTAATGTGAAATGACAGAAGAAACACAGAAGGTAATTCTGAATCTCCTTATGATACCTTTCATTGTTTACATATAACTATTTATATCAGCTGAAATTTCTAGTCACTAAACACATTTAGGACATGTTTGATATTGCGTGTCTGTATTTAATTAAGATTATACTTGTGAGAAATGTGTGTGCACTTGTGTTTTTTTTTGTGAACATATACATTTTTTTTTCCCTAAAGTAGAAAGCACAATTTTAATTAGGTCTTTTTAAGGAAATGTCCCTAGAGCTAAACATCTTTTATAGGCAAATTGTGCCGATTTTGCAAACCTATTTCATATTCACAACGGAAAAAAAAATCTTTTCAGAAAGCGATTGTCTAATTAAAGATCTACTTTTATCAATTGTGTCTTAGAATCCACTTGAGCCTTCCGAGTTTAAATCAAGCACTTGAATTTTAAAACTCGTGGATTATTGCTTTGAGCAGCAGGGATCAAAGGAGTAATACCACCATTAAATCTCATGGTACTTCCTTGTCTTTCAAATCATCGATAAGGAGTATTTTAGTTTTTCATTTAAATTAGCTATTTCTATTAAACTAGTCTTCATTCAATATGGTTCTTTTGGGGAGGGTAGACCAGTTTGAGAGGAATGTATTGTCTGATTGTTTTGAACAGTCTTTTACAAGTGCTGATCAGCAAGAAAATTATTGAAACTTATTGAATCTAATACAATTTTGAAATAGACTGAATACAGCATATTTGTAAGCTGCTTCCAATAATGCAATATATATACTTTGTTTTATGCAGGATCTTTGGCTGATTTTTAAATTGTGTTGTCAGGCAATTTATAAATGCATACACTTTATTTACCCAGAGAGACAGTAAGTATATAGGTGCAGGCTTCTGTAGAGTTAGCTGTGGACTAAGAACCTAGGGCCAAATTCATCTAAGGTGTGTACATGTGGTCCCGGGTGGGCAGGGGGGAGGGAGGGTGTGTGTTTTAATTAGAGCAGCTTTCAGGAGCTTCTCTTGTATCCAGTGTCCTGCATTGCAAAATGGCAGCAGGGTGTTTTAACTAAAGCTTGTTTGATGGGCTTTAATTAAAGCACCCCTGTAGCTATTTTCAAATGTAGGGATGCTGAATACATGAGACTCTGCAGCACACTGCAGAGTTCTAATTAAAATGCTCCAGCAGACTTGATTTAATCAAATCTGCTCTGACACAGTCTAGTCAGAATGCATTGGAGCACGTGTAAAAGCACCCTTTGTGCTTAACATCACAGATTTACCTCCAAAACTGAGCTGCCCTTGGGGCTATCATCTAGCATGCTTGGATATTCTCCCAGATTTACTCCTGTGGTGTTTAGTGTCTTAGTTGTAGCTAGCATTAAGCAGGGTTTAGTTTTGACATTTTCATACCTGTATTATAGTATTTGATATAAATGTACTTTTGTAATTTCATAATGTAACTGGAAGATAATCAAATGAGGTATTTAGTGTGGACTCAAGGCACTGTCTGCCTGTAGTGGAGAAATCAACTCCTCTATAAGAAGGAGCCTGAAAAAGGGACTTTGATCCCAAAAGCTTGCAGAGAAGGACAGTTTTCTTGCCATTTTCCAGTTGGTCTAATAAAAGGTATCATTTTGGAACCAAGAGTTCTAGTTTTCTGTTCGTCTTTTTTGTCTCAGACCAACACAGCTACCAAGTACATCCCTTAAACATGGAAGATGCCAAATATTAGCCGATTTTGAATTTTAAACTTCATTGCAGAACAACAAGGACTTTTTTTTACCTCCCTGAGTGCCATCTGACACCTCCAGGGAAGGAATTCTATTTCATCAACACATCAAAGAGCTCCTCAACACAGCTCACAAAGACACTCTCATGGACCCAGAGGGGCAGCCTTCCATCTTCAGCTCCCTCTGTGCAAAAATGAAGTTTATTTCCTACCTATGGGGACTTTTTACCATCTTGTACCATCTACACTTTTCCCACAGCCTGACGAAGGGACTTTGATCCTGCAAGCTTGCAGAAAAGGACAGTTTTCTTGCCATTTTCCAGTTGGTCTAATAAAAGGTATCATTTTGGAACCAAGAGTTCTAGTTTTTGTATGTCTCTATAAGAAAGGCATCTAAGAGAAATAGCTCTGCAGCTAGAGGAATTACAGGTGTAGCAGCCTTTAAAAAAATGGACCCACCTGAACAGAATGGGAAGGGCTGCCTGGCAGAGAGACAGAGTTTGTCCCAGAGGGGACAGTGTAGGCTCTGAGGGCAAGTGAAGCTGTTTTGGAAGCAGCCCTGTTGGAAATGGGAGGGGTGATGTAATCCCAGCAAAGTTTTGAAAGAGAGCCGTTAGCAAAAGCCCAGGAAGGGCCCTTCTCAGTCATTTTGAGGAAGTGCTTGCCCAGAGAAGTAGGGAAGTTATGATTAGTTTGCAATATTACAACTGCTTCTAGCAAATTTTCCATCACCAAGAGATGCGCTTCAAAATTTGAGCCACAAACCTGTTCATGGGAGACACCCAGAGCTCCAAGATTTTCCCCACTGTACCATTGCCAAACCATGTAGTTTCTTATCTTCTTCTCCAGTTACATCCTAGCCCTCCTGAGAAAGTCTTGCCAACATTTTTAGAAATCAGCCTTTCTGATTCAACCAGCCCTGGCTGCTGAGCCTCAGAGACTTCGCCAGATTGGGAAAATCCAGAAGACACTGATTCTATCTTTGCTAGACTACAAAAAGCCTTCAAAGCCAGCACCACTTCCCCTATTAGCATTTTCCTAATTGTTCAGGAGTAGGGTTAACATATTTCCCCTTCCAATAAAGGGCACCTCTGTCAGAGAGACACTTCAGTCTCAACTCACAGTCCCCTGGTCCTGCCAGTGCCCTTCACTCCCAACCTGCGACTCCCTGTCTTTGCTGCTGTCTCTCACTCCTGACCTGCAGACCCCTGGCTCTGCAGGTTCCCCTACTTCCAATCCAAAGCCCCTCACTCCCCAGGGCTATGCTGGTGACCCTCAGTCTGAACCTGCAGTCCCTGGCCCTGCCAGTGCTCCTCACTCCTGACCCTTAGTTCTCTGACTGAGAAGGAAGACTCTCAGGAAATGGCTGATTGACATGTGCTTACATCAAAACTTCTGCAAATGGGTCCCCTTCAAGACCATCAGTGGACCTCTTAGGCCACTTGTACACATGATGGGGGTGTAATTCCCCCAGATTGAAATGGTGGGCTTTTAATTATGACAAAAACTCACCATTTCAATTTAGGGACTTCCATCACTGTTATGGTGAGGGGCCTGATCCTTTCCTTTTTTTTGGTGGAGCATGCCCATGGCCTGGGGGTGAGCTGCCAGAGGGCCCTGAGCAGCAGGAGGGCCCTGGTCCTTCCCTCCACAGTAGTAGCACCCATTGGGGCATCCCACCCAGGCAGCCCCAGGGGGTGCCGCCACCATGGAGGGAAAGATCAGGGCCACCAGCAGCTTTCCCCCTGGCCACAGGTAGGCTCTGCTGGGGAAAAAAAAAAGGATTGGGCCCCCCACCAAGGTTTCCAGTGCCTTGTACCCCGTCCTTGCTACCTGGGACTGCCGGGAACAGACTGGCTTGCCCCGGGGTAATGCAGAAAAACAGCAGGAAGGCAGCTGGGTGTGCTGGGGGTCAGAGAAGGCACCTGGGGTGAGGTGCTGGAAGCCCCCCAAGCCCAAGCTTCCCCAAGCTCACCTGGGCTTCCAGTGCCTCATGCACCATCCCTACCACCTTCTCCAGCTGCCTCAGAGGCAAGCTGGGTGTGCTGGCAGCTGGACAAGGCAGTGGGGATTGTGCACTGGGTGCTGGAAGCTTGAGAGGGCTCGGCACTGATGACATGTAGGGATTGCACACAGGTGCACGTGCACCACCTGAGAGAAGTGCTGCTGACGCTGTCGGTAGCGTCTACAGGTTGTCGCTCCTCACCCCCCACCTCCTCACTGCCAATACCACCGGCGGTGTCTGCAGGAGCTCCCCTATCACTGCTGGCTGCTACCGATGGTGTCTGCAGGTGGTCACTGAGTACCAGTCGGCACTCGCCATGCCTGTGCCTCCCCCCTCCCCCCCCCCGAGCTGCGGGCAGTCATTGTGCCCCCACAGCCTTTGGGGGCACGTGTTGTTCATGCGGCTCAGGGATGGTTATATTGCTGCAATTTTTTGGTAGCAAACTAAAATACATTGGTCACTTACATTGCAATATGCCAACGCATGTGTACAGTGTGAAAAAATTAAATTGCAATTTTCTGCCACACTATAAAAGGTAATTAAATTGCTAAAAAGGGCGATTTCATCACATTTATAAATGCCCTTAGAGTAGAGCCTTTGAGGTAGGAATTGAAGAGATCACTGTCACTTTATCCTAAGGTAAATCTTCCCAAATCCCAGAGCACAGCTGTCTTCACAGATGCATATCTAATTGCATCCCCTTTTCTGGCAGGGATGAATATGGCCTGTGATGTGTCAAACAAACAAACAAACAAACAAACAGCTGTGTGAATGTTACTTATGTATTCATGAAAAGTCATTAGGGTTGTATTTCAAATTAAAGGTGAGGTAGTGAGACAAACATGCTTTCTTTCTGCTCTTTGTAAGTATTGTCATCGTCATGTCTCAGGTCCTTATCAAAAATTAGATTTTTTTCCAGAATTGTGCACAAGCAATGACTATTTCTGTTGCTGCAGCAAAGTCCTCCATTGTACAGGTCTCCCCAAGGAATCAGCAAATGAGCAGGTGCTCCATGGTCTGCACTTCACTGTACTTGCATGTATTTGCACTCTCATTTTAATGTGACCCCTATGGCTTGGACGTATAAAGGGCCTTCTTTTCCTTTCACTTGGTTTTCCTGGGGAAGAATGAACACAAAACTTCTTTGACTGCATACTTTATTTGCCCAAATTCCCTGATGTTCAGGAATTGCACAGGGAATTAACTTTCCACCATTATCCATAGATAGATGGGAGGTGATAGGGCTTAATTTGCAAAAGTGTTCCACGTAGAATTCTCTACTTTCACTTCAGGAATTACCATGGCTTTACTCAAACTCAAGGGTTTTATTTCCTATGGGTCCAGTGGCCTGTGGGTCCTGTTATTTTAGGATGGTTCTATAAGAGATGATGTAGAATTAGCTCTTTGACTAAAGGCCAACACAGGTTGTTCTTTGCTGAAGATGCAGAAGACGGCAGTGGGGAGGTAAGTGAATACAAATAAGCTTCCTCCTGTCTAACATAAGGGTCCTCTTATACCTTGCATTTTGAGCTTCACAAGTGTTGATCAGTGTTAGTGCTAATTTGGAGCAGTCAAAACCTTAGGGTGCCTATACACAAGCAGCAAGGCTGCTCCGACATGCTGTAATTACAGCGTGTCGGAGCAGGCTCTATTAATCGAGTCTGCTGGAATGTGGTAATTACTATGCTCCAGCAGACTCCAGAGTCTCATGTATCAACATCCCCACACTAAAAATGGGAGTGGGGGTGCTTTAACTATAATATATATATTTTTTTCCCCTATGATTAAAAGAGATGACTTGCATTCACATAATAATCCATATCACCTTTGAGTTAACACTCTTAAACGCTTTCTTGAACTTTTTTCCAACTCTCTCAGTTTTAAGTTTTCTTTTTTAATCGGAAGGGTTAAAAACAAAAAGAAGTAGAAATGATGCACTTGTATGCAGCTCTACATTTTAATTTTGTACTTGATGCAATGTTTACTTTTTAATATTAGCAAGGTGAGTTGTATCTTTGCATTTCTAACCTGTAAACTGAAAAGTCTATTTTCCTAGCAATTTTGCTTGTGTTAAGAACTTGTCACCTTGATTCACCTGATATAGGATCCTTGCTACATATAAATACTTTCTTGAACTGAAGATAACTACATTAGATTATAGTAAAAATCCTTTAAAAATAAATCTCAGCATTTTCAGATCCCTAACTCAGATATCATCTCCACTGCAGGAAAACCATTCTGTAGCAACTAAAAATAGGCTGCCAAAAATGAAAAGAAAGACAATAAAATTCCAATTGTTGCTGCAGCTAAAAAGCTGATGTGTTTTGTAACAGAACTATTTAGAGCATTGACCTTTACAATGCAGTTAAGTGCCTGAACTTGCAGTTTCTATTTAGGTCAATAATGTGAAACTCAGTGCCCCAAATCTAACTTCTTCACTCCATTGGCATTCAACGCCCCAAAGGTAAGAGAACCAGTGCACTTATGGGTGGATCTAGGATTTGAAAAGGCAGGTGCAGGTGGAGTGGTGTGTCATCCCATAAAAACATGGGGTTTTTTAATGAAAAAGAAACTGGAAGCTTTACTAATATGTTAAGGGCCAAGGCTATATTATTCAGTTTATGATCTAAGCAAAAACAAGTATAAGTCTGTGAGGACTGACTGCCAGCTCCAGGATGGACAGGCACCTGGTGCCAGGGGGTTACAGCAGTTGCCTGCTATCCTGCCAATGGACAGAACTGCTCACTGCACCCCGCACATGAATCCCCTAGACACTCTACCCCAAAGTGCTCCTTACTGCCCTTTATGAATTATACCTGCCACCTCAGATCTCTCTTGGCTCCCCTCTGTCCCCTATTATCCCACATACTCTTCTGCTCAGCCCCACCCTGTCACACCCCACCATCCCCTTCACACTACATTAAGTCCTACCCTTCCCCCCTCTCTACACCTATGAATCCAATTTTCTCTGAACCAGCTCATTTCCCATCATGACCCAGCTCCCACCATTTCCCTCACTGAATCCTTCCCCAACCTGCTGACCAGTCAAAACTCGCTACAGTTTTTTGCACACCTAGACCTGCCTTAGCCACAAAATCTCTTGCTTCCAACCTCCCCCCCGCCAACACCCCAGGGCCATGTAATGAATCTTGGAATAGGTTTTATGTCATACCTTAAAGCAAACTCCTCTTTTTTAAGATTTGTTTCATCTTGGTTTTATAATAAACTCAGTTCTGATTGTCAGCAGAGAATTCACAGATAGAAAATGGACTCTTGTTGATTGTCAAATTTTAGGTCAGAAGAAGAAATATGCCATGCGATTGAGATGTGCAAAACTATGGTGTTAACAGCAAATTGAAATTAATCAATACTCATAGTGAGCTTTACATAAATTACTAAAATTTATTTGGCAAAACAGTACCATATTTACTCAAATACAAGATAAGTCATTGCCACCCCCACCCCCCCATCAGCATGGAGGAAAAAAGTCCCTCATTTTACATTCATTTTAAGGAAACCTCATTAAATACACTGTCTACCATTAAACTGCTGCCAAAAGCAACATGTACTCAGTAATGAAAGTCACCTATGAAGCTGGTCAAATGTAACAAACTCTCAGAGTGACTGTAAAACACATGGCTTGTATTGGGAAATATGCTGATGGGAACCTTTTTAATTTTTTTTTGGTAGACCTTTGAAAAAGGGACAGGTGTTCCCTTCACAGGGAACTGGCATCAAGCCTGGAGGTATTGCAATACTGGTCAGCACTGGGAGAGCCAGAGCCAGCCTTGACACCCTCCCTTTGTTGCTAAAAAGTTATTAGAAAATGTTAGCCTTCAAGATGGAAAAAGTTTGAAGCGCAAGGAAATACAGAGGACCTGAGTTAGGGGCTCCATAGTAGAGGGTGGGGGTAGTGGTGTAAATGCAACTAAGTTGCATTTGAAACATGCAACTAAATAAGCCCATGGGTGAGGGGTGTGAAGGGCAAAATGGGGGTTGGGGGGTGGGTATGATGCTTATACAGCAAGAAATGTATGGGTGATCCCCACACAACAATCCCACATTTGAGTGGGGAGAAGGTTTGTAGGCACACGCAAATAGTGACATGTGGGATACAATTTTGGGGGTAAGGAAGAGTCCAGGATTTAAAAAGTCCTTGGAATCCTATTAGATGTAACAGCAGGGCTGGTCAGGTGGCCCCCTTTGCATCACTTCTGGTTGGTGGTCTTTAGGGTCCATGTATTGGCTCTGTCCTGTGATGTGACCCACATAGATGTCCCTGGACAAGTGGATGGTGTCAGATACCATGAGGTACTGCATCATCTTGGTGTAGTGGTGGGATATGTGGCCGGACGCTTTTGTTGCTGGGGTCCCATGCTCTGAGCACCCCCTGTCACATCATATCACTGGATCCTCAGAACGTCCACCAGCAGCTGGTACTACTCTCACTACCTTTTGCAGGCCTTGATGAAGGCTACATTTGATCTAAGCCAAAAAAGTCCAAGATGCTGATGGTAACCTACCACAAGGGTAGGTTAATATAGCCCATCTGAATAAACTTATATGGCAGTTCAGAGTGTGGTCAGTCTCCCTTAGTGCCAACTCTTTTCCAAGTCATGGTAAACCATACACTTTGACTTCATCTTCACTCCCACAGCTGAGCTATGTCTTTCTTTCCCATTTCTAATGATTCCTGTTTCTTTGCCAGTCTTAAATGCCTGGCAAACATCAGAAAATAGGGCCCCAAACAATTCACCCAGAATCCCTCTATCATCATCACCTCTCTCAGCCTGTTGCATAGTAGTGTGACACTGCTCTCCTTGAGGTGGAGCTGGAACAGATTGCCCTGCACTTCATCGTTAGATACATTTATGGAGGATCCCAGGACTTCTGAGAACAGCACCCAGTTCCAGTCATGAGTCAGGGACTAATTCGTGCATGGATCCTTGTGTGTGTGTCGGGGGCGGGGGGATGTATCTGGAGTGCACACACATACAGAGCAGTGCTGGGTTGTGGAGGTCACCATGGCTTAAAATGCTGTTGACTCTGCTGGGAATCAGCCCAATGAATTCTGTGGTAATTCATGAGTCTTTTGGCTTCGAACTAATATCATGCATAGTTTGTACTATATATAAGTAGGTGCAAAATTGCTGCTTAAAAGTGTGTTTATGGGGTAGTTGTGATAAAATTTGCTGCAGTTTCAGAAAAGGTAAAATGTATCAATTCTGGATTAACTAAGTCTATGGGTTCCAATGGTAATTTGTTACTACAGATATGTTTATTTCTAAGTCACTGTTTTCAATTTTTTTCTTTACTTTCATGTACTTGGGGACAGCAGGGTCAGACACTAAGTGGGAGCAGGGGAAGGGGCTGCTATGGAAAGAAGTTGATAGGGCAGAGGGAATGGGGCTACCTGACCCCTCCCTTCCCTCCCCGCCCCCTCCCCCCCCCGATTTATTTGCCCTTCTGTAGCAGTGGTAGAGGAGAAAATTCAAGGCAAACCTCCAATAAATAGATTCAATACCTGGAACATTTTAGCAAACTTATACATTTTACATATATACAATCTGATATTGGGGGGAGGGGGGGTCATTTTATATTCCAGTAAATACAACAATTTGCTAATGCCACCAAGGACTACATTTCTGAAACTTTTTGTCTGCTCTAGTTCATTCTCCAACCTCTTGCTGTAAATGAATTACCAATAAAACTAATGGGTGTTCACACACTCTTCTATCTTCCAAGTCACTGCAGTGAGTTCTGCTTAAGTAGGACTGACTTTGCAGAAGTAATGCCATTGCTCCCTCTCTAGCTATCAACAAAGGAGAGGGTAGAGCTGCTCTGGCCAGCTGGCTTTTAGGAATCATTGAATGCAAAGACTATATGTCCCTCTGCTCCCCTTCCTCCCTGCGTCCCCTCAGATATACAAAGCAAAGTGGTACCCTCTTTCCGACTCATAGAAGCCCTGTAACCATCTTGTCCCTAATTGAAAATCCTGGCCTTGCTTGGTTAGTGTCTCAGGGATAAGGGTAATTGAGATTGACTTTTTAGTGTATCCTTACTTCACACTACTGAAAAGTATAAGTAGAACCTCAGCATGAGTTCAGGCTGCTGCTTTTTATGCATTTACAGAAAACTTTAATCTCAACCACCCACTACTTTCCAAACAGAAGAGATAGCTGCAGACTCTGGATTAGAAGTCTTAGGCTGTATACAGATGCTCATTTCTACTGACGGAAATTTTTGAGAAATATCCCTCAGTAGAAATCCTTCCAGGAGAGGGAGCAATGCAGATGTTGACACTGCAACCAGCTGCTCTCCATGCCTTCCTGAGACTGGGGTGCTGTAATGCTCCTGGTCCCTGCGGGGGGTGGAGCAGCAGGAAAAGATTCTCCTCACCTGCCCCAGACCAGGCTTTGGGGAACTAAGTGGGGGAACAGCCTCCTCCACTCTCCTCTCAGTCACTGGGAGGGGAGAGGAGGAACTCCTGGGGCAGAGCCCCGCATCTCTACCCCAAGTGGGGCAGCATTTGACAGTGGCTGCTCCTCTCATTTACTCTTTCAGACTAGACCAAGAGGGGAAGGAAACAATGATCCACAGCGCCCAGCCCCTTCCTCAACCTGGGCATGTACCCAGCTTGGGGAAGAGGCAGGGAGCAGGGGCAGCTAGTTGCTCCTCTTCTGTCCTGGGCCAGTCCGAGAGGGGAAGGCAGTGGTGAGGTATAGCTCCCATCCCCTTCCCCAAACTGAGGGCTGGGATGGGGAGGGCTTTGCCCTACCTGTTTGGAGCAGCTGCTCCTCTGCTCTGCTTTGGGTCTCAAGGAGAGAGTGGAAGGAGTCGTGAGGCAACCATCCTCCAGTTTCTGACTCCTAGGAAGTCAGGAGTGAGAAGCAGGGAGGGAGCATGCAGCACTGCTCCTAGTTTTGGCTTCATGTGTGGGGAACTGAAGGGTTGGAGCAATGGGGCAACACTTGCCCTCTATCCACTTCATGCACCAGGAACTTCAATGTAATAAATACATGGGGGATTTGCCCTGCTACACCAAGACCCTCCCTTAGCCCAATTCCCTGCTGACCACCTTCTCCGTGTCTGCCTAATTGCTCTTTTGAGTGGTGGCAGTGGTGATGGTGATTTAAAAAGCTGGCAGCTGAATTCAGGGAGGCTTTCTCCATCCCAGTTTCTCCCTGCCCCCAGCTGAGGGGACAAAGTAGCTTCCCGCACTCACCTCTCGGTACCTGAGAGCCAGGAAGAGGGAACAGCAATGCAAAGCCCCTGTTGGCTTCACACACTGGGAGCTCTGATGTGAGAAGCCAGCAAAGGGCTGCATTGCATCCAGCTCCTGGTGCCCACAAGCTGAGGAAAGGGAATGGTGTGGCAAAGCTCACACAAGGAATTCTGGTGGGAGAAGCAGAGGGAGCAGCTGCTCTCTACACTTTCTCAAGACAGACCCCAGTTTCATGAAGGCATTGGGAGTCTTTCCTTTGGCTCTACTCCTCCTGGTCTCCAATTAACCTGGGAGGAAATGTAAGGAAATGAAACTCTCCTAGGAGAAAGTCTCCTAGGAGTAACTTTTTCTCCAGTAGAAAAAGCCTGAATGCCTGTACGCGTCTGCTTTCTAGTGGGAGAATGACAATTCTCCGGGTACATAACTTTAGACTGCACCTTAGTCTGGGAACCAGGTTGGAAAAGTGAAGGAATCTGTCATCTCTAATTGGAACACAGTCTGTAATACAGATTGTTAAGAGGTTGCAGTTTAAAAAAAATATTGTAATTCGGCTGCTTGGAATGGCAATGGAGTTTTCCAGCCCATTAGAAAAAAAATTGACTAAAAAAAATGTGTATGTATACAATTTTTCCTACCCTGTAAAATGGTAGCAACACTCTGAATAGCCCTGGGACTGCCTGAATGCAGGAACTTGGGCATATAACACTGGGTAACAATATGTAGCAATCAAAGTGAGGGTGTAAGTCTAAAGTGAAATAGAAGGCAAGCTGATAAACTTTCAGAAATACAACTGAGATCAATCCAGTGTGTGACACTCAGTTTTATACATTCTGTGCTAATTCCGGGCATTTTCCTTTTTTCTGGCCATAAATGCCATTGTGCACACACAAATGAAGATTGTTGAGAGTTTACCTACTGCATTAGTATGGAAAGTTTGGTTTTCAATAATGGTGGAAAGTTAAACAAGAGCATTTGAAATCCTTTTACAATGGCCAGCTGATCTTACCAAAGTAATGATAATACTTTTGAACCAATGTTGTAATTTCCCTTGTAAGTAATTGCTATTTATAAAGAGCAGAAACAGGGCTGTGCATGAGGTCAGCAGTAAATAACAATACAAAAGGATTCAGTGGTATTTTCTGAGCTAGGAAATGTGCTGCATACTGAAGTATAATTAGTTTCAGATAGATATTTCTGTTCAGTAGCCTTTACAGGAGGGTGCAAAACTCTGAAGTTTACCATTTTAAAGACTTTAACCACAATAGGCTTCCTTAGAAAAAAAATCAGCAAAAGCATCTCCTTTTTAGGACTATGGAAATGCTTCACCTGCATGAGCGAGCTGGCAGAAACAGAACTTACCAGTTTGGGTTGATCTTTGAAATAAGGGAAATGAAGGAATTTGTGGCAATAGCATTAATTCACAGTAGTGAGTTTCAGTCTTAAAGGTTGCTTCCTTTTGCACAAACAAAAAAAGTATAATGACTAAGGGAAAAAATATCTTCTGAATGATGATGAAACTAATAATGCTTTAAGTGATCTCATGAAGTTTGTTCAGATTAACAAAAACTTATGCATCTCTCGTGCAGCCTATATAGTTCATCTCTGCCTTCTGCCTGACTTCAGTCTAACATGGCTAACTACTTCTCTCTTAGTGATCATTTTTCTGACTTGGTTGAAGTACAAAGCAAGAGAGAAATACTTTGCATGCCTATAATACTTATCAAAGATCTCATAGAGCTTTATAAAACTTGTTTAGTCTTAACAATAGGTCTGTGGTTATAGTAAGTCTATTTATCCCCAACTTACAGAAAGCAAGAGTGATTTTTCAAACTTGACTATCTAGACTTAGGTTCTGGCAGTGCATGGGGATGTCAGGTGTTCAGCAACACTGAACATAAAGCCAACAGAAATTAGTTGCCCACTGTCCATAGTGCATGATAGGAGAATTAGAACCTAAGGACATTGATACATGTGCTCCAGGAAGGGGGGGGGGTGGGGGGTTTTAATTACAGCAGCTTTCGGAAAGGGCCAAACAAGCTTTAGTTATAGTGCCCCTGCCACCATATTTCAGCACAGGGACACTGATACATGTGACACTGGAGTTTGCTGGAGCACAGTAATTACCATGTTCTGACAGACTCGATTAATCAAGTTTGTTGTGGTACGCTGTAATTAAAGCCTGTTGGAACAGCCTCACTGCACTTACATAGGCACCCTAAGTTCTAATTACCATGAGCTCAAATCTCCTATCATGGTTACACCACTAAGATCCTTTTACTTTCAAAGTCTATATGATGTATATTGTTACTACTAGGACATATAAAGGAAATCAAAAAGGTTAAGTGCTAGTGGCTAATGTATAAATAGGCTAAATCACCATGAACAAAAATGGAGTTGAAGGAGGTATTTAAATATTCAAATGACTTATTCAGACAATTGAACAAGATAAGTCAAACCTACATCATTTGTTGAACTAGTTTGTTTGAGATCTTTCTTTTACCTCCACAGTTGTTCTAAATATCATAGAATCATAGAAAATTAGGGTTGGAAGGGACATCAGGAGGTCATCTAGTCCAACCCCTGCAGGACCTCACCAACTAGATGATCCCAACCAAGTCTTTGTCTAGCCGGGTCTTAAAAACCTTGAAGGATTCCACAGCCTCTCTGGATAACCTGTTCCAGTGCTTTACTACTCTAAGAGTGAAAAAAGTTTTTCCTAATATCTAAACTAGACTTCCCTTGCTGCAACTTGAGACCATTGCTCCTTGTTCTATCTTCTGTCACCACTGAGAAGAGTCTAGCTCCTTCCTTTTTGGAACCACCCTTCAGGTAGTTAAAGGCTGCTATCGAATTCCCTCTCAGTCTTGTCTTCTGCAGACTAAGTAAACGCAGTTTCCTCAGCTTCTCCTCATAAGTCATGTGCCCCTGCTGCTTCACCATTTTTTGTTGCCCTCTGTTGCACTCTCTCCAATTTGTTTTAATCCTTTCTGTAACAGGGGGCCCAAAACTGGACACAGTATTCCAGACATGGTCTCACTGGTACCGAATAGAGGGGAAGAATTAATTTCCTCAATCTGCTGGCAACACTCCTACTAATGCAGCCCAGTATGCTGTTAGCCTTCTTCTGTACAAGGGCACACTGTTGGTTCATATTCAGCTTATTGTCCACTGTAACCCCCAGGTCCTTTTCTGCAGAGCTTTTGCTTAGCCAGTCAGTCCCCAGCCTGTACCAGTGCATGGGATTATTCCATTTTAAGTGTAAGACTTCACACTTGTCCTTATTGAACCTCACAAAACTTCTTTTGTTTCAGTCTTCCAATTTGTCAAGGTCTCTCTGAATGGTAGCCCTGCCCTCTAGCATATCTACTGTTCCCCTGAACTTAATGTTATATGCAAATCTGCTAAGGGTGCACTCCATCCTATCTTTCAGATCATTGATGAAGACATTGAAAAAAACCAGCTCCAGGCCCAACCCCTGTAATACTCCACTTGATACCAGCTGCCAACTGGACATCAAAGCATTGATTTATTACCCTTTGAGCCCGAAAATCCAGCCAGTTTTCCATTGACCTTACCATCCATTCATACAACCCATGCTTCTGTAGCTTGTTTATGAGAATATTGTTGGAGACCACTTCAAAAGCTTTGCTAAAGTCAAGGTATATCATGCCCACTGCTTTCCCCACAGCCACAGAGCTAATCATCTCATCATAGAAGGTAATCAGGTTAGTCAGACATAACATGCCCTTGGTGAATCCATGCTGACTGTTTCTAATCACCTTCTTCTCATCCAGGTACTTAGAAATGGATTCCTTGAGGACCCGCTTCATGATTTTTCCAAGGACTAAGGTAAGGCTGACTGGTCTGTAGTCCCTCAGAACCTCTTTCTTCCCTTTCTTAAAAATAGGCACTATATTTGCCTTTTTCCAATTGTCTGAAACTTCTCCCAATTTCCACTAGCTTTTAGTGTCAGTTCAATATCAGTTATATGTCCATGATTTTACTGTCTTGCTGAAAACAATTTCAGTTTGTCACTCAGAACAAAGTTCATAATCACAGCATAGAGAACAAAGTGAAAGCTGAATTTTACCAAATTTTTCAACTCATGGCAGATAGCATTAGTAGAACTTCTATGATAGGGACATTCATTGAAAAATGCACCTTGCCTACCACAGAGAAGGACTTCAATATAGGGCAACAGTTTTGCACAGTACTGTTTGTTTTCTCTATACTTTGCAAGCCTTGTTCATGTCCCTTTTCATTTACATGTAACTGTATTTATCTTCTTGTCTGCTTCTAAGGTAGCTAGGGTACTATAGTGATTTTTATGCCACCTATCCGCAAAGTAAAGAAGCAACTGAAATAAGTGCGAATTTGAGAGCATAGTCTGAGAGCATTATTTATAGAATTCATTGCAAAAATCACAAAATAAAAAGGCATTCAGAGTCAGGGTACATGAGGTCTGCAATATCACTGCTTTATTATCTGTCATGGAATTGCCTACTTCAGGAAGAGAGTGTTGTCAGTTGTTTGGGAACTGAAGTTTAGGGTGTCTGACCTGACTTTATTACATGTTTATTTTTTTACAAGTTAGTTAACCTCTCCAGAAAAGATGTGGCCTAATATCTCTCATCTTATTGTTCAAAGACTTAATTGCAGCCTGTTGAAGAGTGGTTAACATTTTTAAATGTAATTTCCATTTTCACTGAAATAAGAATTTTTCAGAACCTCTTGTTACAAAAAATATTGAAATCTGGAAATCTTTGACCTTCTATATTAATGAGTTTATGAAAAAAAGGATTTTAAGTATAGCGGTTAGTGTTGATATTTTGAAAAGCTATCATTTCAGTCAATTTAATATCTCACTATAGAAGAAATTAATGGCTAGTGTGTTAAATATCTAGGAGGAATAACTGTACTGATTAAATTAGTGTATTTTAAAAATGTTTTTAAAAGCAGTCATATAGGCAACACAATGAAAGCAGAAACAGTGGAAAGGCCAGTTGGAGACTCCACTTATACATCTTTGTGATGGAAGTCACATCATGTCCATGTAACCAATTCTACTGAGAATGCACAGGGAATGTCCATGCTCTATAAAGGTTGGAATAAATTCCTGACGCTTGGCTAGTCAGGAAGGAAAAGCTTTTGAAAAAGAGAGCAAACCTCTCTGAGTCGATACCTCTGGGACCAGAAGAATTAGTCAGGTGAAAGAAGAAGGAGAAAGTATGAAGTAACATGGAAGATTAAAACAGACAGTTGTTCTGTTTTACTTCGAATACCTCACCGCTTCAAATAAACAAGGGTGGAACAGTATATCTGCTGGTTTTTTTGTGGGTTTTTTTTTTTTTTGTGGTCAGTTCAAGTCTCAGAAATTAAGATGAGCCAAATCCCTCAGTGCACTGTAACTAGTGGGGGCTGGTTTTATGTTACCCTCCATATCCCCCAGGCCTGGGAGTTGCCAAGAGCCATAGCAGCTATCAGTGTAAGCTGGAACAGCCCTGAATAAAACATATCCATATGTTCTCCCTGACATTTCCTGTTTTCCCTGGAATGCCATGTCAAAAACAGGGAAGGGATTAATTAAGTACGTTGGTACTTGCGTCAAGCCCTGACTTCTACATGTACATCATGTGTGCCCCACTCATATAGACACTTAAAACATGTACCTATTTAACAAAACAAGCCTTGGAGAATTTTATTTTGGGGTTTTATGATCGAATACCCTGAAAGCAATTGTGAGATTCTGTGCAGATACTTTGCTCCCCAACAGTATGTGCAAAGTGAAGATATGGTGGTTCTCCAACTTCAGTTCCTTATCATACAGGCATACTTCCATAACCATTCACAGAAAATTTATCAAGGTTTCCAAGGGTTTTAAGAATCAACACTGAATTTAAAAGTAAAAGCATTCCAAATTAAAATTCAGCTGTAATTGTTAGCAGTGTGACAGGAATCTTTGTAACAAAGTAGCATTTTCAATATGTATTTAAAATCTTTGGAGAGCTGAAAACTGGTAATTGCAAACTTTCTGCTGTCTTGGCCACTTCATCTTGCTTAACGTTAATGACTTGTGTGTCTCCAGCAGCAGATGGCCCAGGATGTGAGCTTATAAACAGTTTCTGTCCTGCTTTTTGAACGGCTTAATGGTGAACATTTGAAGGTCAAAGTCTAGCAGTCTTTCAGCTCTGCTCTTAGAGGGTGAAAGTGCCATATGCTCATTCAGAATCATTCATGGTAAAAACACCCACAGTAGTGGTATGTTGTAGGCATATGCAAACGCAGCAATCAAGCCCTCCCCCCTGCTTGGAGGTAGGTTCTAGCTGTGTATGGATTGTATAAACCAGCTGTGGAGCAGGGATCAGTTCACTTCACTAATAATTCGTTCAGAGATTATTTTTGCTTCCACTGAAGTCAATGGCAAGTTGCCTTTTATCCACTATAGGTACAGAGGGCCTTTACTGAGGGATTTGGCACAGCGCAGGCTGTATTTCCTTTGACAAAAAAAGCTCTGTAGGGCCCAAATGGGCACAATAGGAAGCCCTCTCTGGGCACATCCAGATGAGCGCACACATGTGCCTTGCGGCAGCACAAAAGCTTTTAAGGCACCACAAAATGCACACGGTGCACATGAAAGGGTTCTCCATGCTGCATATTTACAGCATGGAGCCAAAATTAGATACCAGGAACTCCTTGTATGTAAAAGAAAAAATGCATTAAAAAAGTGGGCCAGCACACATGGCTGCAGTGTGCGCTGCCTGAAACCAGAGCCTGGTCAGCCAGAACCACACTCCAGCTGCTGGCCAGGCTCCGCACATCTTGATTGCCACCAATGCAACCTGAGAGGCCCCCAGGAACTCAGGTAAGGCTGCTGGGGACAGCCCAGGTGCTGGCCCCAGCCTCTCCACTCCACCCAGGGCAATCTGCCATGTGCAGCAGAGCACATGCAGGGGCGTGCCTGGGAACAAGTAGCAGCAGCACAAATATGTGCTGCTGGTATTTGTCCTGGTGGACATGGCTTCTAGGCCTGTCCTCTCTCCCTCCTCTAGGTCTACCCAGACTCCGTTTCCACCCATGCACAGATCTGAGATCACTGGAGTATTTTCACAGGCAATGATGGTCGGGTAAGGCAGTGTTGCAGAGGCATTTGGGCCTCCTCTGCAACAGGGCATGATACAGGTATAGAAAGCCCCTTTTCTCTTCACATGCCTCTCATTATGAAAAGGATGATGAAAAAAACAGAAGTTTGACCTTGCTCCTGCAGGGGATTCAGCCAGCAATGAACCCTTCTTCACTATTCCTGGTGTTCTGTTGTTTCCCCTGGGATTCTGCATTGAAGCAGAGGGAGCTATGGATCTGCTGAGCTGATTTTTTTCAAAGCTGACATATTTTTAGGTCTTACTGAAACTTCAAATCAAGTCAAGTCTGAAGACCGAATATAATGGAATGTAACTTAAGGTGGGTAACTTTGTAAAACAAATTCCATTTTACCTATGCTGTACATTATTAATTTACAAATACTTCATGCTACAAAGAGAAACCATAGTTCAAGATAAAAGCACAAGTGAGCAGTTAAAGAAGAGTTATTTTTTCTCTGTGTTTTTCTTTGCATGAGTGCTGAGTTTTCCATCCTTAATCTTGCATTAACACCATTATTTTGCATGAAATATAACAAAATTTGAGTCTGCAGGCATGAACTGGTGTGTTCATAATGATTAAAGTTATTCTTAAGGACAAGAGAGACAGTATTTGTCTATGTTGCAGTATAATGTAGATGTAAATAAAATGTGTAATATAGATGTAATTAAAAAGTGAATTAGGTCTATTTTGTTTGATCTGAATTGTTTTTCCATGTGTTACATTTTTAAAATTTAAATCTATTATTATGTACAATAATGTCAAGGAACTTCTATTTAATGAAAATCCATTCAGTTATAATATTCTGGATCAATTTATATAAAATGAAAACAAACTGCTTATAGTACTAGCTATATATCAGCCCGTTTCTAGTCATAATTTTCCTCTTTCCTAAGAATTTATTAAAGGGTTTTACAAACTAACAATTCAGTATTTTTAAATTCTTAGAGTCAATGTTATTTTTATGTTGCACAGAAATGTACAATCTATTCTACACCTGCAATCTTTTTATGGAAACTGTTTCTCTCTGACTGTAAAGAACAAATCAATAAAAAAGCTTAAAAATAATCTCAAGCTGTATGTAAAATAAATGGGCTCTCTTAGTGTTGAATGATTCCCACTGCTTGGGATGAGATATAAACCTGAGGTCCTGACCACTTGTAATCATTTAAAGATCCCAAGGCACTTTTTGCAAGAGTAGAGGTGAAAGCATCAATGTCATGGCTAAATTCCAGTTGGATAATTACATTCTACCTAGTTAAAAATTCCCCAGTAGTTTCAGCTGGAAGTAATATCTTCACTTTTTGGCCTAAACTGCTGTTGTGTATTGCTGAAAGATTCTTACTTTCTACCCCAGTGGAAAATGCACATTCCAGTGTACTTCAGAAATGAGTGAAATGATCCCTGTATATCTTGTTTTTTCAGTGAGCTGGGGAGTTTGGTATGTATTATATAGAACTGCGAGTCTTACAGTTCCTACTTTCTTTTGTCTCTGGTGCTAATAAAACACATTACCATGTTGCCTGCAGATTTTGGAGAGTTATGGCTAAATTTGCCAAATAAGTGGTAGGATGTAAAAGATAAGGAATGAAAGTACATACTAAAAACATATTCTTTTGTAAAGTTCTTTTATATTATGGTTTGATGATTTTTAGGAAATCCCTTAAAATTGTCTTTCAGTTTAACGTTTGTTGGCTGTAAGCATCAAAAATCAGTTGGCACCATCATTCTTTACAGAGCATGGTGTATGCACCAATGAGTTCTTTGATGGTTCTGGATGCGTAACAGTCCCTCGCACAAGTAGGGCACACCCATGCACTAGCAATGCTCTGAATCCAAGCAGCAGATTCTTTCCTCCTCTGATGTTGAGCATCACAAAATTTGATCCAGTCTGCCTTGCAGTGCCTCGCTCCATCTGCAAGCTGACTCCACCAACCAGAGCAACATTCTGCACTCCTTTCCCAATCATCCACAGATATTCCAAAGAATGCTAAGTCACTTTAGCAAGCATCCCCAAATCTGTGCAGCAGTCTGCCTCTCTTTCTAGACCCTTTCTGAGCTTCAGAGTACAGCACGTTCTTCGAGATGCTGTTATCTGGCACTTGTTTGACATGACCAAGCCACTGGAGTCTTTTGTTACTAATTAACATTCCCATGAATAACATACCAGCACGATTTAATACTTCTACCTTTGTCAACCTATCTTGCCATCTTATTTGAAGAATTTTACGTAGGCGTCTGATATGAAAGCTGTTTAGTCTTTTGGTATGTTTGGCATAGGTCGTCCATGTTTCTGAGCTGTATAAAACAGTGGATAAAACATGTAACATATAAATACGTACTTTCACTTTAGTTGACAGTTCATTATTATTCTAGACTCTGTCTTGCAAAAGACCAGAGTTCCTGGCTGCTTTGATGATTCTACGAGTGAGCTCAGGATCAAGATCCACATTGTACAATGGATATGCTGCTCTCTGCACTTTTCCTGCAGTTGTCTTACAGAGAAGACCATATCTATGGTGGACCTTTCCAAGCAGAAGCCAAACTGGATCTCAGGATCGATTCTCTCAGTTAATGTTTAAAGTCCAGGTAAATAAATACGGCTTAAGATTTTTCCCGTGATGTTGAGAAAAGATATACCTCTGTAGTTATTACAGCCACTTCTGTCTCCTTTGTTTTTATAGAGTTGGATGAAACAAGCATCCTTGAAGCCTTGCAGAACAGTTTCTTCCTTCCAACAGAGTAGCAATACCTCATGCAATCTTTGCAGCAAGTCTTTGTTTTGAGCATTTGTTAATTTCAGCAGGTAAATGGGTAAATGGTCAGCTCCTGAAGCTTTGTTATTGGGAATCTTTTTGATGCATTGTTCAAGTTCCTTTAGTATAGGTTTCGCATCCAGCAAAGTCATAACTTCAAACCCAGGCAATTCGTCTAGCACATGTTGATCTACTACAGACTCATAGTTTCATAGTTGGTAGGGTCGGAAGGAACCTAAGCAGGTCATCAAGTCTGACCCCCTGCCATGTGCAGGAAAGGATGCTGGATTCCCTTGAGTATATCATTCCATAGGCTGCATCCAGATGAGCACAGACATGAGGTATGTGGCATCATGGACCCACCTCTGGTGCCACACACTGCAAATGCAGCAATTCCTCATGCTGGTACCTTGCAGAGTGCGGGGTTTTTTGTTTTTCTTTTTTGTTTTTTTTTTGCTTGTTTTGTTTTTTGTTTTGTTTTGTTTTTAATCGCAGGTGATCCCAGGGTCAAAAAACCCATGCCATAAAAAGCAGGGCAATGCACATGGCAGCAGCATACTCTGCCCAAAACTGGAGCCTGGCCAGCTGGAACCATACTCCAGCTGCTGGCCAGGCTCCCAGCTGGAGGAGCACCATGACTGCAGATCCCTGAGGCCCCCAGGGCCCCAGGTACAGCTGCTGGGGCCAGCACAGTTGCTGCTGCTGCTGCTTGTCCCTAGGGAAACAAACATCTGTGCTCTTCTGGACATGGCCATAAATCTCAAGCCACTTCTTCAGTTGCATCCCCTTAACAGTTATGATATTACCATCCAGGTCTTTCAGTGGAGTTGTCTTGTACTTTGTCAGCCCAATGGCCTTTCTAATACCCACATACAATTGTCTACTGTTGCCTGTTGGATGCTGTCACAGGGACCCAGCCAAAATTCTTGAACACATTTCCTGGAAGCTGTTTGAACAGCCTTATGTTAAGTGAATCCAATTATGTCACAGTAGTTACCTACCAGCAGGCAGGAGCCAAGCAACATTATAACCAAACATTACACAACTTTAAACAAGTATGTGCTGTAATAGGTAAGTGATATAATAATGAAACAACATTAACTGGGACAATGTTAAGTGAGGAGTACCTGTATATTATAAAATGACTCAGGTTTACAGTGCTAGAGCCAATGAAGCCATAGTGCTTTAGAAGGTTGGGTGAAACAGCTCTGTTCTAATTTGGATTCGGATTAAGCTATTTCAGAGGAACAGTGATTTGATTCGGTGTTTTGGATCACTGTCCCAATTATATTCGGCCGAAACTATTTTGGAATTTCAATGCTGTTTCAATGATTCAGCCATAGACTATAATGGGGAATCACTAAATACCTATAATGTTGTCATTTTTTGGCTGATTTGGACAAAAATTGCAGGCGTGATAGGCCCTTCTGAGGGCATAAAGTCTGCCTTGCTTCAAGGAGATAGGGGCAGAGGTTTATGTGAAACTGCACCTCATGTCACTAGCAGCAGCATGCTGTCATCCTGCACACAGATCTGGGGATCTGCACCCCCAGGAGGGCTGCAGGGCTGTGCCACACTCCTCCCAGGGTGCACAGTCCCCCAGATTTGCATGCAGGATGACAGAGGGCTGCCGCTGCTGGCTGGAACCGGCGCTTGGTGCAGCCTGTGCTGAGCACTGAAGACTGGCGCTGCTGCTGGTCTCAGCTGGCAGTGGCAGCATGCTGTCATCTGGCGCACAGATCTGGGGACCCGTACCCCCTGGGAGGACTGTGGGGCTGTGCCAAACTCCTCCCAGGGGGCACAGGCCCCTGGATCTGAGTGTGGGATGACAGCAGACTGCCACTGCTGTCTGGGGCCAGTGCTAGCACTGGGTTCTTTACAGCACTTTGAATGAGCTGTGCCAAGCAGACTCGGGTGCTGGCCCTAGCCAGCAGCAGCAGCAGCCTGCTGTTATCCTGAATGTAGATCCAGGTCCCCGTGCCCCCCAGGAGGGCTGCAGGGCTGTGCCAGACTCCTCCCAGAGGGCACAGGCTGCTGGATCTGTGCACGGGATAACAGCAGGCTGCCGCTCCCGGCTGGGGCCAGCACCAGCACTGGGTTCTTTCTGGAGCTTGGTGCAGGCTGCACCGAACAGACTCAGGTGCTGGTGTTGGCCCCAGGTGGCAGTGACAGCATGCTGTCATCCCACACGCAGATGCGGGGGCCTGCACCCCCTGGGAGGGCTGCGGGGATGTGCCAGACTCCTCCCGGGGGGCACGGGCCCCCAGATCTTCATGTGGGATGACTGCAGGCTGCTGTCTCTCTAAACCCTGGGATTAGAAGGGACCTCAGGGACAGATTGCAGACTACAGAAGTCAATATCAGAGCAGTCTTTCCCCCCTTCTTCCCCCTCCCTCTTTTTAGTTTCTGTTTCCCTGCAAGCCCAGCTCCAGAACTCCAAAATTTTTTGAAATTTTCTGAAACATTTCAGATGCTTTCCTTTAGTTTTGGAGCTTTTTCTCAGTCTCTCATTCCAATTTGGATTTAGTGTTTTGGGCACCGAAACACCTCCAAAATGAAATGGCTGCCGAAGTTTCACCTAGCCCTTGTGGTTTACTGCAGTTAGAGTTCCAGCCCAATGGACAGCAGTATTGTATTACACACCATTCACTAAAGAGTCTCAGAGTGTCTTGCACACGTGATTTCATTAAAGGTGAATTTTTGTCCGAAGTCATAGGATCAGCAGAATGTCCAAATGCAAAGCAGCAGCAGAGTAGATGTATGGGACAATGGAAAGGGGTTGTGGGTAGGCCAAAGGAGTGGAAGAAACTTAGATCAGATTCACAATTACACAAATCAAGTGACCCAAAATCTGAACATGGAGAGGTAACAGCTCTCTCTTTTAGGCAAGGGGCTGGAATAGCAGGATACTGAAATGCCTCATGGTCAGGTTGTGTACAGGGGTGCATCCCATCTCTTGCATAGTTCCCATTACTAAGCATGCTACCTCCTACTTCATGGATGGAGAAATTGGCATTTGTCTCAAAGTACCACTTCCAGCCAGAATGCAGTAATTCTGTGGTTGGGCTCTCTCCTGTTTCCACATACTCCTTCCATTGGTGGGATGTAGAGGCTGAGAGAATGATGATCTTGAGAAATCAGGCCAGTTTCTTGTTACTCAGGTGATATTGTTACTCAAGCTTTTTTGTTACTCAAGTGATATTGAGTGTTGGTTACAGCCACAGCTGGGAATTTTGGCTGCAGTATGCCAGTGCTCCTGGTGGGACCAAAGACAGGTTCCTGGGTAGAGGGTCTTGCCCCTCTGCTCAGGAGGCCATATTTGGGGTGAGAAAGGAATTTTACCCCATTGTCAGATTGGTATGGAGTATGGGGGTTTTTGTTTTCCTCTGTAGTGGGGGTCATAGCCCTCTCCCCAGGACCTCTTGTGTGTAGATTGACAACATTTCTTAGAAGCAGACATTGGCTGCCACGGTTCCCCAGCTTTACCTGTGGCAGGTTAGGGTGTTAAATCTGTGTTGTGTCAGGGTTGAGGGTAGTCTTATGTTGAGTTTAAAATATGGTTGCATGAAATGGTTTGGATAGGGATGATCCTGCCTCAGACAGGGGGTTGGACTAGATAACCTCTGGAGGTCTGTTCCAGCCCTGTTTCCTTATGACTCTAAAAGAGAATTTGGCTGTGTTTAATCTTGCCATTTGGATGATAATATCAGTAGAAGATATAAGTGCTCAGCATGTTCAAAGAGAGGCCACTGTCACTGACAATGCATATTGGCCTGTGTTTTTTTTAAGGGCTGTGCAGCAAGTTGTAGGCACAACTGAGAAGTCATTTCTAGAACCGATACTAACAACTAGACAATATTGTGGTACTTGTTACGGAAGTGATTGCCAAGCGGTTGAACATCATTCATAGATTCATAGATTCATAGATGTTAGGGTCGGAAGGGACCTCAATAGATCATCAAGTCCGACCCCCTGCATAAGCAGGAAAGAGTGCTGGGTCTAAATGACCCCAGCTAGCTACTCATCTAACCTCCTCTTGAAGACCCCCAGGGTAGGGGAGAGCACCACCTCCCTTGGGAGCCCGTTCCAGACCTTGGCCACTCGAACTGTGAAGAAGTTCTTCCTAATGTCCAGTCTAAATCTGCTCTCTGCTAGCTTGTGGCCATTGTTTCTTGTAACCCCCGGGGGCGCCTTGGTGAATAAATCCTCACCAATTCCCTTCTGTGCCCCCGTGATGAACTTATAGGCAGCCACAAGGTCGCCTCTCAACCTTCTCTTGCGGAGGCTGAAAAGGTCCAGTTTCACTAGTCTCTCCTCGTAGGGCTTGGTCTGCAGGCCCTTGACCATACGAGTTGCCCTTCGCTGTACCCTCTCCAGGTTATCCGCATCCTTCTTGAAGTGCGGCGCCCAGAATTGCACGCAGTACTCCAACTGCGGTCTGACCAACGCCCTATAGAGGGGAAGTATCACCTCCCTGGACCTATTTGTCATGCATCTGCTGATGCACGATAAAGTGCCATTGGCTTTTCTGATGGCTTCGTCACACTGCCGGCTCATGTTCATCTTGGAGTCCACTAGGACTCCAAGATCCCTTTCCACCTCTGTGCCACCCAGCAGGTCATTCCCTAGGCTGTAGGTGTGCTGGACATTTTTCCTCCCTAGGTGCAGCACTTTGCATTTCTCCTTGTTGAACTGCATCCTGTTGTTTTCTGCCCACTTGTCCAGCCTATCCAGGTCTGCCTGCAGCTGTTCCCTGCCCTCCGGCGTGTCCACTTCTCCCCATAGCTTTGTGTCATCTGCAAACTTGGACAGAGTACATTTCACTCCCACGTCCAAGTCGCTGATGAAGACATTAAAGAGTATCGGTCCAAGGACCGAACCCTGCGGGACCCCACTACCCACACCCTTCCAGGTCGAGACCGACCCATCTACCACGACTCTTTGGGTGCGACCCTCTAGCCAATTCGCCACCCACCGAACTGTGCAGTCATCCACATCACAGCCTCTTAATTTGTTCACCAGTATGGGGTGGGATACCGTATCGAAGGCCTTCCTGAAGTCCAGGTATACGACATCCACCCCTCCTCCTGTGTCCAGGCGTTTCGTAACCTGGTCATAGAAAGAGACTAGGTTGGTCAGGCACGATCTGCCCGCCACAAACCCATGCTGGTTTCCCCTCAGCATAATTTGCCCTGCCGGGCTCTCACAAATGTGAGCCTTGATAATTTTTTCAAATACTTTACCAAGGATGGAGGTGAGACTGACCGGCCTATAGTTGCCCAGGTCCTCCTTCCTCCCCTTTTTGAAAATGGGGACCACGTTAGCCCTTTTCCAGTCCTCCGGGACTTGGCCCGTGCGCCACGAGCATTCGAATATTCCCGCCAGTGGCTCTGCAATGACGTCGGCCAGTGCCTTCAGCACCCTGGGATGGAGCCCATCCGGGCCTGCCGACTTAAAGGCATCTAGTTCTTCCAAATGACTCTGCACTACCTCAGGATCTACGCATGGAAGTCTGGCGCCTTGCTGCTGCCTCTCTACAACCCCAGTGAGAGACTTGTCGTGCCCCTCGCTTAGGAACACTGAGGCAAAGAACTCGTTGAGGAGTTCAGCCTTGTCCCCTCTATCTGTCACCAGTTGCTGCTGCCCATTTAGCAGGGGTCCTATTCCTCCCTGGGCCTTCCTTTTACTCCCAAAATATCTAAAAAACAATTTCTTGTTGTCCTTTACTTGGGTTGCCATCCTCAGCTCCATGGTAGCTTTGGCCCGCCTAACTGCCTCCCTACAAGCCCGAGCAGAGGAGGTATATTCATCTTTAGTGATCTCACCCTTTTTCCACTTTTTATGTGCTCCCCTTTTGGCCCTTATGCTGCCCTGGATTTCTCTGGTCAGCCATGGAAGCCTCCTGGCCCCTTTCCCTCTTTTGCCTCGCTCGGGGATCGTCTTGCTTTGTGCCCAAAGGATCGTTTCCTTTAGGCACAGCCACCCTTCTTGGGCACCCATCCCATCAAAACTCCTACTCTGCAGTGCTTCCTTGACTAATCGCCTGAGTGCAATGAGATCAGCTTTCCTAAAGTCTAGCACTTTCACCCTACTAGTTACCTTACCCACTCGCCGTCTTATGTTGAATTCTATCATAAGGTGATCACTGTCTCCCAGATAGCTACCGATTTGGAGGTCCCCTATCATGTCATCTCCCGTTGCCAATACCAGATCCAGTATGGCATTCCCCCTAGTGGGACCATACACCTCCTGTGTCAGGTGGAGGTCCTGTACACAAGTTAGAAACCTGCGTGAGCGATGGGACCTTGCTGTCTGCGTCTCCCAGCAGATGTCCGGGTAGTTTAGGTCCCCCACGACTACCGCCTCTTTAGCTTTTATGGTCTCCGAGAGTTGCCTCAGGAGCCCCGCATCTATTTCTTCCCCTTGGTGTGGGGGTCTGTAACAGACCCCTACCACCAAATCCCTTTCTCCTTGCCCCCCATGTAGCCTAACCCACAATCCTTCTACTTCCTCAGCCTCGGATTCTGTCTTGATGAAGGTTGATGTATATTGCTCACTGACATAAAGTGCAACCCCCGCCCCTTTCTTCCCCGACCTGTCCTTTCTGTACAATCTATAGCCCTCAATATGTACCGCCCAGTCATGGGATGAATCCCACCAGGTCTCTGTTAGCCCCACTAAGTCATAGGTGTTTAGTGCAAGCAGGAGCGCTAGTTCATCCTGCTTGTTCCCCATGCTCCTAGCATTAGTATATAGGCACTTGAGCCCTGCGACTGGTGCCTTTGCTGCCCCCCCGCTCCGAGTCCCAAGGGGCCCATTGTTTCTTACCTTCTTGTTCCTTACCTGTTCTGTTGTGCTGGCCTCCCCATGGCTTTCGGGTTCCCAATGTTCTCCTTCTTCAGGCTGGGCTGTCCTTGTGGGTGCCACATGGTTTGGTGGTCCACAGCTTCCCCTGCCCTCGTACTCCCCTCCCCCCGACGAGCCTAGTTTAAAGCCCGCCGGAGGAGATCCGCCAACCTAGAAGAAAACACACGCTTACCTTTGGGGGACAGGTGAAGCCCATCCCAGCTGAGCATGTCCCTCGTCGTGATGTGCGGGTCATGGTCCAGGAAGCCGAAGCCTGCCTCGAGACATATTCCTAAAAAGGGTATCCCCAGTAACAATCCTTGAACCTTAAAGCTAAGATTTAAGTTATTTGCATGAAAGAAAGGGCTAATGGGAAAAGTTTTTAGGTGAATTCAAGGTTTTCTAATGAACCACTTAGGCACATTCAGCTTCTTAAGGCTATTTAAAACTTCAAATTGAATTTTCACCACAAAAGTGATTTAATAATATTTTCAAAGCTTACAGAAGACAAATGAATACACTAAATGGTGTTGAAAACTGAATTATTTCTTTGATAATATTTTAGTGGATTGTCTGTAAATTAAAAAAAAATACAGAAAATAAAAGAGAGAGGACATCTGTGCTTACTCAAATGTCCTGCCTAATTCAAAATAGCAAATTAAAATGTAAATTAAAGTCTCTCTCTCTCTCTCTCCACTTTCACAGGTATAAAATACTGTGAAGATAAACTTCAAAGGTTCACAACGACTCTCTCATTTTCTCCAAGGGAATTTATGAACACCATGATAATGTGCAAGTGTTAGATAAGAAAAAAAGTAGACTACACTAAGCTATTGTGCTTGTATTTTTTTTCTTTAATATCATACACTTGAATAATTTTACAGAAGAAGACAAACTTCTTTCAACTACACAGGGTTTCAAAGAGATGGTTGGAAATGTTTAACAGGTAGAACTAAGTTTATTTTTATGGGGGAATTCCCTAAAACTGATTTTGGACAACAGTCTTTTCATTCTATTAATAAATCATTGCCTTTTGTCATGCATCAAACAGTGCAGCTAGAGCTTGTTAGTGTTTTGAGTTAGAGATAAAGTATTGTAAAAAAAACCTTATTTTTCTTCTCTCTCTCTCTCTTTTTTTTTTTTAGGAGAAACTACTTATGAGCTAGTCTTACGATATTGTATCACAGTCTTGTTGAACCATAAGAAAGTTAAATAGAAGAAAATGCATTTATAACCTCCAATAATAATAATAACAATATCAACAACAACAATAATGTTATGCTGTTTGCTGAGTATGATATGCATTTCTGATTTAGTTAGTCTACAAGGTGCACATATACCCTGCGTTCTGCCTGATGTGGTATGTGGCATGACCTTGGAGCATGAAGGATGTCACTGGAGAAGGATTACACACAAATATTAAGGTAATCTGGTTAAACACATTTCATGTACTATGTGTTTATTAAACAGTTCATATTTTTTTTATATAACTGTTGTGAAGTGATGTGTTTCCATCCTGTTGCTGTGTTTATTCTATTGGGTAGAGTCCAGTCACTCTTGTATCGCATGATCCCACAAATGGATGATGGTAAATATATTGGTCTGTTCCTCCTCTGTGGCCCTTGTTTTCCAAATGGGCCCACTGTCTGCTCCTGTTCTACAGTTCTCTTCAGTCTTGCTTCCTCATCTTGTAACCACCTCATTTGTTTTGTGTCCTACCGCAGCTTGGGCTATTGCCATTGCTCTGTGGACACATGTTTGCGTGCCTGCACAGTGGTCTTATCTGTTCAGTGCTTTCCCTGTAGCAGGATCCCTACTTAACCTGATGTTCTTTGAGCAGCTGTTATTGGTGCTGTGTGAAGCTTCAGTCGCTGATTCAGTTCGGTGGAGTTTCAGCCCAATTTGGTGGCCAAATCTCTGAATCCGAATCAAATCAGGAGACTCTTTAATCTCTCTGAATCAAATTGGAACCCTCTGAATTGATTCGGAGAGATTCAGAAAGATTTGACGATTTGGACATAGACAGAGCTTTAAATGTTTTTTCGACCTACCTCAAGCTACCAAGCAGCTCGTAAATGCTGAGATTCTGGGGCAGATGGAGCATCCCACAGGAGTATGGGGGGCATCCCCAGCACGCTTGGCAGCAGACCCTGAAGTGGACCAGATGTACGTCTGGTCCACTTCCAGGTCCACTGCCGAGCATGTGGGCTGTCCCCCCCCCCCCTTGCTCCTGTGGGACGCTCTACTTGCCCCACCATCGCAGCAGTCACGAGCTGCACCTGGTACCTCAGATTTGGCTGAATCGAATCAGGGACAGTGATCTGAATCAACAAATTAAATCACTGTCCCCAATTCAGGCCAAATCCAAATTGAATATGGCCCATTTCGCACACCTCTAGCTGTTGTGTTGCCTGTGTTTTTCTGCTAGGCTGTAGCTGACCATCCTTTAGGGAGGCAGAGTTTTTGTTCTCTGGCATATTAATCTGTGTGTTTAGATACCATTTTGTCTGTGCGAGGGTGTAATGCAATGATCCAATATTGTTTTGTAGACAAGAGGGGATTTCTATTTTGCCTGTGCCATCAGTCCCTGGAGCTGTTTTTACTACTGACTCTGCCATCTCGCTTTTTTGCAGCTACCCAGAGAAAGACAGATTCCCATTTTGTGTTCGATTGTTTGAGTTCTGCAAAGTACTGCGCCGTCTGAGGCAATGCTGTACCTTTACAAAAGGTGTTTTTAGTCCTTGCTTGAATGTCTGCCAAGAGTTTACCTGTAAGAAGAAATGGGAGGTCTCCTGTGACTATGTAGTTCATGTCCATTAAAGAGCGAACGGATTTGTTCCAACCTTTTCTAGGTACATTTTAAATTTCATGAGTCCCCTTTGACATTTAAAATACTGTTTCCAGACCATCCCCTGTTCCACATATATTCTCAATTTGACAGTTATGCCTGGCCAGTATATATTCACTCTGCTTCGGTGGCAGTCTACAGGTTTGATGCTTATATCCATTTTGACATGTGAGCTCTTAAATCTGCATTCCCTGCACCTCAGAGAGAAGATAAAGGTAACATATTGATAGGCTACTTCCTGTTCCACATAGCTATCCATCTTGTGCTTTGGAAAGTATGCCTTGCTCTGTATGTAAGCCAAAAGTAGAGAGTACTTTATCTTCATCTCAAAGTGGTGGCACTCAGTTAACGAAGGTTCACATTTAGCTGAATGGCTTGTCTAACCTCATATGAATGGATATTTTTGTCTTGGTTAAATTTGATAGGGCAGTTTGGGTCTATGCAGATCATCAGATTACCAGGAGTTTTTCTCATCTCTTTTGAGGATGTTGATCCAATTTGTGCTAGTTTAAATACGTGTAATAACACTTCTTCCTTGCAGGTTTGCCAGTTTGTACTTTAGTAACTCTGCCACAGCTCATTGGAACTTTGCCTTTTTGGGCTACGCATGTGGATCTCTTCAACTAGCCTGCTGGGTGGCTTTCTTGAAATATATTATGAGTGTTTGCTAGACAGAACTCATAACGGCTGTCCTCGCTCCTCTATCATGTTGTGCATATCCAGGTGATGTACCGTGATTAAATTCATGGCTTGTACTTCACTGCTACTCAGAAGTGGTGGGTGGTGCCCTTTTGTGTCAACTGTTATAAAGTCCAGTTGGTAATATCTCTTGTTATGTGCATTTCTTGCCTACAGTCAACATTTGCCACCTGGTCTCAGGATTGTTTTACTGTATGTCACCAGCACCTGGTCATTTTCCTCCCACCTCCACCATCTAATATTGCTGATTATCATTGTTGCTGGGATTGCATTACTGTTTCCATAATCCAGATGGAATCAAATTGGCAGTTGATCTAATAGCATAGTTGCAAATATGGCAGTTGAACAGCTGTCAGCCTTCTTGTGCCGTCCTTGTATATTGAGCCATTGAATTTCTTAAAGTCACATTGTAAATACTATCCTGCAACGGAGGCCTCAGCCCCTGTCATTTTGAGAGGGGAGAGCTGCTGGCTGCTGCAGCAAAGGAGGGCAGACTGGCCATCAATCCCAAGTGGGAACCCCTGTGCATGGGTGGGGAGCCACGTGACAGGAAGGGGTGGGGCTTCAGTGCATATAATCCCCGTGCCTAATCCCAAACAGGCAGTCTGCACTTGCTCATTGCAGGGAGAGCAGTCCCTAGGAGAGAAGGGCAGCTTGAGACAAGACAGGCAGGGGAGCTGGGATGAGTGATCCAAGGGACATATGGCCTGTGAGCAATGCTAACCCTGAGTGAGGGAGACTTTGTTTTGAAGTGGCTTGCTTGAGCTTATGTTCTGTTTTGAGATTGATACTGGAAGACTGGATTATGGCTGCAGGGGAGGTGTGGAGACCATGGAGCGGTGCCTGGTGGGGCACTCTGCAACAGGCAGCCTAGTCTGTGCTCAGGAACCCTGAGGGTGGAGGGTGAGCCCAGAATGCATGAGAAAGGGGCCCAGTGCATGATGGGGCTAGGGTCCAGGAGCCAAGGTCTGGGGCACTGGACCTGGGTTGAGGGGTTCAGCTACAATAAAAGGGTCAAGGCTGGGAAGCCTGAGGCCTGGACAGAGGTTCTAGGCCTGAAGGCCAAAAGCTGTGTTGAGACCAGGAGCCCCCTCCAATGAACATGGAGTAACATCTTCAAGGCATTGATATGGCTACAGGAAAGGAAGGCAGCCACACATATAGCCCATAAGGCAACTGGTGCCCTGAGGCACAGATAGGGCCAAAGGGCCATAACCTATTGCTTGGGGGCAAGATTGGGGGCCAGCTGTGTACAAAAGGTACCGGCCAGCCAACGTGGACAAGGGCCCATTCAAGAACCCTGGGGAAGCCTGCCTTAACAGCAAAATAGTTGCATCAAGATATGGCAGGTTAGGAAAAGGGGGGAGACTCCAAGATGCTGGAGTAGGGAATCCAGGATCCCTGGCGCATGATCCTGCTATACTTCATCTTCAATAAAAGCTTCTATTTCTCAGTCAGTGTCTGTACAGATGCATTTTGGTTTTTTGGTTACATCATTGGGACACAACAGCCCTGATCTAATGGACTCACTGAAATCGTATACCTTTGTACCATTGCTCACAAACCAGATTATTTTCTCTCAGTGGTTTGTGCTACTTTTTACAGTATAGGCATTGGAGCAGGCTACAAGCATTCTTGGTCAGTCTGTCTTTGCTCTGCTTTGTGGCTTTCCATAGCTTATTCTATACTAGTAACTGATAGGACTACTTCTCTCAATAGTCTCTTAGGTAAACTGGAATCATAATTCCCACAAATGATCCTGTCTTTACTTATCTAATTAGAATCTAATTTATCCAAGGTTGCAGGTGAAAGCCAGAGTTTTCACCTCTTTGCTATAACTATCCTTTCCCTCTCCTGCTTCTTGGTTTCAGACCCTGCCCAGAGTCTTATCCTGTCTGGCATCACAGCACTTGCCAAACACCTTTATCAGTTATTTTGGGCAATAATCCTTGAAACGGTATTTCACTCATATCTTCATCATATATTGTATGTATGTGTCTCACTTAAAGTGAAGTGTTCCTTTGATATCTGACTTCAGTAACACTGCCCAGGCCTCACTGAGGACTGAAATTTCTCTTGCTGAAACCAACTTTCACATTTTGGAGAGACTTCATTAAAACTTGTCTTATCTACTTAATTAAAGGCAAACCTTTTTATATAGACAGACAAACAAATTAACACAATATGCCTCAGCTTCTCCTGGGGAAAAGTAAAGTACTTATCTTCAAAACACTAATTGCTGCAGTTAGGGTTTTGTTAAAAATAAATTGATACTCGCTCAGAATACCGATGTGACAGATGCAAAAGATGGGTAAATAGAACAACATCCCAATACCCAAATGAAACATGGTATTTAAATGTTAATGCATTGTTATTATAATGAGGGGAAAAATATTTATTTTGCAGACGAGTCCCAACAAATTGAAGTCTTTCCATGGGATTCCAGTGATTTGCTAATCCACCACATCCCAAAAGGATTTTCTAAAAATCTATTTCTATTAAAAAGGACTGTAGAAACATGTACAATAACAGAGGATGTTCATTTCTGCCTACACAGTCAGGATGTGCACTGCACTACACTAAATAATGTGCATAAACATACATAGTAAATTGGATCTTACCATAATACATATGCAGGAATTTTGAACATGCTGATTAGCAGTATAATGCATGAAATCCAAACATATCATTTTACATTCCGTAAAGCATGAATTAAATCAACGTATTCCTGTCTTCAGTAGTAGCTGTATATTAAACAGGCAAACAAGGAACCAAATGATAATTTTTTCAAGCTTCCCTTCCTTGTATAGATGAATGAGTGGCCTACTCCCTACAAATCTACTCAATAATAGTTGAGGCATATGGCTAAACATATTTAACCATGTACTCACTGAATGTTTTCAATAAATGTGCAGCAAAATAAGACATAAGGTCTTGCTGGATCTCTGATGCTCAGCTGCAGTGGTTTTGGGGATATTAAGGACCTCTGGTCTGCTGGCCAGCACCACAACTGAATGAGACCCAGCTGTCATTATTGACAACAAAATGAACACGAGCCACCAATTCAGTGCCGCAGCTGGCAGAGCTAACCGAACACTGGCATGCATCCACCGAAGCATCTCAAGCAAGGCAAAGGATGTCATCCTCCCACTTTACTAGGCTGTGGTGAGACTGTAATTGGAGTACTGCATCCAGTTCTAGGTGCTGCACTTCAAGAAGGAGGTGGAGAAGCTCAAGAGAGTCCAAAGGAGTGCCATATGCATGATTAGAGGCCTAGAGACCATGACATATGAGGAGAGGCTGAGGATTGGGAATCGTTCAGCTTGGAGAAGAAAAGACTCAGGGGGGACTTGGTTGCAGCTTATAAGTATATTGGGGCATACATCAGGGTTTGGGGGAGCATCTATTCACCAAGTACCCCCCCGGGTAGTACAAGAAATAATGGGCACAAGCTGATAGAAGATTGCTTCTGGCTATACATAAGGAAAAACTTCTTTACAAGCTGAGGGTTTGTAGCAGGCTCACCCCAACAGTGAAAGTTTTCCACCCTGGTAATCTTTAGAAAACATTTTGAGGCCCATCTTGCTGGGATCATTTTGATCCCAGCAGTCTTTCCTGCCCATGTGCAGGGGAGCTGGACCCAATGAGCTTTAAGGTCCCTTCCAGCCCCTAACATCTATGAAACTATGAAGAGAAGAGAAGTGTAGACATGGCCATTTGGAGATTCACATATCCTAGTCATAGTTACATAGTAGGTAGGGTTGAAAAGGACCTGAGCAGATCATCAAGTCTGACCCCCTACCATGGCAGGAAAGAGTACTGGGGTCAAACTGGGGTCAGTACTGGGGCAAGGTGTGCATCCAGCTTCCTCTTAAAGACCCCCAGGGTAGGAGCCAGCACCACTTCTCTTGGAAGTTGTTTCTAGATCCTAGCTGCCCTGGCAGTGAAGTAGCGCCTCCTGATATCTAGCCTGAATCTACCCTCTGCCAGCCTGTGACCGTTATTTCTTGTCACTCCTGGTAGCACTCGGGGGAACAGGGACTCCCCCAATGCCTGCTGGTCCCCCCTGACTAGTTTTGTAAACGGCCACTAGATTCCTCCCTCAGCCTCCTCTTGTGGAGGCTGAACAGGTTCAGGTCCCTTAGCCTCTCCTTGTAGGGAGTGCTGTGCTGACTCCTGATCATGTGGGTGGCCCTCCTCTGGACCCTCTCCATGTTGTCCACATCCCTCCTGAAGTGCGGCGCCCAGAACTGGATGCAGTACTCCAATTGTGGCCTGAACAATGTTGCATAGAGGGGGAGGATCACCTCCTTGGACCTGCTTGAGATGCATCTGTGATGCATCTGTGGATGCATGACATGGTTGGCCTTCGTGACCACATCCCCACACTGTCGGCCCATGTTCATTTTGACATCAATAATGACTTCAAGATCCTTTTATGCCTTTGCACTGACAAGAAGGGAGTTCCCCAGCCTGTAGGTATGCTGCTGTTCTTCCTCCCCAGGTGCAGTACCTTGCACTTGTCAGTGTTGAAACCCATCCTTTTCTCATTCACCCACCACTGTAACCTGTCTAGGTCTGATTGCAGCCTATTCCTCCCTTCTAGCGTGCCCATTTCTCCCCACATCTTAGTGTCGTCTGCAAATTTGAACAGGGTGCTTTTTACCCCTCGTCCAAGTTGCTGATGAAGATGTTGAACAGTGCAGGCCCAAGGAAAGAACCCTGTGGAACCCCACTGTCCACATCCCTCCAGGTCGAATAAGACCCATCCACCACCACTCTCTGGGTGCAACCCTCCAGCCAGTTAGTGACCCATTTGACTGTGTAGGTGTCGATGCCACAGTCTCCTAGTTTTTTAATGAGAATGAGGTGAGAGACAGTGTCGAAGGCCTTCCTAAAGTCCAGAAATACTACGTCCACTGCTACACCTGTGTCTAAAGATTTTGTGACCTGGTCATAGAAGGTCACCAGGTTGGTCTGACAGGACCTGCCTCTAATGAACCCATGTTGCTGGCCCCTGGCAGACATGCGCCAGGATAATTCTTTCAAAAAGCTTACCCAGGATCAAGGTAAGACTGACTGGCCTATAGTTTCCTGGGTCGTCCTTCTTCCATTTTTTGAAAATGGGAACTACCTTGGCCCTTTTCCAGTCCTCTGGCACCACACCAGAGCACCACGAGTGCTCGTAAAGCGGTGCCAGGGTTCCCATAATGACCTCTGCTAATTCCCTCAGCACTCTGGGGTGGAGATCATCAGGACCAGCTGATTTAAATACATCCAATCCCTCCTGAAGTTCCCAGACTAGGTCCTCACTGACCCTAGGCTGGGTGCACCTCCCCTGGGTCCTATGGGGGTCCCGGCAGGGGTGGGGGGGTGACCTGTTCCTTGCTCAGAAAAATGGAGGCAAAGAAAATGTTAAATAGGTTAGCTTTGCTGTCTGGTGCGATGACCAGATGTCCTAGTGTGTCTTGCAAAGGCCCCCCATTACCCGGTACCTTCTTTTTACCCCCTATGTATTTAAAAAAGGACTTCTTGTTGTCCTTGATCTGGGTAGCTAGTCCCAGTTCCATCTTCACCTTGGCCTTCCTGACTGCCCCCCTACAGCCTCGAGCGACGAAGGTAAAGTCCTCCCTGGTGATGGCCCCTCCCTTCCATTGGGTGTACGCCTGCTTTTTAGCTAGGAGACGTTCCCATATGCTTTTGGTGAGCCAAGGGGGATTTTGCGCCCTCTTGCCCCCTTTGATCCATGTTGGGATTACCTCCCTTTGGGCTTGGAAGATCGTCTCCTTAAGGAACAACCACTGTTCTTAGACACCCAACTCCTCTCCCCTCCGGGACCTCAGTGCCTCCCCTCCTTACCTCAGTGAAATCCACCCTCCTGAAGTCCAGGGATGCTGCCTTGCTGCAGGCCTTTGCCACCTTGTGTTGGATGGTGAATTCCAGCAGGTGATGATCACTGTCACCCAGGTGGTTGAGCACCCACAGACCCCTCACCAGATCATCGCCTGTAGCCAGGACTAGCTCCAACAAGGCATCTCCCCTGGTGGGGCTGTGTACCTCCTGGGATAGACGGAGGTCCTGTATCTCAGCTAGGAACCTACATGAGCAGTCAGACCTGGCTGACTGCTCTTCCCAACAGATGTCTGGAAAGTTCAAGTCACACATGATGATCGCGTCCTTTGACCTAACTACCTCAGTGAACTGACTTAAGAATTCCCAGTCTAGCTCTTCCCCTTGGTTGGGTGGTCTGTAGTAGACCCCCACTGTTAAGTCCCTTTCCCCTCGACTTCCTTGTATTCTAACCCAGAGCACTTCAGTGTGCCCCTTCTCTGACCCCCTGCTACTCGTTGAGGATGTGTATTTCTCCTTGATGTAGAGTGCCGCACCCCCACCTTTCCTCCCTGTCCTATCCCTCCTGTACAACCTATAGCCCTTGATATTCACTGCCCAGTCATGCACTGGCTCCCGCCACGTTTCAGTGAGCCCCACTATGTCTGGGTTGGTGTCAACTAGCAGGAGGGCAAGTTCCTCCTGCTTGTTTCCCATACTATGAGCATTTGTGTAGAGGCATTTGAGGCCTCCTGAAGATGTGTGCACTGGCCTCCTAATCTCAGTACTACCCGGGCCCCTGTTGCTTACCTGGGTATTTGTTCTGCTCATCGTCGGTCTAGGCTGGGCTGTTCTTGTAAGTAACGGTTGGTTTAGTGGTCCAAGGCTTCCTCCGCCCTCGTCTTCCTCTTCCCCCAACAAGCCTAGTTTAAAGCCCGCCGGAGGAGATCAGCGAACCTAGGAGAGAACACATACTTACCTTTGGGGGAAAGATGAAGCCCATCCCGTCCAAGCATGCCTCTCATCCTGATGTGCGGGTCGTTGTCTAGGAAGCTGAAGCCCGCCTCAAGACACCATTCCCAAACTTGCAAGTTGACCTCTCTGATGCAGGTCTCATGTCATCTTCCATATCTGCTCACTGGTAGGACAGAAGAGAATACCACCTGTGCCCCTATCTCCTTCAGCATGCCCCCTAGAGCATGGTAGTCCATCATCAGGTGATCAGGGCTTCTCCTGGCTGCATCATTAGTGCCTACATGGATCAGGACCATGGGGTAGTAATTGGTGGGCCGGATCATGGCCTGGATCATCCCTGTCACATCCTGAATCTTTGCTCTGGGCAGGCAGTAGACCTTGCATGTCAAGGGGTCCTGGCGACAGATGGGACCCTTTGTACCTCTCGGGATGGAGTCACCTATGATGATCACTCAACGTTTCCTCCTCCGGGTCTGCTTAGCTCCTTCAGCCTGTTCAGAGTGTGGAGAGTGTGGAGTTGCCTCATCTCTGGAGGTTTCCTCCTCTCCTTCCTTCTCCTGTAGTGTAGCCAGGGCCTTATACCTGTTCTCCAGCCGGACTAAAGGAACTGGTACTGCTTTGCTGTGAGCAGCCCTGGTTCTGGAGGTGACCATCTGCCACTCTGCTGTGGAGGGCACCTCTCAGGGTGCTTCTTCCTTTGATGTATGGCCCTGCAGGGAGAGAAAATACCCATCAATTTCATCCTCTGCCTCCCTGATTCCCCTCAGCCTGCTAACCTCCTCCTGGAGCTCCCTTACCTGCACCTCCAGGGCCCTAAGATGGGCGCCTGCAGGACAGGTGTGGGGGCCCCAATCCCTGACCCCCTGGCCTGGCTGGGCATTCCCCACAGGCTGGGGGGCAGGGGGACATCAGCTCCCCCATGGGTTCTGTCTGGGCGGAGGCCTCAGGCAAGTCCCGGGTAGGCGGCACCCCTGGGCGGGGGCCCTAGCAGCACTCCATGTCAACACCATTATATAAGTTGCTATTTATTTATATTTTTATATGGTGTCTTTGCCCTACCCTTGCTGGAGTCTCCCTCCTGGCCCTTCCTGCCCACCCGCTGGTGTGAACACTGGCGTGTTCTTACAGAGCTCTCCTGTTTGCATACTCTGTTCGTGCAGTGAGGCTCAGGAGTGTGGCCCCCTATCGGCTCAGCTAAAAGGCATCCAGGGGGCTTCCCCTCTGGATCCGGCCCAGCTGTGCTGGCTCCCTCTGCCTCACTTGCCTTTCGGAGATCAGCTGTTGCTGTCCCCACTGCTGGCTCCACTGCTGCTGCGTCCACCTCCACCTCTGCCTCAGGTCAGGTAAGGGGGCACACGTGTGTGCGGGGATGCACGTGTGCCCAGTTCCCACCTCTCTTCCCTGCTCCTGGCTCCCTTTTGTGCTTTTCAGTATGAGCTTTTCCTGAATGCTTCTTGGTGAGATAACAAAGTATTAACTTCCTATCATCCAGGGGATGCTAAGGAGAGAGGATGAGTGGTGTGGTAAGGTCTAGAGAACAGTGTATAAGCAGAGCGAACCCCTGTGGGCTTCTTCAGGCAGGTTTTCACTCCCCAAGCAGTCCCTTGGCCAGCCCTAGCAATAAACAGTCTTTAAACAAACTAAGCAAGTAAACAAAGCCTTGCTGTCCCATCCTGTTTCCTGTCCTAGACACTTGTAGCCTTGGCCTTCACACAATAGACTTTCCTGCCACATATTTCAGCTTACCACTGCTTTTCCCACACTTTCAATTCTTGTGGCTCTGTTTTCTAGGGTTTTTAACTCTCAGAGGTTTCGTAGTGGCTGCCACTGAACCAGGCTAGCTAACTTTTCTTAAGGTGACAGGCCACTGTAGGATGAGTTTATTAGAGTGATTATTAAAACCAGGAAAGCAGAAATTCCTGGTCCCAGTAGTGTGTCTCAGAATATCACTCATCATAAATACAACCCCATACTGTAGCCATTGGATTTGGTCCAGTTTTTATTGAATTCTGTAGCAATAACACAGTTATCACATTTACTCGAATCCAAGATTACTTTGAATTTAAGATGATCGCTCAATAATTAGATTCGATGCATGGAAATGTTTCCATTTGTTGTTGTTTTTAATAAACAGCTCTACTGGCAAAAACTAAGAATTCAAAAATTCAACAAGTGTTGCCTCAGTCTATATTAGGTCTGTCCAGAAAATCCTAGTGAGTCATATTACTTTCTTAGATCTACAGCTTAAGACTGAATGCTTTCACGTGCATCCTAACTCTCACTCTCCTTACTACTCTCTTTATTCTCTTCATTGTTCTTGTCTTCTCCCTCATCTTCTCACAAAACATCATCTTCAATTCCATCCATGACATTGTTTATACAGCATGTCCTGAAGACTTTAATAATTGACTCTGAAGATATCCTTCCCTAAGAGTCAGAATCCATTGGCAAAGCAGTGTTATGGGTGCCTGCTTAATCTTCCTACCAGGTGTGAGTGCATGGTTCCCTGCAAAGAGCTAGCTTGGCCTTTAAAGGGCTTATTCACTACAATGTCCAGTGCTTAGAGTTGAGATGTCATACCTTTTTTGCTTTCACATCTGGTGTTAAATGTCCTCTAAGTGAATCTAACCTTAGTATTCCTCTTTTCTATGGAAGTGCCCCAGATCTCCAGTTCAGTACACCATTTAACCAGTTATTCATCAGTTCACTTGACATTCACCCTTGTTACTGGCACCTAACTGCTATGCATGGTGTCAACTTTTCTTTTGGCAGAATTTTTTGTTTCAAAATCACATCGGGTGGCAACTTTCTACCATCTGCCAATACTGCTAACATCCCTGTATATTGTGACTTTCATTACTTGTATTTCACAAAATTATGGATTTTGTGCCTTTCTTATTGATAGTGACATTGCTCAGCATGTCAGCATAGACTCTATCAGCTTTACCTATCTGGTCCAACAACTAATCATGAGTTTTGCATAGCCCGATAACATACCCCTAGAATTTAAAGAGTTCTTCACTACAGTCTGGTGATGGTTACTTTTGTATAAGTGATGTTCTTTATCTTGGGGCTAACCCACAATTTCACATTATGTGGGTGCACCACCTACTACTTTCCACAAATTTTTGCCACATTATATTCAATTCCTTTCCTATTTCTAAGGGTTATCAAATTCAGGAAAATGATCTGAATGATTGGACTAGTGAATGATTTCTATGTGCACTTAGCATTCTTAAGTTTTCCTTTTTTCTTCATTAATACACATTTGCTTCAGTAACATTATAATTCCTTCCTCGTGATTATTTGTTTTTTTCAGCGTAATGTATGACTGTTTTTTTTTTTTAAGTTTATAGTACAGCTGCACCTCATTCCTTTCAGTATTTTCACATTTGTACTGCTACTTCCTCTTTTTTCAATGTAATTTGTCATGGGGGGTTCCCTGCCACTGCTTGCCCTGCAGAATTTAAAGTAGATTCTTATATTTCTAAATGTGGCTAGTCGGTGGTGATCAGGCCCTGTAATCCTTTGCTTTTCCTGCCACCCCACTGGGTACCCCCCAGTTGGGTGTCTTGCTGACAGTTTCACACCCTTGCTCCCTGCCCCGTACCAGGTACCTCCTTGCCTCCTGCCCCTCTGATGCCTGCACCTCCTTGCTCTTGGCCCCTACCCACATCTGTACTCTCTTGCTTTCTACCAGGTGTCCCCCAATGTTCGCATCCCCTTGCTTCCTGCCCCTCCGTCAGGTGCCCCTTCACCACCTGGCTTTCCAATGTCTGCACCCCTTCTTCTCCCCACCAAGGTGTTCCTGACAATATCTGCACTGCCTTGCTCCCTGCCTGCCCCCATTGGATGCCTTGTCAGTATTTGTTTCACCACTGCTGGGTGCCCCACTGTGTGCTGGGTCTCTTGTTGCTACTGCCCTGCCACATGCCGGGTCCTGGCTGGTACATGACGGGTTGCTCCTCACTGTATGTCAGGTGCCTGGCTAGCATGTGCCAAGTTCCTGCCCTCTGCCTGCTGGGTGCTTGGCCACTATGTTCTGAGTCACTCCCTATTGCCTGTTGGGTGCCTCATCATGCTGGCTGTGTCTTGCCAAATGGATCCCTGCCATCTCTTCTGATTGCAGGTTCAGCATTTTCACCTCATACTCTATTCTAATAATGAGGCTTTGTTTTCCTCATGTTGAAAGGTTGGTGGGGGCAACCTTATCTTGGAATTGAGTAAATATGGTACATCAGCAGAAAGAGGATCCAAGCTTTTATGCACAAGTCAATAAAGCACAGCATATTATCAGGAAGAAGGGAATTAAGGGGGATATGAGATTTCATTGTCTATGTTGGATTCACCCCAAAAAGAAAATTTGTTATATCAAAACATACTAATTGTGGTTCTTTAAAACAAGGATTGTCTTTCACTCTGTGCTTGTACAACACTTGTACAGTGGAGCCTGATTGGTGCCATTAGGTGCTACTGTGCTACTTTAATAATGCATTTGATTTATGTAATGTACATATTTTTGTAATATACCTCCTATCAGACCCGGGTCAGGCATACCCATAAGAAGAAGATGGCTCTGAATGAGTCACTTGCTAAAGTTGTATACACTGAAGAGAAAGTACAGATATCTTACATAGCCAATAATATAAACTTCCAGTGGTGCCAAACACTGTTACTGGTAGTTTGCTTTCACATCCAGGTATTATGCATAGCCAAACATTATCTAGCAATTAAATGGCAATTTTACTGAAGGAACAATATCTCATTGTCATCAGAGCGAATTTTCACAGTCTCAATTGAAGGGCTGCCTTGATTATTATTTCACAGCTCTGTAACTCAGTTTGCTGTAATTTACAGAAAACAAACATGTTATGAGTCATTCAAATTACACCAAATTATACCACCATCAACAAGACCGTGCAATACATTGAGGAGCCTTTCTCTTCATGTGGTAGAAAAGAGTGCATGTGTCCAACACAGTGAATGTGCATAAAAATTATGAGCTACACATGTTCTTGTTTAAAACTTTGAACATCTTCAAGACTGGATGCCTATAATTAAGGCTGAGCCTGAGCTTCTGAAGTGAACCATAGTGCTCATTCTTTCTGAATAACACAGTCTATATTACAAAGAATTTTCTTAGCAGACAACAGCAGATGTTATTAAAAGAGATTGTCACGTTCCTCATCCAAAAAAATGAGGTGTTTTATTTCTTCTTCCTTAACCACATTGTATTTTTGTTCATTATTTTTATCTTTGGTTTAAACATCTCTTTTATATTAGGCCAATTATACTTATGTGAACAATAGCTAAGGACTTTGAGTTTGGTAGTTTATAAATTCAAGGCATAATCCATTTAAACATTTTTTTTTTCTGTGCAATCAGCAGCTTTTAAAAATATATGGCACTTCATCATTGTACTTATATTATACTTCTTTCTTGTTAAAACAAGTTGCTAAGATATATCAAGGCCAATTTTCAGCAGGTTTAAATTCAGGAAGTTCTAATGACTTACTACTTGAATAGAACTATACTGATTTACATTATTTTAGTATCTGGTCCTTGGCATGTAGCCTTAGGAAATAAAGGTTCATTAACTGCTTTAGAATTCTGATTAGAAAGATGTATTACAATTCCATTAAGGCTGAAGAAAATTAAAATAAAACCTTCCCTTGAAATATTTTAAAACTACAAATCTTTAAAACAAAATCTCCCCATAGACAGTGAAAGTGAATATGCTTCTAGATAATAATATTGATACCTAACTTTGCTACATGGTTACACGTGTATTTCTCACTCATACATTAAATTTGTCCCTGTTTTGTGAATAAAGTTCCACTAAAATATTTTCTTCTGAAAAAAGCAATGCTTAAATAATTGACATACGGAATTCAAAATGCTCTGGGCCTTGGTTCATTTCAGATAAGTCTTCAAAATTTATTATAGATGCTTATCCAAACCATCTCAATCTTTAGAGTATGAAATATAGGGCCAGAAATCTATTGATGACAGACTGTAAGATTTACCTGTATTTTACTGCTTCTCAAAAATGGCCCAAGACCAAACTGTCTCTCATTTTAGCCCTTCTAGTTCCCTATTTGATATAGAATTCAGCAAATCGGGCACACACAATTAAAAGAAAAATGATGAAGGAAAACAACATTGTCAAATATGTCAAAAGCCTTAATAGAATGGTAAGAATGTATTACTAGAAATAAGTGAATGCTTACCATTCTATTAAGACAGTACCATACAGTAGTGAAATATAATTAAATTAAATGCTTTGAAAATTAAAAAACCAAAGAAACAAATTGAGATTGTTGTAAAAAATGTTATTAAATTAAATTAAACACTAATGGCAATTTGAAAAACTTTTTTTTTTAAATATTTGCCAAACTAAAAGCTTTTTGATCTTTCAGTGACAAATTCTGAACTCTGTTTTTTAAACCACGTATTTTTTGGTTTGGGGTTTTCTGTCTTTCTCCTCTTCTTTTTCAATAGCAAAACAGAGGGAAACCTCATCAAAGTAGCATGTGTTCAAAAAGGGACTAAGGAAAAATAGGAAATAGGAAATAAAATATATGGAAACAAGAGGAAACATAAATGGCAAAAGGTAACAAACTGAAAAATTAGATGTTTGGGAAGTTTGTTGAAGTATAAAAGATAAAATTGTCTGGGAGAAATTTCATTTCTATAAACATGTCTTTTTTTACTGTTAAAAAGTTTTGATAGGAAAGACTTTCACCAGTTCTAATTCCTAGAACTTTTCAGGAAATATAAAAGGAATTTAAATATAAAGTCTGACGTACTCTTTCAGCTCACTCTGTTATAGCTTGTTTTCTCACTCTGAGCTCAAGTTGGTTAGTATAGAGTATCTGCTTTATCCTTGAACGTAAGGGTTGGGGGGAGGGGAACAAGTAAATATTGACCACAGTTAACCTTGTCCATTGTGTATCATTAATCTAAAGTTGACAAGAAGCAATGTAAAACTATGAAAGGCATATTGATTTCACTGTTGACCTAAAAGTGGCACGTGCTATGTTACCTTAATGAACTATTGAGAATAAGAACAATTTTATTGTGGCAATCTGACTTTGGCTATCACATTCAGTTTTCTTTGACTTTTATGTTAAAAAAAAAAGAAGTCATAATTTCCATAAATGAATTTAATGTTTGTAAAATGTGCCACATTACCATAGCAGGAAACTGAAGGACTTTTAATACACATGATAAATAGGGCTGCCCTTTACTGCTCATCTAAAATGACTCAACCCTGTTTCAAGGACCCGGCACTAAGAATGGAAAGTTATTCAGTTTTCCTATCCATTCATTCCTGGGTTTTTTGTTGTTGGGATGTTCAGTTAGGTTGGTAGTGACAACTACATTTATGCAGAAGGGAAGTTATGATCCTTTCTATTTTTTTGTGCTTGGAGTATCCCCAGGCACAGTGGGTGCATCTACACATGCATTTTACTGTGGAGTTGACTAATTAGCCGTGCAGTACAGGGTCACAGTTAATACATGTGCCCCTATTAGGGCACAGTAAACTAAATAACTGCGAAAGGAGGAGTATGGCAGAGTACTTATACATGCTCAAATGCACATGTGGACCATGATAGGGGCTGGCTGGGGCATGAGCGTGCTAGCCATGCACTATAGCACCCTCATGCCCCAGCCAGCCCCTCCACCTCCTGACACTCCCACCTAGAGCCCAGGGCTGACCCCACCCCCCACTCCACCCTCCAGACCCTCTGCTCTAGGTCAGCTTCTCCTGGGTGCAGCATCTTCATGTATGCCAGGGCCCACATCAGCTTGAATTGCTATGGTCCTGAGTACATGTGAAGATGCTGTGCCTGGGAACAGCTGACTCTGGTGCAGACTGCACCGGAGTTTATTCAGGTACATTACTATCATGTGTAGATGCACCCAGTGTCAATTTTCTATGTTGTTTTTTTAATTTTATTTAAATATGGATCTATTTTATGATTCAAGTCCGACATTAAAATGAAGCGTATAGATATAATTATGAGCAATATTTGACTGGTGAACCCTGTTTGCTACAGCAGCTCCAAAGAAAGACGTTAGGTTCCACTGTTGCTATTTGTGTGCTAGCACAGTCACTTAAACTTTAATTGTGGATGCTCATGACAGAGACACAAAAATACTATAGTCACCTATTAATTCCATTTAGGTGTATGATATTGGTCTGGGCATAATTCATATTTAATGGAATGATAATACTAGAGGAATGCTTTCATATGAATGATCTTTGACAGAAATCACGCATTAGTTACAACATTAAAAATAAATAAACAAACAAACCTGTGAAGACCAAACCCTAATGAATGTGTTCTTTTAAATTGTTCTAATTTTGAGTAGGATAAAGGCAGCAACCAGGGAACACTGGAGGGCAGGCAGGGCACAGCAGCTGCCAATTGCCAGGGCAGCAGAGCAAAATGAGGCAGTCAGCAGATATGTGCAAGTGGTCATTTGACTGGATGTAGGCAGGGCCCTAGGAGCATGTAAGTCCGAATCTAGGGCTGGCAGGGTAGTCTCTTCCTGGCTGCCATAGGGGAAGGAGCTCCTGCCCAGGGGAGTGACCAAGGGATGCTGGGCTGACCATTTTTCTGCCTATAGGAACAGGGAGTCTCAGGGAACTTGCTAGGTACCCTGACTAGGAGGCACACTATATTAGGGTAAAGCCTTGCACTCTTAAAGGGACAGAGGGCTGCTACTTTGTTATTATTATGTTATAATCCAGGTGCTTATGTTATATTATTGTTTGAACTGGTGGCTTGGGATGAAGCTGGAAGGAGAGGTATGGAGGCCTCATTAGTGTCTAGGGGGCACTCGACTGCCCAGAGTGGGCAGAGAGAGAGAGTACAGCCACACAGGAACCTAGGGCTGCCAGAGAGGGCATAGCCACACAGGGGCCTGGCAGACAGGAGATAGGGGCCTGGTGATGGAAGGTACAAGTGAGAACTAGTGCCTCAAAGTCAGGCTGGACACATTGGCCCCAGGCTAGAAGGCCTACTGAGATTAAAGCAGCAGAGGCTGAGCAGGCCGAAGCCTCATACAGGAACAACATGGCAGTAACACCCACAAGGCATGGGGCATGGTAAAGGAGAGGATTTCAAGCCATGTGTCATGGAGTGATGAGCCTGAAGGGGTGGAGACCCCTGCCTCAGGGGCAGAAAGGCAGGAGGAAAAGCCTGAGGAATTAGGGGGAGAGTCCTGAAAGACCTGTGACCCAGGAAAACTTACCTGGTGCAGGCACGGTGGCAAGCAGCAAGATCATTAGCCCACATGGTTCATTAGAAGATTGTCAGTGTGACTGGACTGACATAAGGAGATGGCATAATCAGCTGGCACTGGCAGTTGGCTACAAAAGCCGGCTGCCGAGGGAAAGACGGAGGGCCACAGCCACACTATAGCTGTGTGTATATAGTGTTCCCAGTCAGCATATCCAGTCATGCTACAAACCAGGAATGCCAAGGACAGTCCAAAAAAGGAACTTGCCCCCCAGGGAGCAATGCCCAGTATTGGGGGGGATAGAAGGACACTGAGGGGTTGACAGCACAGCAATACACAAGGATGTATGAGTGGGGATGAGAGACCACTACCTCCCTGGTTCTTTTTCCTTTTTAATTTTTTTTTTCTTTTATGTATTTGTGCATTACTCCTGAGGCCAAAGACTGAAGCCATGTTTAGTTGATACCCATTTTGGGGCTGAGGGACCAGGAGCCCTCAGGGACTCCAGGGCAGAAGACCATGTTGAGTTGGCTGACCCATTCAACCCAGGGAGCAAGGCCATTTTCCAATCTCCTCTGAGCATTTTATAGGCAGAGTACTGCTGGGAGACTGACCGGCCAGTGTGCCTGCAGTCACTGCATCTGCCAAACAACTTAGCTGAAATCCACTAGAGAGGTAATTGGATGATGTTACACACAGGTACCCAGAAGAGCCGAGTCATCGGCTGTACAGCTGAGACCATCAGGTTGGTGCATGGAAGGGGGGTAGGGGATGTTGAGCCCCAAGGACCTCTGTTTGCAACACCTCTGAGCAAGTCCAAGTCAGATGGAACCCTCTTGCATCTAAACTTATGAACAAGACATGGCAGGTGAGAATTGGGGACTTCCCTTAGGAGGTGGCGCATGGTAGACATTAGTGCTGGAGAGAGAGCCCGAGTATTACCCGGCCTCGAGCTACTTAGGAATAATTGCTTGAGCTTAGACAGGCACACCATTCAATTAGCCCTTAAGGCTTTGGGTGCTCTGCCGGGCACAGAGGTTTCAAGTGAGGCCCAGTGAAGGCCTAAGGACCAGCAAAGCCCAGTGACGGGTCTGGGCATAGGCAGAGACTGGCAGGGTCCAGTGGACTGAGGCCTAGTGAAGGCCTGTGTGCAGCCTTCCTATATATTATAAATAACACCAAACTGTGGCAGACAAGGCAGGAAGGCATCTTAGGGGCAGAGCACAGGCCTCCTGCTAACCAGTGCTGCTTCTACCCGGGTCAACATGTTGTGGTTCTGGGTGCATATCAAACACAGAGCCTAGGAACAATAAACTCCAGAATAATATATGCCAGAATTCGTTGCTGTGCATTAATTGCACATGTAGATGTGCCGATTTTGACTTGTGTGCTGGACACTTTCCTAAAGTTGACAGACTTTCTAAGTGAATGACACTTTTTGGGTGGGAAACACAGGGTGATGTCACTTCAAAGCAGCCTGGCTGAAAGCATCTTAAGCTGTGAACAAGTTTAAGAAATTTAAGTAATTTTTGAGAAGAGTTATAAGAGATGAAAAAAAATACTGCCTCTTGGTGAAAGGCTCTTTACAATTCATTATTAAAATACAATCTATCAAATGTTTTATACCATAGATCTATCATAACTAATTCATTTTATTATAATGCACAGGGATGTATATAAGAATTAAATACTTCATTTTAAATTACCTTTTTATTTTTAAATCCTGGGGTCATAATAACACAATGTTAAGTCTTCTAATGAAATGGTAAAAGCTTTAGTATTTTATGTCCCACTAACACACTACTTTTTCCATAACATCATATTTGTTCTACCTTGATTTCTAGCTCCAAGCATGATAGAAAGAATATAGTCTAAATTTCCCATAGGGAAAGCTGCGAGTACTGTAATGGATAACTTCAAAGCACGCTGAAAAGGAAAATGCAATGAGCCATATTTAGGACTCGAACCATTTTCTTCTCATCATTTTGACTGATGAAAATGGAGCAGTATGATCTATCTCAATGTGTAATCCTGTTTTACTTGGAAGACTTCAAACGCTACCTCAGCTTTTGAAATGGCATGAACATGACTGAACCACACATTGTCAGGGAGAATTCAATTCTTTGAAGAACATAGCACTATAAAATTACCAAGAATATAAATATGTTATGGTTTACTAGAGCCAGCTGGAAGACAGATACAAACTAGTGATTTTAACAACTTTCTTTTCATTGCAAAACATGCAATTTAGCATATGCACATTCCCATTAACGTTCTGGTTTTCTACCGAAGGTGGCATTAAACATGGTCTGGTAAAAGCAAGCTTGGCTTTTTTCTAGGTAGGTTGGTAAAGAAAAAATTGTCAGGCAGTGTTTGAAGAGTTATTTTAAAACAGCTTTTAAGTGAAGAAAGGTTGTCACCCCTTGTCCTTGATTAGCTGTGAGTGGGATTGTCCATCATACAGCCCCACCCTTCACCACCAATTTGGTGAGGGATGGGGCCACATAATGGGCAACTCTTTCATCCAATCAACAGTGAGGGGAAGGGCCAGCAGGGCCCCTTTGGCCAATCAAAGGTGTGAGCAGGACTCCGCCATGCGACTGTCTGGCCATCAACCAACTGCAAAATCAGCCGGCACCCACCTCGACTTTGGTAGACCCCTATTTATCAAACATATTGCTGATTGCAGGGCACAGGTGCACCTTTTAAACTAACTGATTCAGAGATGCATAAGCTTTTGTGAGCCACAGCTTATTGCTGTTGGTGACATAACAGAGAGCTAGCTCAAGAATCTTTAATATGATGAAAATTTTCATCCTGCCCTTCCTACTCTCTGTTCCACTATGTTTGCTATTAAAGGCAAACTATGTTTGCTATCTGGTTTCCGTTTTATATGGCTATCCACTATTGCCTTCTGGCACCCATAATTTTACTGTAAAGGTCTAAAGATACTGAATTGTAGCTATGATAACAGTTGTTCACAACACTTTCCCTGAGAATGTCTAGAATGAAAGTGGGTCTGAACCAAAACCTTACATCTAAGCTCAGACACGTATACTGTGGTATTTGAAATTGGATCTTTGTACATTAAGCCTATTTGTATGCAATCATTTTATGTGTGAGCCCATGATTTTGTGGGTGTGAGTAAACAGAGGTGAAATGTTATGATTAAGTGGCCTGATTCTATATCGTCAGCTATTTCCATATAACATTATAATATACACAATAACATATATGTGTGTATGTGCTATTAATATAATCAGAAAGATAAATTGTTTGATTGAGTTGAAGATGCTTGCATTCTATCTAAATGGAGATCCACTGTTGTCTTGTGTTGTTTGCAGAAAGTAGATATGCATTCGAGCAAAACAACCTGTTTTAGTTTGTAGTTACTATACAGTTTGTAGTGAAATGAAAACAGTTAGTTTGTAGTTATGTGTGTACATATATATATAGAGAGAGAGTGTGTGTGTATGTGTGTGTGTATATATACACATACAGGTGTCCCTCACTTTATGCGGCTTCCGTATCTGCAAATTCACTTTTATATGATGACCCTTTTTATACCAAAAATTTATTATATTTGAGGTAAATTCACTCCTATGTGATCAATGTGGTGGAAGCCTGCAGTCAGCTGCTTTGTGTGCTGCATTGTGGGAGTGATGCACACCAAAATAAAGTCTCCTGTGTGGATCTGTGCTCCTCACTCGTTATCTGTGACACATGTTTCTGTAGTTGCCATCACCATTATGGTAACATTCACCACAACCCTGTGCTTGTGTGTCCTGTCTGCTGTTGGTGAGTACCAAAAGTGTCTTGTAAAAGTGGTAGAAATGGGTCTGGGGGTCAGTACAGATGAGGTCTTGGAACATATCCCATTTGTTACATTGTAAAGTGGGTTCCCTTTATGCAAATTCGAGTTATGTGCCATTTTCCAGGAACACATGTAGAGCATAAAGCAAGGAAAACCTGTATTAACAGTTTCTTCCCTTAAGACTATGCCAGCATAGACATTTCTGTATGGATTCATATTTTAGTAACAGAAAAGTATCAATTATGCTTTGATGATAATCCCTGAATTGTGTTGGTCTAATATTCTGAAGTTTACCATTTTGATATTGACTTTAATGGGAATAGGACCCTGTAGAATATGCATTTTTATGCCTCAGTTCAGTGCTCTGTATCTGATGGGTTTAATCTATTGGAAAAGTATGTTAAATACTATGGATTTCTAAATAGTTTAAAATAAAAATGTGTATATTTCTAGCTAAATATATATGAGTAATAATTGTACATAACATGTTTTGATGCTAATTATATATCTACATGCTATTCACTGAGAATTGTAGTGATCCTGATTGCTCAGTTACTTAATAGGGTCACCTCTGTTTTTGATCATGTTAAATTAGCTGTAAATGGTGTATAAATTCTTAAGAAGGTGAAAAAGGAAAGTTACAAATGCATCCACAAGGAGTCATAATTTTAAAACTAAGGAAAAAGTAATTTCCCCTTAGCCTGCCATCTTTCTGTATAGCTCAATATTTTTAAAACATCCTATATTAAAATTAATGCCATTTGCATTAACAACAGTTGGAAGCAGATAAATACAATCTAATCTATGTGAATGTACCAAACTCTACAAAGAAGGATGAGTGAGACAATGTTTTGTATTGTTTTAAAATCTTAGGGCCAGTTCCTAACCTTTAAGACACCTAGGTAGAATTTAAATGCCAAAGTCACAAAAATAAATAAAGCACTTAGACTCCACAATATATTGGGAGTCCATTTTGACTTGGAGAGTTCTGTAAAATCCTAGACTTGGACTACTGGGCATAGTGTATGAGCCAAGTAGGCAGTTCATGGCTGCCAAAGCTTTTGTTCAGATCAAAACTGAGGCAGGGAGACACTGCTTAAGTCCCCAGTATCTTAGTTAAGGTCAGTGACTGACCCCGAGAGTATCCATATAGCTCAGTACAAAATAATAGTGAATATCTAATGGAACAGCATTTGCCCAGGAAGTAGATGACTAGTTTCTAGACCCACAACACTCTGAGGGGATTTAAACTCACATCTACAATCTCCTTAACCATCAAACTATAGACTAAGATGGGTGAAGTATACCTTTTCATCTTTTGTTCTGAAACTGAGCCATTAGGCTCAGCCAAAAGTGCAAGATTTGCGGGGTCAAAAAGACAGCAAGCAAGACGGAGTGTGACTGTAATCCAAAGAGAGAGCCTGCTCCCTGTTCCTCAGCCTGCAGACATGCCTCCCAAGAGGAGAGAGTTCTCTTGCCTGGGTTGGTGTAGCCAATGATTGTCTAACAGTATTAACAATATAGGAAGCCAAAAAAAGAAGTGTGACTCAACCCTCAGACCTTGAGAGTGTATAATGGGTTCTAACTCCCTTCTACCAGGATGTATATTTTCTGAGCACTGAACATTTTACCCCATTCATAAGAGATGCATACAGTTTGCCAAAGAGAAATTCTTTCCTGATGTTTCTAGAGACCAAAATATACAGCCTTGTTGAAGGCTATTTATTGCCTTCTACCTTTTTTTAAGTGTTTATTTTAATATATATTTCAAGAGAACTATAGCCAACCTATATCGATTGTCAGCTTAGGCACATTCTTTTCACCAGGGCTGCTGTTGATGAATTAGAAGGCACATAACAAAATTGTACAGGTGTGTAAACTTAAGCTCTTGGCAAATTCACTAAAATATAAGGCTGTGTAGACCGCAGTAAGAGACAGTGCTCAAGGACCATTCTAGGGAGCACTATAGCGAAGCTTGCCATAGCTGATCCACACAGTCTGCACCCCATATAGATATTAGGCAACTGCTGCAGTGCAAGACTGGGCATGTGCTGATAAACACTTCCAAGAGAGTGAGCTTCTTGTTCATGCCCAGGGGTACACTAAGGCAACTATGTTGCATCTGTTTTGGGGTGTAGGGCATACATGGAACTGATGTACTCCCTAGTGTGATTCTTTGCTTGTGTAAACATTTGGAACATAGATTTTTTTTCATTCAGAGTCTCCCATATTATTGACCTAAAGGAATACTACTTTTTCTGCATTAAGAGCATTAGGGTTTATGTTCCTTCTGTGTTGTATTCAAAGAGAATTGCATGCTCATTAATTTGGACAGGACCTGCACCACTACAGGGCACTGGTGACTTACATCCTTATGACTGTTCTAATTATATTAACTTAAGTGCTAAGTGCAGAGGTTCAAAAAGCCCGAGGCAGAATCGATTCAATTTTCACAGGTTTTTCTAAGCTGCGTAGATTGAACCGATAACAAACTGAACTGATATTCAGTGGTCAGGTGGCCAAGATAGGCAGAAGACTGCACTGGGCCAGGCCAGGAGCCTAGGGGCTTTTGCACACATCGTGCCTCGTGCTGGATACTGCCGAAGGCTGCTGAACCTAGTGGATTGGCAGCCCAAGCCTGATTGTCTGCTGGACACATACCCCTACCCCCTGTTGTCAGCTGCAGGGCGGGGGAGAGCCAGATAATCTCTACCCAGCCCCAACTCCACACCAGCCACCTGCCTCTGAGAGGTGGGGAGGTTGGGGAGGACTCACCCCACCTGCCAGCCCAACACTGCTCCCCCACATCTGAAGTCTGCATGGCAGGGAGGGACAGGACCCCAGTGGCAGCAGTGGGTGTTTTGTCCCCTCGCAGTCTGGTGATTTGGGCTGAAATCACTCCAGACCTGCCCCTCACCTGCTGCCTGCCTCTTTGAGAGGCGGGGAGGGGGGGGTGGGAACACACCCCCCTGGCTCACCCAGGAGCCCCCAGGGAGGTGAGCAGCTGGTGAATGAGAGAATTGGGGTGATCCAAGCCCAGCTTGCTAGGCTGCAGGGAAATGAAAACCCCTGCTGTGGAGACTTTCCTTTCCCCCATGGCATGCAGACCCAGATTAGGGGGCCCGGGGGTGGGGGGCTGTTCCCCTGCCCCTCTGTCATGCCAGGCTGACAGGCACAGGCAGGAAGCAGGCTAGGGAGCAGAGGCTTTACTGCCTCAGCTCTGTGATAGCTGTGGGTAGGGCTGGCCCTGCTCCAGTGGAGCAGAGAGCACAGCCCAGAACTGCAAATCATCCTGGGATGTTAGGGGACTGTGAAGTAACTTGAGTTGGGAGGGGATCTGGGACAGAAGTTCCATAACCCTGTTTAAATCAGTGAAGTCTGATACTACATCCATCCAGGCTTATCTTAAACTGGGTTCGGTCATTTTGAAACAGGTTTATGCGTGCTGAACGCTTGTTCTGTTAAAGGTTTAAACTGGTTTCTGATCACTTAAATTGGTTTATGTGTAATTTCTGTCCTTAGCTAAGAAGTTATGCTGTCACCAGAAAAAGAGTATCACACAGGGGCATGTCTACGTATGATGCTACGTCACGTACGAATGTGCTACAGCAGTGTAGCATCCATGGGCAAAAACCGTGATGCGGCAGCTACATCACCATAGCATCACACTCCCTTAGTATAGTGTGTCACTATGGCAATGTAGCAGCTAAAAATAACCGTGTGCCGTGCATACTGCACAGTATGGGCTATTTGTGCGCCATCATTTTAGTACTTCCAAAAGGAAGTATTAAATAACAGTGCAGTAACAATGGCACTGTAGGGACACGTGTAGATGCACCCAAGGAGATTCATAATAGCACAATCTCAACACTATACTGCATCCTGGATATTGGGGAAGCTATTCTGTGCAAAGGCATAATTCATAAGAGGGACATTTTCTCCAGTCTGTGGTCCCAATACCTGTAGTGTTTCAAACCTGAAGTGCCTGTGAGTGTTCTTGATATAATCAAACAAAGGATCGCTTTCTTCAAATGCCGAGCTATTTCAGGAAGCGCTGGTGTGTGAGAGAGAGAGCTAAGGGTCTAGTTGTGTTAGGTCATTTGTAATTTGACTGAGTGCATATTTCAGCTGAATTTTAATATGGCAACATGGCAAAGTTTTGTTCTACCCCAGAATATACACACTGTTTGCCTGATGAATACCATTGAGATATCACTCCCAGAGTGCTGATTAGGTAAGTAATTTCATTACAAGAATACTACAAAATGCAATAAATAAATAAATAAAGCATTTCTTAAAGGTGGTTGTGGTTCTAGGGAAGTGGGGGTGGGGACCAGTTTTGGTTTCTGCTCCAAATCTCTTGAGCCGCCAGAGGTAAGAATTTTAATTTAGTAATTCAATTAAATCTCCCTTTTCTTCTGAATTGCTCTGTGGCTTGCTTTCTGAGGTGAAAAGCTGCCATTCTGATGTGGCCAATAACTCATTTCGCTCCTTTGATTTCTTATCATGCGTGCTTGAAAAGCATTGTATAACTTATTCTCCATTTGTTTTGCTTTCTGCTTCTGATTGGTTTTGTTATATGTTTATTTTGTTACCTGTGCCTAAGGGCCAGTTTCTTATGTGGGAGCAGCCTGTGGTTTTTTTTAAGAGGTCTACCATATGGCATGTTTTACTTCTCTGTGAGATACCTTCTTGATTTTTTTTTCCTCATTATATTCAACCTCCCATTCCCTACAAGGTATTTGTGACACAACTCCTTTTGCATATAAAAAAAATAGGATTTTGCACTTGACTGGGTAAAGTGTGTGTGATGGAAACACAACATATTGTGAGGTAAAATACATGCTGAAGTAACTGGCTATGTGCACACTACACACTCTCACTTCCCTCAGTTGTGATGAAGATTATGGTAAGGAAATTCAAGTCACAAAAGATAAATACAGGAGACCCTCACCATTTGTGGGGGATATGTTCTTGTATCTCCCACGAATAGTGAAATCTGCGAATAAGATACTGCATTCATGAACGCCGTCTGCGTTCATGAACACAGTGCCCCTGGTGGCTGGGGTGGGGGGCAAGGCTGTGCTGGCAACAGCAGGAGCATGGCAGCGGTGGCAAGAGTGTGGTGGCAGCAAGCACAGAGCTCCTGAGGAGCTCCTTTGAGTTTCTTTAAGATGCATATTCAGCATTCACAAATATTTGAAACCGCAAATGCCAAACTCACAAATAGCGAGGGTTGCCTACAGGTAGTTGTGAAAAGGAAGAACTCTTAGGCTATAAATTCCCCACTTCTTTCCAAGGGTACTGCACTGGAATTTTCTTCGTGGGTGAATCTGATCTCGATGCAAAGCGTGAACACAGCCTCATACAGGGACTGATCCAGAAGGGGTGCAATAGGACAGCCGCACCCTCCTTTTGGATTTGAATGCACTTCGGGAGCTTCTCAGGATTTTTTAAAGTCCTGAAAGCAGATGAAAATTCCCTCTTCCTTCCCCTTTGTGTTCAGAGGCATGTCCCCTCCTCTCCCTTCCCCTTCCCTATTTCCATCTACTGCTACTGCTTTTCCTGCTTCCAAGGGTGGGGAAGCTCCAGAGATACTTCTGCTTGTCTCAGCTGGGCTCCTTGGGGCTGGACTTAGCTGCAGATGGGGACATCAGCAACAGCATGGTGGGAGAATAGTTTTCCCCTCCCTGCCCAGCTATCCTGGAAGCAAGCATGGGAAGGAAGAACCTTTCTGCCATAGTCTTGGTCTCTATTCCCAGCTAAGCCTACACCAGTAGGTGGAAAGAGGCTTGGAGTGCAGCCACCCCTGTAGTGTAGGTTGCAGCTCCTACACCCCACTTCGGGAGATCCTTGATCTGCCTCTGGGTCAGAATACCATTGTGTTCCACTTGAACCAATATAGATAAGTCAGTGAAACCCTATTGTAAAACATTATGCTAATATAAATGTACAGGAATAAGAGTGGTTAATGTCAATATTTTTTACATCGGTAGAACTTCTTCCACATTAGGGGATTGAACCAGTTTAACTAGATTAATTAATTGGATCCATAAATGAATCCATAGTGGCCATGGATTGTAGGCTTCTTCATTTCCACCTTAATGTCTTGGTTCAGTTTCCTTGCATAGCTAGACAATGCTAAGAGACAATTTTACTGAGAAATTATGGGTTTCCACTAAATTTCCACCAATTAATTTACAGTAGTCATCAGTGGTATTCATGGGTAGCATATATTTTCATAGAAGGAAATTACACTTAAGATACCACTGATTTATCTTCATCCTTCAGTGTTTACAATAAAAATTTATCAGAGTCTTTGAGAGCTACTTAAGTGCTTGAATTCTGTAACATGTGGTGGTGCAGGTGTGTGCATAAGCAATTGGAAAAGCAAGAATAGACCTGCCTCTCCTTACATCTGAACTACAAATAACACTAGAATTGCAAATGGCAGTTTATCATGAAAGGTCAACTTTAATTTTACCACATAGTATAAATAGAACAACATGTATAGTTAGCAGAAGAAAATTGACAGCTGATTTTCTATTCTTTAACTCCTATATTATTAGATAGGTTAAATTAAAGTAGTATCCTTCAGAGCTACAAACACTGTTCTTCCTCCCCAAGAGTTGTATAAGTTCATCATATCCTTTGATTTCTTTGAGGTGAACTATTGTTAATAATCCAGTAACCTTTATTATGTATCAGTTGAATACAGATCTTTACTTAGTTCCTCTGGCGTGATTACAGGGTAAACAGTAAATATAATTCAGCGAACCATGTGTCGTGTTTGCTTTTGAGCATATATGGACCAGGAAACAGTATTCAGGAACAGTACTGAAACCCATCAGTTTTCTACAAGGAAAACAGAGTTCTATTAGAAGCTTCTAATAAAAAGCTTGCTCTACTTATTCTCATGTTGATCTCATTATGGATAAGTATCACAGCTTATGTCAGATTGCAAAGTCTGTATTGAGATTCCTGCAATTGCTGTGTGGTATGGAAAAGACAGTTATAAATTATATAAGTTCTATACATTTGAATTAGTTATATTTCTTCTCTCTTCTGATTTTGTGACAGATGGGCCAGAGTTGTAATATATTCTGATTTGGATTTGAAACGGGATATTGCCTGACCAACCTCATCTTCTTCTATGACCAGGTGACACATCACCTGGACAGAGGAGGAGAGGCTGATGTAATTTACTTGGATTTCAAAAAAGCCTTTGATTTGGTCTCCCAAAGATCATGACAAAATTGGTAACTGTGGCCTGTGGCAGGGCACTGGAAGTGCCTGCCACTTTAAGGACTGGGCCAGGGAAGGGGAGGCACCTGATTAGGGTATCTATTTTAAGGCCCAGCTCCCTGAGCCAAGGGCAGTTCATGATCAATCAGCACAGGAGAAACATCTCTTTTCTGAGCTCTTCCAGGAACACTGCAGAGGACAGGGTAAGGCTATGGGACAGAGGAGGCCCCATTTGTCCTGGGTAAAACATTAAACTACACCCTGCTGGGGATGCGGGGGGGGGGGGGGCAGTGGGGCTCCCTGTGGTGGGGTAGTCCCAAGAAAATCAGGCCAATCACCTTCCCGGTGAAAGGCGAGTGTGGGGTGTCTTATAACCCTAGCTCCCACATCCCTGGTGGGTTAAACCAGTACAGGGGGAACCCAGGCACATGGGAGTCCTGAGGCAGGGCCCAGGTTGACGGAAGGACCTGGAGCAGCACCCTGGTTTGTTGTGAGTCTTGTGGCTGCAGGGACCCTGAGAGGGGCCCAGGCAAGGCTACGGCCACCTGAGCCTCACCGGATGTAATACCCCAGGGCAGGGGGCCAGGCAGGGCTATAGCCACCTGAGCTAGATGTGGTGTCAGACCCCAGTAAGCCCCAGTGAGGGGGCAGTGTAGGGAGCCCCAGTGAGGGGGATGAGGTATTGGAGCCCAGTAAGTGTTTGTTTGTCTGTTTGTATGTATGTTTTATGAAAGACTTTGTACAAACCACCGGTGGATCCCATCTGTGAGGCTTGGCCCTCAATGTAGGGGTGGAATGGAGCTGTGGATATCCCCCTAAACATCAGGGTTCAAAATGGGCAGCCTCCTACCTGTTTAACGTCCTAATACTATTACATCAAGGTGTGGCAGAAGAGTGAGTTGGGCAGCTGGCCCCTAGACAGGAGGTGGGCCACTGCTTGCATTGGGCAAGAAAGTTTGCCCCATTACATGGCCTCGACAACCTTAAAGTCCAATGGCTAGGGAATTGGCTCCGTGGTTGGACCCAGAGAGTGATAGTTGATGGAACTGAGCCAAGAAGCTGCAGAGGAAGACACATCTGCAACAACATTGCAGGCTGAATGACAATTGGGCAGCCAGAAGAAGAGATGCCAGGTCATCATGGTGGCTGACTTCCTCTTGAGAGGCATGGAGGGGCCTATTTGTTGACTAGATCCCACAGTGTGCATGGTTTGCTGCCTGCCCAGAGCCAGGATCCGAGACATCACTCTGAGGATTCCCAACCTCATCCATCCCTCCTATTACTTTCCCATGATCCTCGTCCATGTGGGCATGAATGATGTGGCCAGGAGTAGTTCAGACTGTATCATGAGTGACTACAGGGCTCTGGGGGCTGGGTTTAAAAAGTTGGGGTCACAAGTGGTCTTCTCATAGATCCTTCCGGTCAGTGGTGACTGTCAACACTAAGACACCTACATCAGAGAAGTCAACCTGCAGCTCCAGAGTTTTTGCCATTGTGCAGGTTTTGGCTTCTACAACCATTATCCACACTTCCATGAGAGGCATCTTGGGACAAGATAGCCTTCATCTTTCTTTCAAAGGTAAGAGTCTGTTCTCTTACAGGTTGGCTGATCTCCTCTGAAGGGTTTTAAATTAGGTTTATTGGGGGATGGGGACTCAGTGGACAAAGAGAACCTATGATCAGTGAGCCACAAGCCATGTGCTGGATCAGCCCAGTTATGCACCAAGGGGCCCAGTAGATATCAGGACATGGGGGTATCAAGGGCACCCACTGGGGGGCTTAAATGCCTCTACACTAATGCTAGGGGAATGGGGAACAAGCAGAAGGAACTTGCAGTTCTGCTTGCAAGCAACAACTTCAAACTGGTTGGGCTAACTGAAACCTGGTGGGGCCCTACTCATGATTGGGTGGTAGGCATTGAAGGTTATAGGTTGTATAGACAGGATAGAGTGGGGGAAAAAGGGGGCAGGGTTTTTGCTCTCTATGTTAAGCAGCAATACACATTTTCTATAATCAAGATGGGATCAGAGGAGGGTCAAACTGAGGTATTGTGGGTTAGAATACAAGGGGGTTCGGGGGAAAGGGACTTGGTAGTGGGGGTCTACTATAGACTGCCACACCAGGAGGACGAGCTAAACCTGGTATTCTCTGGGCAGTTCTCAGAGGCCGTATGGTCAAGAGATGTGATTGTCATAGGTGACCTAAACTACCCTGACATCTGCTGGAAGGATCCACTAAGCGCTCACATAAGTTCTTAACCTGCATAAAGGAAATGCACCAAACACAGGTGCCACTAGGGGGAATGCCTTGCTGGACTTGGTGCTGGCTACGGGGGAGGACTTGGTGGGGGATCTGCAGGTACAAGGTAACCTAGGTGACAGTGACCGTCAATTGATTGAATTTACTATCCGGTGTAGGGCGGGAAAAGTAACCAGCAGGGCAGAAGAGCTAGACTTCAAAAAGGCTAACTTCAATGTGCTCAGGAGATCAGTTAGTGGGGTATTAAAGCTCAAGAACATTGACAAAATGGGGATCCAGGAGGGGTGCAGAAGAAAGCAATCCTTTGGGTACAGAAGGAGGCAATCTCCCTGTGTAGAAAAGGGGGCAAAGGGGTCAAGAGCCCTCTTAGCTAAACAGGGAAATCCTAGAAAGCCTAAGGGCAAAAAAAGGGGCATACAGGCTATGGAAGCATGGGCTAGCTACCACACTTACAGGGAATCAGTTAGGAAGGCCAAAGCAGCATTAGAACTTAGGCTGGCAACAAAAATTAAGGAGAACAAAAAGTCCTTCTTCAGGTATATAGGGAACAAAAAGAAGGCTCAGGGCAGCATAGGACACTTACAGGATAGACTAGGGCAGTTGGTGACAGATAGGAGGCACAAAACAGATCTTTTCAGTCGTTTTTTTCTCTCTTTATTCTTGAACACGTATCTAGACAAATCTCCCAAATGCATTACTGACAAAACCATGAGAAACACCAGCCCACCAACTGTCAATGCTGACCTAGTAAAGAGATGCTTGGAGGGGCTGGATGTATTTAAATCAGTGACACCAGATAAGCTGCATCCAAGGGTGCAGAAAGAATTAGCTAGTGTCATAATAGAGCCACTGGCATGATGTTTGAGCACTTATGGTGCTCAGGTGAGGTCCCTGAGGACTGGAAAAGGGCCAATGTGGTCCCTATTTTCAAGAAGTGGAGGAGGGAAGATCCGGGCAACTATAGATCAGTTAGTCTCACCTCTATCCTTGGGAAAAAACCTTGAAATAATTATCAAGGATCACATTTGCAGGATTCCAGTGGGTAATATAATGATGAAGGGCAACCAGAATGGGTTCACAGCAGGTAGATCCTGACTGACTAACCTTGTTTCTTTCTATGACCAGGTCACTAAATGCTTAGATGCAGGAGTCAAGGTAGATGTCATCTACTTGGACTTTAAGAAGGCCTTCGACACTGTATCTCATCCTAGTCTCATAAACAAATTGAATGGCTTTGCCATAAATGATTACACAGTCATGTGGGTGGCAAATTGGCTTAAAGGTCATACCCAGAGAATGGTGGTAGATGGGTCAGTATCAACCTGGAAAGATGTGGGCAGTGGGGTACCCCAAGGCTTGATCCTTGGGCCAGTGCTGTTCAATATCTTCATCAGTGACTTGGATGAAGGTGTGGAAAGCACTCAGTCCAAATTTGGCAATGGGGATAACACCAAATTATGGGGCAAAGTAAACACACTGATGAGAAATTGAAAAAAGGGAAAAGAAAGGGGGCAGGAGGGATAAGGCATTTATTTATATTATAATTTCTAATTTTTATTAAGTAGAATGTTGTACATTTAAATATTCAGGTAAATAAAATAAATTATTGGTGTGGGCTTATATAAGTGTCTGATTTGAAGATGGGATGGCTGTAAGAATTCTGTGTTCCGTTACATTCAGTAATTCCTTCTAAATTGACTTAACATAAGGTGACTTAACTAAATTGACTTAAGCCACATTGGAGTGTACACATGTACGGCTCCTTGATGTTGTGGCAGCCATGACCACATTAAGTCTTAGAGTCAACTTAAATAACATGACTCAAGATAATGCACCTTGGACGTGTATTATCTCACACCGCATTTAACTCGACTCAGCTCCTCATGAATGTGTACACTCTGACAATTAAATTTACTTTAAAAAGGTGATTTTACTGCCAGAAAATTAGTAGGTGTGTATGGACCCACTGTCTCTAATCTATTCTCTATTTCATACCGTGCCTATTGTCGTAATATCCGGTCATTCATTCTGCTCCGTGGACAATGCTGAATTCTTCATGTCAGTAATGTCTTTTCAGTGACTTGTGGAGAGATTTTTGAAGAATACACATTTGCCATTAAATCACAACAAATATCTGACATTTTAAAAATAATTTCCCAGGGGAGAATATATCCAGATGCCACTGCAGTGACACTATCCTTCACTAGAAAATAATTCAATTCATTCTTTCTTCAGTTGTTTCAACTATAGTGCTTAGGATTTTGAATCTTCCAGTCTAGGTTTAGGAGTGGGTCTTTCTGTGCCTTATTTAATATGCAAATTACAGGAAAGGCAACATTCTCTGGCATTTAATTGATGTACAGTAGATTTGGAGAGCCAATTTCCCACCTTATTCTGTACACTAATACTTATGAAAAAAAAGGGGCACTAAGCAGAAATTCAACATCATTTTTTTATTCTATAGTACTTGCATAAGAAAAAGCCCTTGATGAGGAGTTGCAGTATTAAAAACAGCAATAGAACTCATGGGATATTAAAGCAAACTTCCCTAATTACTGTAATTTAAATTTACAACATTAATACCCAACAAACCTATTATAAATAAAAGCTTTTAAGCAGGAAAGAATTAAACCCCTTAAATTCTATTAGTGACATCTAATATAGAAACGCATTAAGATGCTAAACACCATATTGGTTAGTTACTTAGTTAAATTAATTTACATTAAATATATTATTTTATCAGCTTCTCTTCTGAAGTAACCCAGGCTTGAAATTTAGTATTCTGAATTGAATAGGGTGATTTTTTTTTTTCTATTCTAAAGAGGAAAAGAGAACCTGATACATTATGGTTTTTACATATCACTTGTATTCTTCATAGATTTCATAGACATTAGGGCTGGAAGGGACCTTGAAAGATTGAGTCCAGCCCTCTGCTGCAGGGGCAGGAAATCAGCTAGTGTCAAAGGATCCCAGCAAGCTAAGCCTCCAAAGATTTCTTAAAAGAGTCTGGAGTAGGTGCTTGCACCACCTCTGGAGGGAGTCTATTCCAGGCCTTGAGGGCTTGGACAGTAAAGACATTTTTTCTTATGTCCAGCCTAACACGGTCTTGGAGGAGTTTGTGACGATTGGACCTTGTCATCTCTTGGGGTGCTCTGGTGAACTGGTGTTCCCTCAGATCCTGGTGAACACTCCTTATATACTTACAGGCTACTACCAGGTCACCCCAACCCTTTGTTTTTCCAGGCTGAAGAGTCCCATGGCTCTCAGCCTCTCTTCATAAGGCCTGTTCTCTTGCCCTCTGATCATGCACGTGGCTCTCCTCTGGACTCTTTCAAGTTTCTCCACATCCTTCTTAAATTGTGGAGCCCAGCCCAGAATTGGATGCAGTAGTCCAGCTGCAGCTTCACAAAGACTGATTACAGCAGGAGGATGACATTCTGGGATTTACTTGAGAAGCATCTATGGATGCAAGATGGAGTTTTGTTTGTTTTACCAGCTGCAACATTGCATTGGTGGCTCACGTTCATCTTGTGGTCAATCATGACCCCCAAGTCCCTTTTGCCTGTGGTGTAGCGAGCGTAGCAGTATCGAGCCTATAAGCATGATGCTTTTTTTTTTCCCTTGAGGTGGAGTACCTTGCATTTATTTGTATTGAATGTCATCAGGTTTTTATCTGCCCACTTTCTAAGCCTATCAAGGTAAACCTGGATTACCAGCCTATCCTTCGGTGTGGACGCTCTACCCCAAAGGTTGGTGTCATAATGCGAACTTGGCCAGTCCGCTTCTGACACCAGTATTCTGCTTACCATAGGTTTAGTTTAATTGATTTGGAATTCATCCTTGAATTAGTAGTACAAAAATGCTAGGATTGAGAAAATATTCATTAAGCTCTTTGTGAAGAAAAAATTGGAAGTGCCTTAGTATGATACCTCCTTAGGAGATCAAGAAGACATAGGGGGAAGGATTAACAAGCTAGTAATAATCTAATAGCTTTCCATTTATTGTATACATTTATGAAGAGCTAGATTCAAAGCCTAATGAAGAAAATATCGATTGAGTCTATTTGGCTTAGGCTCAGGCCTAAAACACATGTTTTTGATGCTGTCTTAACTGGGAATGAAAACCCAGTAAACATACTACATTAAGGAAAAGAAGGGAGAAAAACCTTACTCTACAGACCATGATACTCAGAGTCTTTTAATTTGTAAAACTTACTGAAAAAGTAACTGGAGAAGTAGGAGTTATTCAGGGGTAAAGAGATTCCATTAATGTAATTATAAACCAGGAAGTTTCCGCACATTGACCTATTGGTGTGATTATGCACATGTGTCATAAGCTGAGTCTCTTCCACTATAGAACAGTGTTACTTAAATATTAAAATGTAATTGGTTTAAAATGGCAAGTCCTTGTGTGCAGACTCTTCTGTGCTGAGTTACGCATTTAAACTGGTCCTCCAAAGACCTTAACAATCTAGTAAGAACAAGATTTATTTCCATATTTTATCTGACTAAATGTAATTTCTGTCTCCTTCAATTTTTACATATCTTTTGTTCCTCTTATTTTAGATTTAAGAGGGTAATGTATGGTCCTGATTATACCATAACTACTATCGCTGTCTGTATTCAGAGAATACCCAGTGATCAGAACTCAATTCTAGCTAGAGTATCCAATTCTGTATTCCTTCTGCCTCACGCAAACTTACATTTTCTTTAATAGGAGTTTGTCCAAGAAAAGACTGTAGGATAAGGCACAATATGATCCTATTACTATCCACTTGATTTGATTTACTTTGAGAATATAGACTGTTAAACAATTCCTGTAACAGGATTAAGGCTTTATTTTTTAGGTGCTTATTTTAACTAGATGCATTTCTGTGAGCTGCATATTCTTAAACTTGGCAGGGAAAGTGGAGGTTTTAAAGTAACCCTGCTGATAATCCAAATCTTTATTTTTTCTTCGTTTGCATGAAAATTCAGCTTTACTTTGAGCACAGTGGTAGGTACTCTATCTGGAAAGCATGACAGAACTACTGTTCATAGTTACTGAAATTTCATATCAATTGCACAGCTTCCAAAAAAATGACTATAATAACAGAAGCAATTCATAGAATCATAGAAAATTAGGGTTGGAAGGGACCTCAGGAGGTCACGTAGTCCAACCCCCTGCTCAAAGCAGGACCAGCCCTAACTAGACCATCCCAGTCTAATGCTTTATATCACCAGGTATAAAAAATCTCCAAGGATGGAGATTTCACCACCTCTCTGGGTAACCTATTCCAGTGTTTTACTACTCTCCTGGTGAGGAAATTCTTCCTAATATCTAACCTAAACTTCCCATGTTGCAACTTGAAAATGTTACTCCTTGTTTTGTCATCTGCCACCACTAAGAACGGTTTAGCTCCATCCTCTTTGTAACCCCCCTTCAAGTAGTTGAAGGCTGCTATTAAGTCCCCTCTCAGTCTCCTCTTCTCTAGACTAAATAAGCCCAGTTCCCTCAGCCTCTCCTCAATAAGTCACCACCCAGCCCCCTCACCATTTTCTTTGCCCTCCGCTGGACTCTCTCCAATTTGTCCACATCCTTTTTGTAGTGGGAAGCTCAAAACTGAACTGCTCTATTCTCATGCCAGAAATGAGTGATTGTTTTAAAAGAATCATTAATTTGGGGCTACTGTGTTCTAAGTGTGTTACTTAGAAGTAATAGTAAAGGTATTAAGATATTAAGAGTACAATAAAGGTAGCGGTATGAATTAAATGAGATGTGATCCAGTAACCCTTGGGCATTGGAATATTTTCTGCGAAATCTTTGTAGCTAGGACTTTAGTATCAGGAAGAGAGCTAGAAATAATCTTGGTAAAATTTCTGTTGAAGAAATGGAAATGACTTTGGGCCATTCTAATAGGAAATAACCAGAAAGGAGATGCATAAATAGTATACAGATGATCACTTCAAAATGTCAATATGAGTGCTTGAAGCTGGCAAAAGATTGAGAATATTCTGCTCTTAAGTCAACAAATTTCATGTATATATTTTTTTTTCTTTAGTTACCTTAAACAGAGAACTGTAAAGCAGCACATGGGTTAGTTGTGGGCCATGTTAATTCCTGATTGACTCATGGTCAAGGTGTGGAATGTTTAAGGTTTTGGGGCATGGATCATCTCTTTCCTGTGTTTGTATAGCATGATGGGACCCCAATGCCAACTGTGTTTTTTGGAAGCTACCATAATATAGATATTTGTTGATAATTAAAGACAACTACCTACGCCGGTTGTGTCCTGCACTAAACGTAGTTCAGCCAACTTTGGTGATATGGCCTTTTAGTCATCTTATTTTTTGTTTTTGTACTTTTAAACCAAGCAGATTGAATCACTTTGCTTCTTGAGCATGGAGGATGTAACAGAGCCATTCCAGAAAGAACCACAAATTAAGAGAAGAACATTTCTAAATATTAATTTTACTGGGAAAAATTGTTAGGATATATTTTTATTATTTTAATTAATGCTGTCTCATGGGTGCTTTCCTGAATACAACTAGTCCAAATGAATTGTGCCAGGATAGTTTTATAATTTATCCTTAAATCTATGGATATTTAACAGTACCTCTTACTGAAGATGACTTTTTCATGAGTGTTTGGGATTGCAAGACTCAGAGTGAAAATCATTTCGCTATCATTAGCTTTTTGCTTTTTTGTTAGGCTTAGGGGTAATTATACTTAATGCTGTGATTATTTCAATTATAATGTGTACACAGTTGAGGTTTTATTTTATACATGCTTAGTTTTGTTTATAGTCTGACAACTGGTGTGGTGCTGTGTGAAGTGCTCTTCACTCCCTACTTGTGTCCCACTTTCCTTTCATATGTTGATGTCCAATAAATCATATCGAATCAAAATTAACCCTCTGACATCTACAACCTTTTCCTATGAATGAGTCAAACTTTATTTCTTACCCTAAATGGTTTAATTAATTTTATTTTTGTCCATTCCTTTCAGTTATTGTAGGAATCTGAATTGCTTCATTTAAACTGGGAGCCATATTTGGATTATGTATCCATGCCCCTTATCATGCTGGTGTCTCGGCTGGGCTGAACCAACTCGAGGTGATTCAGAATTTACCCGTTTGTCAGGGCGGGCTGGTGAATAGAGAGGCTGACAAGCTTAATGGTTGCAAAAAACTTTACTTACGTCGTGGGTGGCTGCGACGGAAACGGTTCGGTCGTCTGGACAACAATGTGAGTTGCTCCAGCTGGCGAGGCCAATGCCAGTAAACTCGTCCGTAATTCAAGCCGGCGGGAAAAGGGTACGTCTGGGACTGCGTTCGGCGACGGGAAAAAGGATCGATAGGTGATCAGTCTATCAATCAGCTAGCCGCAAGTCGGATCTCTAAGAGGCACTCTGCAGTGTGCTCAAAGTTCTTCGACTTGGGCGGAAGTTGCGCTAATTTTTAAACGGCCAGCAAGCCAATTACCAGCCGCCACGTGTGAATAATTTAGCACTAGCCAATTGCGGGGCACGAATTTGCATCCGAATGGCGGGAATTCTTTGCACCGTGCACCTCCGTGCTGCAAAGAGAAAATGCATCCTGCAAAAGCAGCTGCAAAAGTGGCGGGAACACTCTCCTGCACACGGGTTCTTTATACAGCAAAAACCCTCGCTGTGCAAGAGGCTCTCAGGTGTCAAGAAAATTCCATAGTGCCGAGGCACCAAACTCATTGGGTTATGACAGCTGGCACCTGAATACCTTATAAACGTTTAAAGTATGCATACTAGAAACTCCATGCAAAAGTACAATAATGGATGTAGGCATCTAAAAAGGGATTTAGACAGATCAAAAAAACCAAACAAACAAAAAAAGAAATCTGACAGAACCTTAAATGTCTAGGCACCTTATTTTTTTACTTTAAAGTTCCCTAGGTACGTAAAATTTTGCTTCTCATCATACTGAGAAGTACCTTAGTCTTGACAGTGCTGAGCAGCCCAATACCCTTTCATACCTAAGTTCCACCAAGATCCAAACCTACACACCTGCTGGATGCATGCTCTGATGCTGGTTAATTAGCATGCATTGGATCAGACTCAATTAAATCGAGTCTGCTGGAATGTGCTAATTAGTACATTCCAGCAGCATCAGCATCACATATACTCAATGTCCCTGCACTTCCAAATGCCAACGGGGACGCTTTAAAGTTCATTCAATGAGCTTTAGTGAAAATGCCTCTGCCACCATTTGGAAGCACAGGGTGCTGAATACATGAGACACTGCAGGCGCCTTAATTAGAGCAGCTCCCGAGAGCCAGGCAAGTTAATTAGGCTTGTGCTCAGCATGCCTAACCATCAGGCTCTCCCCCAAAAATGTGGTCAGGGGAGAGAGGTGCTACTGCTCAGTTGATTACAAAACTCTGCCAAGATGTGGGAGCATGAAGTCCATTACCTCCTCTGCCTAATTCCACTTCCTAGGAGAGTTCCCTAGCCATCAAGCTGCAGCCTGTTCTGGGTGAAATGGGGAAGCATGTACTCAACCTGACAGGGCATAATTAAATAATTGTTAGGACAGAAAAAGAGTGAAAGTGTGAGCATACAAATATGAGCATTATTCTTTAACTAAGAGATTAGTTAAGATTAGGAAGCCTCAGATCCATTCTTTGCTCCAAGGCAGGCTTATACATTTTGTACAGTGATTGTTTAATAAAAAAGATGAAATGTCACTGGAGCTAGGATTAGCACCACCTTTCCCCCATCTCAGATGGGAGCCCTAACCTCTGTGCTAAAAAATCATATTCATCCTTTTTTTCTTTCTCTCTGACCAATGAAACTTTAATTACTTCACGTGAAGTAAAACAATTTCAAAAGAAGGGTGTAGGAGTTTTTTTCACCTTACCCCAAGCATAGTCAATGGGCTGGTAGCTAGAGTGATCTCCAGGCATGTGGGAAAATATGAATCTGAACTATCTCAAGGAGAGGAGAAATGAACCCACCTTTCTTACACCCTAATTGTTTATTACAATAAATGAACTGTTATATAAAAAGAGGAGTGGGAGCTGCCCTCTCTGCCTCTAACCATGTTTTAGAAGAGAGCTGACCCTGTTGAATTGTTGAAAGAAAGAGTTTGATGCTTACTTCCAGGAAAGGATGCAGGACTGTGAATTAGATTTTAGGGAAAAGGGCTTTCCTGCTGTTTGGAGGAAGGCACTGGAACTAGAGAGAGGAGTGGCATCTAACAGACCTCAATCTCTGTGGTATTTCATAAGGTGAAATGAGATGCCAGCCTAGCTCTGGGCTGCAGATTGCATTAATGAGTCAGGCACCTAAAAGTTAATTATCTCCATAAGTCTCTTTGCAGATTGGTCCCTTAGGCCCCCGCTACATGTTACTATGAGGGTGTGATTAACCAGTCAATCATGCCTTAAGGTGGGACCCAGCTACACGTCCAACCAATTAATGGCCTGTTAAAACAAGCAATAAGCTACAAAATTGTTCCAAAAAATTGTAAGAACTTTTTAGCTTGTTCTAATCACACCATTAATTTAAACATGTCACCAAATCCTCCCCTGTGGCTGGGAGCTCCATCCACTGAAGGGCTCCTAGCCACAGGGGTGCACCACCCACTGCCAGCCCTGCAGCTGACAAGGTTCACAGTGGTGGTGGCATTCCTGGTGCGACCCCTGCTGTGGGCCTTGTCGACTGCAGGCTTTGCAGCAGGGAGAATGCTATCCCGCTGTGGGCCTTATAAGGTTCAGGGCTTAGCAAGGACAGCTCCAGGAATGCTGCCACTATTGCAACCCTTGTTGGCTGCAGGGCTCTCAGCTGGGGCAGCGTTGTCAGCTGTGGGGCTCATAGAGGGGACAGTGTTCCTTGCATTGCCCTCGCTGCAAACCCCATTAGCTTTGGGGCTTGCAGCCGTGGGAGCCAGTGCAGGGGGAACTTGGGATCTTGATCCTGCACTTTTCCTACACTAGCACTAAGGTGCAATGGGATCTAATGCACTATGCCACAATAGGACCTCCTGCTATGCACATGCAGTATGGCAGGAGACATAATTGTGAGGATCGTGTATTAGATCCCATTGTACCTTTACCTGCGTGTGTAGAGGGGTCACTAGCCTAATGTTTTAAAGGCATGTTAAAGCCAGAAGCAGAAGCAGCAAGGCAGTGTTGTTGAAACTAAGCTAAGTAGTTAAAATGTTATCATAACTCTTTTTCTTCGTATTCCTCTTTTCTGTATATAAGTAGGCCTGGTCACTGTACTTAAGGTGGGAAACTGAAAAGTGACCATCGTGTATTTCTCTTAATTGATGAATTGCTGGCAATTCTATAGTTTCTTGGTGAAAGACTGCATGTAACAGACATGGAAATAAAGTGTGAGCATCTGGAACAGAGATCCCAGAGAGCAGGCAAGGAAGACTTGAGGAAGAGAAAGCCATATACAACTCCTGCTGCCAGACCATGAACTGCTTGGGGTTCTCAAATTCTTTTGAATAAAATAATTTAAAAATTATTTTTTCTCTGTTGTATTTTAAAGAGAAATAGGCTTATTCCCAATTCTCTGTTTTTGCAATGATTCTATGAATAGCGGGAGCTAATCTGCAGGCTTTTCCCATTAAACTCATGCTGATATGTATTTATCTCTGTTTTACCTTGAATAATGATGGTTTCCTAGGTGCAAAGGATTATGTTGTGATTTAAAATGTATGTGGGAAAGATTATGATGGGTGTAGTGTATGCTCATACATACCGCATGCATCTTTTAATATTTTTGTAGGTATTTTTAATATTTATACCCAAAATGAGACGAGATTTTCCAGTTTCATATGGCTATGACTATGAAAAGTGAGAGTGTATACCTCTCAAGGACAGTTTTTAAGCTCTTGATAAAAGCTATTCCCAAGGATTTATAAAACATTTGGTCTTACATAGTTCTCCTTTTCAAGGCATCCTTTCCAGTGCTAACCTATTGCTCCTGACTGCTGGACATTATAACACTGGGATCTGAAAGAGTGTGGGCATGTCTAAGAACAGGCCAGGCTGGCAGCAGTGGGTAAGAATGGCTGAAGTATTGAGGAGAAGAGCTGGAGCAACAAAACAAAGTTGTAGGAAAAAGGAAACAGCAGAAATTTTATAGTAGGAAGGTAGAAGTGGGAGCCTCATTAAGACCTTCTCTTCACTAGGAAAAAAGCTATGTTCTTAAAAAAATGACAGTTAACTCCTGGTAACTAAGACTTTATCATTCTAATGTTAGATAGACCTAGACTCTTCCTGTAGTCTTTCCTTATTTACATGTGGCAAAACTGCAAACATATTATCTTCACTAATGGCTGGATTCAACATAGGACTTAAGTGCCTAAAAATCAGGTGTCTCAATGCCAACTTTTAGGGGTCTGACCCCTCCTCTTGCCCCCCCCCCACCAATCTAAATGGAATCCAGAATGCCATGGTGGGTGATTGGCTTCTGTATACAGTGCATGGGGACAGTTAGGCATCTCCAAATGGGATTGAAAACAGCCCCTATGCGAATCGGGGAAGCTGCAGGAAGATGCCGGCATACATTTGAGATTTAGAAATCTGGATCTCCCCTGAGAGGCAGTATTACTTGCTGCAGAGCTCCCAGAGCTGTGGTAATGAATGTTTCCATCTCTCTCCCACTGACAAATTTCCAGATCCATGGTGAGACCCATGAGTTGCATGATTTGTCTGCACAGGCCATACTTGAGCACCACTGGCCAATGGGTTACAGCAGTGGTTTTCAAACCTGTGGTCTGTGGACCTCTGTGGGTCTATATACTATGTCTAAGGGGTCTGCAAAGGATGGCTATGATCAATCAAAAGTCTGTGAACTGAATACCCATGCATAATTCAAAGCAGTCAGCACCTCCATTTAAAATTTCCAAAGGGGTCTGCACCTCTATTCAAATTTTGTTAGGGGTTCACAAATGAAAAAAGTTTGAAAACCACTAGGTTACAGCTCTCATTCAGTGTATGTGAGATCCAAGTTCAACTCCTTCCTTTGCCTGAATGTATTTAAACACCATTTTCCATAAACATGCTCTAATAACAGGTTATGAAGTATTCTGAGTGGGGTGGCATCCTTTACCCCTTTTGTTTAAGCTGCACCACAAGGCAGAACAGTTTTCAAAAGTCATTTGATGAGGGAGGGCATGTCTACTTGTGATATTAATGTGATGCAACAAACTCCAGCGCAGTGCACTCTGGAGTTTATTGCTTCCAGGCTCAGCGTTTACCCGTGTGCCTGGGAGCACAGCATGTTGAGCCAGGGTGGTGCAGCCCCAGCAGGCCGGAGGCCTGGCAAATTAGCCTGCCAGCCTGGGACTGCTCCAACCCAGCTCAGTGTGCTGAAGAAGTGCTGGCTGGGGCATGAGGATGCTACAGTACAGGGCTAGCCCACTAGCACCCCTATGCCCTAGCCCCATCTACACTTGCATTGCAGTGGTGTTATTTAATTTGCCGTACTATACTCTGTTATTTACTCTGACTACTTGTGTTTGGCAGTACTATCCTATGGCAGAATAAATTATTTTACTCCGGCCTGAAAGTGTTGCACATGTAGACAATGGCCATGTCTACATGAGCGGTGAACTATGCAGCTGTTACTGTGCAGTCATTTAGTACTTGCACAAGTTACTGTGCAGTACCATCGCCGCACAGTTTTTTATTTTTCAGACGCTACTGCTCAGTAGCAACAAACTACTGCATACTAGCTCTTTACTACTATGCAGTATCATTGCTGCACAGTTAGTGCCCACCAATGCTACTGTGTGGTAGCAATGAGCTACTGCACAGATACAGCTCATGTAGATGCACCCACTGATGCTTTACTGCAGAGCTAATTAGTCTACTCGACAGTAAGCATCTTGTGTTGATGCACTGAAGGAAAAAGTTGGGAATAACTTTGCAGCCTAGTGTTTTGGGCACTCTGCTGGGAAGGGAGAGATTTGTGTTGCAGACCTTGCTTCCAAGACAATTTCTGCATTTTACATTAAACAATCACTGGATAAAATACCTGAGACCATTACAAAAACTGGAGGTGGCCCCACCACTATCTTGATGTTTGAAAAGAGTGGAAGTTGCAACTGCATTTTGTGTTTGGAGTCTGTTCTGTCAGTGTCCACTAAGTGTTTTCCAGACCATGCCTTTCATCTCAATACTAAGGAGAGGTTCATGAAAGTTCATGGGGCATCCTACTCTACAGAGATGTCCACCCCAGTTTTGATGTTAGCTGTGTAGATATTTTGGCTAAGATTCCAATCAGCTGTAAATTTTTTAGTGCATGTCAGAACTAAACAAACTTCACCAATTACTTCCTGAAAGGGAATCCTAACAAGCAAATGCAGCCGGTGACAGAAAATGTATCTTGTTTTTTTTATATTGGAGCAGAAATTAAACAGGGTTGTGAAAAAGACAAACATATTACTGCTACTCAACTTTAAAGCCATGGCATAGAAGGCTGCTTCATTGCACAGTAAATAAAAGAGGAAGCTTAAAAAGTGACAATTCACGACTTGGTTCTGAGCAATATAGATAACAAGATTTGAGAGGTAATGGTGGGTGAGCACTTTGCAAGAGTGACTAATCTAATTAGGTCTGCAGTCAGGGTATGGAGTGAATAATAAGGGAAAAAGTGAGAATTTTGAATTTCAGGACTCAAAGTTAGGAAGAACAAGGACAGTTCTGGATATAATATTATGCGATAAGGGAGTAGGATAAAAGAATCGGGGGAAATAGAAAATGCTCAGAAAAAAATTACCGTACATCCAAAGGTTATGCATGTCACTAGCAATAAATATACCAGTATTAGAGAAAGGGCAAAGTAGATGAATATAGAAGTGCAAGAAGCAATCAAAGTTAAGAGAAAATATATAACATTTGGTACCGGGAAGAATAGGAATCTTTACAGCGTGTTCATGGCTGGGAAAAATTGAAATGCTAGAAGCTAAGATAGAGAATGAAAGAAAGCTTTCATGGAAGTAAAGCCAATTAAAAAGGTGTCTTCCTGGTGCATAAAGATAAGTCAATAAGGTCTCTGAAAGACAATGTGGATAATTTAGTTACAACCAAGGTAAAATTTGCTGGCACTGTTATTTAGTGCTTATGGATGGTGAGAGGTTGGCATCATGTCAGTAGAAAATATATACTTTCCTTACTAGGGAAAAGAAACATTGATGGGATTCTGAATTGCACCAGTAGTGTTAAACTGGGTGCTCAGTTTAGAATGCAAAGTGTTATATCTAGCAAAGCACCCTTGCAGGCTCCTGATGGTAGATTTCAAACAGTGATATTTATAACTTTAGTGGGAGATGGAGCAAATTAGCTTGGGAAATTAGTAACTTTATATATGTCTCTCTCCACCCCCCACCCCCCATTCTACCTACTTAAATGGCCATCATCACCTAAGAATTGAGTTTTCCAGTTCAAGTTACACTGTGGAACACTTCAGGTGGCTTCACGTGGGGTGCAGCCAGGCCTGATTGTCCCATCAGCTGCAGGACTTGGAGCTGCAGGAGCTTACTATTATCCAGTGTAGGGGGATCCTAGGATGGTGATTCTGGGCTCCCCCTGCATCAGGAATAAGGTGTGATAGGATCTTATGTTGGATCCCATAATCATGTCTCCTGCCATGCATGTGTATTGTGGTAGGACGTGTGCTTGTGTGGATTGTACATTAGATCCCATTGTGCCTTTACCTGTACCTGTAGAGGGGCCCTGAATGACAGAACTAAATAGTCTGCTTCCCAGGTAATTATCCAACCTGCGGCACCCCACAAATGCAACTGTATTATTTCTAGTATAGAAGCCAGCCAGCTTGGTATGGCTTGGAGCAGTTGCCGCTGAGCATGGTAAGTTTATTGTTTAGGCAAAGATTTGAGGTCTGCCTTTGGCATGTTTACTGATGTGAACTCAGGGTTGTTCTACGGCAACTACATTACCTATTTCTGAGATGTGGTGCCCATGGAGGTGGAACAAACCAGTGGGCCAGACTCTGTAGTGGTATTCATGGGCTCAAACAGAGCCCTGTTTGTCACTAGATATAGCCAGATTACTGGATTATTACAGCTTCTGTAGAAGCTTTTACTAATCTTTTTGAAGTCTTCTTTCCACTTGTCTTCTTCCATTATCCCACCACATACACTGTTGCCAGCCTTGACCTTCCAAACATGCTCCTGTATTAGTACTAAAGCAGATGAAAATGGAAGAAGAGCAGTAAAAAAGTCAGCCAAATACTTCACGAGCTTAAAAATGGTAAACATTTGGTGACAACATTATTTCTTGTCCATAGGTACTATTATACTCCTCATTCAGGAAGGAATGAAGATCTGGATAAGAAATGCTGTTGTGCAAACTGCCAAAAGAGGGTGGAGAATTTGCAGAAATATCAGCAGGAAAAAAATGCAGAATGTTGTCAAAGGGTTCATTTAAGGTGACAGCAAAATGCACTGGAAGGTAGCACTGGGAAAGCTCTTAACTACTATGCTTGGAAAAGAAAGAAAACAGTGAGGATGTAAATTAAGTGACAGTCACATTTTAAGGGATGCAGGATGGTCTGAGGTATTCCTGGCTTTTGTCACTGAACTTCTTTGAGAAGTTGGGCAAGTTACTTCATCTCTCTTTTCTCTATTTTCTTATGTTGCTGACTAAGTATGTTCAGTGGTCTCTGGTCAGGCCTCTAGACAGCAGGACCATTATTCAAAGTTCACACGAGTGTTGATCTAAAGACAGAGTATACATTGTCAAAGCTTTCAGCTCATCTGGGTGTTTTGTAACTAGTGTACTTCATGTTTTCTGGAAGAAAGATTGGGTTACATAGGGAAATCACCTACAACAAATCAGAGGAAAGCAGTGGGTCCTGGAATGAACTGAGATATTTTTACTGTCATGCAGAGCCTTCATTATATGGGTAAAAATCCTGATTCACTACCAATTAATCTTCCACTATTCCTTTAATTATATAAATAATTTAAAAGGAAGTGCATGTGACACTGAAATAAATAAAGTAGCCTGGACAAAATAGTGAGAAATTGCTTTCTGTGTTTCCAAGCATTGCTTATACATCATAAACATTTATCTCCAATATGAAAAAAAAAATCAGTACAAGTGAAAACACTGTACAGAGAAGGAGCATACATTCCCAATTATAAAACTGTGCTTTATTCCCTCAGCAGCTGACTTTTCAGTATATTTAATAAAGAGAAATCAAGCAAATGGTTTCAACCGTTAATTAGAGCTCTTGGGAAATTTAAATAAATAAATAAATTAAAAATCCAATTCCTATGTAGGGACAAAAAAGAGAAGCTGTAATTACAGTTAAACAGTTGACAGGTTATCAAATAATACATTTCTTGTATGAAGTTGCACTAGAATTTCAAACACACAAATACCGGTATTTGATGGAGTGAATTACTTCCTACTATCTTGTAGAGACCCACTTGAGATGATTTCACTACACTCTGATAGCCTTAGGTTGACACTAAAGTAACAAGACCGATACTTTTAATGGTGTGAACTGCTACTCAGAACGAGTAAGGGGAACAGAATTTAGACTCTGATGTTAAGGTATATTTCTTTGAATATAGCATATGATTCTGTGATTCTTTCTCATGCTGAACAATAATTTAATCTAAAATAATCATCCCACTGATGGTTATAAGGAAGGTCAATATCGGAATCTAGTCCATTTGGTTCCAATGGGGCTTAAAGAGCACTTTTTGCACATGCTCAGAAGTGTTCTGATTAGAACACATTGGAGCAGACTTGATTAATCAGAATGCTCCAGTGTGCTGCAGCATCTCCTGTATTCAACATTTCAGCATTTAAAAATTGTGGCAGAGCTTAAAATTGAACAAGATTTAGTTAACGCACCCTCCCTCACCCCCCACCATTTTGAAATGCAGGCTCTTGGAAGCCACGCTAATTAAAATAACCCCCCTCCTCCCCCAACAGAACAGGTGCACAGGCGCCTGAAGTGATAAGCATGGAGGTAAACAACGAGTGTAGACATCTGTTCATTGCCTCACCATGTGATCCAGTTTCACAGTAGATGTAACATCTAGAGGGGTCCTTAGTAGGGCTGTGCAAAACTTTAGATCATAATTCAGATTTGGAGATGATTTGGATGATTTGGAGGCTGAATCTATGAATCTGAATCAAATCGCTAGAAGCTTTAGACTTTCCAAATCGTTTCGGAGCTTACGAATTGTTTCGGAAAAGATTCAGCGATTTGGAGATTCAGCCATAGGGTATAATGGGGAATTCATGAAATATCTATAACTTTGTTGATTTTTGACTGATTTGGATGAAACTTTCAGAGATTGTAGCCTCTGCTCTGAGCATGAAACCTGCCATGCTTCAAGATGATAGGTGCAGGAATCTCTGGGAAACTGCACCTCAAAATCCTGAAAGCAAAACTCATGTCATGTATGTGTATTAAGCCACAGTGGGATGAAAGCTGCAGGGATGGTAGTTATTGCTGAGGCCGCAAAGCTTGCCAAGTTTCAAGTAGATCAGTGCAGGGGTTTTTGGGAAACTGCGCCTCAAACTGCTGACAAGCAAAACTCAGGTGACACTCTGTGTGTGTGTGTGTGTGTGTGTGTGTGTAAGGCAGGGGGTGGGGGGAGGTTGAAAATTGCAGGCCTGCTAGGGCCTGCTGCAGCCACAAAGCATTCCAGCTGTCAAGGAGATAGGTGCAGGGGGAGTCTGGGTTCTGGGGCCCTGCACCTCTGGCCGCAGGCAGGCAAAACTTGTGGCATGGGTGCTTGTGGGACTGTGCGTGTTCAGGTGCACCATTCCTGATGCTGGGACCTCTGCACAACCAGTGCAGAGGGCGAGAGACCCCACTATGGGGAGCAGGTTTTCTGGCTCCCAACTGAGCTGTGCAGCTCTCAGGAGAAAGCTAGAGAAACCTTAGTTGAGTTGTTCTTATATACCTGGTGTGACATCACCAAAGCCTTAGGGAATGCCACAATCCTGTCTTTCTCCCAACCAATCTACCTGAAGGATTTTCTGCTTCTTCTGGATACACACATACAACCCACTATGTGTGTGGGTGTTACATTAGGATTCTGCAAGAATACTTTCTGGAGTTGTTCATTTAACAAAAACTGCCTGGTTTAACTCTGTTTCTCTGTGGCACTCTCCTTTTGGAGTGTGATTGTGAGTAAGCCTGATGGGAGGCAGCTGGGGAAAAGGTCTGATAATCTGCGAACAAGGAAACCTTTAGAATACAGATGATTCAGAGAATGAGGGATGTGCCTGGTGGAGGAGGACTCCTTTTATACTGCTTCTGTCTCTCTAGCTTAGTCAGCTAGAGCTAGAAGTTCTGAGTAATCTATTAAGGCACTTTGAGGAAGTTATTAAAGCTCTAGGGAGTTAATTACTTTTTTTATTTTGGTTTCTTTTGTGTGCAGCTGCTCCTGTAGAGATTTTTTTCCCCCTTCGTGTAGCTTGTGGTTAGGCCTGTGAACAAATGGGACTTCGGTACAGTGAAAATGACTTCTACCATTTTTTTTTATACACTCAATGGGTTGATTATGTGAGTTTTGTCACACACTTAATTGTTCCACAAAAGGTTGCATGCTCTGTCATGTAACTCTAACTTCCTGATCTCTGGCAAAAGGCATATTCTTTCCATGAGCAAATTCCAGACCTGTGTTACTCCTGTTGTGCTAGTCGTATATGAGATGCTGTGTATCCCGCTCCCTGTTATACACCTTTTTATTGGAGGAGTTTGAAGTGCTTTACAGTAATTAAGCCATATGGTTTATATCTGTGAAGCAATCTCTGAGTAAGTGGTGCGCACATTTTCACATGCACTTAAAAAGAAGTATAAAAAGGTTGCAAATTACTTAGGTATTAGTGACTGAGAGGATCTGTGGCTAAATCCAATCAAGATTTAAAGAACTTACTGTACATGTTAGACACAGTAACACACCACTATTAGGCCAGCTGCCCCTGCTCTGAAATCCAGAACCTTGAGTGAAGTGGCTGGGCTCCCTATATGATGCTTGGTTAGTGCCCCAGAATAAGGCCCAAATGTACCAGGATACTAAGGAGGGAACAGCCTAAAGCTAGCCTAAATCCCACCCACCATAGCTACCTAGTGGAGGACTGCTGGGGGCCTTTTTGTCTGCTTGGGATTGGTGACTTGGAACCCTGTCTTGAAAATGAGTGCTTGTTCTCCCCCCCCCCCCCCCCCCTCCCGAGAGCTGAGTAGACATAAGTATTTATTTTAGATCATAGCTAGTACAGCAAGGGGAGGAAAAGAAGCATAAATTATAGAAACAGTCCTGCGAGCAAAGATCAGGCTCCTTCCAGCTGAATGTTCTAAATCCTAGCCTATGAGTTGTCCTGTCACTTGTGTAGCCTTCCTTTTTCTCTCTCTGGCTCAATACATCTTGCATTTGTTTTTTTCTGGGGTGCGATTTTAGAGAAGAAACAGCAAGGGTCCCTTATGCAAAATACCCTAAAGTGTGATTATTAGGTACTCCTCTTATTGAATTGCCTTAGGTGGGGGAGGAAATTAAACCAGGGCTTTGCATGTAGTACATGAAAATGCTTTAACTACTGAAGAATCATTGAAAAATAGTTGCTTGGGAGAGAGGCAACACTACCGGATTTTAAAAGGAAGTGGGAGCTGCTACTACTTTTCTGTCTCTGTGTGTTTAAACCATTTTCAGATCATATTCTTAGCCTACTGGTAGACTTATGTAGAAGAAACCCTGGTTTTATGATTGAGCTTAGCCATAAACTAGGAGCTGAGCTGCTAAGTCCTATCAGAACAAAGATATTTCTGCACATATGCAATAGTAAAACGTTCAGGTGCATAAGTAGCCGTAAGTTGTGGCATCTAGAAAACAGGGTTTTGATACTGCAACCTTTGACTTAGTCTCCTAGGCTAGTTACAGATGTTACACCTATTGCACTTAAAGAGCACAGAAAGTGCTCTACAGCCATAACTGAACAGATGTCCATGGCTCTTAAAACACTTTAAAAATGGTGGACCATGCTCCCTTGCTCCCTAAGTTAACCCACGATGGATGACGTATTAAACTAAAGTGCTTTCTGTTAGAGTGCTTTATTGAATGTCTGTGCCAGATGAATTAATCATTAATTTAAAGCATGATTGCCTCCCAGGTGTATTTTGCAGGGCTGTGCTCTAGCCTTGGGCAGAGTTCAAGCACTGGTTTGACCCCACCCCCTGAGCTGTCACTGATCTGAATCAGTGACGGCCTCTTGATCCCAGTCCTGCCTCCTCCCTTTAGCCAGATTTGAGCTACAGCCTGCCCCATCGGCATCTGGGTGCACCACAACCCAGTCAGGGGCCACAGGGGGAGTGGCTAAAGCTGTCAAGAGGCGGGGGAGGGTGGGGAGGGAGTACCTCTGCCATGCAAACCTGGCTCAGCCAACCTGAAGACCTGACTTAGCAATCTGGGAGGGTTTGTATAGCATGGGGTCTCCCTCCCCACTGTCCCAGCCTCTTGACAGCTGCAGTCAGCAATTGCAGCATGAGACTGCCCAGTCCAGATTTTGACTATGCTGGGAACTGGGGAGAGGGAGCACCCCTGTTATGTGGACCCAGTCTGCCCCCACCGTCAAGACCTGACCCAGAAATCGGGGGGGGGGGGGGAGGAGGGTGCTGCATGGCATGGGGTCTCTCCCTCCCCACTCTTCCCCCAGCCACTGCTGACAGTCACCAGCTGGTGGGGGAGAGGGGCTGGGCTTGAGAGAGGGGCTGCTCTGGCAACTCCTGAGATGTATGTGGGAGCACCCTCTGTGTGCTGGCCTTAGCTAGTGCAGACAGGCTCTGAGCACCACCCTCCCACTGGACAGTGAACATCTGTTCAGTTTGCTCACACTTTAACTTCTAGCACTTTAAATAGAGCATGATATAGAGCACTTCTATGAAGGGCTTTTCAAATATCTGTACTTAGCCCTTGATTCTGCGTATATCCTACTTCAGGATATAGGCAGAGTTCTTTATTTGTCTTTTATCTCAACTTAGTCACCATAATAGGGATACAAAAGTATGATTTAAACTGATACACTATCTCAATCAGGGAAAATACATACATGGAAATTAAACTTATCAGTAGACTAGAATGCCCCTATTTCCCAAAACAGATACGGCTGTTCCCCATCCTGAGAAGACAATGAAATGATAAAGTATTTCATACCGCTTCAAGTAAGTGATTGAGACAATTAAACTCTAATTGTTAGAGCTAATGCCTTTATCCTTGAAATACTTACATTAGTAGTGGAAAACTAAATAATAATAATGGCAACAGCAACCACAATTAAGATGAAAGTATCAGAAAAAGGTAAGGAGTGCTTTGGATCTGAAATTTTGGCTTTGCTTCTGAAACTTGGCACTCCTTTACTGCAGGAGGTTAAGTTTAGAAATATACCTATGTGATTCAGTTCCGGCCTTACATACTGTTAAAGGTACAAAGGAAGTATAGAAAAGATAGATACTTAATGTCTTTGCAAAGTTCAGTGTTACAGTGTTTCTCTGACATGGGATAGTAACACGTCCTTCTCCCACTTCATTTTTATTAGCCAAAGATGAGTATAATTACTTTTGTATATGATTGGCAGGATATGCTTCTCAAGTGAGCATTATTTTTAATTTTTCCATTAGCATAGCACAAATGAATGATACACCCTTTGGAGAAATCGGTGACAGCAGCCAAAAAAGAGTAGAAATGGTAGTTGATAATTGAACACTAATCTATGAAGGCTCAGAATTAGCTTTGTTTTCTCTGCCTTGTGTAAAGTAAGATCATAAATCTATATCATTCTTCTGTCATCATCTGAGGCCCTTTGTTGTAATCAACCTTTGCTCTAAAACGTCTAGAAACCAAAGAAAGGGTTGCAGTCTGACTAGCTTATCAGAAAGGGAGAAAAGATACTCTACACCCAGTTGGGTGATTTGTTAACATTAAATAACATGAGCCATTCCACTCAAATAAAAGAGGAAATAAAAATTATACCATTTAGGCAAAGATGATAGCAAGGTATGTTATGGTACATGCTGTATTCTTAAGGAAGCAGCAGGAAGCATTTTGTCTTAGTCGGATACCCAGATCTTTTATATGGGAGCTGATCCACACAGCTTGGTTTATGTTTTAATCTTGATGCATGGGTGTTTCCTCCTCCATATCTCCATGCATGAAGGTAGAAATAAATAATTTGCTTTCCAGTACCAGAATGTAAGAAGGTAGTGCCAGTGGGAGCCTGGAAGCTTTTGTTAGAAATACTATGCTCTACAAGTTGCCTGAAAAATATGTTATAACTTATATTTATAAGCAATCTTTGAATAGCTAAGGGAATGGTGTTTATGGCACTGTGTATACAAGGCAATAACAGCTTTAGATATTGGTTAAATGCTGGAGTAAAGCAAAGATATTTGATAGCTGCAAAAGCTGTTTATTGTTAGGCATGTTACAATGCAACGAACATTACTTCTGTTATATGAAAAGATAAAGCAACACAATGATGTATAATATAAAAACGAAGAATGCTCTCTTACCCCATGAGGTTTGCAAGTACTGTGCAGAAAGTTACTCAGGCTTTGCAGTGACTTGGATTTTAAAAAGGATAAATGAGCTTGGGTCTCGTTGGGTCTGTGCTATTCAGGCTTGGATCTGTAAGTGCAGTGCAGCTCCAGGATGCATGACTCAAAAGCCCAAGTAAATTAAAACTTAAATTCACACATAGCTTGAGACAAAACTCTGAAACTGCATGTGTGAAAAGAATGCAATGTGGAGAGGTCTTCACAGGAAAGCTGCATGAGAGATGTGTATTTTGAGGAGAGACATTTGGCAGCTAGGAAGACATTTAATATAAAGGGCAGCACACAATAAAGTGTGCTGGCAACTGGGAGAAAGAGGCAAAGATGGTAGCATATAGTGCTTATAACATGTCTCTCTGTGCACACACAAAGATGTTGGATAGAAATAGGCATTTGGGTAGGCAACATGTGGCTTCTACATGGAACTGTGAAAGTGTTCATGAATCTATTCATATTAGCTCATGCTATAGTTTAGAGTTCTGATCCCCTTATTGCCCCTCTGGCCACATCTGGATGAGTGCAGCTGTTTGTTTCCCCAGGGACAAGAAGCAGCGGCATACTACTTGTCCCCAGGGAAAGCCTGTGTCACACGCTGTCTGGCATGCAGTAGGTTGGGGTAGGGGAAGCTGAGGCCAGCACTACGCTGAGGTCGACACTTTTCTCTGATTAGACCTTTGAATCAGATTCATCAGTCTGAGCACTTTTTCTGGGTAGATAGAAAGAGGACTACAATTCCAATAAATAAAATAAAATAAGGTAATGAAGGTAATCTATTATTTTATTTTAATACTTGGGGGATTTGCATTAATCACCCTCCTTTGTAGTAAGTTTCTGACAGAAATATATCTCCTTTTACCCATTGGGCCAGGAAGACGAGCACAGCATTCATATAATTAATATTCATTTAATATTCCATGCTTCCATAACATCTGCCACATCTCTATAATAGTCATTGAATACTCTGTGATTCCAGGGCAGTGCATCTGTCACATTTTGGTCACATGATTTTCTAAAATTATCAACTATAAAGTGGAACTACTCATTTTGTCTGGGCTCTAATTATTTGCAATTCTTCTCTTGTCATATAACACAAAAGTACATATATAAAGGCCTTAAAGTAATATATAGTATATTTAAAGATATGTTTTACACACTATTCAGAGCGAACAGTGGAGTGGTACTTGTTGCATTCTTTGTATTTGTGAGCAATATTTGTCTTTACAAATATGTTTAATACTTTGAGCATTCCACCAAAAATCAGCCTATGTATTTTCTCATGTTCTTTGCTATTTATTCATAACTATTTATGTGTTTATTTGTAATCTTGGTGACATGTGGTTGTTTGTTTTTGTTTGCATGATTGGGAATGTAATGAAGATGGGGAGAGCAGGATGAAGCTAATCGACCCAGAGTGAGGATATGATTAGGCTGTGGAATTAGAAGATGCTAAATCAACAGAATTTTGATTTAGATTTTCAGGGTATATTGATTTACTTCCTTTCTGGATTACTTGAGTAAAGGTTTAGGTAAGAAGTCACATTTGGAGAGAGAGGCAGGAAACTTCTAGAATCTAAATCAATTTTCCATGCACTTCCTCATGGTCATGGAAAGTTGTGAAAAATGAAGTGAGAATGGATGAGAATGTGGTAAATCCAAATGTATATTTAGTCTAAATATCTGCAAATTTCCACATTATGCATCTGTTCCTGCCCACCATGCAGCCCCTACAGGCAAGCCTGGAGCTGGCGTGGGGCTCAGGCTGGCAGTGGGGCAGGTTACAAGCTGGTGCTGAGTGCAGGAAAAGCGTCCTCTCCCCCACCCCATGGCTAGCACCCTGCACTGCAGCTGCTGACAGCCCACCTGGGGCTGCCTGTGCCTGCTCAGGACAGCCCCACATGGGCTGTGAGTGGCTGCAGCAGGGAGCCTGGGCCACAGGGTGGGAGAGGGGCTGCTTTTCCCCAGGCTCTTTCCCTGCCCGGGGTCCTCCTCTGCCCTCCCCCCACCCCTGAGGTTCTGATGCCAGAGCAGCCATGTAGTCCGAGGCCAAAAGCTCCTGGGGGGAGCAGAGCCAGGTGGACCTTACTGTTGCAGGAGCCCACCAAGCTTCCCCTGGGTCCTACTGCCCTTGGTTCTTGTCATTTTTTACAGGAACCAAAGACAGAGAAATGTTATTTTTAATTTTTTTTTTAGGGGCCCCGCGGGCTGGATTGAATGGCCTCATGGACCAGATCCAGCCAGCGGGCCATATTTTGCCCACCCCTGGCTTAGCATGATAAGGTCTGATTATTGATGAGCAGTTTAAGTGCCACCATAGAAGCAGAACCCCCAGATCAGGATCATAATCACAGGGCCAGATGCACCAAACTTTGGATGTTGGGATCCGAAAACTTGTGGCAAGGCTTTCTTTTTTTGTCCTGGTTTTTCCTATGCTGTTAGTAGCTGAAATGATTCATTATCATTACAAATAGACTAAGTGTGCTCAGTCAGCTCAATTTTAATGCAAGAGTTAGCTTTTTGCAGATGAGGAGTGCAAGTGCAGTGGTGATTTGGTCAATTAAAATTTGTTTCACAGAACATTTGCCATTCACTAAATGTACATGTACCTGAACCTCCCTCTACATTATCCATTGTCACCTTAGGTGGCAGCCTACAGGTAACAGCTGAAGATTACTGAAAAATTTGTTGGTGTGTCTACACAAGATGCTAAATGTACAGTAGACTAATTGCATATTGCTCTGGAGTTGATTTGTGTGCAGCACGTGGAGCCCAGTTGGAACTGGGCTGCTCTGACTGAGCTCCACGTGCAATGGAGGGGTTGACTGAGGCACGAGGGTGCTTCATTGCAGAGCTAGCCAGCAAGCAGCCCCCACGCTGAAGCAACCTGTGCCCCAGCCAGCTGTGGCAGCATCTCCATATGCACTGCTGCACACAAAAACCTCCTCAGCAGGGTAGTACTTATATTTTACTTGTATTTTACAAGTACTACCTTGCTGTAGAGTTTATTACTTCTGTGCACCCCTATTGGGGCACATGTGTAGACATTAAGATGTTTATTGTGCAGTTAATTAGTCAACTGCACAGTAAACATCTCATGTAGATGTGTCCTGTAAAAAGAAATCTGCCTACACACATGAAAATGACAACACTTATTGGTAAAAAAGGCTTAAAAGGACTTCTTCCTTTCACTCCAGTAATATCCCTACCAATAGTTCCATGACACAACAAACAGGGTGTGGCTACACAAGACATTTTACTGCTTAGTGGGCACATCTACATGTGGCCATATCGAGCCTTTGTTACCACACCATCATTTAGTACTTCCTTTTGGAACTACTAAAGGATGGTGCAATAACAGCCTGTACTGTGCCGTGCTGGCTGTGCATGGTTATTTTTGGCCACTATGTCACTATAGCAATGCACTATAACAAGGGATCATGTTACTACAGAGACATAGTGGTGTCATCACGTTTTTTGCCAAAAGATGCTACAGCACCGTAACGTGTCGCTACGCATGTGTTTCTCCGGGGACAAACAGCAGTGGCACAGTATGTACCACTGCAACTTGTCCCTGGGGAATGCGTGTGAATGTGCACTCTGGCATGTTGTACATTACCCCAGATAGGGTAGGGGAGGCTGGGGCCAGGACCTGGACTGGCCCTAGCAGCCTTACCTGGGGGCCTCCTGAGGTTCTAGCAGCAGTGATTGGGTAAAAGGGACCCTGGCTGGCAGCCAGAGTGTGGCTCCAGCCAGCCAGGCTCCAGTTTCAGGCAGTGCATGCTGTTACCATGTGTGCCATCCCACATTTTTTGCTGCAGGTTGTTTTGACATTGGGATCTCCTGGTGTCAAAATTGGTCCACTCTACAAATTAGCGGCATGGGGAACACCTACCTACATGTGTGGTGTATGGTATCATGGGCAGGTCTGTGGCACCACATAATGCACATGTGTGCTCATCTGGACACACTCATTGGGACCAAATCTGCTCCCAAAAGGGAACACATGTAAATTTGCTCCCAGGAAGGCTTACTGTTCAGTATTTTACTGTGCAGTAAGCCTGATGTGAATTAATAGCACGTCTAAATGCACCCACTGAGATGTAGGAAGGAAAGTTCAATGAAGAAAACTTGATTTCAGCATCACCAACTATAAGCACTGTGGGTAAAGTAAATTTTAATATAGCTTTTTCAAGCTCACAAGCATCCTTTACTCTTGACTCCAATTTGAATGACTGCTTTAACTCACTGCCTGGCTCTATCCTCTCAGGAGATAAGACCTGGATATATGATACAGCCTTACAGTGGGAAAGGGAAGGTTATCAAGCCCACCAAATATCTCGTGTCCTCAATAGTTGCTATGATTAAAGGAAATGAAGAATGAAATATCCTCCTTTCAAATGAATTAACAGCAATTGAGAAATTAATTTGTGATTTAAAAATCACATCTAGAAGTACATGATATTTTATTCAAGATAACTGATGGGAAACTGACAAGCAATGACATTTTAAGAAATGGGTTTAACAACACTATAACCTTGAACAGGGAGGATTTTATTACACTTGATGAAGTAACAGACTGGGAATCTGACCAACTAAAAACTTCTTCCTCTATTTTTATGAATCATGGCTCTACTAGAAACAGAAACAAAAGAGAGCAAAATAATTTATTATTCAACTTTTACCCATGTAAGAGAGAGAAGTATTTTCAATATGAGACAGAGAATTGCATAGTTCATGGCCAAAAAAATTTAATCTCTCTTCAGTTATTGGAAAATAATATTATTTATGTATCCAGAAATCAATCCTTGAAAGGCTCAGCCAGATATCCCCCTGTGTGTGTTGGTTTTAAGAGTTAATATGTTAGGCACCCATGTTAATTAGAATAGCCAATTTTCCTCTTAATGAGGTAGTAATCAAGGAAGACACTCTACCTCTCCAGAATAGGGAATATAATAGATAGTTAAGGACTTCAGTTGCCACTAATTCAGTTGTCCTGTATCTGTGGGGTTAAAGAATTGACTAGATCCCAAAAAAGAATCAAACTTTTGTGCCCTTAGGTGACCTTGGGTCTTTTGTCTGGAACATAGCTGGATTGTCAAAACAGTTATTTGGCCCATTGTGGAAAACTTTTATTAATGATTTTGATATTGTGATTTTCCAAGAGATATGGTAACAGGAAGATGGTGTTCATCCCTAGGAATATTTCATTTAAAAAATGGTTGCAAGGACAGAACCAAAGGTAGTTGCAGGGAGGCTTGGCAACACTTTTTTTCAATAAGGAGTTTGACTGAAAGATTAGAAATTGAAATAGAGTCTAACCATCTTCTAGCAGTCCTCATTAAATACCATGGAAAGCCTCCCTTGGTTCTTATTAATGCTTACTTCCCATCAATCACATCAAGATCAGCTGTAATTTTGATATGGGAATTGTTATATAATGCTCTTGAGATGAACCATAATACATTTCCAGGATTAGAAATAATAATAGCAGAAAATTTTAATGCTAGAATTGGTGGCACGACACCCATGATAACGAAGATGTCCTTATTGAAATATGGGGAATCCCCCTTGCAATCTTATGTGATAAAAAACTAAATGAAGGAGGACAGTGCCTCTTAAAATTCATTACTAAAGAGAAATTTAGAATGCTAAATGGACTAACTGGCAACGATATGTCAGGGACGTTCATGTTTGCTATGACTAAAGGAGCAAGTGTGATAGATCATAAATTAATAGAACCACATGTGTGGTACAAGTATAAATTATTTGAAATTCTACCATGGGTGGAAAGTTACCATTTCCCCCTCGCATTAAAAATCCCTTTAGAATTTTAGGGGAAGCCCTTTCCAAAAATTATACAACTAACCTCCAAATTAGAAGTAGTCAATAAAAAGAGAATTCAATGGAAGACTGAGTTATGAGATAAATATGTTATCCTCTTTAAAGACACTTGTCTGGACCACTTATGTCATAGTCTTAAAGTACAGGAACCCTAAAAGCATTTTCACAATATGAAACATTTGTCTTAGAGTTGGAAAATGCCCTCATGAAAGAGAGTACCTTTGTTGGCAATAAGCACTATTGGGGGCACAAACCTTGGTTTGATGAGGACTGTTCACAACCTAAAGATGATTTAAGAGATGTGCTAGAGGGAAACAAGTCTAAAAATAACTGCATTAGCTTTTAACAGAATATTAGGAATATTAAAAATGTCTACAAAAATTGATAGATAAGAAAAAGAAACCATATCAAATGAGGTTATGGGAAGAACTAGTAGCTGCAGGGAAAAATAATGATCATCAAAGTTTTTGGAAAATTATAGCCAAAGGGACAAAAAAATGTAATGCAATTTCTGATGCATATATCCCTGAAGATACATAGGGTTGTTTTTAAAAACAAATGTAACAATTTATCTGCAGATGGTGAAGGAAATGATAGTTTCTGGCTGAAGGAAATTTTACTAGTTAAGCTACAAGTAGATCATTGTTTCATGTCTAAAACTCCAGTAAGCTTATAAATAAGTTTATCCAAAAAATGGAAAGGCCCCCAGCCTTGATTTCCCCCCCCCCTCCCCCCCAGAAAGCTTCAAGGAATTCATTGATTGGTGGTACCCCAGTTCTGACCAAAACTTTTCATATAATTGTTTTAGAATGTATTTATCCAAAGTATTGCAATGAAATATAATGGTCCCAATTTTTCAAAATGTTAATGAGAGAGACCCATTTCTGCCAATACTTGGGAGATATTTACTTTTTCAACTTCAGACATGGTTTTCTGAAAATAAAATTTGGAAGAACAAGTTGGTTTTAGAGAAAGCTATTCATGCTTGAAACATTGATTGGCATTGTATTATCTAGCATCTAAATATGTTAAAAGGCAAAATGTTCTGTATGTAGTTTTCATAAATATCAAGCAAGCCCTTCACTCCATAGACAGATTAAAATTAGGGAAGAAATTGGCAATAGATAACAATCAATAGACAAAACTGTCCTACAATTAGGGCTGCTCTACACAAGCAAATAAAGGCATGATTGGATCTAATGTGCGATCCACACAATTGCACCCCTGGCCATGCCACACATGCATGGCAAGAGGTGTGACTGTGGGATCATAGATTAGATCTCATTGTACGTTATTACTGGTGCTTGGGAGACTTTGATGGCAGGCTCCCCCTGCACCAGTAAGAAGCAGGCTTCCAGCTGTGGGTACACCCCATGGGCACCTGAGGCTAGGAGATCAGAGAAGCTATGATCTTCCAGCCATGGAAGCAACCCATAGATTCCCGCAACTGGGAGACTATAGCTACTGCAATCTCCTAGTCGTGGAGCATATGCTTTAATCCTGTTGCCATCCCAAATAGGTCTTCAAAGATTATTACATGCCTTTCAACAGTGCAACTCAAATAGCTTAGAAATCAATACAGCTAAGACCAAAGTAATGGTCTGGAAATGAAAGAAGGAAACAGGACGGTTTTTTACAGGTAAAGAAACTAGAGATGGTGTTATGGAGCTGGAATAAGTACATTGAAAACATAAATGTTAGAGAAAAACAAGTTTTGGGTGGAGTTTTATCTTTCTACAATAAGACAGGTGCAAGAAGGGTTCTGGAAGCACTAAGGGTCTATAGATTCAAGATTAGAATCCATTTTATTGTACAACAGTCCACCTGAAAATTGAAAATAATTCTAATTACTTTTTACTTTTATTTCTACCTAATTCTATGGCAGGAGCTTGCATGCACTCTGAAACTAGACTGATGAATGTGAGCACTTTAGCTCAATTAAAAATCCTAAATTACTGGATGAAAGCTAACTTTCTAAACCTTTTACATCTACCTTCTACCATGGAGTGCATTTTAGAACCTCTCCTCTGCCAAATAAACCTTGGGTGGATGGCTAAAGAACATCTATAATCTCTTCCAGATGAAGGGCCTGGGAAATGTATTGAGAGTAACTAACCCAACATCTCCCCTCTATTTAAAACAAGACATAAATTGAAGAATTAAGGATGCCACCATACAAATGGATATGCTGGCATGTAGACTGTCTTAAAATTTTCCTTTTTTAAGATTAATAAAATGCTCCTTTGTCCGAGAAACCTATGGGTGCATCCAGATGAGCAAGCACATGCCTGGTGCAGTGCCTCAAAGCAGTTTGAGATGCTGCAAGAGGCATGCTAAGAAAAAAAAAATGTTCCCTGCACTGCATATTTGTAGCACTGAATCTAAATTTGATACCAGGAAACCCCCAAAAAGCAAATAGGAGCAGGGCAAGGCTGTAGCATTACCCAGGCCCAGCTGCCATCCCAGATAAGTAGGGACATGGGTGTGGGGGGACTGCTCCTCCAAACAGCCTCCCCCCCACAAGGCCTCCAGCCCCCCCTGCAAAGAGCATAGCCCCCTCTGCCCCGCTCATGGCCCAGAGCCCTTCTGCAGCAACAGCAGCAGGAGGCCTGGCCTGCATGCCCTCGGACAGAATCGGGCCAGCTCCTGCTGTCACCTGGAGTTCCAGCATTGAAGGCAGAAGCTGCGTGCCCTCAGGCCAGGCCAGGCCAGGTCCTGGCTGCATGGAGCTGGCCTGTTGGTGGATGGGGCACATATTCATCCACATACTCATCTGTCATATTGAATGAAATAGTTTGAATGTTTGTAATGGTTGCCCATTAGCCAGTTTCAGGAAGAAGATAAGATTTATCTCCTTATCTAGGTCATTGTTTTGGACTACGTGTGAAAGATCCAGACTTTGCTTAAAGTTTTAACTCTTGAATTTTATCTTTAGAAGTCTTTTACAAAGAGAACCTGAAAATTGACCCTTCAGCAAATATCCTGAGTTCCGAGAGATCAAACCCTAGAGCCTTTTGACCAGATTGGTAAGAAAAGGTCACTTGCAGTGGTATGGAAGCTCCCCAAAGTAATTAAAATGATCAACAAAAGAAACTAATTACTAAGCAAAAGAATCTGTTGAGTAAGATCCGAGCCCAAATTTGGGGGTAATGACAGGTTTGAGTAGGAGGAGCCCAAGACGGCAGCTCACTCAATAAGAACTGTAACTTACTCTCCCAGTTTGGAGGTGATTATACTTGCAGAACAACGAAGGAAGAATCGCAAGTGTAGGCCAGATCAGACTGATCACCTGAACCACCCTCTCCGTGAACACGAATCTCTTAGTTCACGCTGAAGCTGCAGAGCGCCTGAAAGGGACTGAAAGAAGGGGGCTTAGTCCTATCAGTATTGAGGCCAGCCCATTGAATCGTATTGCTGAGGCGAGCCCATTGGACCGTACTACTGAGGCCAACCCATTAAATTGTACTACTGAGGAATGAAACCGTATTTAGGTGTTTGGCTTCTTGGAATTCTAGGATTGTAAGTATATTATGAAAAATAATAGTATTGATTCAAATTTAACTTTTAGTTGTAATTGTAGTTGTTTTTGTAATACTAATTCTTATAGCATTGTTTGGGAAGGAAGTGCATTCAGAACATTGTTTCTGATATATGTAATTATTGTGTTCTTAATGTTTGTGGTGTTTCTTAAAGCTAAGCAGTGTTATATACGTAGCAAAGAATTTTAAAATAAAATTGTGTTGTATGAATTAAGTGTATAATCATTGTAAAATCGTGCAATCAACTAACTACTCCCCCAGCCAGTGCATCAAAATGAATCAGTAAATTGTGTGGGATTTTCTCTATTCCATAACCCACTAGAGACATCATCCACAAAACCCACACCCACAAAACCCACTTCCACAAACCCCCGTGCAAGCCTTACACTGCCCCCACAAACCTCACCTTCACAAGCCCTACAGCCACCCACAAACCCCACCCCCCAAAAACCCTCTCCCCCTCCAAAACCCACAGCCCCCCACACATCTTACACCCTGTGTGCCCAGCTGCCAGACAGGACAGGAACTGCTGGTGGGAGCCGCAACTTCAGGAACAGCTGCCACCCTGCAGCCTTGCCCTGTGCCCATGCTGGTTCTGTGACATGGAGCCCTGGCCTGTGGGGGCTTCTGGTCCTAGGAACCACTTGGGGGTGCAATGGGTAGAGGTGGAGGTGGCAGCAGGGTTGTGTGTGTGAGAGAGGGAGAGAGATGGGGTTGGGGGTGGGGGAGCGCTCTGGGTAGAGACTGCTAGACCTGGGCTTAGAGCCCTGCTGCCTCCCTAGAGCAGCCTGTTCAGGGGGAGGACAGGCTGGAAGGGAAGGGGGTTGCCTGGACCAGTCCCAAAGCCCCAGTCACGGGCTTCCCAGGAATGGCCTGGGGATTTCTGGAGCCTGGGCACAGTCTCAAGGAGCAGAACACTAAGGGCTGTAACTGTTCAGAGCCAAAAAGCAGTTGGTGAGACTGCTGCAGCTGGATTCATGTCCTGGTGCTGGGGTGGAGCTGATGCTGGGAGGGAGCTAGTGGGAGCAGGCAGGGGCTGTAGGCCAGGAGTGAGGGGAACTGGTGGGGCTGTGGGTTGGGAGTGAGGGACAAGGGCAGGGGCAGAGCACCAGCATATCAGTGCTGATCAGTGCCCCACATCTTCATGAGTGAAGGCTGCAGGGGCAGCTCTGATTTTTCTATGATAAAAAAAGCAAATGGCAAAGTGTATAAATATTTCAAATTCCTTTTATTATGATGATAGCAGCACTGGTAGGCTTCCAAATTGCTTTAAGATTTTAAATATATCAATAAAACATTGCCAAACTGATCCCTCTATATATAGTGGTGTTTCATTTTAATTGTGGAACAACATGGATTTGGGCTAGTTTAATGAGAGAATTTGGAGGTGGGGGGAGCTAATCAGAGAATTTGCACATCTTCAATAGGGTACACCAGGATCCCTGATGGCGAGGAAAGTTGTGGGACCCAGGCAGAGGAGCATACCAGGGCCAGCAACAGGAACCCAGCTGGAAGGCAGATGAGGTGGCTGACCTCCTGGCCATTTGGAGCCAGGGAGACATGCTTCAACAGTTCAAAGCAGGCCAGTGCAAGGAGTACATCTTGGCAATAGCTGTACAGGTGGCAGAGCGGGGCACCAGTAGATGACAGCAGTGCCACCCAAACCCCAACTGTGCAGCCCCAGCCCACTGGCAGGTAGTCCACAGGTGCAGGTGGCTCTGCTGCAGTACCTGTACCAGAGCCCAGGTGGCCATGAGGTTCCCAACTGAGTCTAGCAGGCATGCAGCCCATGGGGCTGCAGGTCCAAGGGAAAGAATGCTGTTGCGGGTAGCAGCAGGTCACATCCAGGCAGCAGCCCCCACTGCCAAACTGCTGCAGTGGGTAGAGGGTGCAGGGGCCAGTCTAGATTAGGGTTACTTCAGCCATCCAGCTGGCACAAGGGGCTAGTGTCCCCAGATACCAGCTGGCTAGGCCTCAGAAGCTCCCTTCAAGACCTGGTCAACAAAGGCAATGGTGTCAGGAGGTAGGGCAGATTTTCACCTCCTGTATCAGACAACAGGTCGCACGTGTGGGTAGACCTATGTGCTGGGCTAGCGCAGCAGGTCCACCCACTCCTGCCTTTCATACTTCAAGAGGTCTCTGACATATGTGACACCAGCCAGAATCAACCTCTGTTGCACCCGGGGCACCTCTGCTGTCAGCACCTCCAGCTGGGGGTTCCAGAGGATGGGCTTGATGAGCAAGTTGGCACCCTGCATGAGTGTTGCAGGGGCCCTGGAGACAGAGACCAGCTTCCAGGCCCAGAAGAGGTCCTGGTAGAACTCTGGCAGCCCTCGAAGGTCCTGCAGGGAGAAACCCCACAGGCTGAGGAGCTGCCAGTAGTATTGGAACCCATGGAAGTGGTGGAGGAAGGCATGCCCCAGGTGGCCCCATGCTGCGTGGCTACTGACACCATATGGCAGTCACTACAAAGCCTGAAGGTGAAACATCAGGACCTGGCTGTGCAGGCAAACCAGGCCCTGGCTACCTTCCTGGAAAGGGAGGCTCAGGACCTCCACAGTGACCCAGTTCTGTCCTGGCCAGAAAAATTCCAACATCCATCTCTAGATCCCTGCCACAACCTCAGGGGCACAGACAGGGTGTGGAAGTGGTGCCAGAGCATGGACAGGACCAGCTAGTTCAACACCAGCACTCCTCCATGCAGGGAGAGACACTTTAGGAGCCCTGCCCATGCCCGGAACTGCTCCACTGCCCTTGCCTTGAGCTGGTGTCAGTTCTCTTGTGGGGTGGAGTCTGTGGGGAACTGGTAGACCCCCAAGTAGAGCAGTGAGCCCACACTCCAGTGGTTCTCACAGAGCGTGGGTGGGAGTGAGCCAACCTGCCACCCATCACCCACCATCAGGCCAAAGCTCTTGACCCAGTTGACCCGGGCATAGGAGGCTGCTGAGTACAATGCCTAGCAGGCTACCTGAGTCCTGGACCATGAGGCATCTATTGTCAGTGTAACAGAGGCACAGCTGCAACTCTGTTACTAAGAAAGCATGACAGCTGAAGGATAGTTACCATGGCAGGGCCACACCCATGAGAGCCAATGAGGCTCCAGAAGGAGGAATAAGAAGGCGAGGAAGACAGAAGGAGGTTGCCTTCGGGCACCTCCACATTGAGAGAAGCGGGCAAGGAGCCCGCCGATCAAGGATCTGCAGGAAGGTCCAGAGATTGGGACTCACCATGCAGATGGCGACCGGACCATTGAATTGATGTCTTCCAAGTTGCTGTCTGCCCGAACAAAAAACTGCTGTGGTGATTCCTGGGGAAACAGAGTGGCGACGCGGCGAAAGCCACGGCTCCAAGTCAGGGTGCAGCAGGGTTGTTTGGGAGAAAGGGGCGTGGGGAAGAAACGCCTGACCCTGCCCGGGAGAAGTGGGACCCTGATCCCTCACCCGGAGAGAGAGCAAGAGAGAGGGAGAGAGTAAGAGAGAAAAAAGAAGAGAGAAAAGCAAAGGGAAAACAAGCAAAGAGCCGCGATACGCAGGATGACACAGAATGATGCCGGGAAAACGCGGTATCAGCATTAATCAGCCACTAATGAGGCAATTAGCAGCTGATCACTGAAACTGCCTCTGATATTTGACATCTGAGCCAGACAACAAGGATCCCTGGTCCTCCAGAGAGTCCGCGGTGGGGGTCTGGCAACTGCTCCTTTTTGTTCTCAACTGATGTTCCTAGAGAGAGAGGGTGAGACCCTATTAAGAGCAATAAAGCACCTGAAGCAGAATTCAAGCACACATGGTCCTTCTTCCGGGTACCTGCGGTACTAACATCACCTCGCTTCCCCAATTTTATTTAAAGATCAAAGTCATGGAAGGCGAGAATAGAGGGGTACAGGGGTACCCAGCTCGAACCCTCTGACAGTCAGCACATGCTGACAGGACCAGCTACCCCGCTGGCTCCTGGTGCATCAACCCTGACACCCGCCTCTGCAGGAGGATGGGGATCCCTCTGCAGGAGGAAGGCATACACCTGGCCTGACAGCGGGCAGCTTTGACACACCCCTCTCCTGAATGGGATGGGCCTGTCAGGGTTCAGTTGAGCTTGACCAAACACTCTGCAGAGGTGTATAGCACCTGGAGAGCCCACATGAAGTGGAGACTAAAGCCAAAGGCCTGCAGCATGCCTGTGAGGTACTCATGATCCACTCTGTCAAATGCCCTCTCCTGGTCCAGGGATAGGAGGGCAAAAGACAGGCCTTCCCAGCATGCTAGCTCTAGAAGGTCCCTAATCAGGTACAGGATGTTGAAGATGAATCATCTGGGCACCATGTACATCTGGTCAGGATGGATCACGTCCATCAGCACAGACCACAGGCTCAGTGAGATGGTCTTTGCTGCCACCTTGTAGTCCGTGCAGAGGAGGAACATGGGACACCAGTCCCTCAGGTCATGGGGATCCTCCTTCCTTGGCAGGAGGTCTGGTATGACAGGGGGAGTTTGTCACTTCCCTTGGATTCAGCCCAGACTTCAGCAAAGTCTGGGCCAAGTATGTCCCAGAAGGCCTGGCGGAACTCCACGGTCAGCCCATCAATGCCCAGTGCCTTGTTGCCAGGCATCAGGTGGAGGGTGGCTGAAAACTCAGCCAGAGTGAGAAGAGCCTCCAGCCAGTCCTGGTCATCCACGCTGACCTGTGGGAGTCCATCCCACAGGATCCAACAGGCTTTGGCATTGGTCAGATCCATAGAGAAGAGCTCTTTGTAGAAGGCCCGAACACACCAGTGCATCTCACCTGGCTCCATGAGGCGGGTGAGGTCACACACCAGAAGGCAGGTGATGTACTTCTTGGCCCCTCACCTCCTCTCCAAGGCATAGAAGAAGTAGGACCCACAGCCCATCTTCTGAAGGAGCTGGACACACAAGCGGACAAATGCAGCATGGGTGCGATGGTCGTCTAGAGCACAAAGGTCTTCCTGCCTCTCCTGACACTCTCCACAGAGGGATGTGTTGGTTGAGTCAGTGACCAGGCACCTCTCTAGCCCCAGCACTTCCCACTTGAGCTGCTGGGTGTGCCCCCTAGTGTAGCTTAGGCAAAAAAGCTGGATGTGCACCTTCCCCTTGTCCCACCACCTCCAAATCAAGGGGAAAGCTGCCCATTACTCCCACTGAGCCAGCCAGAACTTCCAGAAGGCCTCCCTGAAGCCCACATCCTTCAGCAGACTGGCATTGAAATGCCATTAGGCCGACCCTGAATGCCCAGGCCCTACTGTGGCTTGAGCTCAGACAAGGTGGTGATTGCTGAAAGGGGTTGGCTGGATGACAGAGGAGTGGGACCAGGTGAAGTGCAGCAAAGAGATATAAATCTTGTCCAACCAGGAGTAGCATGCCTACTCCTCCCCAACCCTCACATAGGTGAAGGCAGGGGCGGGGTGGTGATAGGGTGACAGGCATGCCAGACGTCCACTAGGGAGCTGTCCATCAGGATCTCCCTGAGGATGCCCATGACGGCCTGTTTCTACTCCCTGCCAGACCGGTCTCATGCATCTAGGGTAATGTTAAAGTCCCCGCCAAGGACCAGGAACTCGTCGGGGGTGAGGGGGGTAATGTAAGTGGCCACCTGGCAAAAAAAATCCTTCAACTCTGGGTCCTTCACAGGGTCTACACATGCAGAAGGTTCAGGACCAGCCCCTGCACTTGGACCCAGAGGTGCAACAGGTAGCCTGGCACCACCTCAATGTCCTGGAGAACCTCCGGCTGCAGGCCTGGGGAGAACAAGGTGGCCACCCCACAAAAGGTGGCTAAGAGATGACTAAAAAAGACCCTGCCTCCCCACCCCAGCTCTCAATTAGGCTCATCAGCTGGAGTTGTCAGGGTCTTCTGCAACAATACCATGGGGTACCCTGCCTCCTGAAGAAAGGAGAGCATCTGGCATCTCTGGAGACCCTTCCTGCAGCCGTGGACATTGAGGGTTGTGATCTGAAACAACCTCATGGCTAGGGGCAGTGGAGTGGACAGCTCAACAGGGGCCTTGTGCATCTCACGCCCAGTCTGGGGTTTTCTGGCTTGTGCAGCACCCTCCCATAAATATAGAGGACATCTATGAAACTGTGGACCTGTCTATAGATCTGGGCATTGCAGCTTTTGGGCCCCTTGCCTTCCCCCACCAGTGCCCTCACAGTGGCAAGGATGCTGTCAAAATCCCCCCAGCAGTCCAAGGCAAGCTGTACCTTCCTGGCAGGCCGCCGGATGTAGTCATAGTCAAGAGATGCAAGTAACTCACCTCTAGGACTGAGAGGTCCACAGGCTCCATGGAGCCTGCCAGTTCTTGGGTGTCCTCCTTCTGGGCCAGGGGCTCAGTGGGTTCCTTACATACTGTATGAACCCCGCAGTCTGCTAAGACCCCAGACTCTGCTTGGGATTGGGAGAGCTCTACAGCCCCTTGGGACAGGGGTGGGAGTAAGGGTGGAGGTGGGGCACCTTCACAAGATGGTAGGGTAGAGCTGGAGCCCTGAGGGGTCTGCATGGGGTACCCTACAAGATCGGCCATTTGATCAGGGGACCCCGCCTCAACCCCCTCTTGTACAGGACCATGGGGCAGCCTAGAAGTGAGGTTTTTCTGGAAGGGGGAGGGAAAAGACCCGTCACGCACAGAGGTGGCTTCAGTGTCTGCCTCAGGGTCCTGGGAAAGTGAACCTCCTTCCTCAGGACTCACCGGGGTGAGCTCCAGGGCCCCTGTCTCCCCCAGATCATCAGATGGGGAGGGCTTCGCTGCTGGACCTTCCTTTCTCCATGTGATGGTCTTGGGAGCGGGGGAGGGGTCCTCCACATCAGAGGGATCCAGCTGCATCGGGGCCTTCCTCTTGGGTTTGCGCCTGGAGGGGACCTGAACCAGAATAATACATATATTATACTTTCTATGTATAGAATCTAATTATTGAGGGTCATCTTAAATATACCCTCTCCACTGTTGTAGTGGGGAAAGCACTGGCAGGGGGAGAGGGGGAGTGCAGTAGAGGGCAGGTGGTCCTTTATCTTTTAATGTAAAGGACAGATTTGTGTTTTGTATCTAACCTATTTAGAATTCGGTTAAGAAAACTTCAAATTAGATGTGGAATGAAGGTGAGGAGGACCCTAGCCAAAAATGGTCATCATAGCAATGTGAGATGAATTTTATAACACCAATTATACTTATTGTTCTATGTACTCTAGAAATGAGCAAATAATTTGCAATGAATAATTTATATTATTAATTTGGCCTTCCTTTTTGTCTGTATAATATCTGACACATCTTGCAGTATCTTCATATATTCACTTTTCCACTGTGCCCGGCAACTTCCTTTTCAAATGGATTGAGTCTTAGCTTTCAAAGTAGTATGGCCATAACTGGCAGAATGATAGAAAATTGGAGATGGCCTGATTCCAGGGTTCCCCTGACCTTTGAATGGGGGTTGCAATTATTTGTGTTACCTCAGAAACAGATCAAGGACCAAATTCTGATTCAGAAACTCAGTCCAGTCCTTTCTTCCAATTAGTCTCATGGGAAAATAATAAAAATGCCCTTGGCATAGTAAGCATGGAGGCTGGGGTGGCGTGGGTGCTAAGGTGCACAGTTAATAGCCCAGAGGTTGCAAATTCGAGGTCGTAGCAGAAGCTTGCGCCCAGCTGTGTGGCCCTGTCAGATTCTAATGAAATCTGAACGTTCTGCTAGATACCCTGTCATAAGGACGGAAAGAAGGTTGTAAGCATTCACATTGTCTCAGTGTGTTTCAGGATTTTGCAAAGGGAGGTGCAGGAGCAGTGACTGACACAGCAGGGGAAGATAGCTGCACCCTTCCCAGCTTCCCCTGACCACCACTGGGATGGGCAGACCACAATCCAGAAGCAGCAGTTGAGGACTTTTATTAATAATCCTGGATCAGGTAAGAATCTCCCCCTCTTCTTGTCACTCCCTTTCTTCCTCCCCATGCTTTGTGATATGTCTCCTTCCCTCTCACTTGCTTCTCCCTGACTGTCACTGGCCATCACTGTCCCCAGGTACGGGTACAGGTACAGGTAAAATTGCTTCTGCCCCACTCCATCAGGGTTGCATGAGGAGCTGGGCTCAGCTTGGACAGTGTTAGTGGTGGCAACAGCTGAATTTCTCCCCTGCTTCTGGGCTGTCTGGGAACAGGGGGGGACAGCCAGGGAGGAGGAATCCTCCTGTTGTTGCTCCTGCTCCTCAGCAACTGTCCCAAGTTGAGCTCAGCTCCCCACGCAGCTCAGCTAGAGCGGGGTAGGAATGGTTCTGGCACTCTTCCACTCCAGGGCAGCTACAGACAGAGGTAATGGCAGGCAGGGTCTGGGGGACAGGAGGGGAGCATAAGTGCTAATAAAGATAGAGGGAAAGAGAAACGGGGTTTCTTATCTGATTCAGGAACTTCAAAAAGTCCCTGGCTGCTCCTGCCATGGCATAGTCCAAAAGAGTAGTGGGACTATACCCGGGCACCCCTCTGGATTCACCCTGACCTACTTTTGTCCATTCGCTTACCCACCTACTTAAACAGGATGGGGACTGGAGTCCTGTACAGGCTATGTTCTCTGTCCTTACCTACCAGCCTTCTCCATTTATAACTAATGTTGGGAATTAGGAGGATAGCAGATGCTTCCTCACTTCTCCACATGGATATACATGGTGCCTTTTAATTGAAAAAGTAGTATAAATATTTTTGCATTATTTACCCAGTTCTAGACTGCTCTGACAAGCAAAAAATTAAAGGGTTTAATTTGACTGTCTGCATTGTGCCATCAATGATATTCTGCTTATGGCTATGCTCTCTAAGCACTATTCTTGGGTTGCTGGGAATACAGGTTAAGAAATAAAAGGAGGCTTATGTGGGAAGGAGTTAACCAATAGATATCCCAATTGGGTAGTAAGATCACTTTTTAAAGCTGGTGTTTAATTAATAAGCAAAGAGGCCATCTTCTAGAAGCCCTCCCACCCCCTGCCCCTTCAAAAACCCTCTCAATTTCATACTCTATGTCCATAGTATGAACTGAAAAGAAGTTGCATCAACTGAAAGTCTGTTTTTTAATTCCCAGAACAGAGCCTTTTTTTTTTCTAAACAGCATCCTGCCAGCACAAAAATAAAACAAGACAAATAAGTAACTATCAAAATAAATCACAATTGGACAAGGTCCCCAGCATTCCTGGGCCCATTATCATTCTCAACAGCCAGCTGGGACCAACCTCCAAAATCCGGGACTGTCCCAGCTAAACTGGGATGTATGGTCACCCTAAGCATTCCAGAAATAGTCAGTTAGCACACTAAGCAGCAACCTTAATGACAAGCTATGTGAACTGAGCTTAATTACTAATTAAGGTCTGCATTCATCAGTTAGACAGTTGTCACCATTAGTTATATTGAGTGGCACCTTTCTTTTAGACCTGCTAAAATCAACATGGGTAAGAAAGGAAGAATTGGACACTACTAAGGATTTTCACTTTGCATTCAAACTTGTAGAATTAAAAATTATTATGAGGGAATCTGAACAAAGAACTTTTCTAATTAACATCAGTCAAAATAATTACCCATGAAACAAAAGCATGATTATAAGCAAAGGCATACTTTGTATACAAAGGAACAATTTTATAAAGAAATGCTTCATTATATTACATAGAGAAGAATAATGATATTTCAAGTCTCAACTGACTTATGACCAACTTCTAGAAGAAAAGAGTGTTCTTCTTGTTGCCTGTCTTAATAGCAGGTTCTGCTGTAATTCCATTCATTACTGCTATTGCTCTCCTTAAAGGAGTTTGACTAAGAACATTGCTTCAGGAAAGAATTGAGGCATGTTAGTGGTTCAATTTTAGGTAAAGATGAATGGTCCTGCCTGCAAAAATCTTAGCTTCATCTAGCGATATAAATCCTTTACTTTAATTGGTAACAAAATTACATTTTAAAGTGAAAACTAAAATGCTAATGATACAGAACCTGATCTAAGATACAGTGATTTTAGTGAGTGCTTTGGAATCAGACCCCTAATGAGTGTGCCATTTACCTTTCTTAGTACAGTGCCTTGTTTATTTTGATTTTGGGAAAGACAAGGATTTAGAGGTTGCTATCTTGTCCTACTTCTCCTATTAATGTTCTATTGTCATCACTTCATTAAATAAGCAATTCTGCTATTTTGGTCTCTGTTAAGCAGAATTTATGATACTCTACAGAAACTCATGTTGTAAAAATCATGCCCCTTCCTTCCCCCAACAAAAATCCAGAAGAACAAAAGCCCAACACTAGAAAATTTATGAAAGGAAATGTATATATTTTTAATGCAGATCTTCTAAGACAAATGTGTAAGTGGGAAAAAGGGTTCTTGCATTCTATTTGCCTGTGCTGTGCTAAAGAATGAAGTACATTGGCAAGGTAGGATTCTGTCACTTTCTTTCATGCTAAGTAATGGATTACTCCAAGAGTCATAAATAACACCCTGTTTCACAAGTACTCCTAATATAACTGGGAAGGGCTGAATCTGGCTGTCTCTTAGGTTGATCCCATTGTGGAATCCATAGACTTGCGTAAGGTGGTCAGGTACTTTATACAAAACATGAATAAATGGGGGGGGGGGGAGGTCAGTATAGGATACTTTAATAAATCATCCCCTCAAACTGAGGGGAAAGTCCCCAACACTTTGGCAGTAGTAAAATGCTTCAGAATAAATCTTAAATCTGTCTCTTCTCCAGGACTTGGATACCTTTCTCGATCCTATTGAGAGATTTCTCTATCCACTCAGTATACACATGTTATAACTGTCTCATAAAACTGGGTATCTATGACATTTCTTTCAGAAATTGAGTAAGAATCACATTTTATAAGACTTGGCTGGAGGAAGAATAGATAGCGATGATAGGTGTTCCCCTTTATGCAGTAATCTGGTGGATAGAACATTTGTCCAGGAAGTAAATCAGTTTCCCTCTGTCTGAGGGACTGAAACCCACATTTGCTTTCTAGTGCCCTAATCGCTAAGTTTCAGGGCATTCTGGAGTAAATATAGTCTCCATCTCTCCTGTTGAAGCTCTACCGCTATACAGGAAAAGATTAGATTGTTTGGACCAGAGAAAGGGAGGCAGAGTGACTGGTTAGGGCACTCAACTGCAAAGAGAAGGTACAGAGTTTCAGACCCATCTCCAACATCTCTTTTATATATTTGATATGAAACAGTCATTGGATACAATAAGCCCTGGCTTCAGGTTTGTAAGTCTTTTTTTTTTAGAGCTGCCCCAACTCATGCAAGCACTTAAACATGAGGTGAACTTTGCTCATGGGAATAAGATCTTTGATTTAAGTGGGATAAAGTCAAGCACATACACATTCATGAGCTTTATGCTGTAGTCGGGAACCATGCCAAGGATCTTACAAAATCCTTCTGTGAAGCTTCTTACAGTAAAAGTATCCATTTTTTCCCACAAAGAAGCATTACTATGGGTTCAGTCTTGCAAAGGGGCAACATGGCAAAGTATTTGAGCACATGGCTTAAACTTTAAGGGTTCCTGTAGACATGCTCCAATGCACAGTAATTACAGTGGGTCAAAGCAGACTTGATTAATTGAGTTTGCTGGACTGTCCTAATTAACACACTCCAGCAGGCTCGTGTCTCCTGTATTCAGTGTCCTCATGCTTCAAAATGATGTCAGGGGCACTTTAACTAAAGCTTATTAAATGAGCTATAGTTAAAGTGCCCCTGCAGCCATTTTGAAGCATGGGATGCTGTATACATGAGATGTTGTGGGTGGTTTAATTAGAGTGGCTCTTGAAGCCACTCTAATTAAAGCGCCTCTCCTCCCCAAACCCCAGAGCAGGTGTAAAGATACCCTAAGCCTATAAACAGACATATATTAACCAATAGGACTGTCCCTGTGAGTAAAATAATGCATGTGCAGAAGATTGTGACCAGGGTACTCAACATCTTCCAAGAGTGAGTCTTAAAGTGAAAGTGTAGAATTGTTTCAATTCATTGTAATGTACAAATTGTAGTTTTTGGTATAAGAATGGAGTTTCAGTATATTAAAGGAGATGTTATGAATGGAGTTTCACTATATTAAAGATCACTGAATCATTACAAATGAGTCTCACTGTAATGGTGTGCTGTAGAATCACTTGTGCCTATATAAGCTATTTACAGTAATATAAAGTGCATTTAACCCTTTCCCAAATGGTGGAAAGTGATTGTGCGGTCACTGAAAATACTTTCTAGTTAGTATTCTCAGTGTTCTTGAATATAGAGGTTTAATATTCCAGAAAGATATCAATGACTTGCTCTCTCTCTCTCTCTCGCTCTCTCTCTCTCTCTCTCTTTCTCTCTCTATATTTTTAATTGTACTGGAATTCCAAAATAAACATGGAAGCAATTTAAAACAATGGTTCATACTTATAAATACCGTATATCCCTTTATGGAATCTAATACTGTAGTACTTTAAAAAAAGAACTGGCCAAGGGCATTCTTGAATAACAATGGGTTGATTGTGGGGTATTCTTGAGTGGTAAAAACCCCTGTTTTTAAGAAGGAAATTTAAAGTGATCATGATGATACTATACTAAGAATTTTTGTGTGGTTTATTAATAAACTCCTTTCTAAGTAAATACAAGTAGTCTTGGATTCTCATATTCAATCTGTCTCCATTTATTTTGGTTGAGTGTCTCTGGATTGAAAGTAGTGTAGCTGAGATCAGAATTTTCATTTGAGCTCTTTTTAATTTATTTATGTTTGAACTTTTCATTACTTTGAACATTGAAAACATGACTACTTGAATATTAATTGTTTATTTATTCTGAATCCAGGACCCTAAATTATTGTGTTATAACTATGCTTATTCCAATGAAGTTATACCTAGCTTGGAAGATTAAAATAATTTAATGAGACCTAGTATAGAGTTTGTAATTCTGATAGAACTAAAAAGTACAGAACTGATGGCTGATATTTTTTAAGTTTTTGTTTTGTTTTGTTTCTCTGTTATTGTCAAAAGATCAAGGAGTTAAACTTATAGAATGACAAAGCTTGTTTTATCAGAGAGCCTTGTTAGCCTACTGATCTGGTGTTCCCTCCTGCAATCCCCAGGCCAGTGTAACAACTTATACATAACACTCTTAAAGGTATCCACACATTCCCCCACTTTACATGTAACATATCCCTATAGGTTCATAGATTCTAGGGTTGGAAAGGACCTCAATAGATCATCGAGTCCGACCCCCTGCATAGGTAGGAAAGAGTGCTGGGTCTAGATGACCCCAGCTAGATGCCTATCTAACCTCCTCTTGAAGACCCCCAGGGTAGGGGAGAGCACCACCTCCCTTGGGAGCCTGTTCCAGACCTTGGCCACTCTAACTGTGAAGAAGTTCTTCCTAATGTTTAGTCTAAATCTGCTCTCTGCTAGCTTGTGGCCATTATTTCTTGAAACCCCCGGGGGCACCTTGGTGAATAAAACCTCACCAATTCCCTTCTGTGCCTCTGTGATGAACTTCCAGGCAGCCACAAGGTCGCCTCTCAATCTTCTCTTGCGGAGGCTGAAGAGGTCCAGGTGCCCAAGTCTCTCTTCATAGGGCTTGGCCTGCAAGCCCTTAACCATATGAGTGGCCCTTCTCTGGACCCTCTCCAGGTTATCCATATCTCTCTTGAAGTGCGGCGCCCAAAATTGCATGCAGTATTCCAACTGTGGTCTGACCAGCGCCCGATAGAGGGGGAGTATCACCTCCTTGGATCTGTTCGTCATGCATCTGCTGATGCACGATAAAGTGCCATTGGCTTTTCTGATGGCTTAGTCACACTGACGACTCATGTTCATCTTGGAGTCTACTAGGACTTCAAGATCCCTTTCCGCTTCTGTTCCACCAAGCAGGTCATTTCCTAGGCAGTAGGTATGCTGGACATTTCTCCCCCCTAGGTGCAGCACTTTGCATTTCTCCTTGTTGAATTGCATTCTGTTGTTTTCTGCCCATTTGTCCAACCTGTCCAGGTCTGCTTGTAGCTGTTCCCTGCCCTCCAGTGTATCCACTTCCCCCCACAGTTTTGTGTCATCCGCAAACTTGGACAGAATACACTTCACTCCCTTGTCCAAGTCGCTGATGAAGACATTGAAGAGTATCGGTCCTAGGACCGAGCCATGCGGGACCCCACTGCCCTCACCCTTCCAGGTCGATACCGACCCATGTAATACTAACAATAGAAGTTTAGTTCAACCCATTGTTAAAGTACATTTTAACTGGTATCTATTCATCTTTGTGTCGACTTTGGGCTTGTCTGAGGCCTCCACCCAGACAGAGCCCATGGGAGAGCTGGCGTCCCCCTGCCCCCCAGCCTGCGGGGGATGTCTAGCAGGGCTGGGGGGGGCAGTGGTTGGGGGTCCCCAGATCTGTCCTGCAGGTGCCCATCTTAGGACCCTGGAGGTTCAGGTGAGGGAGCTCCAGGAGGAGGCATGCTGAGGGGAATCAGGGAGGTGGAGGATTAAATTGATGGGTATTTCCTTCCCCTGCAGGGCCATGCACCCAAGGAAGAAGCACCCTGGGAGGTGCCCTCCACTGCAGGTGGCAGACGGTCACCTCCAGAGCCAGGGCTGCTCACAGCAAAGCAGTACCAGTTCCTCCAGTGTGGCTGGAGAACAGGTACGAGGCCCTGGCGACACTGCAGGAGAAAGAAGGAGAGGAGGAAACCTCTGGAGAGGAGACAACTCCACACTCTCCACACTCTGAACAGGCTGAAGGAGCTGAGTAGACCCAGAGGAGGAAATGTCAAGTGATCATCATAGGTGACTCCATCCTGAGAGGTACAGAGGGTCCCATCTGTCACCAGGACCCCTCAACACGTGAGGTCTACTGCCTGCCCAGAGCGAAGATTCAGGATGTGACGGGGATGATCCAGGCCATGATCCGGCCCACCAATTCATGGTCCTAAGCCATGTGGGCACTGATGATGTGGCCAGGAGAAGCCCTGATCACCTGATGATGGACTACCACAGTCTGGGGGGGCATGCTGAGGGAGATAAGGGCACAGGTGGTATTCTCTTCTGTTCTACCAGTGAGCAGATGTAGAAGGAGACATGAGACCTGCATCAGAAAGATCAACTGGAGACTTCAGGAATAGTGTCTTGAGGCAGGCTTCAGCTTCCTAGACAACAACCCTCACATCAGGACGAGAGACATGCTCAGGTGCGATGGGCTTCACCTTTCCTCAAAAGGTAAATGTGTTCTCTTCTAGGTTGGCGGATCTCCTCTGGCGGGCTTTAAGCTAGGCTTACTGGAGGAAGGGGAAGACAAGGGTGGAGGAAGCCTTGGACCACTAAACCAAGCGTCACCCACAAGAACAGCCTGGCCTAGGCTGACGATGAGCAGAACAAATACCCAGGTAAGCAACCGGGGCCCGGGCAGCACTGAGATTAGGGGGCCAGTGCACACATCTTCAGGAGGCCTAAAATGCCTCTACACAAATGCTCGCAGTATGGGGAACAAGCAGGAGGAACTTACCCTCCTGCTAGCTGACACCAACCCAGACATAGTGAGGCTCAAAGAAATGTGGTGGGACCCAATGCATGACTGGGCGGTGAATATAAAGGGCTACAGGCTGTACAGGAGGGACAGGGCAGGGAGGAAAGGTGGGGGTGTGGTGCTCTACGTCAAGGAGAAATACACATCCTCAACAAGTGGCACTGGGTCAGAGGAGGGGCACACTGAAGTGCTCTGGGTTAGAATACAAGGAAGTTGAGGGGAAAGGGACTTAAAGGTGGGGATCTACTACAGACCACCCAACCAAGGGGAAGAGCTAGACTTGGAATTCTTAAGTCAGTTCATTGAGGTAGTTAGGTCAAAGGACGTGGTCATCATGGGTGACCTGAACTTTCCAGACATCTGCTGAGAAGAGCAGTCAGCCAGGTCTGACTGCTCACATAGGTTCCTAGCTGAGATACAAGACCTCCATTTATCCCAGGAGGTGCACAGCCCCACCAGGGGAGATACCTTGTTGGACCTGGTCCTGGCCATGGGCAATGACCTAGCAAAGGGTCTGCATGTGCTCGACCACCTGGGTGACAGCAATCATTGCCTGCTGGAATTCACCATCCAGCACAAGTTGACAAAGGCCTGCAGCAAGGCAGCAGCCCTGGACTTCAGGAGGGCGGACTTTAATGAGGTAAGGAGAATAGTCGGGGAGGCACTGAGGTCCCGGAGGGGAGAGGAGTTGGGTGTCCAAGAAGAGTGGTTGTTCCTTAAGGAGACGATCCTCCAAGCCCAAAGGGAGGTAATCCCAAGACGGATCAAAGTAGGCAAGAGGGCGCAAAAGCCTCCTTGGCTGACCAAAAGCATACGGGAATGTTTCCTAGCTAAAAAGGAGGCATACACCCAATGGAAGGGAGGGGCCACCACCAGGGAGGACTATACCTCGGTTGCTCTGGGCTGTAGGATGTTAGTCAGGAAGGCCAAAACGGAGATGGAACTGGGACTAGCAACCCAGATCAAGGACAATAAGAAGTCCTTTTTTAAATACATAGCGGGTAAAAAGGAGCTATCAGGTAATGTGGGGCTACTGCAAGACATGCTAGGAAATCTGTTCATCATACCAGATGACAAAGCTAACCTATTTAACAATTTCTTTGCCTCCATTTTCCTGAGTAGGGATTGGGTCACCCTCCCCCCCACCGGGACCCCCATAAGCCCCAGGGGAGGTGCACCCAGGCCTAGGGTCAGTGAGGATCTAGTCAGGGAACTTCTGGAGGGACTGAACATATTTAAATCAGCTGGTCCTGACAATCTCTAACCCAGAGTGCTGAGGGAATTAGCAAAGGTCATTCCGGGACCCCTGGCACAGCTTTATGAACACTCATGGTGCTCTGGTTTGGTGCCAGAGGACTGGAAAAGGGCCAATGTGGTTTTCATTTTCAAAAAAGGGAGGAAGGAAGACCCAGGAAACTATAGGCCAGTTAGTCTTACCTCTATCCTGGGTAAGCATTTTGAGATAATTATCCTGGCGTATGTGCACGAGGGGCCAGCAGGGGAGATTATGCTTAGGGGCAACCACCATGGGTTCATTAGAGGCAGGTCCTGTCAGACCAACCTGGTGGCCTTCTATGACCAGGTTACAAAATCCTTAGATGCAAGGGTAGCAGTGGACGTAGTCTTTCTGGACTTTAGGAAGGCCTTCAACACTGTCTCTCACCCCATTCTCATTAAAAAACTAGGAGACTGTGGTACCTATACAGTCAAATGGGTCACTAACTGGCTGGAGGGCTGCACCCAGAGAGTGGTGGTGGATGGGTCTTATTCGACCTGGAGGGATGTGGGCAGTGGGGTTCCACAGGGCTCAGTCCTCTGGCCTGCACTGTTCAACATCTTCATCAGTGACTTGCAATCAGACCTAGACAGGTTACAGTGGTGGGTGGATGAAAATAGGATGGGTTTCAACACTGACAAGTGCAAGGTGCTGCACCTGGGGAGGAAGAACCAGCAGCAGACCCACAGGCTGGGTAACTCCCTTCTCATCAGTGCAGAAGGCAGAAAAGGATCTTGGAGTCATTATTGATGTCAAAATGAACATGGGCTGACCGTGTGGGGATGCAGTCAGGAAGGCCAATCGTACTTTGTCATGCATCCACAGATACATCTCAAGCAGGTCCAAGGAGGTGATCCTCCCCCTCTATGTGACACTTGTCAGGCTGCAGTTGGAGTACTGCATCCAGTTCTGGGTGCCGCACTTCAGGAGGGATGTGGACAACATGGAGAGGATCCAGAGGAGGGCCACGCACATGATCGGAGGCAGCAGGGTGGGCCCTATGAGGAGAGACTAAGGGACCTGAACCTGTTCAGCCTCCACAAGAGAAGGCTGAGGGGGGATCTAGTGGCCATTTACAAACTAGTCAGGGGGGACCAGCAGGCATTGGGTGAGTCCCTGTTCCCCTGAGCACTACCAGGAGTGACTAGAAATAACGGTCACAAGCTAGCAGAGGGTAGATTTAGACTAGATATCAGGAGGCGCTACTTCACTGTCAGGGTGGCTAGGATTTGGAACCAACTTCCAAGCAAAGTGGTGCTGGCTCCTACCCTGGGGGTCTTTAAGAGGAGGCTAGATGAACACCTTGCTGGGGTCGTTTGACCCCAGTGCTCTTTCCTGCCATGGCAGGGGGTTGGACTTGATGACCTGCTCAGGTCCCTTCCGACCCTACCAACTATGAAATTATGATTTTTTAGCGCTAAGTGATATTTTCAGTTTCTCTGAATTCTCAACCCTTATTGGCTCAGTTCTTGTTTGGTCTCCTTGTTCAGATGTCTCTACTTCTGTGTCATTTTCACTCTTCTCTCTTGTTTCTTGTTGCTTTGTTGTTAGCTGTATTCCCTTTGGTGAATCTCATGATGCTGCTTCTTTTCTTCCCTTTACAGGCTGCAAGTGTCATCTGTTCCTTCTTAATACCTGTCCTTCTAGTGTGACTACTTGATAGGATCCAGCAGCTACTTGATGGGAAACTAGTGCCTTCTGTTTCCACATTTATTCATCTGAAATAAGCAACATATCTTTGTTGTGCAGTTGTGGTAAGTTCTTGGAATGTCTGTCATAGTACCATTTTTGTTTGAGTTTGTTGAATTTTAAAACTATTTTCACATTTTGCTTTTCATTCTGATGAGTATCAGCCATAAGATTTGGCAGCTTGGTTTTGAGTTTTCTGTTAAACGGAGTTTCTGCTGGGGACAATCCATGTTTCATGGGTGTTGCTCTGTAATTTGAGAGTGACAGGTAAACATCAGTGTGTGAATCTGTAGTTTTTTTCTACTATTTCTTTACTATCTGTACTCCATTTTCTACCAGACCATTGAATTGTGGGTATTTAGAACTTCAAGTGTTCTGATGGAATCCACATGTGTTTGCAAACTCTTTAAAATCAAGACAGTTAATTGAGGTCTGTTGTCTGCTCTCACAGTTTGTGAAATCCCAGGTCTAGCAAAAAATTATCTGCTGTGAGTTATGATATGGTTTGCTGTTGTACTTTTGAGCAATGTAATTTCAGGATAATGAGAATAATAACGCAGCACTAATACATATTCTTGCATGCAGGAAAAAGATAAGTCAATGCCCACTTGATCCCATGGCTGCTCCATTACCAATCATAGGCTCTTTTCTTTGTGCGGATATATACTTTAGGCATATTATACATGCATTTACCGCAACTTTTATGTAATTATTTATGTTGGGCCATGTAATATGCAGAGCATCCCTTGCTCTCCTTTTGCATTTTTCAATGCCTAGATGCTCCTCATGTATTCTGTTTAACGTGTCTTTCTTTAGGCTTGCTGGAACAACAAGACATGAGTCTTTGAACAAAATGCCATCCAGTACTGATAGCTGCTCTTTGAACTGAGAGTAGGGGCTAGGTATATGTTTTCCAGGCCAACCAACAAAAAAAGCTGCTAGCACTTTTTGCAATATGGTGTCCTGAGCAATAGCTTCTGCAATTAGTGCCCACATTTTATCTGCGACAGGAATCACTCTTTTAATTAGATTAACACGTACTGTCTGAGTCTGGAATTCTGTCATTTGCTGTTGTCATATGCTCTGATAAGTAGATATTTTCCTGGGATATGGTGGAGAAATATTTAGTTTCTGCCACATTGCCAAAAACCTCTTCCCTGGTGGGAATGGAAAAATGCTCCCTTTTGATGTACCTGTTCATTTGCTTAGGATCTAGACACAATCTCAAGGATCCATCTTTTTTTTTTTTTTCTATTATGACCAGTAAACGAACCCAAGCAGTTGGTTGCTCTGCTTTTACTATTATGTCCATGCTAATTAATCTATCTAATTTTTTTTTCAGTTTCTCCCTTAGTACAAGAGGAACATTTCTTGGAGCATGTGTGGTGGGAATATTTGATTCTCTTAATTCTATTTTGTACTCAAATGACACTTTCCCTATGCTTTGAAAGACATCATAAAACTCTTCTATGTTCTTGCTTTCTAATTCCCCAATGGCATCCATTCTCTTAACCAAACCTAGACTTCACATGTTCACAACCCAATAATTGCTACTAGCTTTCCTCAGACTGTTACAAACTGAACATTTCCTATATTACCCTTGTGTCTAACATGCAGTGCACAAACACCCTTGGTTGCAATCATGTTTCTGTTATATGCTCTAAGTTTCACTTTCTTATTCCCATAGTAGACAGGCTTAGTTTTCATTTTTTTAATAATGTATTTTGGTATTACATTGACCTGTGCCCCTGTATCTAATTTAAAAGTTAGCATGAGTCCATTGGTGTCCAGGAGGATTGTCCAATCCTCAGAAGAATGATTTAATTCTTCCTGCATTATGCCAATGAAGAACTCTTTTCCTCTTCCTTGTTGCATAAGGCATGAACCTGCTGTTTCTTGTGTGATGCATCCTGCTCCTTTCTGCAAACTCTTGCAAAGTTATTGAATCTTTTGCATTTGTTGCAGTGCTTACCAGATGCAGGGCATAGCATGGGTTTATGATAAATCCCACCGCATCTGCAGCTGACCATTATTTCTGTAAGCAATTATCTTGGCCTCCACTTGCCTGCTTTATAGTGAGGTCCTCTTTTCTGTATTGTTTGTGTGTTGCCTTTGTTTTTCGCAGTCTTGTAATCCTGTGTAGTTCAGCTTGTTCTGCTTTTTCCTCCAGCTTCTCAGCCACTTGGCACATTCTAACTGTCTTTTCCAAATTAAACTCAGGATCCCCTAGCAGTCTTGTCCTGAGGCTTGTATCCCTTATACTTAATACTATTTGGTCTCTGATCATGGACTTTAAGTCTCCAAAGTTGCATGTCTGGCTCAGCAGTCTGAGGTATTTGACAAACTCTTCTATTGTCTCATGTTCTTTCTGCTATCTCATGTGGAAATTATATTGTTCAAAGGTTTCAATTTGTTTGGGTATACAATATTCCTCAAACGTTTTTATTACTGTGCCATAGCTTTTCTGTTCTGTTTTCAACAGTTGTAGGCTATTATAAAGAGACAGAGCTTCCTGGCCTGGTATAGTTAAAAAAAATAGCTACCTTGAGTGGATCTTCTTTCTCTGTAGCTCTATTGGCCATCATATGTATGGTGAAGCTCTGCTTAAGTTTCTTCCAGTTTTCTGCTGCATTAATTCCTCTGGAATTCTGAAGTGTTTCATTTTTCTGTCTTTCTTCGCATCCCAGTCTTGGTAGGTACTATGTATTATTCTGAAAAGACCAAGGAGTTAAATTTACAGAATAATGCTTGTCTTTTGTTTTTTTTTCAGAGAGCCTTCTTAGCCTACTGATCTGCTGTTCCCTCCTGCAATCCCTGAGCCAATGTAACAACATATGTATAACACCCTTAAAGGTATCTACACAATTTCCATAAAAATTTCAATTATATTGATTTAAGGAAATTAAAATGCTAACCTGAATACAACAAAATGATGTATAGAAAAATCCAGGAATTAAAACCAGAGGAAAAGTTTGGGACCTGCAGCTTCTGATAACTAGCCTGAACTCGTTTTTTAGTTCCTCACAACTATCTACATCTGTGGGCATGTCTACACTTGCTATTAGCATGCAGCAATTAACTCTGGTGCATATCATGCTGAAGTTTATTGCTCCCAGGCACTGTGCTTACATATGTGCCTGGGACTGCAGCCCACTGAGGCAGGTTGGAGTAGCACTGGCTGGCAGGAGGCCCAGGAGCAGCCTGCCAGCCTGGGACTGCTCTGACCTGACTCAATGTGCTGCAGAGGGGCTGGTTGGGGCATGAGGGTTCTTCAGTGTAGGGCTAGCCAGCGGGCAGTCCCTACACTGGAGCACCCTCATGCCCCAGCCAGCCGGGAAGCATCTACACATGCAATGCTGTGGAGTAAAGAACTCTGCAGCAGCATAGGACTTGTATTTACAAATCCTGTCCTGCTGCAGCATTATTTAGTTTCCCACAGCCTAATAGGGCTGCATGTGTAGATGCAAGATGTTTACTACAGAGCTAATTAGTCTACTCTGCAGTAAACATCTCATGTAGATGTACCTAGTGATTTTTAGCCAGGGTGCTGCAAGATCCTTTAAGGGTGCTGCACAATTTTAATACTGTTATACAAACACATGTACGTTTCAAAAGATTAACCAAAATACTTTAAGTAGGAATCCATAGTGTCAAAAACATTCTGACCTGTTGTGGTTTGTCTCTGTACAAAGCTCTGTGGTTTTGTTCTCTGAACAAAAATTGCTCTAATATTTTTCTATAGTCAAGAAGTGAGTGAAAGTTAAAAGCTGGCATGTTATGAGGGTTGCTTTCAGTCTAACAAGGAATGCCTTGAGTCTAAAGTGGATTTAAAGCCAGTGATCTAAATGATCAGAAACTTTAGAAATACTACACAAAAGAGAACATGATGTTAGTGGTATCAGTTTGAAACTACCGCAATTTTTTTTCCCTTTCTTGTGGACTCAGTTCCGTTCCCATGAATATCATGAGAACCATCATTGACTTCATATATAGAGGACTGTGTAAAGGAAATGTGTTATTTTCATTCACATTGTGGTCAGCAAATTTTAAAATCTTATTTTGGACATTCTGGGTGCATTTACACATGCACTTTAATGCTCAGTAGCCTATCTTACTGAGCATTAAAGCATCACATAAAAAAATCCAGTTACACTAATGCACCGTAAAATAGGCTAGTACTAGTACAAATACTTTAGCAGTACTTGCTTTAGCAAATACTAAATGACTACACAGTAACCACTGTTCTCATTACTACTGAACAGTAGCAGTGGCATTACAGTTTGTGCCTGCTGGTGCTACATCGCCATAGTGGCCAGCTACGTCACCATAGTTCATCACTACATTGACATAGCATCTCATGTAGACACACACACTGATACCAATGGTAAAACAGCTACTGACACTCATATTTAGGGATCAAGCCCATGATTACTTCTACTGAAGTTAATGGGACTGCTTATGTACTTAAAATTAAGACGCATAAGGACTTTCTTGGGTTAGCTTAGAGGGAGAGCTCACACCACACCTTGAATTTAGCCCAGATTCTAAAATGCATTTAGGTCCCTAACTTCCATTGACTTTTGTTTAATGTGAGTTAGAAGGCTAACTATAGGTTGGGCACCTGAATACCTTTGAGGTTCTCAAACTAAGGCCTTACAAGATAAAGCTGTTTATTAACTTCTGATTCAGTAATCTTGTGGAGGTCCCTAGACAACTTAGTTGCATTGATTTTTTTTTTAACCTGTATATCTCTTCTGATCCTAGAAGTATTTTCCAGTCTTGAAATTGTTCTTCACCTGAGACTTTGATGAGAAAATAAATGAAATTGTCCCACTTTCAGCTCTCTTTGCCATGAGAATGACTTATTACACAATTTAAAAACCTAGTTTACTCTGTGAGTTATGGGGCTGTATGATATGTGCTTCAAAAGCACTATATATTTTGCTTGGTAAACAAAAACTGCAAGAGGAAAGCAATTAAATGGACCAGCTCAGAAACTAAAAGAGGAAAGTAATTAAAATAAACAAGAGATGGTATATTTTTGATCATATATTATTTATATAAAAATAGCAAATAAAAGTACTCTAATTACTGTATAGTAGGCAACCAAGTCACATTAAGGGGAAATATAAACACTCTATAGGGTTGGGGTTTCTTAAAAGAAAAATTAGTGCTGCTTCAAAATCATTAAGCATTATAGAAACTCATAGGATCCAAAGTGGCACTTCAAAGTTTTACTTTGACTTAAAACACCTATAAAGATATGAGAATTCAAAATAAAAACCTATAATTTCCAAATACTGCTAATTACTGTGATATAAAGGAAAGTCATTCCAATAAAATAATAATTGAATAATAGTACATAGATCATCATTAAGTATAACAGACTGTAGTATACCATGTAACAGTAGAAAAGAGTTATAATATTTGTGGCACCAGCTACTTTGCTTAACTTATTTTTATGCACATTCAAGCATCACTTAAAAACCATACGCTTTTTCTAATACACATTAAAATAGGCTAATGCACATTAAGTATTACTTAAAATCTGTGGATACTTTTACATGTGATCTGGGGGAGTGGGGTGGGGGGGGGGAGATCTGGTGCTTTAATTAGAATGGCTCCCAGAGCTGCTTTAATTAAAGCGCCACCCCATCTCCTGTATCAGCATCCCCATGCTTAAAAATGGCGGTGGAGCTTAAACTAAGGATTGTTTGCTAAGCTTTAGTTCAAGTGCCCCCACCACCATTTTTAAGCATGGGGACACTAATACACAAGATGCAGGAGGCTGCTGGAGCATGGAATTGCCATGTCCCAGCAGATTCAATTAACTGAGTCTGCTCCGATGTGTTGGAATTGCAACCCATCAGAGCAGCCTCCATGTTTGTGTATAGGCATCCTCCTGTGCTCTTTAATTAATACATATTAAGGTAGGCTAATACACATTTTCCTAGTACCTCACAATGGAGGTACTAGATTTAATACGCATTAACTAAAGTGCATTATGTACATGTAGACATGCGAGACCTAGGAACACTATCACTTGTAATCCCTATGTTTTCATTTGTCTCCCTTTATGTCTAGAAAAAGCAATGAATACTTTAATTTCACATCTTGGACTTTAGCTCACAATTATAGAGCGCTGCTAACTCTCTTCTTATTCCAGCCCTGCTGCCAGTTAGACAATATCCCAGGCTATCAGCAAAGTCTCTCAGTCTACAACTAAAACTTGTAGGTCTTAACAAGGCTTTATTTTGAAAACTTTGTCACAAATTAATTGCTTTTCCAATGCACATTGCATGACCTGGCACACCAGAGTAGTTGCATAATAATAGATTTAGTAGAAGGGCATCCTAATTTCATCTAATTTTTCCATAAACTTTAAAGTTTATTCTTCAGCTCTATTGACTCTATATCATTTTAATAGGATTCAGCTTATACAATAAATAAAAAGAATAGGCTCATGAAAAATATGTGAGTAGGAAGACTGACAAAAATAATTCAAAACACAAGAGAGTTTGGAGACTTGGTGGGAGGTAGCTAAGCAGTGGGACTGTGCAAAGCAGCTAATATTCACTTCAGATTTGGATTCAGCTGATTCGAGAGGCCGTGATTGGATTCGGTGATTCGAATCCCTGTCCCAAATCAATTTGGCTGCCACCAAATCAGCTGAATCTCTGAATCAAACAGGACCCCATCCCTCACCCACTCTCCCAGCCCCATCAATGGCTGCCCCACCTGGTCCCAGCATCCCAGCTCTTAAAAAAAAAAAAAAAAAAGGCCTGCAGTCACCGGCTCCTGCCAGGCAGGGGGGCAATCCCTGCTGCCCCCCCACTGCCTTGTGCTGCATGAGCGAGCTCTGCTAAGAGCCCCCAGAAGTCCTGATGGCTGCTGCAGCAGTTGGTAAGTGCAGGGTTTTTTTGTTTTTTTTAAGAACTGGGTGCTGGGGCCAGGCAGGGCAGCTACTGATGGGTCTGGGAGAGCGGGCAGGGGATGGGGGCTCATAGCAGAGCCCCACCACACAGCTTGGGGAGGAGGGGGGCAACGGGGATTGCCCTGCCTGCCTGGCAGGAGCCAGCAAATGTGGGCCCTTTAAAATTTTTATTTTAAAGAGCTGGGATGCTAGGGCCAGGTGGGGCAGCCATTAACATGGCTGGGAGAGCAGGCAGCAGTTGGGAGGTACTCAGGGGGCCTGGGGGGAGCAGGCAGGGGATAGGGCCTGGTGGGGGTCCCCCCATGGTTACCTCTCCTATCCTCCAGCCCTGCCCCCCTGCCCCCTACTTACCAGCACGGAGTCAGGGTCCAGCTCCCTGTAGTGGCAAGTGGGGACTGCCCAAATCTCTGAAACTCGCTGAATCTTCTCTGAATCAATTCAGAGAGCTTTGTATTGATTCAGACCTTTTTATTGGTCTCCCGATTCGATTTGGATTTGGAGATTTGGCTGCTGAATTGGGCCAAATGTCCTCTAAATCGAATCGGCACCTGAAGCCTTGCACAGCTCTACTAACCAGTTTTTCTGGGTGCATCTACATGTGTATTTTACTGTACATTAGACTAATCTAATGTGCAGTAAAGTGGCATCATCTACACATGTGCAGCAATTACTGCACAGTAGATTAATTTAAAGCACTATTTGCAGTACCAACATGCATAGATACTAGAAAACTGGACTTTAAAACACTGTTCCTAAGTGCATGTGTAGTTACTGAACAAGGAGCAAATTGCTCCTAGTCAGCCCAAGCAGCAGCAGGCCACAACTGCTGCACAGAGCTTGGGGTTTGAACATGAGCTCTTGCGGGTGGGAGCTAGCTGCCTCCAGCTCTGGGGCCACCCCAAGCTCCGGGGGGTGGGAGCCAGGTGTCTATGGAGGTGGGGGAAACTTGCTCCCACCTCCAGTGCTCAGGGCTGGCCCCCATGTCCCCTGCCAGCCTGAGGCTGGCACCCAGGGTATCATGGAGCTCCCCCTGCTTGCTGCAGGGGATCAAAGCAGGACAGGAGCAGTCCTGGAGTAAGCTTCTCCTAGTGGGCTCAGTTTGCTTCCGATGCAGGTGCGCAAATAAATGAGTTCTTGGGTGCAGTCTAATACACCTGAATTTTCTGCTCCAAAAATCTAGGCATGTTAATTGCATGCATAGACTGCTCATTATTTAAACAAAAAATTGCTAGCAATTAAGGAAACAAGTTTTCCTTTCAGTTATTTTAGTATACATCCCAGCTGATTCCGCTGGCTTCTGTTCAGCTATTCAAAATGTACACTGCTATTTACAAGAGGGTAAAATTTGACCTGATACTCAGATGTGAAACCACTTTAAACAGGGGTCAGTAACCTTTTAGTAACAGTTCACTAAATTAACAGAGGTTAGTCTTAGGGCAGGCTGCCATGTGAAATCCAGCTGCTGTATTCTGCTGCTGATTAGCTTCTTCCCACCCCACTACTGCTACTGCATGCTCCCACTTCATTTATACTGTTTAAAACCATCAGTTGTTACACTGAAACTAGGAAAGAACTAGTAGTAATTTAAGAGAGTACCCATCCAAATTAGCCTCTTAGATCTTGCTTCTCAGAGAAGGTGTGATGTGAAATGCCTTTGAAGCCATTGAAAAGGCTCTCATTATCTTCAGTGGACTTCAGGGCAGAATCAGAATACACTTCCTGAATTCTCACTGGTTGAGGTTGTTGCAATTTCTGAGTTAACTGAATATTTGACCCTTTCATAGCTTCCTCCAGAATACCTCCATTCAGTTTCTAGTCTCAGGGCAAGGCTCCATTGTTTTTTTTTTTATGTAGGCTTAAGTCAAAGGCTGTAGTTCACTGTGATCACCTCAGCAGATCTGACTTCAAGTTTGGTCGTGCAGTTTGTTTTTTTCTCCAGGACAATCACAGAGTAAATGTGACTACCTAGCGCTCCTAAACATGTAATATTTATCCAGACCAAAATCATTTAGGAGAAAACATATCATACACACGTGCGTGTGTGTTTGTATGCATGAGTATGCCATGTCTAGCTTGCCAGGTGGGCACTCATCTACTGGAGTAGAGGGTTTTTTTTATCTTTTACATTTAGTCAGGAATATGATGACTAAAGACACAAAGATACAATAATCTTGGAATAGTCCAGGCATCCATAATGCTTTACATTCTCAATGGAGTAATCCACACATATGCTATGGTTGCATGATATGGCAGCAGTCAATGAGCTCCTCCACACTTTCTGATCATTCTTTTTGAACTTTCACGAGACCAGAGAAAACTACAAGATAAAGGCACAGATTCCTAAATCTCCTCTCTTCACTGTTATTCAAATGTCTGGCAAACAGCTCCCTGCAGCTCTAGTAAATAGGGGGAAAAAAATAGAAGAAAACCAAAATGAGATAAATGACTCATGGCTAAGGAAATAATCCTAGTTAAAACTAATGAGAAAGCTAATTGAAATCATTTATCTCCACAGCAGGTTTATGAGCATGCTACTTTTTTTTTTATTTGTGTCAATGTATCTGCAGTTACAAGTTTATGGAAAATTTTTGTATTTGCTTATGTTCTTTAGTTTAATATATAGTAACATGCTTCAAATTGTACAGATGCCTAAATAAGTTTAAGGTTAGATTCTTTTGATCATCTTGATCTTGCACTGTTTTCATTTCCTAACAGCAGATGGAATAGTATGTCACTGTGAAAACAAGATATCTTAGTTTGAATGTCTACATATTTTTATCTGTTCAACAGGTTCTTTTACAGAGTTACTCCTGGGAAATAATAAAAAAAAAAAATAGGTGCGAGTAGAAGGTATAATGTGCTTGGGATTAAGAACATATGATTCATTACAATATGAATGATAGATCACAATCTCCCCATATGAAGGATTTTTTGTGTTTAATGGATTAAAGCAAACTTACTGAGAATCAAACTTGAAATTTCACATTTTGAAATCTTTCACTTGATACTGTATTGATCTTGCAATAAACTGCCTAAATGTCATATTAATTTTACTTATTGTTGGTTATGACCCCAGTGTATTTAAGATAAGATCATACTGACCTTTCAAGAATAGCACAATAAACTGTCTTTTTCAGTTTTTGTTTGCTTTTCATTTTTTCCTTATATAAGTTATCAATCAACTAATATTTCCACCTGGTGAACTGAGACAACCCTACTGAGCACCCTTTAGGAGCTTTTAATGTAGAAAATAAGTATCATGTTCACACCTGGAATACAATCTACATTTATAAGCAGTGTGGGAAACAATATTAACTGAACTGAAATCTACAATGTTAATACACCTGAAAGTTAATAACAAAATTAATACAGGAAACAATTTCCATCTTGGAGTGTAAGTATTATTGAATACACTTTTACTACCTTACGTCTCTATGGAAACAATTAGAACTTGATAACAAAATCTCTTGCCTGTATAGCCTTCATTTTCCGCTTCACTGCAGAGCTACTTGGGACATACACAACATTGGAATAAGAAAGATGCATGTGATTTATTTCAGCATCGAGCTAATATTGTGCTTCCTCTAAAGAAAGGTTTGTGTACAGCTACCCAATAGCTCATTATTTCTTTTAGCTATAGTCAAACTGCTAGCGCTTAAAACGAAGCTAAAAATCATATGCAATATTCAGTAGTGAAAGTGAAGCCATCCATTGTAATTGGCAAACCAAATTTTTTAAAACTGCTTAGAATGTTGGTATGAAGAGAAACATACCAGTTAACATTAAAAGTTCAGATAATATGTGAATTAAAATGTTTTACAATATGGTTAACGGAACTAAATGCTGTCTGTATAGGGGATGGGCCAGACAAGACACTATTCAGGGTTACAAGTCATAACTCAATATTTTAAACAATAAAGGCAATGGTGATGACATTCATTTCTTTTAGTAAAGTTAATCACTGAGAGCTTTTGCAGTGAAATTATTTATTGTGGATCTGTATCCAAAATGAGCTTCTAATAGGCCTAATATGGATAGGACATAAAAACATTTAAAGCTAAAGACATGGCTAAGAAATCAGATGGAATTTATTTATGAAGTGGAATTTAAAGCTTAATATAACAGAATCCTGTTCACACTATCTGTGAAGTGTTACCTATATACATACCATGTATGAGTTTAATACACCCACTTCAGTTGCTTACAGTACCTGAGAGAGTTTAGTTAATTATGATATTCTGAAGTCAGGCAGAAGGCAGGGTAGATCTGTACCTTACATGGGTAGAGCTAGGATTTTGAAAACAGGGGTGCAAACGGGGGTGCATCATCCTGTATAGCACAACACCTGCTTTTCTTCAGTTAAAAAGAAACCAGATGCTTTACTAATATGCCAGGGGCTTAGAGCAAAACAATGAAGCAAAAACAAATATAACTATTGGAATGTGCATGCGTTTGCTGTTATATATAAAAAGAACACAACAAACCAGGCAAAAAATAATCAAAATGCTCTTCCATTAGTCCTGTAGTAGTTAAAGTTAAATGCACATCTCTTCTTCAGATTCATAAAACAAAAGCTAGTCTTCTTGAGCATTTTGGCAGTGTATCCAGTGCTTCGTTGCAAGTTATTTCCCTGAGTTAATGTTTTTAGCTAGAGTTAAAGTAGTTTGCAACACTGTTATACAGGAGCTAAATTACCAGGAGCAGGTAACAGACAGCAGAATTATCAAAGAAAGGACAGCTTGACTAATGGAACATTAAAACCATTAAGAAAGAGAGGGGGGTTGTTAACATTTATGGAATAAAGTTTTTAGAAAGAATCGGGTAAGTTATAATGACCCATGAAGTCAATCAAATCTTTCTCTTCTACCCAAATAAAAATGCTGCTGATGCGACCAGGAAGTTGGTTTTAAATTTTGGGTGGACCAAGAATCAAAGGGGGGTGAAACTGCACCTGTCCCTGGATCTGCCCCGATACCTTATTGCCTAAGTCCCACACACATAAGCGTTTGTAAGAAGCAGCTCATTTCAGATGCTAAAAAGGGACTGCCTGAAGCAGAGCTTCTTAATAGAAATCAGTGGTCAGAATACAAAGGGCAGGGAAGGGGAAGGAAAAAGGAAGGGACACTCTTGGGAGAGGCAAATTGGGTAGGAGAAAGAAAAAACAAAGGCTGCTTGCAGATATGAAAAAACCCCAAAATGTGTTTTACTGGCAGAAGAAGCGCATTTGTTGGATCCAGCTCTGCAGCGTCTGTATAGATCGAGTGCTTCAGTGGGGCATTTTTGTGCTTTTATCTAATAGCTGATTGAATCAGCTATTAGATAAAAAGCAACAAAAAAAGCCCCACTGAAGCACCTGATCTACACAGATGCTGCAGACCCAGGTTGAACTAATTCACTGTCTCTTCTGGGCATTCCCTGGGCTTGGCACGGGACCATGCTGAGTCTAAAGGAAAGCACGGTTTTGTTTTATTTTCCACATTTTTTTCCACATTTGCAAGCAGCTAAAGTAGCTAATCCATTGAGGGACATAGGAGTTATAGAATCAAATCCAGGCAAAGGGGTAAGATTCCATAGCCCTAGTTTAGATCAGTGGTTCTCAAACTTTTTTGTACCAGGACCATTTGTAAGTATTAACTAGTCTCAACTCAGTGCCCCTCACTCTCGACCCACTGCCCCCACCCCCAGGCCCCAGTGGCCAGCTCCCCCAGTGTATGAGGCAGGAGCTGGGTGTGTGGAGAAGTGGGGGTGCGTGTGGGGCATGAGGGGACCCAAGCTACCCTTTGCAGGCTGGAATTCTTTCCCATGGTTTCCCACATTTTTCTCCTTTAAAGGAGAGTCCATTTTTTAAGTTTGTTCGTGACACTTTCATATACTCTTGTGACCCACTTTGGAGTTATGACCCACAGGTTGAGAAATGCTGGTTTAGATTATACGCAATACAATCCAGTCTGTAGATGGTGTCTTGTTCTACAATTTCTTTTTCAAATTCATTTTTTAAAGTTTTGTAGTCTAAGAATAGCTACTCTGAGGTCAGTGATGGATGGTGGAGGGAGGTTAAAATGCAGGCTTGCATGTCTTTCTGGAATTAATGTCAAATCAGTGTTCATTCATTCTTACACATTCATTCATTCTTAGAAGGATCACCCCATCTGCCCAATATAAAGAGTAGAGAGGCATTGTAAGCAGGTGATAGCATATATGATGTTGGTAGAGGAGCATGTGACTGAACCTCAGATGTTATAATCCATGTTATTTAGGCCAGTGATGATGTGGTATATGTTGATGAGGGGACACAGCTGACCTCTGGGTCTAGAACAAGGTCTGGTGCCTTAGTGAGAATAAGAGTTACATAGTCTGTTTCTGGAGAGATGTTATTTGAGGGTTGGGGGATGGTCTGTAATTTAAGACTGTTTTATCCCCCTGTCCATTTGTTCCCTTATCCCTATGGTACCTGTCCATTAAAACTTTATGTCTTTTTACTTAGACCTATTCTGAGAAGATGCACTGTACTAATAAAAATTGTGTTTCTAAAATAATTTGTAAGTGGTATAATGTGGTTTTCTGCCATATTTGATGCCTAATCCTACCTATCCTTAACCACTTCATTTGAAAGCTCTAGTACTGTTCAAGTGACTAATGATTTTTCATGAGGGGAAAAATGCCTTCATGTTTGGCCTCTTAGTTCATCTTAATTTTCTTATTTTTAAGTCGGCAAAATACATGACATATAGTATTTTCACTTGTATGAGAAATAGATATGCAGGTCATATCTTTATTAACATAATCATCATTGGACAAATATCAGGGGGTATTTTTGATGTTCATATCTTGCCAAAGAGGAAACTGCAATTTATGCATTATCATCAGCTTTTATTAATACTTTTGCATTCTATCACAAGGTGGTCCAGTGCTCTGATTCACTGAGCCTCAATGAACAGAACTTTAGCTTTATATACTCCTTTGTGCAGCTGTCTATCCATCTCATAATGGAAGCTTAAGAAAGCTGCCAATTTCTTCTTGGCTGTTGTATAAAAAGCAAATGAACTGTTTGTTTTCCTGAACTCAGAAGATGAGTTTAAATACATTTTTAATGTCTGCCTGGCATCCAAAAACTGAAAATCCCTTTTCTTCTGAGATTTGGGGATGCAGCAGAAAATCCTTTACTCAGTGAGACTAAATGGTATTATTTCAATTTAGTTCTAAACAAGTCTCATAAGAGCTCAGTCAGAAAAGTATGATCTGACTATTGTCACTGTGAACTCTGGATGTTTGACATATCTAAGATGATATAAGATCCATTTCTCATGTTTCAAGAAGCTGTTGGTGACTGTGGGCAGTGGAACAGGTACACATTTATGTTATGTTATGTTATAAATATTAATTTATTTGACTTTCCAATACTCTGTAATAAAGCAGTTTTGCAAATGGGAAATTCTTTCAGTATACAAATGAAAAATAAACTCATTTTTAACGAGTCCTTTCACTTTCAGGTTGAGTGATCATCCAATGAATTGCAATCTGACATTCATTTTTCAGCCATTTACTGAAGTTGTTTTGATGGTGTATCTACACGAGATGCTTAATGCGCAGCAGACTAATTCTACTGTGTATTAGCATGGTGGGCAAAGCCCTTATTAATGTGCTAATGTACAGTAGATTTAGTCTAATGAGCATTAACATAACTAAAAAAGTGTTAATCTGTGCTAATGTGCAGTAGCACCTATTACAGAGCGTTTAGTACCTGTCATTAAAGGTACTAAACTTAATGCACCAGAATTACGGTGCATTAATGAACATGTAGACATGCCCACTGTTACTCTAAGTTTTAACTGGGATTGAGAGTGAGACTGATGACCATTGAGGCTATTCCAGTCACAGCTCAAAAACTTTATTAGGATATACAATAGCAAAGATGTATTTGTATTAATATGGACAGTGCTCACATAGCCTTGCATTCAAGGAAAATGAGTCCAGTGGCCAGACATGTGATGGTGGTTGATAGATCTTATGACCTGGTGGAAATAGGGACACCTATCACTGAGTTTCATCTTCCCTTGGTCACTGACTTCACAGTCTTGAGCTACTCTTGGATCCTTTGCTGTACTTGGATTTGTAGGCTGCAGTAGTAAGTAGGAATGCCTTCAGCAACTTCATTTGTTGAGAAGGTTGTGACCCTTTCTTTCAGGTTCAGATATAACCACCATTCATCCATACATTCATAATCTCAAGGGTAGATTACTTCAATGTGCTCTGCCTTGGGATACCCTTGAGAGCCAGCCAGAAACTGCATCTGGTATAGAATGAGGTGGCCTGCATTCTGATGAGGGTGGGTTGCTGTGAACATGTAGCTCTGCTGCTTTAGAGTCAACAATAGCTTCCATTAGTTTTCCAGGTACAATTCAAAACCAGGAAAACTTAAACTAAAACCAAACCAGCAGATTTGACCTACAAGGCCCTAGATGAGGGGTTCCCAAAAAGTGGTACTCATAACCTTGGGGGTATACAAGACATCTTTGGGGTGTACACAGGAGAAATTGTTTAATGGTGGATCTAATTTTCATTATAATAATTTAACATTTAAAGGGTTAAAATATAGCACAGATGCTGCTAGGGGAACATGGGAAGCTGGTAAATCTGGAAGGGGGTACACAATAGGAAAATGTTTGAGAACTTCTGCCCTAGGTGGTTTGGGCTCTACATACCTAAAGGACTGGCTTCTCCTTTATATTTTCTGGTGATCCTTGATGTGAGCCAAGAACAAACTCCTGCAAATAGCATTTTTGCTCTGAGTTCATCTGTTGCAAATGTAGGAGGTCATTCTCAGCTGTGAAACTCCTTCCATCCTGTAGTCCATTGAAGCCTGAGTTTGGATATCCACTGGAAGAATTTGGGCAGACCTTCAGCAGGAAGGATTAAGTTTGGAGACATTGTCTGGGGAGTTTGTTTTATAATATTTATTTTAATATTTTGATCTGTCTTCCTAATTTATTTACTTTTTAGTGTAAGTTGTCCTGAGCCTCTCTTGGGAAGGGGGACATACATATTAAAAATTAGTTAATAAAGTCACATAGACAGGTTTTCAGGGACTCAATGTGAAAGAAGTCTTTAAGTTAATCGTTCAAACACTACTAGGAATCCTTATTCTAAGCAAGAGAAAGCAGAAAAAAGTAGGAAATGGCTCCAGACCTTTTAACTGAATGGATTCCCACCTCAACAAAAACTCCAGCAACAAGCAGAGAACCTACAAAATGATGAGTGAAATTAGTTAATGGAAAGAACAAATCAGCAAAGTAGTCTGTATCTTAGTGGTTAAAAGGTGTAGGGAAACACTGAGGTTTGCCACAAGTTAGGTTGAATTAGATATTGCAAAATGTATTAAAACCAATAGCCAAAGGATCTTCAGGTTTATAAATAAAAAAGAGAAAACCAAGGAAAGCAGTAGGCCTGCTAAGGAGTGAGAATGGAGTAGAGATAATGGATAATGTACGTGTGGCCCAAAAAGTAAAGGAATATTTGCTTCCATTTACAATAAAGATGAAGATGCTAAACCTTGAGTTACGGCAGGGTGGATAATAGGAATGATGCTATAGAAATGGAAATTGCCAAGTTGTAAGTACAGTGGAAGCAGAATTTGGGAATTAAATCCACACAAATTATAACACGTGGTAATTTCCATTCTAGAGTATTAGGGACTCTGATCAGGGAGACCAGCCTGGGCCCAAGGAAGTTGATCAAGCAGACCAGCCTGGACCCAGTGCTTTCAGTGGCTCTGAGCAGGCAGGACAGCCTGAACCAAGTACTGCAGCAACCACATCTGCAGCAAGCCCCGCCTAATGAATTGTGCCCCAGTTTAAGAGCAACAAGCATCCTAATTGGCTGCTGGGAGTATGGCCTATCCATTCATTTATTTCTGGACTTCAGCTTTGGATTTCTCTGCAGTTCTGTTTCCTGGATCCTGACCCTGGTTTGGCTCTGGTTTGGACTTCTCCCTGTGGATTGTTCTCTGAATTGGTACTCAGCATCTCATCCCCAGATCCTGACCGTGGGCTGAGTTGTGGACTGTGCTTCTGGATCTTCCTCTAGCTTTGGTATGTGGCTTCTGCCCTTTGGCCCAGCCCAGGCCCTTCTCCCCCTCAGCAGCCCAACCACTAGACAGGTTTCTTATGCACAGGGGTCACTTGACAGTTCATTCAGAAATAACAGGTCTGGTAAATATGAGAACATAAGAGATGAGATGTCAGGTCAGACCACAGATCTATCTAGCTTATTTTGTATCTTAGAGTGGCACAGGGCAGATGCTAAGGATAATTGCATTTATACAGGGACTATTTGAAATCATCTGTCCTGTGCCTCTCTTCCAGCCTGGCCTAGAAAGTCTTTATCTGGAGCTACCAACTTTAATTCTAAGTTTGTTATTAATACTTACTAAAGCATCCCAGATGGTAGCAAATCTTATAAATCAGATGACACCATTTAATTGGGGAATAGTAAAAATATTTTTCCATATTTAAGGATTGGGAAAATGTTTTCTGGGAAATTACTTAGAAGGAAAGAATGTTGGATCATAGGAAAAATAAAGCCAAAGAGATCATTTAGTCGTACCCCATTTTGAAGGCAGAATCATCCCTGTTGAAATCATTCCAAAAAATGTTTATCTAATCTTCACTTTAAAACATCCAATTATAGAAGACATTGAGAAAGGCGAAACAATCTTAGGATGCATTGAAAGATATTTCCAATAGTTTACTGGAAATATTAATGGTGAGACTACATCTGGAATACTCTGCACAGCTCTGATTATGGATACTCAAGAAAAGAAAATACAACTCAGAACAAGTGCAAAGCAGTCTTGTATGATGATCTGGGAAACAGAGGGTGCATCTACACAGGATGATTTACTTGAGATTAGAGCTAATAACTGTGCAGTAAGTGTCACCATATACATACGCAGACACTTACTGAACAGTAATTTGCTTTAATTCTGAGTAAATTTGCTACCTGTGAACACAAGTAGCAAATTTACTCAGGAGTAATTACTGCACAGTATGGCATGTGTAGACAGCTGACTGGGAGCAAATGTACTCCTGGTCAGTGGACAACAGGGGGGCAGCAAGGGGTGGGAGATTGCTCTATGTCCCTGGGAGCTGCCCGCTGCTGGGGCAGTTTCCACCACTTGAGCCCAGGTGGAGATAATGTCCCTGTGCCCCAGCAGCAGGGAGCTCCCAGCCCCCACTCCATGACTGTGATAAATCTTATCCATAATCGATTCTTATTTCCCAGCCTCAGATTCACAACTTCAGAGCGGAAGCTGGGACATAAGAATCTCCCAGCCTTGGCTCCATGACCTCGGAGATGAGGCTGGAAGATAAAAATCTCCTAGCTCCTGCTCCCCAATCATGATCTCAGAGCGGGGGCTGGAAGCTCCCTACTGCTGGGGTAGGGGGACATTGGGCCAACCTGGGCTCCAGTGGTGGAGCCAGCCCAGCAGCAGGCAGCTCCTTGGAGCAGGGAGCAATGTTCCAGCCATGCTCCCTGCTGGTCCCTGGGCTAGCATCCAGGAGACTAGATCTCCCCAAGGCTGCTGCAGGGGGCTGGTGTAGGGCTGGCAGGGGTGGGATCAGGCTGCTGCCATGAGCAGCAAATCCACTCCTGCTTCCCTGCATGTGTAGACACCTGCCCAGGGTGGGTTTACTCTAGAGTAAACCTACCCTGGAGCATCTGCATGTGTGGATGCACCCAGAGTGTCTATGCATCAACAAGAGAATGGAAGAGATTGACTTGTTTAGCCTAGCAAAATAAAGGCTGTGGAGTTATGTGATTATGTTCTATAAATACTTTGGTAGATGGGGGTGGGAAAGGGGAAGATAAATTAATCTCTTTCCTCCCTAGTGATTTAGCTAAGGGATAAGGTAAGCACAAGAACAAATGTTTCTGAAGTGGTTATCAATTTAGGCTGGAAATTTAGAATACTGTTCCTAACTATTACAAGCAATAGAGTTCTGGAATAACTTTAATAAGGCAGGGGTTGTGTCAAAAAAGTAACTCCTTTTAGGAGGTGACTTGATAGGTTTATGAAATTAATTGCTTATACTAATGTTGCAATGAGAGGCAACTTGACTTAATGACTCAAGAGTTTCTTCCAGGCTTTCATTGCCATGCATTTGAAATGTTTGTATTTTCTCCTGAATAGCTATTGTTTATATGCTTCAGTTAAATTCCTAGTCATGAATTGCTGTAGTGGAAAATGTTTGCAAAATAAACTTGTTTATGCAAATTAAGTTGCTGTATGGTATACTCATACAGTTTCAACTAGCTATGGGACTAGATTCTTTCCCTTCTATTGTAGAAGTCAGTGCTAAGACCTGAGGGGAGGTTCCCTACAAAAATGCCTTATGTGTCACACCCTCCTGTATAACATTGCAATATTGAGATCCTGAGCATTGGCCTGACCCCTCAGGGCAACAGAGGGTAGGGCTAGCATTCAGAGACACCTAGATGAATTGGAGGATTGGACCAAAAGAAATCTCATGGGGTTCAATAAGGATAAATGTAAAGTCCTGCACTTAGAATGGAACAGTCCCATGCATGGCTACAGACTGGGGGCTGACTGGCTAGGGAGCAGCTCTGCAGAAAAATGTTCAGGGGGTTACAATGGACAATAAGATGAATATGAGCCAACAGTGTGCTCTTGTCGTGAAGAAGGCTAGTGGCATACTGGGCTGCATTAGTAGGAGCATTACCAGCAGATAGAGGGAAGTGATTCTTCTCCTCTATTCGGCACTGTCAAGGCCACATTTGGACTACTGTGTCCAGGTTTAGGCCCCTCACTACATAAAAGATGTGGACAAGTGGAGAAAGAGTCCCGTGGAGGGCAACCAAAATTGTTAGGGCACTGGGGCACATGACTTATGAGAAGACAGAGGAATCTGGGTTTATTTAGTTTGGAGAAGAAAAGACTGAAAGGGGATTTACTAGCAGCCATCAACTACCTGAAGTGGGATTCCAAAGAGGATGGAGCTAGAGTGTTCTCAGTGGTGCCAGATGACAGAACAAGGAGCAATGGTTTCAAGTTTCAGTTAGGGAAGTTTAGGTTAGGAAAAACTTTCTCAGTAGGAGGGTAGTAAAGCGCAGGAACATAACACGCAGAGAGGTTGTGTACTATCCATCCTTGGAGGTTTTTAAGACCCAGCTAGACAAAACCTTGGCTGAGATGACCTAGTTGGGGATGGCCCTGCTTTGAGCAGGGGGTTGGACTAAATGACCTCCTGAAGTCCCTTCCAACTGTAATTTTCTCTGACTCTGTAATTTCTTCCCTCCTCTCTCTACCCCTACTCTATTCACCAAGCAGGGCAGTTATACAAGTTAGGGCTCCTTAGTTCTCATGTTCTGCCTTGACAAAATTTGTTCATTTAATTTCTTCAGTAGCTGTAACAACCTGAAGAATACCAAAGTATGTAAGTAGCTCCTTTTCTAAATTGGCTAGTGTAGTAAAAGTGGCCCAAGAAGCACCTTAGACAGCTTTAGAAACTGGGTGAATAGATGATGACGAGCTGAAGATATTAACCTTGGAAACATTGAGGACAAAATCTCTATTAGTAGATTAGCTCTTCTAATTTAACTAATAAAGCTTGGGTTGGCTGAGTTGTAATAGGATTAAGCAAAGAGAGCAATTAAGGAATTGATAGCTGTTCTCTCCTGATTTTGGGAATGAAGGACACATTTGGAGTAAGATTTATCAGATCTGGAGAAGCAGAAAAAAATTTAAAATACTGAAAAGTTGCACCAATATAGGTAAACAATAATCAGTTTTAGTGAAGGAGAATAAAGAAAATCATTTTAAAGGGCCTAATCATGTTTCCATTTACCATCATGTTAACTTCAGTTGGAGCAAGATTAGTCCCTAAGTGAATTTCTCTCAGTGTTAATCTTCTCTTTTAGCAATCAAGCTTCTGTGAAAACTCTTCTTTAATGCCCTATTTTCTGTACCTCTTAGAGTTTCATTATCAAAATTACCTAAAAACATAGTTTCATTGCAGATTTATTTCAATGGATATACTGAGAGTTAGTTTCAAATTTAAAAATGGGGTTGAAAGTAAAAGATGAGACAGAACTAAGAAGTACTTTTGCTGGTTCATTTATTTTTGCCTTGGCATAGAATGAACCAGGTGGTCATAGTGGTTCCAACATTCATTGTCTAGTGAGCTAATTGCAATATATTAAGGAGGAGTTAGTTTGTACTGGTTTGATTAAATCATGAGAAATAGAAGAAAAGAAGGAATGGCAATGCCTGCTCTGCAGGTATTTGAATTCACATTGATGAAAAGTATGTATGATAAAAAGTACAGTGGGGTGGAGGCATATCCAAAGGCATACAGCATGAGCACAAATTTAAAGTGTATTTGGTAGTCTCTGGATATGTTTACATAAGACGCTAAATGCACAGTGGACAAATTCTACTGTGCATTAACATATCATGGCAAAAGCCATGGTAATCTATTAATGCACAGTAGAATTAGTCTACTGCACATTAGTGTCACTAAGAAGGCATGCTGGCGCTACCATGCTACTGACTGGTAGCACCAGTTACTACTCATTGACTTAGTACCTATTATTATGGGTACTAAACTTAATGTGCAGTAACTATAGTGCATTAATGTCCATGTAGACATTTCCTCTGTGTGAGCTCAATAGTTAAAAACATGACATTGTTTTAAACTGTAGGTAAAACTGGTAAGTTACTAAAATTTAGCTTGCAGGGTTTATAAAATATGGACAACTTTATTCCAAGATTGGACAATTTCAAACGTTAGATTAACCTAACCATATAACATTGCTGTAACTATTCCTATACAGTCCTTGAACCATGTTTTACTACTTTTAGATTGAAAACTTGTCTTGCAACTGTCCCATTTCACAAAGTGCTTTGTTCAGTTCTGGCCATTCAAATCAGCAAAGCACTGAACTATATTTCCTGGGTGGGTATCCATGCAATTGCACTTTTCAAGTGCTATTGATTTCTATGGATATGTTTAAAAAAATTCCAATCCTTCTGCCAAAGAATGCAAAAATTAAAGACAGATTGTTAAACCTTGTCTGGTGAAAAAATGCTTCCAAGTGATTGCCTTGTCTTTTTAGTGGGTCTACTCCTGTGACTTAAAGGTGGAAGTAGGGGATTCAAAGTTTGGCCTTTTAGCCATTGCTGATTTGAAAGGTGTTTAGTTTTATTGAAAATCTGTATTTCTCTCTGGATCTGCATGTACATTAACAAATAGCAGTAAAACATTGCTTATGTAGGTATTCGTAATTGTATCCATTCTAGAGGTTGTGAAATTGAGGCATAGCTATTTTATGCAAATTGTTCATATTCCTACAGAATCATCTCCTTGGTTGTAGTTCTATTAGCTTAATTGGAAACATTATATTTTATGCCATCTGAGGCCTGATTCAAGAAATTATTTCTATTCAGGAAAATGCTGAAGCATTTACTTCAAAAGTAAGCACATGCTAAAGTTCTTCCCTGAATATGAATCAACTTATATACATGCCAAAGTGCTGTCATGAACGAGAACGTGAGTTTCTGGTTTATTAAAAGAGTATGACAAAACTTGGCATTGAACCCAAGAACTATTCTTCTTGTGTTACCCCTAGCTAACTTCCTCATAAGTATTCCCTTTAAGTCTGCTACTAAACTAGTCATATTGTCCTGCTTTCCTTTCTAGTACAACAAAATATTTTAGATTGTCAGAGCTGTTGATCAGTGTAATTATTTGCAAGGGGGTAAAAAAAGCCTGGTGCTACATGGCATTAGATTACTTTCTTGTAAATTAAAGAGTGAGTAAAATAATCTGTTCCACAGATGTACCCCAACTTTATCTAAAAGACTGGACCTGACACTTTTCACAGAACAGCAACACAGTAATCCTCTTTCTTAAATCCTCTTTCTGCCATTCATTTGTCTCAGGTTTGTTCTCAACACTTTCATGGTCAAGGTGAACTTCTACTTCAAAAGTGTGGCAAGGAGTGTGTGTGTGTGTGTGTGTGTGTGTGTGTGTGAAGGATCTCGGTTGTTTTGCTTTCTTTTTCACTCCCAGCTTTGTTTTTCCAAAACTCTAAGAAAGACAGGATCTCTACACAAGAGGTAAATTTCCCCTTGCATTCTCTCATATTATTTGGTAAGCTTCAAATAAATGATAATGAAGTAGTTTTAAAATTTCAGTCTTAATGCACATCCAACTAACGTTACCTATTCAAGAATTTGCACATATACTCTTTTGGTCTTTGAAAATGTTAGGGGATGAGGGTGGGGAAAAAAGAATAGACTATACCTGGGGGGAAAGGAAAAGGAAAAGATTGCCAATTTCATAAGGCATATTAGTATTTACATTGGGTGTCTTTAACATCCTTTGTTTCAGTCTGTGTTTAAAAAGACAACATTCTGTGAAAAAAGGGAAAAGGTTGGTCATAATGGTTGTTTATACATGTGCTTCAGGAGTGAAGGGGGTGCTTTAATTAGACCAGCTCCGAGAGCCACTGTAATTAAAGCACCCAGAGAGTCTTGTGTATCAGTGTCCCCAGACTTAAAAATGGTAGTGGGGACACTAACTAAAACTCATTTAACAAGCTTTAGTTAAAGTGCCCCTGCTGCCATTTTTAAGCACAGGGACACTGATACAGGAAATCCTGGAGTCTACTGGAGTGAGGTAATCACCACGTTCCTTCAGACTCAATTAATTGAGTCTGCTCTGACACACTGCAATTACAGCCTGTCAGAGTACACTGCTTGTGTACAGGCACCCATTGCTAGTAAGTATCAGGCTGTCAAAGGGATAGAAGTTTGAGCTTCTGTTTGGGGTGGCTGTTGGTTCATCTTTCCAAACCTGATGAGTTTGACTCCCTTTGTCAAAAAGCGTCCTTGGGTTTTTCTGCCTGCTTGCAAAGTAGTACTCCTGTAGAGTGTTTATATTAGGCCTGTGCAAAGTGACAAGTATTTGATTTGGATTTGGATTCGGCCAATTTAGAGGGACAGTGATTCGATTCAGTGATTTGAGTCACTGTCCTATTTTCATTTGGCAATTCTGCCATCAACTATCATGGGGAATCACTAAAAGACCTGTAACTTTGTCATTTTTTTGCAGATTTGGCTGAAAATAGCAGGGATGGTAGCCCCTTCTAAGGGCATGAAGCCTACCAGGTTTCAAGGAGATAGGTCCAGAAGCTTCTGTGAAAGTGCACCTCAAACTGTTGAAAGCAAAACTCATGTCACTTGTGTAGCAGGGATGTAGCAGGTAAAAGTGGAGAGGTACCTGGGAAGTCAGATGTCAGGCAGGTTGTAGTGTGTCATAAATCCCATGTCTATATTGAGTTCATGAGTATTTTGTATCGAGGAGATTGAAGTGAAGTTCATAGGCTTGTCTGTGAAAAGTGTTTTGTACATTCAAACAAGCACCAAGCCTCACTAACATCATCACCAGGAGAAAACTTCCTACAGCCCAAAACACACCGAATGGATCCAGACCATGCCATAACAAGAAATGCAAAACCTGCCAACATATCTCCAGTACCCCCACAATTACTACACCCCACAATAGAACCATCACCATTCCTGGATCTTATGGCTGCATCTCCAGAAACATTATATTTCTCATCCAATTCACCAAATGTCCTGATGGAAAATATGTAGGAGAGACCAAACAACAACTGCACACCAGAATAAATGCACACTGGACAGCTATTAAAGACCAGAACGCCCAATTACCAGTGGGGGCACATTTCTCACAAGAAAACCACTCTCTCTCTGATTTCTCAGTCCTGATCCTCAAAGAGAATTTACAAAACACTTTTCACAGACAAGCCTATGAACTTCACTTCATCAACCTCCTCAATACAAAAACTCATGGACTCAATATAGACATTGCATTTATGATACACTGTAACCTGCCCAACATCTGACTCCCCAGGTACCTCTCTACTTCTACCTGCTACAACCCTTTTGCCCACTCCCTCCCAGCCTCTCTCTCACCCTCCCCCCCCCCCCCAATGCCTCAATTTACATTTTTACTGACTGGCTTTTTTGCATGCATACCAGCCACTGGTTTCTTTACTGTTCATTCTATCCAGGAAGAGCACACGTACCAATTGCAGATGCTTCCTCAGCCTGATGAAGGGTTTTTAAACCTGAAAGCTTGCCAAGATATATTTCTCCAACTATTCAGTTGATCTAATAAAAGATATCAGATTGATGCAAAGAACCTTGTTTACCTTGTGTGTGTTAAGGCAGAGTGGGATGAATGCAGCAGGGATGGTAGCCTGTAACAGGGGGCCTTCCTGGTGCTAGTTAGATCTTGGCCCACCCACCTGGGCCAACTGCCCGCCCCTTTTCCACCTGCCACACATTGATGGAAAACTGATTTAGTAGGGCTCTGCAAAGCTTTGGTCCCTGATTTGATTTGATGGAAATTTGGCCCAATTTGGTGGCCAAATCTCCAAATCCAAATTGAATCACAAGATCCTTTAATCTCTCCAAATCAAATCAGAACCCTCTGAATCAATTTGGAGAGATTCAGAAAGATTCAGTGATTCAGACATAGATACAGATTTAAATGTTTCTTCTACATACCTCTGGGTACCAGGCAGCTCATGAATGCTGTGATGCTGGGACACATGGAGTGTCCACAGAAGCATGGAGGCCTCCCCAGTGCACTTGGCAGCAGACCCAGAAGTGGACCAGAAACACTTCTGGTCCACATCCGGGTCTGCCAGGGAGTGTGCCTCCGGGTCTGGGGGGGCACCCAGGGTCCCCCTGTGGCTGATCGCTGAGCCAGGGGGTTAGGAGGGTGGGCTCATGTGCTCCCTGGTGGACCTGGAAGTGGACTGGAAGTACTGGAAGTCCACTTCCGAGTTTGCCATCAAGCATGGGGTGGGGGGTCCCCCATGCTTCTGTGGGATGCTCCATCTGCCCCAGCATCACAGCATTCAGAAGCCATGTCTGGTAACTTGAGGTATGTAGAAAAATCTTTTAAAGCTGTGTCTGTATCTGAATTGCCAATTCTCTGAAGCAGCATCGAATCTTTGGATTCAGATTCAGCTGAATTGAATCAGGGACAGTAATCTGAATTAACAAATCGAATCACTGTCCCTGATTTGGGCCAAATCTGAATCAATTAGGGCCTGTTTCACACACCTCTATGATTCAGATGTTACCAAGGTGGAAGGCTGCCCATTTAGGCCCCTGATGTCTAGGAGTGACATCCCTTCTGCAGCTCTGTACGTTCCCTACACTGTGGCCCATACCTCACATATTGAATTCTTCACCCCCTCCAGCTGTGGTCCCCTCTCTAGGACCTTTGGCTCCCCCTTAGGCCCTGGCCCCACCTTCAGGCCACTTGGAATCCCAAGCCTCTTGGTCTGGGCTTTCCTTGCAGTGGGCTCCTGGCCCTTCAACCTCCCTTTGGGTCCTGGCCCTAGCATGGACCAGTCAAGGGTACCTCAGGTAATATCTGAGCCATCTGCCTGTTCTCACCCTCACAACTCTAATGCAACCAGTAAACCTCAGGCCTCTCAAAGATCTTACAGGACTTGGCTTTCCTGAGCCAGGACTGTGTGTGCATGCATGCGTGAGGTGTCTGGATCCCATTAAATCTCTCTACCAGGGATGCTCAACCTCTAGCCTATGGGCCAAATGCAGCTGACAGAACCATAACATCTGACCTATGGGGCTCCCCATGCATAGGACATTTGGTTGCAAGGGTTCAGTAGCAATTAATACAGCCACACTCCCCTTTGCCAAATTCCCAATCCCTATGCACCTGGTTGGCACCAAGCTGCACCCCCTTCCCCCAGCAGGACCAGGTTGGGGCCAGGCCACACCTCCTTCCTCTTTCAACAATGGGACATGCCCTCTTTCCCCCAGGGCCAGATGGGGCTGGGCCTTGCCTCCCCCCGCCACTCCCTTGCCAAGATATGGCCTCTCCCAGCAGGCCCAGGTGAAGAGCCCTTCCCCCCAGTCTGTAAGGTTGGGCTGCCCCTAGCCTCCACATGGCCAAATTGGAACAACCATCTGGCCTGTGGTTGGACCAGGCTTCGCTCATCTAGCCCACCAGGGAAAAAGGTTGAGCACCACTGCTCTATATGGTTGTTTTCTTTGCCAACCAGAGGGTGTTAGAGCAGGATCTGGAAGAGTCTTAATAATTATTGAAATGTTTAACATGATGTAACACTTTTATGTACAGAGGCTTTCATGTTCTAACAGCATATGAAATAGTCATAGTTAAATTGAGGGATTGAGAAGCAGTATGATGTAACTGATGGGGTGCTAGATTGAAGCAAACTTGAGTTCTGTTCCTGCTCTGCTACTGAGCTGTTTGAGTTTCAATGAATCACTTCTTTGTTTTGCTTTCCATGCTTTATTTCTTATGGTCTCTTCAGTTGATAAGCTCTTCAGGGCTATAATTGTCTCTTTGAATGAATATTTATATGCTCAGCAAATCAGATTCCTGTTCTCCACTGAGACACTATTGTAATATAAACAATGATCTGCTGATTTTTAAACATGGTAGTGTTTGTGCATGTTGGGCATGTCTACATGTACTTTTAATGTTCTGTAAGCTTACTGCACAGTAAAATATTGTGCAGTAAGCTTTTGCCAGGAGCATGTCTAGATGTGTGCTCACCAGGTGCAAATTTGTTCCTGTCCAGAGCAGTTCAGTGCAGGCTATTCCTGCCCTGCTCTGCCCTCCTATAGCTTCCAGGGGGAGCTCCAGGCTCCCCTAAGTCCCAGCCCTAGGCTGGCAGGGGGCACTTGGGTCAGGCCTGGGCTCCAGGGAGCAGGAGGACTGCCCCGTCCCTCTGGAGCATCTGCTTTCCAGCCCTGTGCCCTGACTGGCAGATTGAGGTGCAGGATTGGGAAATAACTTCTGGGGGAGGGGAAAGTTGCTGATTGGGCCACAGGGCTGGAAGGCAACTGCCTAGGGTAGGGGACAATTCATCCACCCCCTGCTCCTGAGGCTGATCAGGAGCAATTTGCTCCTGGCCAGCTACCTATACATGTGTTACTGTGCAGCAGCTACTACACAGTTAATCTACTACCTGTATCTACAGGTAGTAGCTGACCGCACACTAAATGAATTTACTGTGCAGTAAATGCTGCGCACATGCAGACAACGATGCTTTACTGTGTGGTAGATTAGTCTACTGTGCAGTAAAGCATCTCATGTAGATGTAATCCATTGAGTATTTAACACCATGTTAAAGACTCTTAAAGATAATGTTATAAAATGACTTAATATTGCACTGAAGACAAGATGGTGAGTATTTGGTGACTGACTTACAGAACAGTGTGAAAACAAGACCCATTTCAGAGTTATTTAGCAACACTTGTACTTTTTTCTTTCAGTATTTGAAATTATGATGTAATTGAAATAACAGATATTTGGTGAGATAGCTCACATGACTGAGCACTGTCATAAATGGGTATAAACTGTTCAGGTAGGGGAGAAGAGGAGGAGTGGTTGCTATTTAAACTGGAGATAGGCCTGTTGAAAGTCTCTGTGTTAGGTCAGAGGGGAGAGCAACAAGGGTGATGTGGTGGTGTCAGATATAGACTACCAGATCAGGAGGATGAGGTGGATGGATGTTGCTTTCTTCAAACAGTTAGTGCAAGCTTCCAGATCACAGACCCTAGTCTCATGGGGGACTTCAATCATCCTGATATCTGCTGGGATGTCAATACAGCTGTCCACAGGCAAATCAGGAAGTTTTTTGAGAGTGTTGGGGACAGCTTTCTGGTGCAAGTGCTGGAAAGGTTCACTAGGCACCATGCTTTCTTGATCTGCTGCTCACAAACAAGGAAGAGTTGGCTGGGAATATAGGAGTGGATGGAAACTTGGGCCATGAGATGATTGAGTTCAAGATCCTGAGCAAGCGGAGGAAGGAGAGCAACCAAATAATGACCCTGGGCTTCAGGAAAGGAGACTTTGACTTTCTCAGAGAACTGATAGGCCATATCTAGAGGGAGGCAAGTCTGATGGGGGAAAGGAGTCCAGGAGAGTTGGTTCTACTTTAAAGAAACATTATTAAGCCCACAGATACAAACCATTCTGATGCACAGGAAGACTAACGTGTATGGCAGAAGACCAGCTTGGCTTACCAGGAACTCTTTAATGTGCTAAAACACAAAAAAGAAGCTTACAGTGGAAACTTAGACAGATGACTAGGGAGGAGTATAAGAGTATTGCTCAGACATGCAGGGCTGAATTTAGGAAGGCCAAAGCAAAATGGAGTTACAGCTAGCAAGGATAACAGGAAGGGTTTCTACAAGTATGTCATCAACAAGACAACGATCAGGGAAAGTGTGGGTCCTTTACTGAATGTGAAAGGTAGCCTCGTGACAGATGGCACAGAAAAGGCTGAAGTACTCAAAGCCTTTTTCAATTCAGTCTTTACAGGAAAGGTCAGCTCCCAGATTAAGCATCTGGCAGTACAGTTTGGGGAGTAGGTGAGCAGCTGAAAGTGGCAAAAGAACAGGTTAGGGACTAAATAGAAAACCTTGACATGGACAAGTTCATGGGGCTGGATGTGATGCACCTGAGAGTGCTGAGGGAGTTGTCCGATCTGATGGCAGAGCTGCTGGCCATTATCTTTGAAAACTCGTGGTGATCGGAAGAGATCCCAGACAACTGGAAAAGGGCAAATACATTGTCCACCTTTGAGAAAAAGAAGAAGGAAGATCCAGGGAACTACAGACGAGTCAGGCTTATCTCAGTCCCTGGAAAGCTCATGGAGCAGGTCCTCAAGGAATCCATTTCTAAGCCCTTGGAGAAGACGATTAGGAGCAGTCATCATGGATTCAACAAGGGCAGGTAATGCCTGACCAACCTGATTATTTTCTATGATGAGATCACTGGTTCTGTGGGAAGCATAGCATGTGATATATCTTGACTTTAGCAAAGCTTTTGATAAGGTCTCCCACAACATACAAGCAAGCTAGGGAAGCATAGGTTGGATGAATGGACTGTAAAGTGGATAGGAAACTGCCTGAAATGTTGGGATCAAAGGGTAACAATCAATTGCTTTATGTCTAGCTGTCAGCTGGTATCAAGTTGAGTGCCCCAGGGGTCAGTCCTGGGGCTTGTTGTATTCAAAATCTTCATTAATGAACTGAAAGATGGGATGGAGTGTACCCTCAGAAAGTTTGCAGATGTCCAACCTGTGTGGAGTGGTAGATAGACTGGAGGGTAGGCCTAGGATTCAAAGTGAGCTAGACAAATTGGAAAATTGGACACGGGAAGTGGTAGGGGGTCAGGGAGGCTATAGCCATCCCCAAAATTTGCCTTATCTCCCACCTCCTTCGCCACCCCTCCCAGTGCTGCCTCCTTCCCAAGCTGCTGCAGCCCACCCCACACAGCTGAGCTCTCCCTGCTCCCACCCACAGCCCACTGAGGCATGGCATTCCTGGCCTGTCCTGATCTGTCTGCATGTAGTATATATATTTATTCTCCTTTTGCATATAACATATATAAAACACATAGTTAAGAAGGCATTGTTAAAAAAGAGTATGTTTGGCCAGATGTATAGTGCAGCCCCCACTCCCTCCAATTTTCTGTCTAGCCCACCTCAGGCCCCCCGCTAGGAAGAGGCTGGCATCACCCCTGGGATTGAACCTCAATGAAATTCAGTAAGGAGAAGTGTAAAGTCCTGCACGTAGGATAGAACAATCCCATGCACTGGTACAACTGGGGAGTGACTGACTAAGCAGAAGCTCTGCAGAAAAAAGACCTGGTGGTTACAATAGACAATTAGCTGAATGTGAGCCAACAGCGTGCCTTTATTGTGAAGAAGGCTAACAGTATACTGTTTTTCATTGGTGAGGCCACTTTTGAAGTACTGTGTCCAGTTTTGGGTCTCCCACTACAGAAAGGATGTGGGCAAATTGGAGAGAGACCAGCCGAAGGCAACAAAAATGGCTATGGGGATGGGGCACGTGACTTATGAGGACAGGGTGAGGGAACTGGGCTCATGTAGTTCGGAAAAGAGATGACTGAGAGGGGATTTAATAATAGCCTTCATCTTTCTGAAGGGTGGTTCCAAAGAGAATGGAGCCAAACTGTTCTAGTGGTGGCAGATGAGAAAACAAGGAGCATTGGTCTCAAGTTGCAGCAAGGGAAGTTTAGGTTAGCTATTAGGATCTTTTTGTTATCAGGAAAGTGGTAAAGCACATGAACAGGTCACTCAGAGAGGTTGTGGAATCTCCATCCTTGGACGTTTTTAAGACCCTACTAGACAAAGCCTTGGCTGGGATGATCTAGTCGGGAATGGTCCTGCTTTGACCAGGGGTTAGACTAGATGATCTCCTGAGGTCCTTTCTAATCTTACTTTTGAATGCTACTATGCTAATGAGAACATTAGAAACCCATAGTAACTGGCTTATGTATTCTAAATGTTATGTAATAAAATGCATGTTGGAGCTGAATCTTGTAAGGTGACAAGTGTCTAAGATATAGCACACAAATTGAAATTATGTTATCGGATGGAAATAATCTTTCTGAATATAAAATTATCCTTAATATCTTCCCAAGATTGTCTTTGGATACGAATATATTGGCATTTGGTGTATTTTATACAGCATAATGATATGGAGAAGTATGAGGTATGTAGAAAATACTGAGATGTTTCAAAGGCAATGCTGGAATGTTTTCAAGTAACACCTCCATAATCTCTATTTCAGTTATGATTATACATGTAGAGTATTCCACAACCTTAGAAATACTGGTTTTATATAAATTGATATTACCTTAGTCTGGATATTGTTCAGCAGGATCCTACATAACTTCAGGCACATGAGTACTCCCATGAAATTGAATGGGACTAATGGCATACTTAACATTTTACATATACTTAATTACCTTGCTGTTTCTAGCCCTGTTTGACAGATGGGGACATGTCAAGCTTCGAATGCAAATGAAAAGGTTTTAAAGAAAATCTGTGTGCTGATGCTTACTGTAAGACCAATACAGTGATATGTAATTTGACACGAGACCAAAAATGCCAGATTGAATTTTTCTGTACTCCCTAACATCATATCTGTAGCCATTTAAAGTCTTCTTAAACTGCATATTAAGGAGGAAAAAGCCGATAAAATGTCATATCTAGATTAATATAACTGTATAATTAGTTCTAATGAACTTCTTATATTGTGTGCTTATTCATGGAATCTCATAGCATTTAAAGTAACTGAATCGATAGGCTAAGTTACTGAGAACTGAAAGGTTTGGCTGCCCTCCCTCTTCAAGTATGTTTCCAGGGGTTACAACTCTTTCCCTTGTATAGTGTATATATATATATATAATTTTTTCTTTACCTGGCCTCTCCCTTATATCCTCAGTATACGTGACTTTTATTACTCTCTCTCTCTTTCCCAGTTTCATTTTGAGGCCTTCTCCAAACCCATTTCTATCTTTGGGTTAGAAAGCTGGGAATTTTGCCCTCATTAGAGCATGAGACTCTGGTCATCTGGACCTGCAAGAAATTGCTTGCCTGGCACCAGCTGCATAAGTTAGCAATTCCTATCTTGTTTTGCTCCAAAATCTGTTCTGTCCCTGTGTGGGTAAGTGTATCCCAGCTAGTACCGCAGATAGTGTATTTTCTGATGCATAAATACTGATCCTCTCTACTCCTGTACAGATGTAACTACCTGATGCTTCACATGCTGACTGCCCTGGTCAGCCTTTGAATTGTTGTCTACTCCCTCCTAAACTCACTGTTGCAACATTTTCAATGAAATAAAATTACTGTGAACAAATCGCCTCAGAATGGTCCTAACACTCCCTGCATCCTTATCAGTAACTTAACCAAAACTAAGGTAAAGGCAGGGAAAGAGGGTACTTTTTTGTATTTTTAAACAGTAGCGTTTTATCACTATGGAGGAAAGGAGAGAAACATTTACAAAAGTCCAAATCTTTAAACCCATTGTAAGAACCATTTTAGGTTTCTGTTGCTTGACTATCAACAAATGAAAGAGAGGCATCGGTTCATCCCAGACCCTGTCATAGGATCATAGGACAATAGGGTTGGAAGGGACTTCATAAGGTCATCTAGTCCACTCCCCTACTCAAGCCAGGATCATCTCTGACTAAATCATCCCTTCCAAGTGTCTGTCCAATCTGCTCTTGGAAAAATTTCTAAGGATGGAGATTTATCAACACTCTAGGTAACCTGGTTGTTCTGTACATGGCTGTGCAGTGAGAATGAAATAATTCAAAGGGAAATTGAGTTTGTCCCCTGACTACTTAATAGGAAACCAGGTCTGGAAGACACAGTTGAGGTCTAGTCCATCACTTCCTTTTGCAGTTCTATTGTGACAGGGTCCTTTAATAAAATACCTGATGAATGGTAGAAAAGCGAAGCCTGATTCAAGGTGATAGTCATTGTAATCTATGACTCTCTTATTTGGAGTTCGTTGTTATGGAATTGTATACACGTGCTTATTATATCTGTGCTTTCTCATCTGTGTGAACAGACCCCGATACTATTGTGTAGGATTATTTTGCTTTCCTAATGATCAGTTCAAGAAGAGCTTTCTTCTAGAAGATCCACAATATTTTTATAGGTGTGTTATGAAGCAGAATAGCTGTATGTGATGTGCTATACATGTATAAAAAAAACCTACTGAGTAAGCAGGAGTGGAAGAAATTATCAGGAATTTATTAACCATGAAAAATTCAGATTGCACCATTGAAATACACACTGTATTATACAAACAATAGCTGATAACTAAAATCATTGGGGGAGGCTAAGAGCCAAACTCCAATCTATCTCCCATTGACTTCATTCAGAAATGCATATATTTCCGCAGCTGAATTGTTTTCCATTGCTCTGGAAAAAATGACCTTTCCTTTCCTCAGCCTCCTTGTTCAGACAGCATAGAAGGGCAAAACAGATTAGAGAATCGGTTACCTTGTTTTTGTCACTGGAAGACAGAAGAAATTTCAGGCAAGCTTTATTTTGCTGGAACTGACCTGCTCAGCACAGATGTCCTGAGGTTGGAAAGCAATTGTGTACTTTCTCAATGTTCTAAGCACGTCCTTGAATCCTATTATCATCTTTCAGTGAAAAATTTCAACCAGTTCTAATGCTGAGTGTTGCCTCTGAGGTGCTGCATACTTTGTTTCCTCTTCCTTCAGTAGCTTACAGAATCAAGCAGAGAATTTTCTTCTGGTTCATTCATTTCTTCTTTGGATTCCCCATTCCATCCACTCTTAGACCTTCTCTTGGCATTTTCAGAATACTGTGTCCTTTAACTTTTGCTTCTGTACCTCAGTGCAACCATATAGTCATTAGATGAATTCACCCATGTACAGAGGGATAGTGTACAGCCTACATCTTGCCCAAGATCAACTAGAGTGTGTTTTTGAGGATTCGATATGGACTTACAGACTTTCGACTTTTGAGCGAATTTCATTTCCTAAGAAGAGTTTTTCCAGTCTAGTTTGCAGTTCATTTTGGGGGAAGATCATGGACTTAAATATATCTGAGAGCAAAAGAAAGATGTTCTCATCTTAGACCAGAGTTCTAGTTTTCCTGTGCACAACACGTCAATGTTAGTTTCCTTTCATTGTGTACAGAGACACTTGTAAAACTGTTAAAAATAATTGTTGGTGGAACTACCAGTCTACTACTATCAATAGATTTGTTCATTTAACAAAAACATTTGTGAAGTATGCTCATTCATTTCCTTGGTAAATAGCTAAAACAGATCTACAAAGTCCTTTCTGTTTCTGATGTTCTATCTTTTAGATTATCTATTGTTTGTTCACAAAGGGTAGTATTTTCTCATCAGTATCCTGCACACTTGGGCAGTTGATTTCATAGAGGGGAGGAATGCTTCCCTCCAGACTGGATTGACAGTGGAAATCTTCTGAGGGTATTTACATTATGCTGAAGTAGCCTTGGAGGAATTGGTTACTTGGGTTTTTTTTCCCCCTTTTTGTTTTACTGCAAAAACTGGAGGGTACATGTAGCTGACACATTGCCTGGCCACTTCCACACCGCCTTTACTTTGAATGTGGTTTGCCCTTAAATGACTCTTTTTCAAAAGTTGTCTATAGAATTTCTACATATACCTGAAGATGAGAGTATTTTTCTTCTACTTTGATTATTCTTTACTAAAATGCAGCAGTGTGGACAGAAATCTTATAACAATGAGATTTTCAAAAGTTCCCAGTGTTGTTTTACTATTTACTGAAGCCAATATAAATTTTTAACACTGGTTTCATTAAACCAACCCTGAGTGCCTTTGCAAACGTTATGGTTTAGTGTTCCTATTTTTAGGAACACCATATTTTATATACTATTTTCCTTAAACAGAGGAAATTGGATGCTGTTTCAATTCTATCTTAAGGTGAAGTTACATGTTACATTTAAACCATACTAAATCTGTGGAATGCTAAGTAATGTTAAAGTTAGCATGTGCTGTGAGCCGTCACTTAAAGGTTAATAGTGTTTCTTGCCTCAAGACTGACATGCCACTGGAAGCCTAGTGAGCAGGGATGTGGCTAGGAGCTAGGATACCTAGACTCTATCCCTGCTCTGGGAGCGGAGGGTGGAAGGCTAGGAGCAGTGCCGTCTGGGATTCCGGAGGACTGCAGATTGCTTACTTTATATCCACAGAGCAGACCTGAAATTACCCTAGCATGAGCTAGCATAGCCCAGAGTGAACTCTTGCCTGAAGTAGCCTAACTTTGAGATGCTCAAAGGGCACTTAGCACAAGTCAATGAGCTTTAATAATCAGACAGTCCAATTTTAAGTGCCCTTAGTATGGTCTAAGTGTAACATGTAACTTCATCATTATTTTAAATTAGTTCCTTTATGAATAGTACTAACTAGTAGTTTGTCAGGTCTGATGATAATCAGTTATGTTTTATTAAGGTGAAGCAGTCACAGAATAACAGTAATGTAGAAGAAACTTCTCCCATGAGAAATTTAATTTAGTATATTTGGCTCCTTAACCCTCTGAAACCCTATTTGAAAAAGGTAATTTAGATGTATGGGAGTCAGCCCTTTCCCCATCTTTTCTGATATTCTCATGTAATACTGGTAGTATTATCACTTCAGATGACATTTTCTCATACATTTGTAATTCTGAAACTAGTTCTTGGAGTCCTGCCATGCTTTGAAAATGATTTCTTCAGTATGTTTCTTGCCCTTCTAAATGAGAGAGGGTGGAATAAAATTTTCCTTTAACTTCTTATCAAAATATATTCTCAAATACGTTAACATTTTCTAATTAAAAAAAAGAGACAATTGAAACAATTTCTCCAGAGGCATTTGTGAGCCTTCAGGCCCTTCATGTACAGATGACAGGCTGATAATCCCAAGGTAGAGTACATCATTCATGTAATGAAAACAGAAACTGCTTCATGATAAACCTCTGTGGAACTGAGTAGTACACCCTTGCCAGTCACACAGATTACTTGAAATTGTTTTGAAGGGTAATTGGGACTTTCCAAGAGCCTGACTGAAGATGCATGAAAACACTCATGATATTATAAATGACATATAGGTAAAATGTTACACACTTAACCTTTCCTTACCATTCCATGCATCAGCCAATTCAAAACAAGCTGTCAAAATGTCAAAGCTGCAAAATAAATATGACAATCCAATCAATGACTGAATAGGTTCAAGCTCACTGCTTCCACTGATATCACTTGGCATACAGCAGCATTTCAACTGGCCACTTATTGTGAAATTTAGAACAACAGATGGAAGAATAATGCTATCCAAATGTTCCATTTTAAACACAGCTATGCCATTGTTTTGTGCTACCAGCCTACATCTGAGTTAATTTGCTTTGTGTTTGATCCTACATTGGAAGCTGCTAAGCAATGCTTGGTATTTTGCACCTGGCAAGATCAAACCTGAGAGAGTGGCCCACAGAATAGCACCATTCTTCTGATGTTGTCACAAAACTTCAGTTTTACATTGCATATAAAAGAAGGTACCTTCAGAAGCACAGTAACCCTCTACCTCAAAGGTGATGTCTTGAGTAAGTAGAGATTAAGGGGATAAGAGCACACGGACAAATTAGAAACACACCTTTCCTCTCCCATGGGTGAAACATTCTTTAAGGGAGCCAGAACTCTGGAATACTGTCCTTGCCTCAGATTAGAGATGTAAATCCAATTGATGGGGGTGGACAGGATGACTGAGGCATGTCTGCCCGCCCACCATACTTTGAAATTCAGTTTAGGCAGCTGAAGGTCCTACACTCTCATTATTAATATCCTTTCTCCCCAACCTCCACACAAGAAAAATGTTGTGTTTTTTTTACTTGAGTTAAAATCAGAGAGTTACATTCTTGAAAAGTGTGTATACTCTCCTTGTACTCTCCATGAGGGAACTTAATGAGACAATAGGATAGAGCCAATGGAAAATTTAAATGTAATAAGGATAGATCCATTGCAACTTCACACTGGGCTGAATAATGTAGAAGAAATATTGTTACATTTCTTCTTCTTCAGTTATGTTCAGTTAGCCTGTTCATACAGCTTAGTCAAAAGGCTGACATCCCAGACAACTGGAGGAGGAAAGAGATCAGCAGGGAAGTGTTGCAGGGAAGTGTTGCAGTTGAAAGTTATTGTTTCTATAGTTAATACATAGAAGAAATATAGGTTAATCTTATAGCTGTCACAGAAGCGTGTGACATTTCCCAGTGGATGAATTGTCCATATTCCAATGGGAAGTGGTCTTGCTGGGTTGCCTGAAAATCAACAGTAATAGTCGGTAGGAGATCTAGTGAAATAATTAAACTGCTTGACTGTAACCACTATATATTTCCTCTAACAACCATAACTTCCCCATTCCCTCTTGGTATATACATACACACAGATCAAACATACCTTCATGCAAGCCTGGATTGATTCTTGGATTCATTTGCCTGATTAATTGCTAGTATTTTATTTTTTTCAGCACCTACAAGACTTAAGCATTTCTGTCATGGCCCATTTCCACTGACTAGTATATGAAAAAAATCAGCCTCCGTTATTCTCAGGTCCTTGCTTTTTACAAGCAGTAATTAATCATTCTAAACTATTGAAAATGAGATGCAGTGCAAAATAACTTATTAATTTATTACCAAACCTGTATCCACGTTTCATGGAGTTTAACTTAATTTTCTATAAAAGGAAATTTCCCCTGCATGCTGGTATGGGGTGTTTTCTTCATAATGTAATTGACTTTGCATTGGTCTTGTAGCTTTTATACTTTGAACCCTTTCCTATGAAATGTGTAAGACTTTGCATTCTGGTGGAAGGGACATGGCATCTCATTAGATCAGCTCTCTTAATCCTTAATGAAACATACCTGTTTTAACTAAGAAGAACTCTTTCTGGACTTTAAGATTTACCCTAATTTATCAGCTCTTCATCTGATTAACTTGGATTTAGGCTCAAAGTGTCAAATAGAATCATAGAGAAGTAAGGCTGGAAGGGACCTCGGTCATGTAGACCAAACAGGGGTCTGAGGCAGGAAAGATCTTGTGTCACATATGGGGATCTAACCTGCAACCTTGGTGTTATTGGGAGCTTGTACACGTGATGAAAATTGCCCATTGCATGTTGTACATGTATAAGGTTTTTTTTGGGGAGGGGTGGAGGGATTTAAAGGAGTTTGTTACATTGCAGACAAAACCACATCTACATGTAGTTTTGTTTGCAATGTAGCTATTTGCAATGTTGCAGCCTTTTGACAGCTGGCGCTCCCCTACCACAGGAGAGGCGGGCTGAAGGCAGAAGCAGTGAGGGGCCCAGTCCTTTTTTTTTTTTTTTTTAACAGACCCTGCCCACATCTCTCACAGCCTGGGGGCAAGCTGCCAGCAAGCTGAGCTGTGAGGGCCCTGGCCCTTCCCTCTGTTGTGGCAGCATTCCCCAGGGCCACCCAGATGGGCTGCTAGCAGGCAGGTCCTGCCCCAGCTTGGGCTCAAAGAACAGTTGGGTTGGGCCAGGTGCTGGGGCAGCACCTGCCTACTAGTTGCCCATCTGGGCAGCCCCGTGGGGTGTCACCACCATGGAGGGAAGGACTGGAGCCTCCCACAGCTCAGGGACCACCAGCAACTTGCTACAGGAGAGGTGGGCAGGCTCCTCCCCCTCACCCCCCCCCAAAAAAAAAAATCAGAAAAAAGGATCAGGCTCCTTGCTGGGTGTTTTTTTTTTTTTTTTCTGGTGGAGCCTGCCTGTACAAGCTGCTGATGGGCTGAGCAGTTCCTGAGCTGTGAGAGGCCCTGGTCCTTCCCTCCATAGCAGAAGTGCCCCCCTGGGGCCACCTTGACAGGATGCTAGTGGGCCATGGGCTGCCCCAGCTCAGAGGCAGCCCCCAGCCTAATCCATGTTCTCTGAGCCCACCTGCTGGAAGCCTGCCAGGTGCTGCTCCCCAGGCAGGCTCATGGAGGAGTTGGATCCAATGGTGTGCTTGATCCAAGCTGGGGCAGCTTCCACAGCTCTGAGGCCACTCAGCCCACTAGCAGCTCACCCCCTGGCCACAAGAGATATGGGCAGGCTCCACAGGTTAAAAAAAATGGATCAGACCCTTTGCTGTAACAGTGATGGAAGTCACTAAATAGAAATGGTGGGTTTTTAATCATCACAATTTCCAGTGGCAGAGGGGTGGGGGATGATGAGCTGCCAGTGGGCTGAGCAGTCCCTGAGCTAAAGCAGGGAAGAGGTGCTGTACTTCCCTCCATGGCAGCACTCCCCAGGTGGCACCAGGCCCAAGTGGGCCTGGGGGGGCACTGCAGCTGCAGAGGGAAGCACCGGCCTCCCTGAAGCAGTGGAGGGAAGCATTGGGCCCTTGTGCAGCTCAGGCAGGCAGGCTCTGAGGGCAAAAAAAAAAAAAAGATCAGGTTCTCCACTTTTTATTTTTTTCTTCAGTGGAGCTTGCCTGCATGGGCTGCCGCTGGGTTGCACAGCCCCTGAGCTGCACAGGGCTTGGTGATTCCCTCCGTGGCTGTTGAACTTTGTTAGGGTAGCAAACTAAAACACCTTGGAGGTATTTTATCTTGCTGCATACCAAAGTCATTTGAAGCGCAATACACTGCTGAGAGTGTAAACAGCAACGCCATTAAAGCAGTGCAAAAGGGCATTTAAGCTGCTTAAAAGGCCAATTTTGTGGCATGTACAAAGGCTCCATGATTTCAGTTTAGGGGACTAAACTCCCATCATGTGTGCAAGCATATATTAGCACCATACTCTAACCAACTGAACTATAATTCAGGAGGATCTAGTCCTGGATTCTTGATTTAATCCATTACAAAGGTGGATTCTGTATGCTTGCATAGACATTTTCTATAGTGGTGGGACTAAAAGTAGTTGTCTTTATCCCCTGGCAAAAGAAAAGGTACCAGAAACTCTTCTTCATCCCTTCTAGCATCCTGAGATGTTGTCTATTGTGTTCCACTTTTGACTTTTGTGTTTCTCCTTTTGACCATAACTTATTAACTGTATTAAGAAAAGTTAAGTATAGATAGAACTAAGTTGGGAAGGAAGGTCAAAACCAATGCAATTTCCATAGAAAGGAATTTTTGGGGAAGAATAATCTATTTCAAGAGAATCAAATGGAAAACTGACTTAGTTTGAACCCAAAAGACTGCTTTTAATTTGCATTTCTGAGGTGCACAGAAATTTTCAAGGACCAGTCAGCCAGTTAGGAAGCCAACATTTCACTTTTTTGTTTACAATAGGAAGTTGAACACTTTCAATAAAAAGGCAATATTCTCATGGAATTTTTTTAAAAGTCATTTTCAATTACAAAAACCTTCTAAGAGAGAATTGTCAATCAACTGTAGTTATGTCATCCCCAGACTATCAAGGGGATTCCTTTATGTTAGGTACTCCAGCTTTGGCGGATGCATTTAATGTGTGGAACAGCTTAAGTTCTAACATAACAGTCTTGTTAACCAACTATTTAATTAAATATATCGATTTCCAAGAAACAGGTGTTTTCAGAAGGAGTTTTACCAACATGTTTGTGATTTTGGTGTTGTAATGTTTATAAATTCTGTTTAAGATGCTTGTAATTCTTGTTACTACTTTACCCATTACTTGAACGTATAGATCTTGAAAGAGCTTTTTGAAATAAGGAAGTTCTCTTACCTCTGTACTACAGATGGGGAACTGAAGCACTTTGAAAGGGCACTTTTAATGGAAATCTTACTGTGTCAGACAGAGGCAGCCTCAAATCTGCTATGCAGGCTGCCTCCTAAACCAGAAGCAATATAGAAACGCATGCACAGCACTTTGGGGAGGATAACTAAGACTGCTCAGTGATGGCTAATTAGCCTGCCTGCAGCAGCATAGAGGTGCAGTTATACTCCTTTTGGTTTAAGAGACAACCTGTATGGGGTGTCTGAGGAAATGACTGCCCAGGTGAGGTAACTTAGTTTCACTGATGTGATTTAACTGATTTGTTCAAAGTTTCACAGGAAGTTTGTGGAAATGAAATGGAACTTCCCAGTTTCTAGGCTAAAAGCCTAACCACTGGCCCAGGTTCTTCTCCCACAATTCTCCTTGCAGTTTTCTTTAATAATTCAGGTATAATGCACCATATAATGATAACTGTGCAGTAACAATCTTTTGGTTATGCAAGATGCATTTTTTCATAATCGCATAAGTAGAGCAAATAATTGACATGGCAATTAGACTGAATTAAGAAGCAGTAAAAGCTTCAGAATGGCTTTTTCTGCTTTTAGGTAATTCATCCTGCAATCATTAAAATGTTGTCAGTAGTATTGCTTTCACACATTGATAATGGTAAAGTAAAAAATAACACTGCAAGGTGCAGTTAGCATTCTGTACGTCAAAAAGAGAAAGCAATGTGCTATTGTTCACCCTCATAGCATAAAATCATGCAAGTTACAATGCTGAAAACCTCTAATCAGAGGAATTGTCCCACTTCTGGAACTGACCTAGTAAGACAGGGCTGCAGGCTGTGTGGAGCTTTCCATGGGTGTTTGCACTATTATTTTGGGTCCAGGTAGAATTCCTACTGAGCTCAGAACAGGGAACTCAAGTACCAACACATGAAGATTTTATGTTAGCTGTCTTTTCCCATTTTATTTTTAATTTAGGTTACTTATAATGTGATTAGGGTGGAGTTTCTGTAAACTGTCAAGTGAAATCTGAAATTACTTGGTCCATGGTACAAAGTTTTGCCAGCACAGATTTGTCAGATATGGGGATGGAAAGCTCTCAGCCATAGCTGACAGGTATACCAGGAAAACCCTGGGGTAGATCTAGGAATGCCAACAGATGAGGGCTTTTGTCAGTTTAGATGCTGTCTTTGGGTGTGGATTAGCTGCCAGGAAAAGCCTATTTGTCAATATATGTTTAATTTCCACTAGGGTGCTCTGCTGACATAACGGTTGCAGTATAGCTGTAGTGACAGAGGCTCCATAGGGCAGAAAAGCTTGAATTAAGTAGTTATTTTCTTACTCCCCTATAACTCATATATATTTTTTTCTTTAAAGGAAGCAATAGAAATCTAGCTCTCTATATGGGTGTGCCATATTGTGCTTTGCTCTCCCAAGGGCTACAGTAGTTACTTCCAGATCACACCTAGCTCCTCACAACTCATGGAGTGATTGCCTGACCTTAGTCCAATTTTCCATTTCCACTAGTGCATGAAGGTGCCCTGCTGGTTCTTTTTTTCATTCTATTAGAGTTTGCTAAATGATTTCTACTATGCAACATCTGAGAAAAGAGACATTTATATTTCATCAAACCATCCCTTTCCAAAATGAATAAAACACATGCATGCCAAACATCAAGAGGCCCCAAATTCTCTTGCATGAACAACAATTATTATCTTTGAAATAGCATGTCACAAATTTAGATTGTAGATTGTGAAATTGCAGTTTTCTGCAATCTTTTAAAAAATTGATCTAACTCCATTACCTGCACAATCCTTCCCTCTCCCTCTCCCCCCATGAAAAGACTTGTTTAGAGAACAGGTTCCAAACAGAACATGCAGCAGATGCATATTACAAGCACATTTCATATGACAAATGGAAATTATTGATTTTTTCCCCTTCCTTTAGTACTTTCCATACAGATCATCTATATAAGGAGGGTATCAATTAATGACTGAGGAGCAAAGGTAGGTTTTAGGGTTGTATTTAAATGGATACCTTTTACAGGAATGGACTTAGAAGGCAGCAGAAGTGTAACTGGGACCATTCCAACTTTAAAGATTGAGGGGAAAGTAATAGGAAAGGGGAGAAAAGTGAAAAAAGCATAACAAAGAGCTGACAGAATATTATCATCTGAAATTAGCAAGGGGTGGCATGAAACCCCGTGGCATTTGGAAAAACAGCAGAGCAATTTTGAATCATGTTTGCTTATGGAGATAAAGCGTTGTTGAGGCTATGAAGATTGAGGGTGATATAGGCTTGCTTCTTGGTAATCTGAGGTGGGCTGTAACCTGCTTCATTTCAGACAGAGACTGAACAGCCTTAAAAAACTAATTGTATAGAAAAAGTATAATTGTATTAAATTGATATAGCCTCTGCTGATAAGAATATGAAGTCATAAAAGAAACTGTAAAGACGCTTGACTTTTTGGCTGCCCCTGCTGCTAATATCTTAAAAGAATAATTTATAAACAGTTAAAGCATATTAATGCATTTACTCATTTTATTAAGGGAAGTACTACATTCTACAGTAATTAGCCCAAACACAACATCAGCACTATTGTTATCTGCAGCATCTTGAGCCCAGCTTTTTTTAAAGTATTTTGGTCTTTCTCTGCTTAGTGTTGCAATGCTTAAATCAGTTGACCTGAGAGCCCACATCTAGTTTTCAAACAGTGATTTATGCACTTAAAAGCTTAAGCTTAATTCAGAATCAATATGACTTAGGCTCCAAAATGCCTAATTCAGAGATCCATTAAGAGAGTTAGGTACCAAACTCACATTTATTTTATTAGGAGTTAAGTGCCCAAGTACTTCTAGGCAAAAGAAAGGACAGGGTGTCACCTTCTATACCCTTTCAGAGAGGCATAACTTTTCATATGTGATAGCCTACTTCATAAGGTGGTATCTAGGTCTAACAAAGAAAGCTGTTGCCCACAAAAGCTTCTGCCTCTGTGAACCATTTAGTCTCTAAGGTCTCGTGCAGATGTTCCTAGAACCTGATCTGTAGTAAATGGCTTACTTTAAGCCTCGAGATCATAGATCAGGTCCCACCTTTGAATGTATTTGCCGGTGCCAGGAGCTGCGCCAGGAACATGGTCCAAGTAAATCAGGATGGGGGAAGAGGTGGGTGGAAATAGCAGGGTGAAGGCTAGCAGGTCTGCAAGGGGAGGGGAGGTGGGTCTGTGGGAATGTTGTCTATTGGGGGGGGGGCGGGACGGGGCTGGAGGGCTAAACAGCCCGGTCAGGGTAGGAAGTGGGGAGGAAAAATGTAGTGTAGAGGCTGTGATGAATGGCTGGGTTATCCCAGCTCCAGGGCTGTGCTTTGAATGTGTACGTATATTTTGTGGGCCACATGAAGACATTCCTAAAGACCTGATCTACCATCACGTGGCTTACTTTAGGCAACATGTTCATAAAGTCCGACTTATTCACATGTTCATCAGTGCCAGAGGCTGCACTGTATTGATCTATGTCAGGGTGGGAGGGGCTGGTGGGTCAACAGGGGTGGGTAGAGGTCTGGGGGCTAAAAATAGTCTGATTAGAATGAAGGAGAGGAGTAGGCAAAGTGCAGCCCTTGGGGCTTGGATGAACGTCTGAGCTTTCCCAACCCTGGGATGGTGCTCTGAACACATTCAGACATTTGGTAGATCAGGCTGACCCATGTCGGATCTAACTTACTGTACCTCTCAGGTGAACTAAGATCAGGCCAACCTTTCCCCTCTCCCACCCCAGTCTAACCTCCCTGAACAGATCATCCCTTGGAATAACCTAACCCTAGTTAGGTCAATTGAAGTGAAACATTTGCATGTCCCCTAAAATACCACCCTGCCCTGTCTTCCACCTGAAGGTTAAAACTTCACAATAATTGGGCTAACTGTTGCTCCCTAAAATACTCTTAAATTCATTTTGAAAATGGGACTCATGAACAGATTTGCAAAGGTTCATTGAAATATCTAATGCAATATTGTGTCTTTAAACATTTGGGACCATTCTAGTAGAATAGTGAAGCAGTTCTTAACAATGCTATTTTTTTTGTCCTAGTGTTTTATATTTCTATATTAACTGAGTGTGCAATAATAAATTAGTCATTGATTTTGCAACAAGCACTGTGCTGGTGGATTCAGCACAGTCCCAAGCTGGGATTTTAAGGGAGGCTTAAGACAGTTAAACCTCAAATCACATGGATTTTCAATGGGATTTGGTTGCACAGTCCTTATGGAATCCACTGCAACTCTGAACCTTAGTAACTGCTTCCTACCTCTGAAACTTTAAATTATGCCATTTAAGAAAAGAGAGTCAGTGTGTAACTGCGAAGAGCTGCAATTTTATTAGCTATAATTTAATAGATAAATGAAGATATATGTTTTAAAGGAATACAAATGGTTCAATTTCTTTCATCACCACCTGCCCCCACCTCACTTGTCACTTTCCTTGAAGTATTTGGTAGACCTGTGCGAAGTAGCTAGTATTTGCTTTGGATTTGGCCGTTTCAGGGGACAGTGATTCAATTTGGTGAGTCAGATCACTGTCCCAAATTGATTTGGCTGAATCTCCAGATCTCTGAATCACCCAGGCTAGGCTCATCCCCCACCCACTCCCCCAGCCCGGCATTGGCTGCCCCACCTGCCCCAGCTCCCAGCACTTTGAAAAAAAAAGCCCCAACTCACCAGGTGCTGCTGGGTTGGGAGGCAGATTCCCTGCTGCCCCCCACTGCCCCACACTGTGTGGGGTGCTCTGCACAATCCTCCTGCCCCCCACCTGCTCCCCAGGCCCCCCTTGTGGCTTCCCTGCCCACCCCAGCTCCGGTCTTTTAAGAACCCCCCGCCCCAACCCTGGACTCACTGTTCCTGCCTGACAGGGGGTGATCCTCACTGCCCCGCACCATATAGGATTTCTTCCATGACCCCCACCCCCAAAGCCCCAAGGCCGCTGCAGGAGCTGGTGAGTCTTGGGGTTTTTTTTGTTTGTTTGTTGGGTTTTTTTCTTAAAGGGCTGGAGCTGGACTGGGTGGGACAGCCATGGGAAGGGGGCTGGAGGAGCAAGGGGAGGGCTAGAGGGCTCATGGCAGAGCCCCCCATGAAGCATAGGGTAGTGGGGGGGTAGCAGGGATCAGCCCCCCACCCAGCAGCACCTGGTGAGTGGGGGCAGCCATGGGGGAACTGGGGGAGCAGGCAGGGGATGGGGCCTGGCAGGGGTCCCCCTATGGTCACCCCACTTCCAGCCCCTTCTCCTCCACCCCTGCTTACCAGCTCTGAGTCTGGCTGCAGCTCCCTGCTTCAGCGGGCAGGGACTGTTCAAGTCATCAAAGCTCTCCGAATCTTTTCAGAATCAATTTGGGAAGCTTTGAATCGATTCAGACCTTTATATTGGTCCCCTGGTTTGATTCATATTTGGAGATTCTACCACTGAATCAGGCTTAATCTCCTCTGAATTGAATCAGCACCCAAAGCTTCGCACAGCCATAGTATTTGGTAATAACTACTGGAAGAGAGCAGGTATCAAGGTAGGTGAAACTCTCTGGTCTAATCTGGCATGGCCCAGGCCAAGTTTCTTCTATCTTTTGTAATAATCACTGAAGGGTTTAATGCATATTATGTAAACCACATGTGATGATATTTTTTCTATCTTAGTGGGGGGTCCCATCAATATTTTGAGTCTTTCAATAAATAATTCCATACAGTAGGTTTTAAAAGGCTGTGAATGAACTCTGTCTTAAATCTAAAAGTTTTCTAACTCAAGAATTATTTCTTTTTAAAGTAGTTTTATAAAGCAAACTTTTTTTGTATGTGTTAGCTTTTCCCTATCTCCTTCTAACCGTGTTTACAAATAGTTACAGGCAAAGAATAAGTATTTGGAATCATTTGAATTATTCACTAGAAAGCCAGATCTTCTAATTTCTTGGGAATTTTCATTTAGATTAACCTTCTGGGGTATGCAGCCCCTGAAAGTGAAAGTGATATGACACATTATTTTTCATGTGGTTATTTTTGTCCATGGCCCATCTAAGTGTTATTGAGAGGAACATATAGTGAGTACTTATGGATTGCTAATAGGTAACCTGAAGTCCATGATTGAACTAAATTAGCTCATACCAAATGGAAAATGAATTTGGATGCAGGCTGGCTGCAAATTTAACCCTCCCTCTGCTTCCAAATCCTGCAGCTATTAACCCAACATGGTGTGTAAATTCCAAGTCTACTTCAGGGCTTTGCTGAATATTTTTCTTCTTATTAAAATTTCTTAAGTAAATGTTCATGCTTGTGAAAGGCACCAGATTTATAATTTTAATTGGAAACTGTCCTCAGAACAGATACCACACTGGCATGGCAGCAGAAGTACAGACTTTCGTGCCAATATCTTTCAACAACAATCTGAAGGAACCACCTACAAGAAAGCAATGGGGAGATTGAGAATGATGACACTACCCATCTTCCATGTGCACTTAGTATTTGACTTCTGTGCTGATTCTAGCTATAGCAGTTAGGGTGGTGTTTTATGTGAGAACAAGTTCCAATAATCCTAGAAAAACTGATTGTTATTGCCATTCCCTTAAGACAACCAGTTTTCTACCGAAGAGCTCTTCTAATATTTCTTTGTTCCCCTGCTCTTTCACTTATCCTAAATTAGTCAGCTAGAGATTAGCCTGAACAAAACCCAGCACCAAACATCACAAACATGGGAAAGCTTTTCTAAAACATTATCTCGCTGAGACTGCTAAATTCGGTGGGAAATGCCTAAAGAAATGACTGGAACTTCAGATGTATTTATATGTTGGTGCTTGTTTTGTAGTTTAGTAGCCGTATTTCCAGTCTTGAATGAAACCTGAAAGTGCAAAATCAACGAATAATAATAGTAGTAATGAATAAAGTGAGAACAGTACAGTTAACTAAATGGTTCAGGTTTGGGTCTACGTAAAGCATTTTATACAGAGATGATTTGAATATTTTGGAGCTAGTTTACCTATTCCTGTTCCAAATCAAGAAGGCTAATTTTTAATAATTTCCCATTTCTAAACTGCATTTGCACTCAACTATGTCTCAGCATAACTAGTGAATAATTTGTAGTAAACATGAAAGCAGTGGATTTAGCTACCCTTTTGTTCATGGAGGAGTCCGCATCATTAAGCAGGAGGGCAAGGGGAGGTGGCATTCTGCTTACTCTCGGCACTCCCACAGAGCATCTATTCTATTTTATTTTATTCTTGGCTTTGTACAACACTCATGATAATGGTATCTGACTGTTTAACCATGCAGATGTTTTATCCTACTCCATAAGCAGTAGAAGAGTGGGGCCAGAGTGCGTGTTCAGTTGCTGTTCAGAACAAAATAACCATTTAAGCTTCCCTATACCAAGATAATCACAACCTCCTGATCTTGGAAAAAAGACAAAAGAACCCTAGCAAAGCAATAGTATAGGATGAACTTAAGAGAGAAGGTCAGAAAACTAAAGACCTGTTAAACATAGAAAAAATTACTTTCTTTAACAAAAGTCAACTGACTAACTCAGATGATTTGTATTGACAACCCATCTGAACTCATGGAGACCTGCTCTTTGGGAAACTAGCACTTTACTTAACCAAAGAAGTACAAAGATACTCATCTGAACAGTCATCTGTTATGAGATTTCCTCAGCACCAGAACTGATAAAGCTAGGTATGACAAGGTTGACATTTAAATGAATACAAGATTATTTTCTGCCTGCTGCCTCGCTTCTTCAAAATGCTTCAGTAATGGGCACTTGGTTAGATTTAAGGACACAGCATATAACTCATCACCCATGACATTCAGCAACTTTATGTGGGCATTTAATGACATGTTTTGATAAGAAGTGTTTTCTTTCTGGATGGGTGCTAATGGATTTTATTCTCCATTACTTGTGTAGTTCTCTGGTTACTAACTAGGCTACCTTACTGCAAAAGCCATTCCAGCACCGTTGGCATATCCCTATAAAATTGTGGCTCTGATGAAAAATGTTGCTTAGTGAAAAAGGTAGCTAGTAGTTTATTTACACAGGATGAAGTCCATTGAAGTCAATGGAAATACATTAAAAACTGTAAAATCAAAGTTCAAAGTGACCCCTCCATGAGATGACCTACCAGATGAGACAATAACCTGCTTTGTTATCATCCTTGTACTACAACACATCTCAGGGTGGGATTGAAAAGTTGTGTGAATAGTGAGGGAATTAGGAAGGGAATTTCTTTAAGACTGTCTACATAATTTAGTCATCAAAGTTTCTGGTAGCTTATGGGGACTAAAGTACCTTGGAGTGAGCCAACCTATGTGGAACTCACGTTTACTGATGGTAAATAATGCAGGGAACAACAGGACAACCACCTTTCTTTTGTAATCAACAAAATGTTTAGCTGAATGCTCTTTAAACCCAACAGCAGGAAGCAACAGAAGACACACAACACAAAATAGTGCATACACACACGCACACAAAACCACTCAGTACACAATAGTGAACATGCATAGTCTTTCCTGTTTGCTATAAGGAATCATCTTGATAACACTATCTATGCATCAGTCCTACAATAAGATCTGATACATTTTTTCATCCCATTTTTTAAAGGTAAATAAATAAGATTAACATTTTTAAGTGGAGAGAGAGGTAGTCAGCTATGTTAGTCTGAAATCAGGAAGAAGGCAGGGCAGAGTGACATCTTATAAAGGAGAGCTGTACAGCAGCCCACAGTCTGCATCTGGCCCAGCTTAACATGTAGCTCCCAGGCTTCTACATGGCCACCACTGTCCCTGTTGCTCCAGCTGCTGTGGTAGTGGCAGTAGGGGGTCCCTGGAGCAGCTCAGTAGGGTCCGAGGCCTGGTGAGCTTGCTGGCTCCATGCCAGTGCCAATGGGGACCTTACTCGGCAATGGTGGAAGGGAATACCCACAAAATAGTGGGAACAAGGGAAGTGTATGTGAGGGGAGGAAGAAAAAGAGGGCGATGTTGCTAGCATGGCAGTAGTGGGTTGGGGGGATCTTTCGTATGGTGGTTGCATAGAAGGACAGACCATGTGCTGCCTGCGTGGTAGGGGTGGCGAGGCAATTGTATTGCTCACAGCAGGACAGCTACACATGGTGGGGGCCCCAAGGACCACATGTGGCCCTTGTGGCAGGCAGCCCATACAGTGTACACCTACAAGCCATGACCTGCAGAGTGTGTGCCCCTTGGTAATTTTGAAGTTGGATACTGCAGTTTTTGACTAATTCAGAGGGTCAACTTTATATCATTCATGAAGATGCCATGAAGTGAGCTGTTGCTTAAAAAAGCATGTGCCTCCCTGAATTAGCCCATTAAGTGCCATTCTGGCCCACTTTCTTAATTTTTTTAAGTGGAAAATTTAGTGTAATGAAAATGGATTCTACACTCTTCTGGAGATGATCACAAGATGTTTAGATTCCACTGTTGATGAGTGCTATAAGAAATTAGATAAATGCATGGACAAGGCTTGTCATATTAATCTATTATTTTTTAAGCAGTTACTAAATATATTTCTATGGGTAAAGTATAAAAAAAAGAGAACAAAAAATTGTCAAAGTGTATAAATAAGGACATGGGAGGAAAGCAGAATTATAATTTTATTCCCACTAGGTTGCAATGAATCCATCACTATATTAACCAATAACAGACAGTGTAGGTGTGCAGAGTGGTATTATTAGCCACGTCTACAGTTACCACAGAGCACTGTCTGAGATATTATGGTAACATAGTATAACTCATTCTCAAATATATGGCTAGAGTCTAGTTTAAATTGCTTCCTCAGCCTCTCTCTATCTTAGATTACTTTTTTTGAAATACATAGTATAAAAGGACAGCATTGTCATATAATTATTGTCTGCCATTTGAGATTTTTGTTTTCACTGTTTCTTTGCCTTTGAGAGCGAGGACTCATTCATATAGATTTCCAATCAAATTACTTCACTTTGCTCATCTTAATTGTTGCCTTCTTTCAAGCAGTGGCTGCTGCTTTTTATTCTCCATTTAATCTGAAGTCTTATTGGAACAGAGACTTTATTTTTGTGAAACATACTACATGAATTTAAGACTCAATTGAAGTCCATTTTTGTCTTTACTTTAATCCAGTTTAATCCAATCTAATTACTTTAAAAGCTCTCATTATATCAGTTCCTGAAGTATTTCCTTACACTCTGGTGCACATTAGAAATAATTCCACTGAACCAATGTCAATGACATGAGGGTCTGGCTGCTGATCATTTCACATTATCCAAGCGATTTCAAATTTTATTGACATTCTTAGAGCATGTGGCTACATTGTTCTTCATGTCTCCACACACCCAGCCAATTTCTATAGATGCTGTTGTAAAGTGAAAGGCAAACTTACATGAAGTATCAGGGGATTAAATACCTTGCTGGCCAAACCTGCTGATGTACCAGCTGAAGTACCAGATAGCCATCCTTAAGGCCTCTTAATCTGGCTCCTGGGGATAGCAGCCACACATGTAAGTCTACCTGTGGCAACAGACTGAAGCCAGCCAACTGTTCTGCCTCATGTTTTGCTGTGGTATAACGCTTCTGCCAGGCACTGGTTGTCAGCAAAAAGGGCCAGGTTCACATTTTGGGGTTTCTGATAAATTATACCAGTGGCTCGAGCCCCCACCCAGAAATCTGAGAACACTAAGTTTGCTGGGGCATCCCACATAAACAACCCCCCGTCCCCTCCTCACAATCAGTGTAAATACAAAAAACAAAATTATTACAGAGGATAAAACAAAAAAACAAAAAAAATACTGAATATAATTTTAAAACTCTGTTTAACTAAGTTTAAAACTCTGTACCAAGCAAAGTCTATAGGTGGCACTCTCTTGGGGGAGGCTTCACCCACACCCGGGCAGTCTGGGACTTGGGGCTTCGCAATGGGTATTTCCAGGTGCATACACCCCTATATGGACTGGAGAGGGGGGCCTATGCCAGAGAATCCTAGGCCACCCTGCCACAGGGAGCTGCTTGAGATTGTGGGTCCCTCTGCATTGCAAGTGGCTCTGTTGCTCCTGGAGATGTGGTACAGCGCCAACCTCAACTTCCACATGGTGGCTTTGAGGGGTTAACTGTGGCTTTGTCAGTATCCTGCATCCCAAAATCCCTAGTCCCAATCCTATCTCTGGTGGGCACAAAACTGCAAAACAACTCAAAGGAAAGGTCAGGTTTATCTTGGTTTAGGTCTGAACTACAACTAGCACCCAACCACACCACTTGGTTGAGACATAAACTGCAAAAAGGACAAAAGAAGGCCCAGGCCTATCTCACTGGGCCTGGACTGGGCAGCAAAAAGCTGGACAGGCCTATACTGCACTGAAATCTGGATAAACAACAAGTAGTGCCAAGCTTCACCCTGGCCTGAATCTGCCAGCCAAACATATGGCTGGGGTTCAGCCACACAGCTAGGCTGAAATGCAATAGCTGTGAAACAGCAAAAAGGGTCTAGGTCTATGGCTGCAGCTGGAAATGCAGTATGAGCTATACCACACTGCTGAGATACTATAGTTCCAAACATAGGGGGCCAGTAATTGTCAAGACCCATTCCAGGTCAGTCTGCTCCAGGGATTAATACCCCCATTGTATTATCCCACTCAAGGCCTGTGTAGCCAAAAGTGCCAGCAAAACTACCAGGACTCCATTCCTGATCAGCTTGCTCCAGGGATCAACAGCCCCACTCAAAAAAAAAAAGGGGGGGGGGAAGAGGGAGGAAATAAGAGTCTCAAACTTTGAGACAAACTTTCTCTCCCTGTACCTGAGGCTTTCCTGCCACCCAGTTTTTGCTTGCCTCACCAGTGAAAGTGGGGCAGGGGGGAGACCCCACCATGGGGAGCAGGTTTGCTGGCTCCCAATACAGCTGTGCAGCTCTTAGCAGCCCTAGGAGGAAGAGAAAAAAACCTTAGTTGAGTTATATTTATATAGCTGGTGTGACATCACCCAAGTCTGTCCAATTAGGGAATGCCACAGTCCAGTCTTTCTCCCAACTTGAAAGATCTGCTGTTTCCTTTGGCCAAAGAGCCCAGAGGGTTTTACATATTGTGCCCAGATATAGGCCTCAGCTTGCCATGTGCTGAGCACATGGCTAGAACAACAGGGGCCATCTTGTCCACACACACACACACACAAAATATACAGCAACCAAAAGCACACACTTTACCATATGCAACACCAAGTATGTGTGAGTATTACAGTGGTAGGTCTCCCTAGATTTTGTGCTTGTGGTTTTCTGACTTGTGACCCTGTTCAGCTCAGTTTCTGGCATTGGCTTTGTTAACTTGAACCCTGACTTGGCCTGTGGCTTGGACTTCAACTGGAATTTCCCCTTGGATTTGGGAACTTGGACTATATATAGCTCCTATTGCCCCCTACTGTGTGACTCTGGGTTCTCCACTTCCTATTCTATGCCTCTCCTGCTGGCCTACCGTATGATCTGGACCTTACAAATATTACTGTATATAATATTTTGTTGCTCGATAGCTAACACACATGGAATAAAATAAACAATGTCAAGATTCTCTTAGGAAATTATGGAGCTTTTTATTTCCCTGTGATGTTTTATTAGTTTTTAAATTATATCTTTTAAATTGTTTGATTTTTTTTTCTCTTTGTCAAGCTGAAATATGTTAAGTGGTAGCATTTATAGTAAACCTAACTGGAAAACTAGTCTGCAATTATATTCAAGAGAAAGATAAATTATTCCAGTGTTTCTTTTATAACACTGACCTTACATTCATTTAGTTATTAACACCTCAGCCATCTCTTGGAATGAATAACATGATTTGACAAGTAAATAACTTAATTTGTCTTTTGGTGTATTACTCAAAGGAAGCTGTGGGTAAAAAATTATGTTATCCAGCTATTAGCATTGACATATTATTCTAAGGGCAATAATGTGCTTAAAAGTATTCCCCCAACAATATATTTCTGGAAATGACTGTTACCATCTTTCATAAAACAAATGAATTTAAAAGTGGTGTATTTGGATGGCCTATACAGTAATACCAACTCTCATGAAAAGAAATCACAGGACTCCTAATTTCGAAGTCAAATTAACTCTGACTCCTGATAGAGAGATCAAATCTTGGGATTTTTTTCTTCTGGCACACACAGAAAGCACCAAGCTGGTAAGTCTGTGGAGGGGAAGGGACAAAGGGAGAGGGAAGGAGTGGGGGGGGGGCAGAGCAAGCCCCCTACAGTGAGAGATGGAGTGGGGCAGGGGTAAATGGGGCCCCAGGGCTGGAGCGAGTTGTGCAACAGTACTGTGGGCAGATGTCTGTCTCTGTGCATGTCTGTGTGCCTAGCCCTCACTCCCAAGCCACAACCCACCCAGCCCTGCTGCAGTCCCTCACTCCTGACTCACAGTCCCCTGCAACCTGCCAGGGTGTGCAGGGATCTCCACACCTCTAGGCTCCAAACCCCACATACACACCCACATCCCCCCACATACACACATGCACTTCAATACTAGCATCTCATAATTTACATTCCAAATCTCTTGATTTTTATGTGTGTGTCATGATTTTTGCCATGGTGGGGTTGGCAATGCTGCTAATAATTCATGCTATCTTAAAGGTTAACTTCAATTATCTGTAGTTGGAAGGAGGAACTACCAGATGACATATGGAAAAGAATGTGTGTTAATAAAGTTGTATGAATCATGGTTGTCTGGCAATAATAATAATAACCCCTCCCTCCCACAAAAGTGATTTTTTTTTTTTAAAAAAGCCTTCAATTAAAAATTTAAAGAAATAATTTTGTGCCAAACAAAAGATTTAATTATACCCAAAACAAACTTTAGATTTAAAACGCTCCATTTGACCCTAAATGGAAATTTGTATTTAACAATGAAAAACTTTTAACATGTTTAAATTAAATATTAAGGGTATTTTAAAGGAATTTCTAATAGAAATATTAAATATTTATTTTCATGTATATGCAAACAAAATATTTTATATTTTTTGGCTTGGTTCTTTTGCATTTTGGAAGCTTTTTGTGGGGAGACCTGTCGGAAATGAACTACTATGACATTTAAAGAGTTGCACAATATATTTCAGTATTATAAAATCTGGATTTTTCAACAAAACCTGGATAAAATCTATTTGCTCAACTCTACCCATTAGAACTGTTTCTGTACATCTTTCTGAATGTAGTCTAAACCAAGCAAACAACACAGGCATATGAAAGAATAAGATACTTTCTTAGGGCCATAATGGAATAGTACAGTGTTGTGAATAAAATTTAGGATTGATCAGAATTTTGGTTCTGGTTTTGCCACAGACTCTGTGAAAGTAGGTTACATTATTATTTGATGGCCACCTTTCTCCATAAGCATGGGGCTAACAGTACTTGTCAATTTTATAGAAATAATACCACTCACACTAGGACAGTGGCAGCTCATTTCATAGATTTCATAGACATTAGGCCCGGAAGGGACCTTCAAGATCATGGAGTCCAGCCCCCCACCCAAAGGACAGGAAGTCAGCTGCGATTACAGGATCCCAGCAAGATAAGCATCCAGTTTACTCTTGAAGGTGTTCAATGTAAGTGCTTGAACCACCTCCGATGGCAGGCTGTTCCAGACCTTGGGGGCTCGGACAATAAGGAAACTCTTCCTTATGTCCAGCCTGAAATGGTCTTGCAGGACTATACAACCGTTCGACCTCACCATCCCTTGGGGCGCTCTGGTGAACAAACGTTCCCCCAGATAATGGTGGTCACCCCTGATAAACTTATAGGTGGCCATCAGATCACCCCTGAGCCTGCGCTTTTCCAGGCTAAAGAGCCCCATAGCTCTCAGCCTGTCATTGTAAGGTCTGTTTTCCTGACCTCTGATCATGCGTGTGGCTCTTCTCTGGACTCTCTCAAGCTTCTCCACATCCTTTTTAAAATGTGGAGCCCAAAACTGGACACAGTACTCCAGCTGTGGCCCACCAAGGCTGAGTACAAGGGGAGAATGACGTCCCGGGATTTGCTTGAGAAGCATCTATGGATGCAAGCCAGCGTTTTGGTTGCTTTACTAGTCGCAACATCGCATATTTGGTCCCTTAGTCAGCAAAGCACTTAAACATATACTTAATTTGAAGCATCTCAGTGCTGCTGCTGACTTCACTGACTTTAAACCTCATGGGAAATCTACCTAACAACTTTTAAAGATGATCTTGGGAACAAAAATTCATAAGCTGGACATTAAGAAACAAGGACTTATTGGTTTTATGGCTCCTCATAACCTACCTAATCTCTGAATTCTCCCCACAAATGAAAGGTGAGCAATACCCTCTTCTCCTTTGGTAGGCCTTGATCTCCCAGTAGTCAGCTGCTTTTCTTCTGTTAATTGTCTGTTTGCCACCCCTGGGAATTTCTCTCTTCCCTCTTATAACTGTTTTTTTTGTTTGTTTGTTTGGTTTTTTTTTATTATGCTCTGTTGGCTCTCACTACTCAGACCTGAAGAATTTCATGCATTTGAAAGGTTGTCTAACTCGTTGTGCATTTGAAAGGTTGTCTAACTCTATCCCAACTATACAGTTGATGCAATGAAAGATATCACCATAAAAATCTTTGAGTCTCATTTAACCTAAGTACATGTGTTAAAAAACAGATGTCAGATTTCTCTAGGAATGGAGCCTTTTATTCTGGGATTCTCCCACTGTAAGTACCTGTGAAGTACCAAGATAACACACTTTTCCTCCCCTCCCTCCCAACAATTGGAATTAATTTCTGTTAATTTCCATTTAAACTGCATGGGTATGACTGTCCCACACCTGTGTTGATGGGGACAAAAGCCAGGAGAGTCAGCTCTGGGATAAACCCTATATCTTTTTTTTACCATTAGTTATTTGCTGAAATCAACTTGAAGCAGGAAGCCAGTTTTCATATTTTGCATGATGTCAGACATTATTGTCATTCATAGGGAATTAACACTAAGGAAATAGTCATTAACATTTGTAAAGTACATTGATACCCTAGACAGATGTAAGTTATTATTATTATTAAGCTGGCACCCTTACACTAAAGTGATAAGAAAGATTTTGGCAAAAATACCCTCTCTAGGTCTATCTACCTTATTCTTTCACAAATGCACAAACAATCTGACAACAAAACACCCTGGGCATAGACAGAAGTGCAGCTCCCCACTGTAACTGAGAATGCTTTGCAGGAAGCGTCCTGAGTTAAAAAAAATCCCTGGAACCAAACAGAAGTTCACTGTTGGTTCCAGGAGGGAGGGAAATGTAGGTGCTGGCTAGGATCCTGCAGCTGGTTTCCCGTAGCAATGGCCCCTCCTCTCTCCCAGCATCTCCCTGTTTCAGAATGGGAGGAGGAAAAAGGAGGAGAGGGAGCTCATTCTAGGGTTTCCCCAGATAGCGCTGGAGGGTGGGGTAGGTGTACTGAAGCCCTGCCACCTGTGGGGAGGGGGGGTCCAATACACCTGCCCCACCCTGCAGTGTGGTGAAAAAAACCCAGCCTGAACTCACTCAGGTGAAAAAAACCCAGCCTGAACTCACTCTGCTTCTAACTGAGACTCTCACCCCCGCTCCTCCCATTCTCAAGGCTGGAAGGCAGTGCAGACAGAAATTTCAGAAGTTGCTATGTTTTGAAACCTCTTCATCTGACCCCTCATTCAATGAGGGTTCATATTTTCATCCAGTTGGCCATCTTTGAAGCACTCTGCAGCCATTCACTTGTGTTTGGTCATGCCTATAGACCACGTTCTGTGGCTGGATTGGGCAAAAATTGTCACTTCTGTCTGCGCTCCATGATATTCTTAGTTATAGACCTCTAAACCCAGCCACCTCTGTGATAGCACTTTGGGTTTGTTTTTGTTTTTTTCCCCCATAATAACTCTTTTGAAAATCTTTTTGGCAGGAACTAAAAAAGATTTAGGAAACTGAATTGTGGTGAGGTACAGGAGCCTGGGGAGGATATTAATTTTTAACATTGATTTTTCCCCATAGGGGTCAAATGTAATTGTTTCCAAGTTCTCTCCTCATCAATTTTACTGTAGTTAAAATGGGGTCAAGATTTAAATTTATCAAAGCTTTAGGTATGTTAGTAATTAGCCCCAAATCCTGTTCTTAGGTTCAAATCCAGAAATCACTATTCCACCCTTGCTCTTCCTGCCAGTGAAGTCAGTGGAAAAACTGTTACTGATATTAGCTGATGTAAAATCAATTATTCATTCACCCCCACCCCACACAAATTACCTTAGTCTGAAATAGCAGGATTGGGCTATACATGGGTTGATATACATCAACCCTCATCAAGACAGAATCCGAGGTTGAGGAAGTAGAAGGATTGTGGGTTAGGCTACATGGGGGGCAAGGAGAAAGGGATTTGGTGGTAGGGGTCTGCTACAGACCCCCACACCAAGGGGAAGAAATAGATGTGGGGCTCCTGAGGCAACTCTCGGAGACCATAAAAGCTAAAGAGGCGGTAGTCATGGGGGACCTAAACTACCCGGACATCTGCTGGGAGACGCAGACAGCAAGGTCCCATCGCTCACGCAGGTTTCTAACCTGTGTACAGGACCTCCACCTGACACAGGAGGTGCATGGTCCCACTAGGGGGAATGCCATACTGGATCTGGTATTGGCAACAGGGGATGACATGATAGGGGACCTCCAGATCGGTAGCCATTTGGGAGACAGTGATCACCTAATAATAGAATTCAACATAAGACGTCGAGTGGATAAGGTAACTAGTAGGGTGAAAGTGCTAGACTTTAGGAAAGCTGATCTCAATGCACTCAGGCGATTAGTCAAGGACACACTGCAGAGTAGGAGTTTTGAAGGGATGGGAGCCCAAGAAGGGTGGCTGTGCCTTAAGGAAACAATCCTTCGGGCACAAAGCAAGACGATCCCCGAGCGAGGCAAAAGAGGGAAAGGGGCCAGGAGGCTTCCATGGCTGACCAGAGAAATCCAGGGCAGCCTAAGGGCCAAAAGGGGAGTCCATAAAAAATGGAAACAGGGTGAGATCACTAAAGATGAATATACCTCCTCTGCTCGTGCTTGTAGGGAGGCAGTTAGGCGGGCCAAAGCTACCATGGAGCTGAGGATGGCAACCCAAGTAAAAGACAACAAGAAATTGTTTTTTAGATATATAGGGAGTAAAAGAAAGGCCCAGGGAGGAATAGGACCTCTGCTAAATGGGCAGAAACAATTGGTGACAGACAGGGGGGACAAGGCTGAACTCCTCAACGAGTTCTTTGCCTCAGTGTTCCTAAGTGAGGGGCACAACAAGTCTCTCACTGGGGTTGTAGAGAGGCAGCAGCAAGGCGCCAGACTTCCATACGTAGATCCTGAGGTGGTGCAGAGTCACTTGGAAGAACTGGATGCCTTTAAGTCAGCAGGCCCGGATGAGCTCCATCCGAGGGTGCTGAAGGCACTGGCCGACATCATTGCAGAGCCACTGGCGGGAATATTCGAACGCTCGTGGTGCACGGGCCAAGTCCCGGAGGACTGGAAAAGGGCTAACGTGGTCCCCATTTTCAAGAAGGGGAGGAAGGAGGACCCAGGCAAATATAGGCCAGTCAGTCTCACCTCCATCCTTGGTAAAGTCTTTGAAAAAATTATCAAGGCTCACATTTGTGAGAGCCCGGCAGGGCAAATTATGCTGAGGGGAAACCAGCACGGGTTTGTGGCAGGCAGATTGTGCCTGACCAATCTAGTCTCCTCCTATGACCAGGTTACGAAACGCCTGGACACAGGAGGAGGGGTGGATGTTGTATACTTAGACTTCAGGAAGGCCTTCGATACGGTATCCCACCCCATACTGGTGAACAAGTTAAGAGGCTGTGATGTGGATGACTACAGAGTCCGGTGGGTGGCGAATTGGCTAGAGGGTCGCACCCAAAGAGTCGTGGTGGATGGGTCGGTCTCGACCTGAAAGGGTGTGGGCAGTGGGGTCCCGCAGGGCTCAGTCCTTGGACCGATACTATTTAATGTCTTCATCAGTGACTTGGACAAGGGAGTCAAATGTACTCTGTCCAAGTTTGCAGATGACACAAAGCTATGGGGAGAAGTGGACACGCCAGAGGGCAGGGAACAGCTGCAGGCAGACCTGGATAGGTTGGACAAGTGGGCAGAAAACAACAGGATGCAGTTCAACAAGGAGAAATGCAAAGTGCTGCACCTAGGGAGGAAAAATGTCCAGCACACCTACAGCCTAGGGAATGACCTGCTGGGTGGCACAGAGGTGGAAAGGGATCTTGGAGTCCTAGTGGACTCCAAGATGAACATGAGCTGGCAGTGTGACGAAGCCATCAGAAAAGCCAATGGCACTTTATCGTGCATCAGCAGATGCATGACGAATAGGTCCAGGGAGGTGATACTTCCCCTCTATAGGGCGTTGGTCAGACCGCAGTTGGAGTACTGCGTGCAATTCTGGGCGCCACACTTCAAGAAGGATGCGGATAACCTGGAGAGGGTCCAGAGAAGGGCCACTCGTATGGTCAAGAGCCTGCAGACCAAGCCCTATGAGGAGAGACTAGAGAAATTGGATCTTTTCAGCCTCCGCAAGAGAAGGTTGAGAGGCGACCTTGTGGCTGCCTATAAGTTCATCACGGGGGCACAGAAGGGAATTGGTGAGTATTTATTCACCAAGGCGCCCCCGGGGGTCACAAGAAACAATGGCCACAAGCTAGCAGAGAGCAGATTTAGATTGGACATTAGGAAGAACTTCTTCACAGTTCGAGTGGCCAAGGTCTGGAACGGGCTCCCAAGGGAGGTGGTGCTCTCCCCTACCCTGGGGGTCTTCAAGAGGAAGTTAGATGAGTATCTAGCTGGGGTCATCTAGACCCAGCACTCTTTCCTGCTTATGCAGGGGGTCGGACTCGATGATCTATTGAGGTCCCTTCCGACCCTAACATCTATGAATCTATGGGCCTCACATTAAACTGTGGTCACTACTTTTTGGGGCTTTGACTGAGTAGTTGAAATTTTCAGTGGCTGAAATGAGGTAGCAGATACCCCTACATGTGCGAGAGACCTTCTTATAATTTGACATTTGATCTAGCCATCAAAATTCTATGTATTTTGGAACCACAGAATTTTTTTGACTGAGTTATAAATAGGAAATGCCATCTGCATTCAGATTCATTCAATATTCTCTTGCATCATTTATCATAATAGGTAATGCAAATTAATAAAGCTAAGAGGCTCTTGAGAGAGTTATTGTACCCCAGGGAGGATTTCCCCAGGTGGAGTGCAACCATTCTCACTGGGCACTCTGTGAGAGCATTGCCAAGTAAGGGTGTTGTAAGAATGTGTTGAATAACATCAACTCCCTGGATGCTTTATCCCTGCCTTTGGTCAGTCTACCATTATTCAGGATTTACTTGGAAGAGTAGATAGGTGCCATATTGCAACACCATAGCATGCCATGGCAGGCCCTGTCACCTCATACATATGCTGTTGTACTGTTCTGCTCATGACCTAATTTAGTCCACAAGTTCTACAACCGGATGATTGACTTAGAATATGGTCTAGCATCCTAAATGATGTCTCTGTGGGATAGAGGGAGTGCTCAGCATATTGTAGCTTCAAGCTCCATGAATATTCTGTTTGCTGGAGGTCATAGATGGTACACAGGAAATCACAGTTGGAAGTCTGCAGGTGTTGTTCATCAGTGTGGTTCCTTTCTCTGCACTCTGCTTTTCAGACGAGGCTCTCTAGTTTATGGGATACTGCACTTTGGATTGTGTCTGTGAATCTGAAGATCCAGAAGCAGGAGAGAATTGACTGCTTGCTTCTCTTTTCTGCACACGGTTTTTTTCAGCCAAGTATTTCCTCTTTCTAACTGTGTTCCCTGCTGCTTCAGCAGCCTCTGTTAAAAAAAACAAGGAGCAACCCTGCAGTGATATCATCAAGCATTTTACTTTCTGCGGTGCAGGCAGAACTTGTGATCACCTAGGGGCTCTCTGCACAGTACAGGTTGTGTGCAGTTAACTGGTTAATTGCACAGATACCTTGAGACCAGCTACCTGTGCGAAGTACCTGTTGCCATAAAAAACTCCAATTGGCTATAAAGTTAGACCTCAAAATGTGGCCAAAACGTTATAGCTGAGTCCTACTGAGATTTAATTTGCAAGTGTAGCAGGGTCTTTTCTGTGGCTGGGAGCTGTCAGCTGATGGGGCTGCCATCCACAGGGGTGCACCATTCACAGCTGGGGCTAGAAGTCTCACAACTAACGGGACTCTCAGTCCCAGCAGCTGCCATCTCTGTGACCTGGCAGCATGCGGACTCAGAGTCCTGCAGGTGTGGATGCTGGGTTCTGGGACCTGGCTGGGTCCTGGCAGCCAGAAGACACAGCTTCCTCAGGGTGTGTAAAACCCCCAGGGCTGATAAATCATAGCCCTGGGGGTTGCACCCCCTCCCCCCACACCACCCCCCAAGGCTGGGAGATTACAGCTGCAGCAATCCCCCAACCCTGAGGGTTTCAAGCACCCCCAAGGCTAGTGGATCACAGCTGCTGTGGTCCCCCAGGCAAAAGGGTTTCATGTACCCCCAAGCCTGGAGGATCACAGTAGCTCCCATTACACTAGCAATAAGATGTGATGGGATCTAACATGGGATCCCACAGTCACACAGTTTGGGGAGAAGGTGGGCTGCCAACAGTGGTGAGAGAGCAGGTTAAGGATGATTTAGAAAAGCTGGATGTTTACAAGTCCATAGGGCCAGATGCAGTGCCTCCAAGAGTGCTGAGGGAGTTGGCAGATGTGATTTTAGAGCTGTTGGCCATTATTTTTTAAAATCCATGGCAAATGGGAGAGGTCCCAGACAATTGGGAAAGGGCAAATATAGTTACCATATTTAGAAAGAGAAGGAGGAGGATCTGGGAAACTACACACTGGTCAGCCTCACCTCAATTCCTGGAAAACTCATGGAGCAGGTCCTCAAGGAATCCATTCCTAAGCACTTGGAGAAAATGGTGATTAGGGATAGTCAGCATGGATTCACCCAGGGCAAGTCATGCCTCACCAACCTGATTGCCTTCTATGTTGAGATGACTGGTTCTGCTGGTTCAGAGATAGCAGTGGAGGAGATAAACTTTGACTTTGACAAAGCTTTAGATATGGTCACCCAGAACATTCTTGCAAGCAAGCTAAGTAAGTATGGGTTGGATGTATGGAGTGTAAGGTAGATAGAAAACTGGCTGGATCATCAGGCTCAAAGGACAGTATTCAATGGCTCGATGTCTACTTGGCAGCTGATATCAAGTGGAGTGCACCAGGGGTTGGTCCTGGGGCCAGTTTGTTCTATATCTTCATCAGTGACCTGGAAGATGCGATGTAGTGCACCTTCAGCAAGTCTGCAGACAACACAAGCTAGGGGGAGTAGTAGATAGGTTGGAGGGTAGGGTTAGAATTCAGAAAGACCTTAACAAATTGGAGGGCTGGACCAAAATAAATTTCATGAAGTTCAATAAGGGCAAGTGCAAAGTCCTACACTTAGGACAGAACAATCCCATGTTCCAGTACAGGCTGGGGACTGACTAGCTAAACAGCAGCTCTGCAGAAAATCACCTGGGGCTTATAATAAACTGCATATGAGCCAGCAGTATGCCCTAGCTGCCAAGAAGGCTAACAGCATACTGGGCACTGGGCTGCATTAATAGAAGAGCTGCCAGACGATTGAGGGTAGTGATTCTTCTCTTCTTTTCTGCACTGGTAAGGCCACATCTGGAGTATTATGTCCACTTTTGGGCCCCCTGCTACAGAAAGGATGTGGACAAATTGGAGAGAGTACAAGAGAGGGCAATGAAAATGGCTAGAGGGCTGGAACACATGACTTATAAAATTAGACTGAGGGAACTAGGCTTATTTAGTCTGGAGAAGACTGAAGTGGGATTTAATAACAGCCTTTAGCTATTTGAAGGGTGGTTCCAAAACAGATGGAGCTAGATTGTTCTCAGTGGTAATGGGGAACAGAACAAGAAGCAATGATCTCCAGTTGCAGCCAAGGAGGTTTAGGTTAGATATTAGGAAACATATTCTCACTAAGAGGGTAGTAAAAACTGGGACACGTTACCCAGAGAGATTGTGGAATTTCCATCCTTGGAGGTTTTTAAAACCCAGGTAGACAAAGCCTTGGCTGGGATGATATAGTTCAGGATGGTCTTGCTTTGAGCAGGAGTTGGATTAGATAACTTTCTGAGGTCATCCAACTCTAATTTTCTAAGATTGTATGATTCTATGAATTGCAAGACAGCTGTTCATACTCACTTCACAATGCCCCAAGACAAACTGTTACCACTTCTTATCCTGTGAACCTTTTTTCAGGTTTGTCCCAAGACAACGGGTATGAATATCTCAACAATTGCACTTTATCTTGGGAGAAAATGATTTCTCCTGGGACAAATGCAACATTTGTTTGTAGCAAAAATGTAAGATAGCAACAGAGGATTAGCATTTTCTCCAGGGCAGCAGTGCTAGTCAATGACAGAGCCAAGAATAAAACCTTCACCCTAACCTTCACCCCATTTTAATGCTTTATTGCCCTGTCACTTGATCAAGTGGATGCTGTTAAAGGGTGTTCTGTCAATTTGGAGATGCCTATTTCCAACCTTGCCCCACTTGTTCAAGTGACAGTTCTGAATAAAAAAACAATTAATGCCATAAAGAGTATTACAATGTGCTTTAATATTCTGTTAACACTTTTAGATAACAATTGATTTTAGGGTAAAGTTTCATCACTAAACTAAGACCAATTTCTATAGGGGTAATCTGCCATTAGGATGGACAGGACCCAACCAAATAATTCATACCTTCCTGTGAAAGCAGATAATGTAGCTTTCCAAGTGTTTGAATTAGCTTCAAATTAGCCTTTTTGTTTCAGGTAGATAAATATGGTATAGAAAAAAACTGACTCACACTCTAGTGTCTTATCAGAAAATTATATTTTTTTAAATCACAAATTAAAATTCTAAAGAGTTATTACCAAATGTTTCCATCAGATAATGGCATGACTACCAATTTGCTTGCATATAATGAGAGCCATGCTCATGTGCCTGAAGGAGAATTGAGTTATAGATAATGTAAGCAACTCAAGAAGGGACCTCCAAATGAAGACAACCTAAAATGTTGATTAGAAGGCCTGAACCAAATCTCATTTAAGCTAGAGTGAACCATTCCACTGATTTTAGTGGAGTTTGGATCAGGCTCAAGAAAATAAAAACTTTACTCCAATTAGATTTTTATACAGAAAAAAAAAAATTGCAAATGATTTGTGGCCTAGGAATTTACATTCCCCCTCCCCCCCATACCCCCTTGGATTAAGGAATCTAAATCTCCTTTTTCATAGCCTTTGCTCTCTACATGCTTTGTGTGGATTACTACTCGAGGTGATGGGGAATTTTTCAAAGAAGCGTTGATTTATCAGAACAACTCTCGGTAGCAAAAGGTTGCATTTTATCAATATTTTGCTTTAAATAAAGTCTTGACATTTTGGCAGGAATTATCAAAATATTCTAATTTTACAGGGTTGGGAATGAAAAGCTTATTTTTTCTGCTCAAAATTATTTTTGGTTTTGGGTCTACAGCTATTTATAGCCATACAAAAAAAAAGGAAAGAAAAAAAAGGTTAAAAAAAAGTATCTCGAACATTTTAATTGATCCAGACCCTTTTGGGGTTTTTTTGTTTTGTTTTATTGCCAACGCATGAAAATGTGCAAGATTTTTTACTCTTTTTTTGTAATTCAACACACACCCAGTTTTGAAATCTGGGAACCCTTCCTGGAGTAGGAAAGCTGTTTAGTACTCAGCTGTAATCCTTTCAACATGATACTTGTTTCTTTTCTTTTGAGAATGTTGCAAGCAGGACATTTATGGTACAATTCTGACTGTTGAATAGTTCAAAATCCAGATGTTAGTTTGGCCCCAGGCAAAATATGCACCAGCTTGGTATACCAACTTTGGTTCGGAGCCCCATTAAAATTCAGTCCTGGTCAGATATATAAATGCTAATATATTTGACTAGCTTTGGGATTTTTTGCACCCTTCCCCTAAGGTAAGGATGAATGCTTCTAATTTTGCTCATGATCACACTAATGCTTTTAACCACAGATTTTCTCCTGATCACATGTGAAAGAGTCTACTGCTGGTATTGCCACTTTTGCTGATGCTATTTCTGGTCACACACACATATATATATATATATATATATGATCTGAATATCTGAATATATAATCATATATATTGATCTATATATGATTCATATATATATATATATATATATATATATATATATATATATATATATATATCTGAGGGCAGGTTCTATCTACACTTTGATTCTCTGCTCCACATACTCTGCAGTTTCTGTATTGCCATGCGGTGGCTTCAGTTTCTGCCCCTGTCATTTCCCTGCAGTGAGAAATGCAAGGGAAGGACTAAAGGCTTAAAATCTTGTGTTTTCAGTTTCAAGCAAATTTGGGAGAAGTCCTTGTAAGAACAATGTACTGCAGTGCCAAGAATAATTTGCCATTTTGCAGCCTCTCTCTCTAGTTAGTGCTTAAAACATCACAACACATTTCTGTTCAATGGCATGATTAATAGTCAGTTTCCACAGATCAACCTTATACGCTGGAATGAATCTAGATTTGTTTATGTAACTCAGAGTTAAAATAAATGAAGACTTTTTGCTGCTTGTCTTCAGTCTCTTTGGCAATATCTCATGATTCTCATTGCCATCACTGATGCTTCACATACGGGCAAAAATTTGGCTTTTGATGTTAGAAAGGAGAATGCACGCAGTTTATTTTACCTGGTGTGTAATTTAAGTTGATTTTCTTCATTAAAAATAGATACTAATTTTACCATCAATTGTAACAGTATAAAACAGATTAGGGAGGGAAAGGAAGAAATCTTGGCAAAAGTCTGTTGTTTGCTTAGAGGTATCTCACTTTCATTACCCAGGATAATGGGTCAAATTCTGCATTTTTAAATTGCTATACATTTTTTGTTGTTTGTTGCTATTTTTAAATTGCTAGAAAGTTTTTTTGTTTGTTTGTTTCCTGCTATAAGACCTCTAGACTTCTAATAGTTTTGGAGGTTTCTTCTGAACCCTTTCCATTTTTTTAACATCTTCTAATCCACCGTTGCATCAGCTTTCATATGTGGATAGATTGCTAAATCATCCGATTTATTTTTCTTATTGCTAAAGTAGCTCTGGACTTTGGAAATTGACTGCATTCTGCAGGCATCTCACTAGTATGAGTTCATGTGACAAAGTACATTAAGATCATTATTTAAACTCAGAAATCCGTGAACACCATGTGGTTAGAATTGTAATATTTGTTTACTTCTGAGTTTATAAAAAGCAATCTGAGTACACTTAATGACAAGAAATGTCAGATCTGTTGGTTTGTTTATTTATTATTTTTTCCTAGTGATTACTACCAAGATCTAGGTCACACGCTCATTCCATGCTGAGTCACACTTCAAGAACTTATTTGGAAATTTGTAGGAAAACTCTTTATAGGGGAATAAAATTTTGTTTGATATTTCAGAAGACTTTCCCTGTGACTAAGCAGTGGCACAGTACAAAAACAATTTTGTATACATTTATATATTTTTTCTACACCTTTAGTAAATATAGTATTTTAGTATCCATTTACTTTCTACTACAGACTCTTATCTTTTGTTTATGATAGAGCCTTTCAGGCTCAATTTTTTTCATATACAAGAAAGATGCTCCATTTTCCAAGGTGAAAAAGACAATCTTTTTATTCAGGTAGCTGGTTGTTATTTCATGTTTCTACAAAGAAGACATTAATTGAAACTTTACTGCAGCCAAAAGTTCTCCTTATTGTATTTCTATATGTACCAGATATATAATGTGCATATGACTTTATACCACAACCATTTTCTTGATACAAATATTAACACATAATTTAAAAAAATCTCAAGACCCAATTTCCCTAGAGTTTCTCACTGCCTAGGTTTCAAGTGAAACACTTGGATATTAATTTTTCAGTTGGTTTGAATAATTACCTGTACTAATACAATTGTTGTGCGAGAAACAAAGGTTTATTTAAGTTATAGATGTGGAAAACATTAATTAACGTTTTTCCAAGAAGGAAGTGTAACAATAAGATAAACTAGTATATAAGAAAGTTAAAAAATACTGAGAGATGGCAAATTCTAAAGATATTTGTAACAAAATAACACTATTTTTATCCCGTGGGTGATATATTTATGTATTTTTATGTATTTATTAGACATAGTATAGTATATTGCATGCAGTTTATTCTCTTCACCAGGGCTGGACTATCAAGAGCTTGTTATGATCACACAATTTTCTCATAAAGAGACATCTCATGAATTCCTGGCTCAGTTGAAGTCAATAGTAAAATTCATATTTACTTCATAAGGTCAGGTTTTCACTCTTCGCACTTTGTTACACTAGATACCTTTAAGAAAAAGTCAATAGAGCTATATCACTATGCCAGGTGATGGTCCTGCTTCTTAATAATTCTTTGTATAGGAAAAGGAGCATATTTGCATCTTCATGGTGCTTAGGAGGTTGGTTCTTTTCTCTTTGAAGTTAATGCCAGAATTCTTGAGGGCATCAATAGAAGCTATAATTACTACTGACACTTACTATAAGTGATCCCTACTTATTGCTAAACATGAAGGTCTTTGCCAGTCTGTATCAACATAGCTATTGATAGAAACCATGGGATTATTTTTTGTCCATATTGCATCACTTAAATGGTAAAATTGCCCAATTAAGAACCAGAAGGCCACTGGGCAGGCAGGAGGGAGCAAAGGAGGAGGGGTAACAGGAAGGTGGGGGGCATGGGGAACAAGTACCTAGCCTATGAGGTTAAAGAGGAAAACAGCAAGAATGCTAATGACTCATTAATTATGCAAATAGATGATTGTTCATAGGTACTGCCTCCCTTCCAGGGCAGAGTTTCACATAGGCTGTGTTGTCTGGCTGGGCTTGCCACCACCTCCAACCCCACATGTCAAAGAGTCCCAGGAGCAGCTTTCAGCTGGAGTTGGGTCTGTGCTGCTGTGTTATTGGCTAACTGGTTAATTGGTATAATTAGAGGAGGTTAAACAAATATTTTTAAAACGGTATTTACATCCTGACATTTTGTAAGGCTTAATTACTTAATGTTTGTAAAATATTTTGACACCCTTGTGCGGCAGGCATTGAAGACACGGAATTTTTTTAATCCTTCAAAACATGCAGATGCAAATTTAATAACATTTGGACAACACCAAAGCCAAGAGTAGATTAGACCCAAGTCCTCTGAATTTGTAGGAATGGGCTAAAATATCCATCTCTTGCTCTGCTTTCCCCTATCTTTCAGTGATGGGTCCTTTGTACCAATATAGTACTTGAAAAATAGAGCCCATTTTTCTGTCTCTGACACACCACTTATGCCAGGGACATTTTGAAATGACCTGCAGAGGAGATGTTTCTGATTGTGGTAGGACGTTTGGTGTTCCTGTCACTTTAAAGGTAGGCAGGTTGGGCCTGAAGTGGCCTGCAGGTGTGATCTGGGCTGATTGCAGTCATCTGCTCCAGGAGGAGGGTAGAGCTTAGGGGGGGATATAAATCCAGGCCCGAGATGAGCCAGTAGTAGCATCGTCGAGCCTGCTGAGAGAATACTACCTCAACAGATGGTTGAGCTCCAGAAGGTCAGCTTGGAGAGCGCAAGAAGAAGCAGTCTGGAGGTTTGGGGAGAAGCTAAGGGAAGGAGGAGGCATCTAGAGACCCAGGGAGGGGTCCATAGGCCAAGTTGAAGGGCTGAGAGCATGGGACCATAGAGGGTCCAGGAACCCTGGAGGAGGGGCTATGTGGAGGAGAACATCAGTGAGGCATAAGGCATGGTGTAGGGGTGGAACAGAGCCATGCAATTAGCCTGTAAGGCAGTGACCACAGGCACCTGGTGGTAATTTGAGAGAGCAATTTAGGAAGCCCTGGGGCAGCCTTCCTCATATGAAAACTAAAAAAAAAATAAATAAAAAAATCAAGGCATGGCATATGACTGAAGGGGTGACTGCCCACAAAGTGAAGACTAAAGGGACTCCAGTGGCTTCATGGCCACCCCTGAAAGGACACCCTGTCACACTGATGCCTTATTCATTCTGGAGTCTTCCCATGCAAGCCAGATTCTCTTTCTTAGTAATATGTGTCTGAAATTCACTCACTTTGTTAAGTGAACAGAGCAGACTGGAGAATCTAACCCATTCACAGCCTAGACTTGAATTTGGACCTCTGTGTTTTCCCTGTTAGAGCTAATTGGCTACAAAAAAGCACTGTTTCTTTCTGTATAGGGTGATTTTATTCTGGTGGTTATCTAACACCTATAGATGTGAATGTCTTGCTTACCTTAGTTGAAGTTGGATTTGGGCCTATGTTATGTGGTGAATCACCGGCTGCTTATGAAACTACACTGTGTTTTTAGAATCAGTTGAATGCAGAAGTTCAAGGTTATTCACTGTAAGTTATTATACTGTTAAATGACAAATTTACAAGTTTTGTACTGATATGAAATCAATCTCTTTACTGCATCAACCTGCAATGTATATGACTCTCAGTATTGGAACCTCTATGAAATTACTGTACAAATTAAGGAGAAGGCAGTTACTCTGAACTCCAGTTTCCCTTAATGGTTTTATTTTAATAATTTCAAGGGAGGAAGGAGGGCAAGAGGAGAAGGAATATAAACAGCTATACTGGGTAAATATATAAAAGTAGATATACAATATCACTGGAAGTGCAAACTCATCATAAAAATTACCCTAAACTTCAACATGCAGGGCCAGAAAACAAGACTGTATATCTTTGAATTTTCCAATTTCATCAGTAAGGAGATAATTATTTGCTGTTGCTTTCCACATTTGCTGTTTCTCCTCCTCAGTCATGTGAACTCTGGCATTTATTCTAATACTTGGCAATTGGCCTTTTAGAAACACGGTTATATATTTAATACCTCCTGTTCAAATAGTTGAAATAGTTCCTATGCTTTCCTCGTTCCTGGAAGACTTTCAGAGTCTTCACCCACTAAATCTGTTTTTGCAAGTTAAACCATTATTTAAGACAATTTTCAATCTCCATCTCTCTGGCTTTCAAAATGAAAATATAACATGGGTATGACCCACTATATCTGCCTTAAGAGACATATTCTCCTATTTATGTTATAGGATGGTTGGACAGGGATGACCCCTTCCAGCCCTACTTCTCTATGATTCTATGATTGGAAGCCTTGAGATGTTCAGACTTTTAGCATCTATTCTACTGAATTACTACTCTGAGCTAGCATGCCAATAACTGAATGGAAGGACAAAGGGAACATGCCCATTAAGATGGCAGTAGGTATGGGAACTATGAGAGTTGATCCAAAGGCCTTATGAATCTGTTATATATACATTTGGCTGTATGTCCAAACTGCTGTTCCCTTTATCACCAGCAATAGCACTACAGCTTGCCAAAGTACAGCTATTTGTTTATTTTGTCCAATGGCAGCACCTTTTCTGAGTTTTTTAGGATGGGAGCAACTTGCTGTCACACTTACTGTGCTGCAGGACTCAACAGTAATTGAGAAGGGGCACATTGACACATGGAGTAATGTTATATTAATCGTTTCTATATTTTGCATGAAATAATCCTTGGATATAACACAGAAATCCATGTAGTCTGTAAAGCACAATCCATGTAGTCTGTAAAGCACCTTTAAGGTTAGACATCGGTTAAGCAGAGGGTTTGAAGTTCACATTTTGGATATAGGAATCTGAAGTCTCTGTAAATACAACTTTAGGATTCTTTTATAAATCTAATTCATGGTGTCTATCCCAGCTGTACACAATACCCTTTTAAAGCAAAAAATGCTCCTTGGCCTAATTACTTTGGGACTGATTCCCCATTGCTGGATGGAAAAGCAGCTGTACTAAGCCAAGAATATATCCCAAAAAGCTTCACATTGGTGGCTATTTCAAGCTCAGGCGACATTGAACATATGCTGAAAGAAAGAAAAAAGGAAAACCAGCTGCATTTATGTCAATGATTATATAGTTAAATATGTCAGATTACACTGAGCATAAACACAGCTGGATATATTTCAGTAATTACACATTCAAATGAAGGCACATAGACCAAACTTTGGTGCTGCTGAAATCGAGGGGATTTTTTTTTCTTTTGTCAGCTTGAATAGGTACAGGATTGGATTCAAAATATGCACTAGATGAGATAAAATAAAACTTATTGGTTAGTTTAGCATACTCCATTTATATCTCTGCTCCTATCTCCAAGAGACAGATGAGCTTCTTTGGGTAAATCTGATATATTTTATTAGACCAACTTAAATAGTTGGAAATGTTTTTCTTAGCAAGCTTTCAGGTTTAGAAACCCTTCAGCAGGCTAAACCCATAGTTTTTAAACCTGAAAGCTTGCTAAGAAAAAAATGTCCAACTATTTAAGTTGGTCTAATAAAAGATATCAGATTCACCCAAAGAACCTTGTCTGACTCTGTTCTTAGACCAACACCGCTACAACCTATACCCTTATCTCCAAAAGTGCATTTGTTTTTTATTAAAGTTTCATGAATTTTCACTTGTCAGGAAGGAGTCACATCATACATGACTTCAAACAGAGTTACAGCAGGGGTGAATTTGGTGCCAGAAAAATCGATGTAAAACCTGTGTTTGCAATGATATAGTTGATGAGTAGGTCCTTATCTACTGTAACTTAATGGACCTCGAATGAGGTCAGTAGACCTCTTTTTATTTGTTCTAGTTGTGCATCTGGCTTTATATAGCCATCAGGTAATTAGGAAATTTACAGATTTAGTTCCATTTTCACTTTTACCAGTGTAACCCTAAGGTATCTCTAGTGGCTTAAATGCCTCTAGTAAACTTGTGCTGAAGGTCCTGTCCTGCCCATTACAGAGCACATAATGCAGATCAACGTGTTAATACAGGTATGCTTGGCCAGTCTCTTCAGAAACCTTTTGATGAATAGCAGTAATTTGGTGCTAGATTGTCTGAAGAGAAGCAGAATGTCTCTGCCTAAGGAATAGTAATCTCAACAACAAAGCGCATAAACATGGGAAGAGAGGTAGCTCATTGTAAGTTAATGGCACTACTCACATGCCTAAAGTTGAGGATATGCTCAAGTACTTTCCTTAACCAGGATAAAATCCTAAATCCAGATCTTAATTTTTTGATGTGTGAAGGGATTTGTAACTGTATCCTATTACAGGAGAAATTGAGTTATAATGAGTTTAAGTGATTTAGGCAAGAACATATAGGTGGGCAGTCAAAGGGCCCCTCTACTTGCACAGGGAAGGGTGCAATAGGATCTAATGGGTGACCCACACAATCACACTTCCTCCTATGCCACACATATATGGCAGGAAATGTGACGCTGGGATCACGCATTAGATCCCATTGACTAGGGACAGAAGTTACACACAAACAGGTTTAAGTGATCAGAAAGTGGTTTAAACCTGTAACAGAACAGAACTTCAGTGCACATAAACCCATTTCAAAATGACAGAAACTGGTTTGAGATAAACCTGGTTGAATGTACTATCAGACTTAACTGATTTGGGTCAAACCAGTTTCTGGAACTTGTGTCTCAAACCCTTCCTGGTTTAAGATAAACTAGAGTGCCCCAGCATCCCAGCATGCTCTGCAGCCTTGGGCTGGGCTGGGCTTGGCTGTGCTGTGCTGTCTGCTCTAGAGAGCAGAGATGGCCCCACCCCTCTGCTCTCTTGCTGGAGCGGGGGCAGGGTGTGCTCAAACACCAGCCAGCATTGCCCCCTGAGGCAAAGGGAACAGCCCAGTGCAAAGGCAATAAGCCCTCTCCCTCCCCTTGTCCATCAGGGGACTACAGCTGGGGTGTGCCTGGTGGGGTTGTAGCAGCCCCTGTCAGCCCCCTGTCCACAGCTTGAAGAAAATTTGGAGAGGGAGGGAGATTTAATCTCCCCCTCTGTCCCCTGTCTCATTGACAGCCCTGGTCTGCCTGGCCAGGGTGGAGCATCCCCTATCAGCCATTACCCCCTCCCCACTTCAGTGGTAGGGGAGAGAGTGTGGCCAGAGCTGGATGGCATAGCCCTGCCATCTGCCTACCTTGCTGGCATCTGGGGCTGGGGCTGTGGGGCTGAGCCAGGCCAGCCTGCAGGGGCTGCTAAAGCCAGTTGTGGAAGGGCCTGCCTAGGCTGGGCCTTGGGGGCTGGGCCCTTCCCAGCAGGTTGTGGCTCAGGGTGGGGCCATGGGGTGCTGCATGGCCAGACTGCTCCCAGCTCCCCACACCCAGCCCTGGGCGGATAGCAGGACCATGCTGGCCAGCTCTGACCAGACTCCCCACCAGCCGAGCAGGGGGTAAAGCTAGGCAGACCCCGGCTGGGGTCCTATGTCTGCCTAGAGACAAGGGAGTTTAATCCTTTTCTGCCCCACCTTGCTTGAGGCACTGCTCCAGCTGGTGTCTGGCCTCAGGGACAAGCATGGCAAGGGCTGCTTCTCCCCTCCCACTCCAGGCACACCCTGGCTGCGGTCCCTACAGGCCAGGATGGGGGTTTAAACCCCCACCTAATCATACTTAAACCCTTCCCTAATCATACCTGCCAGGGGCTTGGCCACATCCTCCAGTCAGCTGATGCCTTACAGCTGATGCCAAAGGGAAGGGAGGGCTGCTGTAGCACCTCCCCCCTACACCCCCATCCCACTTCTAGCCCTAGCCACTGCAGGCATGTGCCTGCATTTCCAGAATCAGAAGTGAATGTCTATTCACTTGCAAATCGATCCAGTCTTTGCAGGTCTAACCTGCAAAGATTGAACCAATTTGCAAATGAATAGACATTCACTTTTGATTAGTCTAACTTTTAAAGATTGAACTGATTTGCAAGGAAATAGATATTGCACCTTATCAACTTATAAATAATAAGAAGCAAGCTCCCATTACTGGGAGCCCTCTCAGCGGATGGGGCTCCCAAATGCAGAGTGCTCCTGGCACCTCTGGGGCTAGGAGACCACAGCTGATGTGATCTCCCAGCTGCAAGGTGCTCTGTATGCATCTCCAGGGCTGGGAGATCACAGCAGTACCCCATGGCTGTCAGGACCCAGAGTCCGCAGCTGTCAGGTGCTACTAGGGCTAAGAGTTTTTTCAGCTCTAAAACTCCCATCCCTAGCTGCACATGGTGCACCCCTATGACTGGAAGCCCTGTCAGCTGACAGGGATCACAGCCACAGGGGCAGACTCTATTGCACGTGCAAATTAAAACTGGATAGCAACCAGTTGGAAAGTTATCACATATTTTCGAGCATTAACTTCATAGCTGGTTGGACCGTTTTATGGTATGCTCATCAATTTGCATATGTAGTCAGTCTAAATTAATTGTGCTATTAACTGGATAATTGTGTGATACATGTCATGTGTAGAGTCAGCCACAGAGTCTGAAATAATACCACAAATTATGACTTCAACCTATTCACTAGATCTCATCATTATTTCCTGCCTCTCTGTTTAATAATAAATCAAAATCTCCTCTGAGGTCTTGTCTCCCTCCTTCTGGAGTCTGACTCAGGGAAGTTAATGCTTCTAAAGAGAAAGGAAGACAAGAAGAGAGAGGATCATCCCTTTTCTTTGGTTATTATAAAAACTGTTTCACACAGTTACCTTTTTTGCAGCTAGTCTACTAATCCTGCCCCCAGGTTCCCCACACCTCTTCTGAATCTGTTTTTCCAGAAACAGTATTTTCTATCAATAAATGACAAGAGACATTGCTTTTGGCACAGTCGATGTGAAGGGAGGCCAATATACCAGCAGCAAGTCTGTAGGAAAATATTTCTAAAAGCTAGTAGTTCCTGATGCATTTTAAGAAAATAAAGACAGACATTTATTCTGCACTAAAACAAACATAATATTTAACACCTGTTGATCTTATCAATATCATCATAACATATGCTATTTAGATAGTTACCATAAATCTACATTCTTCTTATGAGACAAGATTTTTTTATTTGCTAAATTGAAAATTGACATATTCTTTTGATGATAAGTCTACCTTTACTTTGCTTCTAAGAGAACCATACAAATCTCACTTTACTTACACTTGAGGTTTTCATCTAATCATACCCCTGGCAATCCTGACTTTTGAACTTGCAGTACCTTTGTTCATGCAATAAAAAGATCAAGTCAGATTTTCTTTTCAGTGAATTTTTAGGGTGCCCTTTACTTGATTATTTGGTTCTCTTGTGGAATTTTGTATGAGCAATTGTAGTTCAAGATCTTTACTGTAGTTAAAAAATTATATTCAAGGAGAAATCTGTTTCTCCCCTCCCCCCCAAAAAAAACCCCCAAACCCCCTCAGAAAATGATGGGTTGACCTGTAAGCAGGCTAGACATGTTATTGAGACAATAGGGTATTCAATATACAATTCCCTTTGTCTAGTATATTTGTTGTACGCACATATATTTTATTATAGTATACTGTTGCATGCATATTTATATATCTATGTAAATAAAATTTTGTCAGCAAATTTATCTTGTAGATTCTAAAATTCAAAATTGCATCTGCAGCTGTAAAGAAAAAGAAACCGTAAATTTTATTTTCTGCAATTCTCATTACACAAGGCTCATGGCTGAGGTCTAGTGACTTAATACTATTAAAAAGTCTCTAAAGTTAATAAAAACATCAATTTTGAGTTTTATCTTTTTAATCATATATAACATATATTGCTTTATTTTTGTTGATTTTGCAGAGTAAAGTATTTGGCAGTAAATACCAAAGATTTCATGTGGGATGGCAAAATGCCTAGATTTTATGGTCCCAATTCTTCACTCCATTACATTGAATTCCCTTCCTTTTCCCCCTGCCCCCGCTTCCTTTCCAGCCATGTAACTTCTCTGGATTCAGTGAAGTCTGAGTGGGTTAGAGAAAGATTGCAAAGTAAAGAATAGTGATGGAAATTCTGCTTGACTTGAGAACATAGGACCAGACCCTAACTTGTTATGAAAGATTTTAATTTTCTATTAGTACATAGAGTAGACACTTTTCTAGAAATATAAGGTTAACAAACATTATCTTTTCTGGTGGTTAAAATAAGGAGAGGTTAGAAAATATTGATTTGGAGCAAAAGTCCTTGATTCTCCTTTATGTTTCATCTGTTTTGTACCATGTAATTCCAATTAAATCAAAGGTATTACATTGCAGTTGAGAATCAGGCCAACACCTCAATTCCACACAACAGGTTACCTTAATATAGTTGTTAGAGGTGCACTTACAAGATGCTTCTTAATGTTTTGCTATTTCTAATCTTGTTGGAATGAAATGCTGAAGTTTTCACTCTATCAGCAAACTCATTGACTTCAGCATTCCTGTTGAGAGCCTAAAGAAAATGCAGTGCAGATTCCAATGTACAGTATGCAAGGGTTTCTTATTTTGCAAAACTGGATACACTACAAGTGTAATTAAAGAACCCAGCAATAGAACAACAGAGTGAGGGGGGAAAGTATGAACATTCAAAGAATTAAATAATTTCCCTTTATTAAAAATATTAGTTTATGTTACATGGCACTTGTACCCAAGCCTCCCAGTTGTGACTAGTAAGAAAGAAAAGAAAGTAATGGAACCCTACATCTATATATATGGATCTGGCATTAAAATATCTGTTGAAGCAATAGTGGTAAAAAAAATAAAATAAAATAAATGAAGGCTTGCAAAGCAGATCCTGTCATCCTTACTCTAGTGGGATAGAACTTCAATACTTAAGGGTTGCATTTACATGAGATGCTTTACTTGAGATTAGGACAAATAGCTGCACAGTGGGCATGTCTACAGGAGACACTTAACTGTACCATAGCATAGTTTACTTCAAAGTAAGGTTGCATGTCTACACAAGCACATGCTTACTATGCAGTAAACCTCACTAATCACAAGTACATTTGCAAATTTACTTTTGAATAGTAACAGCACAGTAGCGCTCACGTAGATGACTGACCAGGAGCAAATCTGGTGCCAAACAGCCGTCCACTAGGGAGTTGCCTGCTGCCGGGGCGGGCTCCACCACCAGAGCCTGGGTGGGAACTGTGTCCCCCTGCCCTGACAGCAGGGAGCTCCAAGATCTGATATAAGAGTCTCCCAGAGCCAGCCCTATGGTGCGGAGCTGTTGTTGGGAGCTCTCTGCTGGTGGGGGCTGGGGAGCTTGTTTCCTACTCAGCTTCCCAGCTTGTTCCCCACCAAGCTCTGTGCTCACAGAGCTGACTTGGGAACACGTTCCCCAGCATGTTCCCCACCCAGCTCTGCAGTTGTGGAGCTAAGAAGAGAATAGGCTCCCCAGCCTCTGCTCCACATGCAGGGTGGGAGCTGAGAACTGTCTTGGTCAGAGCCAGGTCCCACACCCGTGCACAGGGCTTGGAAAGAACTGCAGGGATGGGGTAGGTCCCAGCCCCCTACCCTGATCTTCCAGTGGGGCAGCTAGCAGTGCAACTAGCAGCTAACACTCGCAGAGGGGTGCCCCTCCCCTGGGACCTGCCCCTCCCCTGAAGCACTTTCCAAGTCCCCTGCCCCTGATCAGGGAGCGAGGGGAGCAGTGTTTCAGCCCCTTCTAGGAGACCGTTGTCTCCGGCTGTGTGCTCCCTGCCAGCGCCTGGGCCTAGCACCAAGGGGGAGCCTAGAGCTCCCCCTAGCTGGTGCATGGGGCTAGTGCAGGGCCAGTGGCGGTGGAAGCAGGCTGCCATGAGCAGCAAATCTGCTTCTGCTTCCCTGCATGAGTAGATGCATGCCCGGGGTGGGTTTACTTTATAGTGAATTACTCTAAATTTAACCCACCCCAGAGCTTTTGCACATGTGGATGCACCCAAAATGTCTCATGAAGTATAAAAACTTGGCCTCTGTTACAAGCCAAGTTATCCCCGAGTAAGGATAAAATAAAATTGCTTGTGTCACAGTTCAATCCCTGCTTCACTGTACAACATTCACCAGCCAGTGTGCTGTGAGAGAAGAGGCAAGGCTATTTTATCCATAGGCTGCAGAATGGGGTGCACCACCCGGGCTGTAGCCAGACCAACTTTTAGCAGGTTAAGTTATATAACCCACAAATGTGCAATTGTCATTCCAGTTAAAACTGTATAACTATTATTTTAACTGTATAGCTAGCTAAATTAACATGCTAAAAGTTGGGCAGGCCATGGCCCAGGTGGCCCATCCTGTTCAGTGGCCTATGATTTTACCAACAACAAATTGTTATCAATTAAACTAATAGGTAGAGCAGAATGAAATCTGTAATTTACCAGCCCCTCTGCTCAGGGTAGGGAGGGAATTAAGTGAGCAGCATACTTATAATTTACTACATCAATAACCAACATCTGTGTAGCCAGTGTAGGAGAAGGGTCCTACATACTCATGTTGAGACATGTAGTCCAAGTCACAATCTAGCCTGAAATATTTAGCATTAGTGACAAAAGAGAGGAAAGGTATTTTGGTGTATGTTAAGGAGGAGAATACTCCACCTCTTGTCTTCTCAGAATTATAGGACAAAGCAATTTAGCAGCTCCAGCTCTGTAGATCTAAAGTGTTATGACCAAAGGACAATTTCAGAGGGACCCACAGGTATTTTAATACTGTAAATTTAAGGTTTATATTTTGAAAGATCACAGGTTGCAGAGCATGGGTATCATGAAACCACACAGGAATCAGCCCAAAGAGTATTTGTGCCACTATAAAGCTGCTGGAGTCTGAGTGGTATTTAATGGTACCCCTGAATGGAGCACATTGCAATGATGCAGCCTAAAGGTCATGAACAAAGCAATTTCAAAGTGGTACTGTGGCAAAAAATATGTTCAATAAGGAAAATCCTTAAGGCTTAAATTATACAGTGCTCAATGTCCATTGCAATTACTTAAAAAAGGAGCAGATACGTGATAATACCATGCTAAATTGCTCTAGTCATTCAGAGAAGCAGCAACCTACCTATGATAAAGAGCATCTAATGAATGAGATGTCAAAGAGGCAGATTTCTTGCAGCTACCAAGGTCTGTATAAAGCTGATGTGAATTTTACACAGTTATGTAGATGACCTGATCTCAGCACTTTTTGTCCTCACTTACTCCTTACTTCTAGCTCCATTAAGCTGACACAAAAAACCTAAAGTTTACGAGCACAACCTCATGGCCTCTATTAAATAACAAGGCCAGTATCAGGACTCTGGATCTAGCATATACATTATCCTAATCAATAAGTGAGCAAACGTGTAAAAACCAATTACCCTACTGCATCTGGCATCAGAGTTGAGCAAATCATTTAAAACTAATACTAGCAAATTTCCGTTTGTGGAATGTCTGTGAACAGATCACAGGTTGCTCAAATCCATTTATTATTGACTTTCTTTTCTAATATCATTTACTTTGTGACTAGTTATTCGATACTTATCTGAGGGTATGCCTATACTGCAGTCAGGTAGATTCTGCAGCCTGCATTGCTGCAGTAGCTACACTGGTACTAGTACTGAAGCTATACAAGTTAAAGCTTCCTCAAGTGTTTTTACACTACACTGCAGTCATGTGAAATTCATTGTCCTGTTTCACTGTGGTTGCCCATATGTGCCATGTGATATTGTTTCTGTTTTTTGACAAGCCTAGCCTGGCTTTTGTAATTAAGCTTCTGCTGTAAGTTTGCTTGAATTTATATTTTGCATTCTGACATCATTTGAAAATGAAGTCTGCAGGGACTCTTAGACTAGGTACATTCAAAAAGCCTGAGGAAGAATCAATCAAAACTATGCAGGTTTCTGTAAGGGGTGTATGTTAGTTCCAGAGTGAACAGAAAACATGTTTGCCCTTTGTGGCTGCTTGCACTGGCTGAGGCCAGCGTGTTGGGATCACTTCCGTATTGCTTCCCAGTAGGCCCTGCAGGCTCCCCAGGCTGTTGGAGAATGCTAAATGGCTGGGTCACCCCTAACTGAATGCCAGATCTGTGTGGCAGAAGCCTTAATTTCTCCACTGCACCTGAGATTGGAGCTCACTTCAGGCAGGAGGTGTTTCTGGAGACAGAGGTTTTGCTGGCTCCGCTCTGTAAGAGCCTGGGGGTGGGACAGCTATGTATTCACATACATCTTTACAACTTTGATTATCATCAAGGTAAGGTCTTCAGCATGATAAATAAATACATAAATAAATAAATAAATGGCTCCCAAAGCAGATCCTTACTAATGAAAAGCTTCTATACAATATTTTTTCCATGAGCGTGTTATAATTAATCACTTCAGCTTACGGTTATAATGACTAAATAAAAATCTGCTTCTTAAAATGGTAGTCTACATAAACATATTTATAATGGAAAATTGTAGTTCTATAATAATCACCTGAAGCCAAATTTAGATCTGGCACTAAGTTACCTTTAATTTCTACTCACTGACTATGTCTACACAAGATACTTTACTGCACAGTAGACTAATCTACTGCTCAGTAGAGCATCACTATGTGGGCATGTCTACACATTCATTAATGTGCTGTAGTTACTGAGGATTAAGTTTAGTGCTTGTGTAACCAAGTACTAAATCCAATGCATAGTAACTGGCACTACTGTGGGGTAACACTGGTGTATGGCTTTTTAGTGATGCTAACTGTGCAGTAGCCTAGTACTACGGTGCAGCAACATATTTAGCAAAGTTTTTGCTTTGACCCTACATAGGGAGCACTATTTGTCAGGCCTATGCTCTAGAGTTGGGAGATCCCTCCCACCTCTGGGGCAGCTGTCACCCACCTTGCACCCCTGCTCCAGGCAGCTGCCTGCTTCCCAGCCCTTGATCTGATCATGGAATCAGGTTGGGTCAATGTCTGCTGCCCCCACAACAGGCTGCCAGGGGCAGGGAGCAATGTCCCAGCCCCAGATCTGATCACAGAGCCAAGGACTGGAGCTGCCTGCTGCCAGGGCAGGGAAACATTATCCCTACCCGGGCTTCAAAATCAGTCTGCCCTGGCAGCAGGCAGCTGCCAGGGGTGGAGAAAAATGTCCCATTCCCGGGTCTGATCGTGGGGCCAGGGGCCAGGAGCTGCATGCTGCAAGGGCAGTGGAAATTTTCCCAGCTTAGCACTGCAATCAGAGTGGGGGTTGGGCAGCAGACAGCTACCCAGGCCAGAGGTGCGGGGTGGGAGGCAGCTGCCCTGGAGGTGGGAGACCTTCCCTCAACCCCCCAGAGCCCAGACCTGACACTGGTGCCTCCTGCCAGCCCAGGGTTGGCACTCAAGGGAACCTAGAGATCCCCCTGTCTGCCATAGAGTAACAGAGCAGGACAGGAGCTCCTGTCAGGAGTAGGTTTACTCCTGATGGGTGTACGTGTAGACATGGCACTCAAGGAAATCTTGATGTGCATTATTTTACTGTACAGTAAGCTTTCTGAACATTAATTGCATGTATAAACATGCCTGCTGAGGTGTAAGTGTGTGTGGATGGACAGTTTTTTCTGGAACAGCCAACACATGAAAAATATATACCTGCTTTTAACTCACTGTAATTTATTTCTTTGTTTATTTCCTAAATCTAAGTATGAATGTGGCCTTTTGAAAAACTCTATCAATACTGTACATTTGAATCAAAGAGGCAATTGCTTTGGTTTCAGGGATGCTGCACCTACTTATTACTATAGCCTAAATTAATTACAAATGAATTATAGCTACCAGTATTTGCCCAAGTTGTTCGTGTAGAGCAGTGGTTCTCAACTGTTTTTGTCTCGAGGTAGCTCTTGACAGACTTGAGGCACCCCCCCTAATAGACTCAAGGTACCCAGAAGAAAATGTCAGGTTCTAGTTTTTGCTCATTTTTCTTGACCACAGAAAAATAATAGAGCAATTCTCCTGGTGCAGAGAACTCGAACAGACCACAACAGTTTAGAATATTTTTAACACTATGCATCTAACAGTGCTAATACTACATGGCTCCCTGCGGCATGCTAAAAAAGATTTCAAAGTACCTCAGGGTGCTGTGGTACCCAGGTTGAGATTCAGTAACATAAAGATATTGCAGTCTGCTTATTCTCTGGTGACCTAGCCTAAATCACTTCATAAAAGCTTCTGAAGAAAAAATGTACATAATGCAAAAAACTAAGCTAAATAGTAGGAAAAACAAATAAGTACACACTGAAGCTAATTAATAACTGAATACTGACAATGACCAAAGAATTGACATCAGTTGATAATGCCCAACAGGATGATTTGGCTTATTTTCTGTTGGCTCTTTCTGATACTATGAGTTTCAGTAGCGTATCAGCCTGCAACTTCCTGCAGGCTAGAACACAAGTCGTAGGGGGATAATTTGGGGAGTGACACTGGGAAGCTCAATGTAATTGAAGAATTTCATAATAGCTCTGAGCACATACTTCACTACATGATTACAAGTAGGAGCACCAAGCACATGGCTTTTCTAATAAAGATCCAAATTCTTGCAATCCAAATGGAATCCCTTTATTATTATTTATTACCCAGAGCACTGGGTCCATCTATCCAGTTTGTACCAGACAAAAGTGCTCCTGGGCATAGCATTCACACATGCATGCAGGACCTCAGCACTGTGAGCAGGGGCAGAGCAGCCCTTGGCTGGCAGCAGGCTTGAGAGGGGTCAGCCCTGAGCTCCAGATGATGGTGTTGGGGATGGCTGTGGCATGACGGTGCTCAAGTGTAGAGCTAGGCAGCAGGCAGCACCCACACTTTATCACCCTTGTGCCCCAGCCAACCAGCCCCCTGTCACTTTTGGCAGAGTAAATTATTCAGCCATAGGATAGTATTTTCCAGGAGTTAATTAATTTAGTACTGTCGATGGAGTTAATTAATTTACTGCGACCTAATACTAGTGTACATGTAAACTATGATGCTTTACCATGGAGCTAGTCAACTCTGCAATAAAGCACATGTGTAGATGCTCCTCTGTGGATGAAAAAACCCAAAGAAAATACTGCAGGTTCAAGGAAAATTCCTTGAATTTTCCCATAACATCAAGATTAACACCCCTACTGTTAAGAAAATGCCATGAGAGGTTTAACAGTTGGAAAAGAACAAGATTTTGTATTTACATATTATTTGAAAGATAGTGACACCCACTGAACCAAGTTCCCTATTACATCCTGATTCAGTTAAGTCTTAGAGGAAGAGAGTTATATATTGAATCTATATGGATTTTTTCTTCAGAAGTCTCCCATTCAAGTACTGACCTGATATTCCCCTTAGTTAGTGAGTTCTGGCAAGATCACAAAAGTCATAGTTGTAGGACTGCAAGTGTTACTTTTGATACAGACTTTTTTGCCCAACATGTCCAGATGGTATTCTTAATACAATAACTCTCTTCTATCCAACCTTTATAAAAAATATGGGAGTAAACAGAACACCCATGATTTAGCATAACATGTTCAGGTTTATTTTTTTGGCTTGTTGAAATAAATTCATTTGATAGAAAAAAAGCTAAAAATTCTATCTAATTAAATTAATTAGATAAAAAACACCTAAAAGTAATTTTGTATTTTAATCCTCTCAAGAAATGATAGAAATCTTCCTTAATCCCTGTTTTTTTCTGAAGGTATGTTAGCAAGAATTCTTTTTTTTTTAATTATTTTATTTTATTTTACTTTTTACTAGTGTGCATAAGATTTTTTCCCTATTTGCTGAACCACCTAGAGTAATGAAAGAAAAAAAATTAACAATAGAATCACTTCATTTTTTTTTTTTTTTTTTTACAGGTAGCTAAACTTCTACAACATACCATATTTAAGGTAGTGGGGAAGATTAATTTGCCTTTAAAAGGAGTGAATAACAGTGTTGACACAAAAAAACGTGCTCATATTCTTCAGAACTGATCATATATATTGTTATCAGATTTGTCTAGGATACTTTTTTTTGCAAAAGAAAACTTTTAGTGCTCTTTTCATTTACAATTCAGCTTTCATATTCTTATCTTATGGGAAACTTATTTCAAATAGGCCTCCCAGAGAAGAAGAAATAATATTTTCTTTTTTATTATTTCAGTTAAGAAACCATAGGCTCTTTTACATACAGTTGTTGCTCTTGCAAACATTTTTAATCTCTATATAAAATACTCCCTGACACTCAGAGACTGATATCAGAGAGTTATGGAAGACCATGGTAATTTTCAGACATTTTTTTTTTCTAAACCTACAGAAGCAGGTATATTTTAAAAAAACTATCAAGCAACTGTATTTATTTAATACTGCAGTTAACTTCTAAAGTTAAAGCAGGAAGCGTTAATTATGTTCTATCTTTAGTGTGATGTGTCTTAGCAATTTGAAATATTTCATAGAGTAAGTTTTCAGAGGTGGTGCAGGCTGATTTGACAAGAAAAGAAAATCTATATAGGAACAAAACACATTGGAAGGGGAATTTTAGTTTCTGTTTTTAATAGAAGTAAAGGTAAAAAAACCTGGTCCTGTTCTAACTCCAATGGAAAATCAATGACATTTTATATCTGGTTAGTCCAAACTATTTTTTTCCCCACAAAATACTCCTTCTTCCTAGTGACATAATAGAAACCTCTAAAAAAATCTGTATTGTTGGCTTGTGCCCTTTTGCAGAGACAAACAAAATATTATAGTCTGCAAGAATGTGTGGGGAAATTTGTGGAGTCTGAAACCACCATTTGTATAAGAGCTTAACTTGTCAATTCATACCAGTGTCTCACTGTAACGGGGGCCTGCTCGGGGCCAATCTTCCCAGTGGCCCACCCACCTGTTCCTGGGCTAACTGCCTGCATTCTCTCCTGCCATGCCTTGCTGTTAATTAGTTAAATAGAGGTTAATAAGCAGGAGGCTGCCCATTTCCTGGCCCGATACCAGGGTGTGCTATCTGCAGCTCCTTTCCTCCCCTACACTGCAGCCCAAGTCTCGCAGATGGCATCACAGTGTTCTCACTATCACCGGCTCCATTCTGGGCCCCAGAATCCCACTGTTAAACCCCAGCTGGATTTCTCCCCTCAGGCGGTCTCTTCCACCATCATACTGGGCACCATAGCTCCCTGAACTGATCCCCATTCGGGTGAGATCCTCCCACCAGGACCTTTGGCTCACTAGCCCTGGCTCACCTCCAGGCCAGTGGTAACCCCAGGCCCTCAGCTCTTGGGTGTTCCTCGTGGTGGGCCCCCGCCCCTTTGACCTTCCAGTCCTGGCCCTAGCATGGGCCAGTCAGGGGAAATTCAGACAGGCCTGTGTGTATGGCCCTTAATCTTTCGTCATGGGGTCCACCTTCCCGACCCTCCAATAAAGGGGTAACCCACCCGGTTGTGGGGGCTAGGGGTTAAGGCACCCCAACTCGCCTTTCACTGGGGTGGTAACTGGCCTGGCATTTCCTGGGGGCTCCCACACCACTGGGAGTCCCACCAGGCCACCCACTCCTGGCAGGGTGCAGTTTTAGGTCATGCCCAGGACCAGGAGTCTCCTATCCTTCCTCTACAGCTCCTCCCTTACCCGCAGATGATACTAGCAGCCCTCCAGCCAGGCAATGTTTTTGCCCGGCCTCCAGCAGCAGAACTGCCCTGTTTATATGGGCAGCCCCAGATCCAAAATGGCTGCCCTCATCAGGCACCTGTCAGCTGCTGCTTTCTGGCCCTTAAAGTGGCAGGCACCAACAGTGCCCTGCCACACTCACCCACTGAAGCAAGCTCTTTGTAAGGGTACATTAAGAGTAAAGAAGAAGGAAATCTTGAGGCTGTTCAAGTCTGCAACTGATCTGTTGTGTAATCTTTAGTAAACACTTAATTTTTTTGTGCCTAAATGTATCTACCTGCAAAATAAGGCCTAATAATTCTTTATTTGCTCTACAAAGTATTTAAGATCTACAACATCTTGGGTGTATCTACATGTACCATTAAGGTAATCTGATAAACTCTGGCACAGTTTGTGCCAGAGTTTATCATGGCACCTTAGAATCATAGAAAACCAGAGTTGGAAGGGACCTCAGGAGGTCATCTAGTCCAACCCCCTGCTCAGAGCAAGACCATCCCCAACTAGATCATCCCAGCCAAGGCTTTGCCTCACCAGGTCTTAAAAATCTCCAAGGATGGAGAGCCCACAACCTCTCAGGATAACATATTCCAGTGTTTTACTACCCTCCTGGTGATAAAATTCTTCCTGATATCTAATCTAAACTTTCCTTCCTGCAACTTGAGACCATTGCTCCTTGTTCTATCATCTGCCACCACTGAAAACAGTCTAGCTCCATCCTCTTTTGAACCCCTCTTCAGGGAGTTGAAGGCTTCTATAAATTCCCTCTCAGTCTTCTTTTATCTAAACTAAATAAGCCCAGTTCCCACAGCCTCTCCTCAGAAGTTGTGCCCAAGTCCCTTCACCATTTTTGTTGCCCTCCACTGGACTCACTCCAATTTGTCCACATCCTTTCTGTAGTGGTTGGCCCAGAACTGAACACAGTACTCAAGACATGGCCTCACCATTACAGAATGCAGGGGAATAATTACTTCCCTTGATCTGCTGGCAACACTATGTGCCCAGTATGCCATTAGGCTTCTTAGCAACAAAGGCACACTGTTTACTCACATCCAGCTTCTTGTCCACTATACTCCCCAGGTCCTTTTCTTCAGAACTGCTGCTTAGCTAGTTAGCCCATTCCTGTACTGGTTTCTTCCATCGTAAGTGCAAGACTTTCACTTGTCCATTGTCCCGGGGACACCAAGAGAAGGGACCCAGAAGCCGTGCCCATGGGACATGGCAGGAAGGGGAACGCAAAAAGAAATAAAAAACAAAACAATCACTTACCTGCAGGAGAGGCAACACTGGAGTAGTGAAGGGGAAAGCCCACAGTTTACAAGCCGCACCTCTATATGATTAAAGCCAGCAGGTGACATCACGGGAAATCACTAGCCAGCAGGAATAAAGGTGGGCACTGGCAAAGAGGCGGGGAGAGCGAGAGAGGCAGCAGAGACTCTCCACGCCGGCAGCGGGCTGCGCTGGCATGAGCAAGGACAACCCGGACAGGGAGTGGCAGCAGAGGCTGCGGGGGCTCCCTTTGCCATTGGTATCAAATCCAAACCCCAGAGGGGGAGAAGCGCTTGGGGTGACACACCCCGAACATCGCTGAGGGAGCCAATCAGCGGCGTGAAGAAGATAGTGTCCTAGGGAAGGAGGCCACAACCAACCCCAGGAAAACAGAGGTCCACCTGCCCAGTCATTTCCAGGTATTGGGCCATGGAGACGGGCTGGGGACGGAGAGGGAAGGGAGACTCTGAGAGAATGGCATTGGGGGAACATTGCCAAGTATGGGCAGGACAACTGAGAGGATCGGTCAATAGGGCCCCGGATCTGCAGGCCCATTTTTTCTTTTTCTTCTTTTTTTCTCTTCCCTTTGTTTGGTACAAGGGTGCCCACGCAGGCCTCAGGAGCAGAGTCTATCAGTCTCAGGGGACTCCAGACACAGGGGCCGAGCTAATCTGCCATCCCTTTCATGGAAAGTGAGGGGATAAAGTACAGGGCCTCGAAGAGGCGATGAAATCAAGGAACACCCGCACTGGAGGAATGGCCATTCAAGACCTGGCATCCTGCCAGAGGCTGGCATAAGGTTGCAGTGTAGGGTAGGTGGAGCCCCACAAACATCTGGCTAGTGGAGTGGTCACTCCTGAGGGGTCTTCGGAGGCTACCTCCTCCACTGGCGTTACATTCAAAGTCGTGGCAGGCAAGTTTGGGGGTGGCTCCTGAGGCAACCGAAGCCTGCCTCAGGGGTTCCATGAAGCTATTGAACGTACGACCTTTACAGCTCGGGCCAAGGCAGCACATGAGCAGGAGCTCAAAGCCAGGTGGGCGCATCCATATTGAACCTCATGAGATTCCTTTTGGCCGAATCCTCCAATTTGTCTAGATAACTCTGAATCCTTGCCCTACCCACCAGCTTGGTGTCATCTGCAAACTACCTGACACTGCACTCCATCCCATCTTCCAGATCATTAATGAAGATGATATGGCTTATTTAGTCTAGAAAAGAGAAGAATGAGGAGAGATTTAATAGCAGCCTACCTGAAGGGTGGTTCCAAAGAGGATGGAGCTAGACCATTCTCAGTGGTGGCAGATGATAGAATAAGGAGTAATGGTCTCAAGTTGCAGCAAGGTAATCTTGGGTTAGATATTAGAAAAACCTTTCTTATTTGGCGGGTGGTGAAGCACTGGAATGGGTTACCTAGAGAGGTTGTGGAATCTCTATTCCTGGAGATTTTTAACCCTTGGCTCGACAGAGCCCTGGCTGGAATGATCTAGTTGGAGATGGTCCTGCTTTGAGCAGGCAATTGGACTAGATGACCTCTTTTTGTCCCTTCCAACCCTAATTTTCTATGATTCTACTGCTAAAGCCTACAGAACTTTAATATACCATTATAAGTACATTACATAACAAATATTTTAGATCTTAGGTAGCACGCATTATCAAATGCTAAATACCACGTGCTATTCTATTACATTTCTCAATATGGGACCAGTTGTATAGTTATTCTATAGATAGCCTCCTCCCTCAAATTACTGTCATTTTTGTGTGCTCTGGCAACAGAGTTAGGAACCAGGAGTGATTTCCTTTCACATGCTAATAGATGTACATGTGAGATTATGAGACAATAGTAGTTAAACATTTGAAATGGTCATGGATATGCTATCTAATGTTAAGGTAAAAAGAGAAAACCTCACTTTGAATATAAAATGAAATGGCATATGACTTGCTGCAAATGTTATTTAAATGAGGTTTTGTCATTTAAAGTAATTATATTTTTGAGGTATCCCCCAGCTCACTTTCATAACAGTGTGAGTTTTTTGAGGGGATGGGCAGAAATATGACATCCAATGAACTCAAAGCTGTTTGGCCAGCTTTTACATTTATGGCTAGCTATTCTGTATGCAACATAATTACAGCTGTAATGGACAGATGTCATAATCCATCCAAACAGTACAATTATGTATGATTTCTTTCATGCTACTCTTTGACTAATAGGAATCTAAGGCAATGTTATGTCATGTGCTTAAAAGATTTTTTTTTTGTTGCCATTTGTTGCTATTATTAAAAAAAAATCACTGCTTTTTTTTTTTAATCATATGTGTATTTCTGATTTTAATTACATGATGTGGATGTTTGCCTCTGAGAAATCCTTTGCATGTCTTTCATTGAAAAGGAATTACTGAAAAGTAATAGGAATTGGGTTATTAAAGAGTTGGAATGGGCTGAACAAGTCTTTTGAACATGGCTTCGTGAAAGTAAAGGGCAGTATTATGTCAATCCTTAAAAAAAAAGAGCAAGCAGATTTTCACTGTCAGAATGAACTTTATTTTAGATTATAAGGAAAGTTAATACAGGAAAGGATAAAGGTAGTCTCCATGAGATAATAGACTGTTGGTTTCTTTCACCCCTGTGTTGATGCAGTTTTACGCTGATATCACTCCATTTTAATCTATTTAGCCCCCTGTCATAGAATAGGTATTACAAAATGGTGAGTTAGTCCCAATGTATGCAACAGGTTCCCTGCCAAAAGTGGAGTCTGTAGAGACTTAAAAAGCACAATACATAGAAAACATTTCAGATGCATAACTAAAATTCATTGAACATAGAAATAGTGAAGTTACTGCTAATCTAATGCAGCTCTGTTTTATACAAGCATTGATATCCCAGAAAAAGATACAGTCCCTTTTTACTTTCTCATCAGAAGCAAACAGTCTTTCGTATTTATATCACAAGTCCTGCATAATCACATAAAGGTGTTCAACAAAACAGTCTCTCTTTTGCTTGTGCACTTTTGCATGCATGCTCTCTCATTCTCTGTGTCTCTTGTGTTCTTTCTATGACAATGTATGTTGATGAGGTGTATTTTTTTCTGAGAAGAGAGGTTGATGTCCAGTCCCTGACTGAGTGTCAGCAGGGCTACATGTACACTTCCTTAGCTCATGTCAGGTGGGCCAAAATTGACACATTTCTGCTGGGCACTTGGACGAATGCTCAGGCCCCAGACCTTCTGTAACAGGGGGCCTGCTTGGGGGCTGATTTCCCTGTGGCCCACTCACCTGTTTCTGGGCTAACTGCCCACCTATTCTCCTGCCATGCCTTGTTGGTAATTATTTAAATTGATCTTAATAAAGCAGGAGGCTGCCCATTTCCTGGCCTGATGCCAGAGGGCGCTATCTGTGGCTCCTTTCCTCCCCTACACCACAGCCCAAGCCTCACAGATGGCATCGAGATGTTATCATAATCACATCTATGAGAGTGTGCTGGGTCCCACCCCCTGCACCTCCCCAGCTTGTCCAGGAGGCACCAGTCATTGAGCCAGGGAGGCATGGGGGAGCCCTCTGCTCACTCCCTGGCAGACCTGGAAATGGACCGGAAATGATTCTGGTCCACTTCCGGGTCTGCTACTGAGCGTGCTGGGGAGCCCCCCGTGCTCCTCTGGGATGCTCCATCGACCCCAGCATCACAGCTTTTACAAGACGCCTGGTTCCTTGAGGTATGTAGAAAAAACATTTAAAGCTATGTCTATGGCTAAATCTCTGAATCTCTCTGAATTGATTTGGAGGGTTCTGATTCTAGTCAGAAAGATTAAAGGGTCTCCTGATTCAATTTGGATTCAGAGATTCAGCCACTGAATCGCTCAATCTCCACTGAACCAAATCAGGGACTGAAGCTTCACACAGCCCTACTGCTTTTGAAATTGTAAGTCTATTCTTCAATAGAATCCTTCAGTTGATTTCTTCAACTCAAATCAAGTTGTTTATTCTTCTGTATATTGGCTGAAAAATAATTTGTACTAACAATAATTTGATTTATATTTAATAAATAATCAAAGTGTAAACAGCATTGATTTTATGAAAATGCCATTTAATAGTACTCTATGTTTAACATTGATATACAAACTACTAGCAAATTTTATGTCAAGAATGATGGGAGGGGGCAGGCAGGGATGAATCCCGGCATCTGACCTCATGCCTACCACTCCAGGTCTGGCCCTGTTCAACTCTGCCCACCCCCTGCACCTGGGTCCAGCCCTGCTCCACCCCTGCTTCTCTGGGTCTGGCCCCACTCCACCCCCCCCAACTGCTCTGGTTCTAGCCCTGCTCCGCCCCCACAGCTGCTCTGGGTCCAGCCCAGCTCTATCTCCCCTCCCCACCGTTTTGGGTCGAGTCCTGCTCCACACTCCCACTCTGCCTCTTCCCTGCTTATGTCCACCTCCTTCCCTGTCCGCTGCCTCCCCCATCCTGCTGGTTGTTCTAGGGGGCAGTGGGGCCAGAAGGTAGTGGGGTGCCGCCTCCATGATCCTCCCACTTTGCCTTAAGTCAGGGAGGCTGGGCAGGGGGGGAGCCCCACTGCTTGGGCGGCCAGGGTATGTTCACCTCCACCACAAACTTCCCCAGCAACTTGGGCACATGCAGCCCAGGCCACGCAGCCAATCATCACCTGCTCTCTTGGTGGTGCATGTGCAGTTGCCCAAAAGCATTGTGGACAGACAGACAGACAGACAGACTAAGCCTTTTATTGTATTAAAATCATTGTTCAGATTTAGTCAGGGAACTGCAGCTATCAATATCAAAAGGCAAAGATTTCTTTAGATGATATCTCTTATTGGTTGAACTTTATAGGGCTCACAATAGACATTGCTAAATGAAGTGGATCCACTATACTGGAATGTGTTCCTAGCACCACTGATGTGCTTCACTGGATGAAATACGTATTGCCCCTTGTCCCACCCTTGATGGTGTAGGACAAGGGGCAATGTGATCTCCCTGCTTTCCCAGCTCAAACGTATCCAGGCTGCAAGTGAGGCTGAGTAGGGAAAAGTGCTTCCCTGCTCAACCAGATCCATGTTCCGTGTCTGGCTGGGCCAGAAAAACCACACTTTCCTTACTCAGCCAGACCCATGCACTGTATCTGGCTGGGTGAAAAAAAGTGATTCCCTGCTTAGCCAGTTCTGCTTAGTCAGTTATCCCACCTTCCCCACTCAGACAAATGTGTGCCATGTATCCCAATACAAATCCAACAAATGATATCACCCTATGAAATCCTTGCTGCTTGTATAATTCGTGGCCCATCATGGCTACAATTTCACTCTTACAACTCTGTTAATAGCCACATTTGACATTTGGTTGAGCATATGATTATTGTGGGCATGCATGCAAAACTCAAGCACATTGTGTGCAGACTGTATTTTCCCTAAGCTTTCCACTTAATATAAAAATAGATCTATGGTATAGATTTTGTCTGTACAGATGTCATAAATTAATATCATATCCTTAATTGACATTGGTATACCAACAGTTTTTGGTATTGAATTGGTCTTTGAGCTGGATTCTCACATGGGGTCATTTAAACCTTAACCTACTGAGCTCCAAATCTTTCACTTATACCTGTCATTGAATGTTTAACTCATTTTCTGTTTCTTGATTCTAATAAAGTTCTTCTGCTCTATATCGACTGGGATTCTGTGCCTTCATTTTAAAATAGTATTCTGTTTATAAATCAGGGCAATAAAAACACCCAAGTCTTTACTTCAAAAATAGCATATATGGTAAGACTGATAGGCATGTTTCATGTACCTGTTAGCAAAATTGACTTTTAAATAGCTCTGTGAATATTTTGAAATGTGTGTTTAAACAAATGTGGAAGATACAATACGAAGTATGCAATATGCATTTGAGAAGCCCTAAAAATCTTTATGTGCACAAATATAAAGGGATTATTTGTGTATCTAACATATAGAACATTTTTCACAAGTCTGTGCTAATGAAAATTAAGGATGAGCGAAATATTCAGTAAATAATTTGCTCAATACATTAAGTTTACAAAATATCCAAGAACAGGTCATGATTTCCTTATTACTGAGTCATTTTAAACTAGTTTTCCTTCATTTTTGTTTTTCATGGATTGATTATTTTCAGTTCTTTTCTCTGCCACACTTTCTAAATTAAGAATCTGATATTCAGATGTGATTAGTCGCATAAAAATATTAATGTTTCCATGACCTAATTCAATTAACATAACTCTAATCATAGCTGCTTTAGATGTAAATCTGCAACAAGTTTGCAGTGTAGGAAGAGATAGCTTAGGCTCCCAATCTTATTTAACTGAATTACTTCCTTGGGACCAAGTACCTAAGTTATAATCATGTGAAAGTGGGAGCCACCTAAGGACTGAACTTGGATTTTGCCCTAAGGCTGGGGTCTTAATCAGGTTAATGAGAATTCCTCTATCTAGGTATTGCAGAACTGGGTATATGATGTTACTTGAGAGAAGGGTATGTGATTTCCTTTATAAGATTTTAAATAGTCTTTTATACTACTGGATGGTTTATTGTGCACAATTTAGTGTGTTGCTGTAGAGCTGAGAGCATCATTTATTTCAAGAATAAATTCTTGACATTTTAAAGATAATAAAAATGAACCAAAAGCCTCATGGAATTGACCTAATTGGAACAAGAAGGGTACTTTCAGGTATGTGACTTAAAATATGCTTAACAGATCTACATTGCCCCTACCACACATTTATACTGATATAAGTAAGCAGTCTAAAGCATTAAAGGAATCGCCAGATTACAATTCATATTTTCAGGATTTAGCCAACATCTCTATATGCTTCATTTTAGGCCATGCTAAAGATTAAATCAGTCTCAGCAACCAAATTTCTCATTCTTAAAAAATGGAATCTAAAGGTGTTGAGCTAACGACATTCTGATTGCCTAATGTCAAATGAAACTTCTTGTTAAAATATAAAACAAAAGGCTCTTATCCAGAGTTCATTATGTAACCTTTTGTTTCTCCCCATTCTGCCATAAATCAAGGGTGATTCATTTTTTGTTGTTGTTGCTAACTTTAGCGTGATTCATTTTTAAATATCAGAATTAAGATGAGTTCACAAGAGTGTATTTAAAGATAGAAAATAATGTTAGATGTCTTTTTGCCTTTCCTATTCACATTAGGAAACAAGAAATCTTATTTACTGTAGTGAATCTCTTCTGATTGTAACAAAGGATAAAAACTGAGACCAATTTTCCTATGCAGGTAAAGACATCTGCTTCAAAAATATATAAATAAATACAGGACTTGCATTCACAATTGCTTTTATAATATCTTGATCATTTTTCTTCTAATTAAGTTTCACTAGATTTGCAACCATTTAAAAATTTTGCAAAAGAATGAAAAAAATACAGTGCAGATTATCACTAGTTATGAATCAGTGTAACTTCATTCAGGTCAAGAAGCCATCCTGATTTATACCTGCTAAGACTCCTACTTTGGAACATAATGATATTTGATAAATGTAATGCAAGTATTTAGAAGGATAGGAATAAACAAACTGTTTATATACTATATGTTTATAGCCCTTGTCTGTATCTTCAGTTGTCAGCTCTAAGAGCTGTTTTTGTATAGCCCTTGGCTTGTTTGACCATCCAGGGAATAACTGTTGATCCTAAATTTCCCCTAAAGTTACAATTAGATACAAAATTATTCCTCACTTCATGTTGTGTAGTGTTGCTATGTACTTTTAAATAACTGCTGGATTCTGCCTTAAAGGAAACTCCTTGGTGCTCAATGAACAATCTCTAGATAATAGACACAAAGTTGAGATGATTGTACTTTAATACTTACGTGCCTCAGAAGACTGTTGTAAGGATATCTTAGTTAATATTTGTATATCTTCCATCAAATTCTGCTCAGTGTCCAGCACTACCTGGTTTCAGTTGGAGTTTTACCTGTGAGGCTCATGAATTACTTTATTATTTTCTATATCTTTCATTTATGTTCTCCCATAAGGGGTGAAGAAGCACTGGAGCGTGCAGTTTGGCTAGGTGAAATAGCACTGTTCTCCTATGAGCAAGGAATAATTAGAAATGGATTGAAGGAAATGGAGAAACCAAAAAAGAAAGTAAGATACTAACAGCCACCCACAAAATCAGAAGAGACAGAGACAAAATGTTACTTTTATGGCAGTTGTACACTAAAGATATCATTTTGTGCTGTGATACCAGCAACATTCATAAAAATCAGAAGTTTGGAGATCAGCTCTACATTTAAATGCCTGCAGAAGGTGCTTCAGGAAATGGTTTTAATGTTTCTGTTGGTAGCACTTTTACACCTCAGTTGGCTCTATACAAATGCCTCAGCATGTGAATAGGGAGTTCTGTATTTCTGCAGAGAGCCTATTATTTTGTTTCATCAAAGATACAAGTTTTCAGCTCTTGCTTTACACTGTCTGAAACAAAATCCAAAATATAGGTGTGAGAAGGGCTACACTCTTATTGGCAGAAATGCCTCTCCAGTTATTGACAAGAGAGATCTGGATCAGAAGCATATCGTGCTAATGGGACAGGCTGGAAATTCCTGAGATTTGCAAATGGAACAGTTGAACGTGTAAGCGGTGGTAATTGAAGGCTAATTAGCAATTGGACACCAGGTGTTCTGAATGTATCATAAAAAGAATCCGATAAAACAATGATACATGTTTCCGCTCTACAAAATTCTCTACAATTAGAGAATTGTAAAGAGTTATCTTGAATCTTCTCTTTAAAATTAAGAGAGAAAAAGATGGTTTTACTTTGACTAAGAAATAATTTCTGCTGGACAGCATAGGAGCCAGTAAAACACAGTTTATGAGGATTTACTTCTAAAAAACTCATTTCCTGCTGTTTTTCTTTTATGGTGACCTGATAGAAATAAATATTATGGTTGTGGACATTTACTGTCACTGACAGATCAATGGAAATTGCTTTAATTTGGCACATAAACCTGCAGCTGATGAGATTTTGTCTCTCAGTTTGGTTATATGCTTTTATCTCAGGTCCCATAGAAATGAATGGAAGATGGCAACATTTTCTACAGGCTTTTTTTTTTTTTTAACTATATGGGGAAGGTTGTTTTGTTTTGTTTTGTTTATTTTTTTAGATTAGTTTAATTACAACCTTCTTCTATAGAGCTCAGTTGCTTTCAACTATATTAAAATTCTATAGATTTTTTTCTCTAAGTCTAAGGGAAGGAATGGAAATGAAAAGGGAGACACATCACATTTTATGGCCATGTCTACACAAGAAGCTTACTGCCCAATAGCTTGTTACGACTGTGCAGTAGCCCAGTAGTACTGCGCATTGCAGGGCATGAACCATGATGTGACGCTACCTCACAATAGTAATGAACTATTGTGCAGTCAGCATCCACTGGAAGTTGTGTGGGGATGGTGCTGCACAGTAACGCTGGTTCCTGCACAGTCATTTGGTACTTGGTTATGCAAGTACTAAATGATTGCATAGTAACAACTGTGCAGTCTGCATCTCGTGTAGATGTGGCCTCTAAATTGTATGCGCTTTGGAAATACTACATCAAAGATGCTGTGCAAACACATGGTTTCTGTATTGTGCTTGGGGACTTATCAAGCTTAGTTTGTCTTAAATGTAAATTTGAGAATCCCTGGGGCCTCACTGAGAACAGTGTGGGAATAGCACCTCTTCCCCATTCCATTCGAGGGATCTCCACTGGCTGTAACTGTGGCTGTAGGTATATGATTTGGGGTTTTTTTATTTAAAATTCCCAGCACTTTTTGTTCTTTCTGCTAATATCCATGTAGAACAGAATCCCGGAAAGGAAGTAAATATTGCCTACAGTCTTAGGTCTAAGCAGATGGCTGATTTAACCAATGCAATTAGCTATCTCACCATGCAAAGAGAAAAGAAGGAAACTACCAAGTTAGACATGATGGGCTCCTACCCATGTGCGTGGAGCCTGCTCTGACACATTGGACATCCAGTGCATTGGAGCAGATTCGAGTAATCAAGTGTGTAGCAGCCCAGAAATTGATGTACTCCAGCAGCCTCACATGTCCAGCACAGCCGCATGTGTCTGTGCTGACGAAATGGTGGCAATGCGCTTTGAAATGAAACATGTCAGATGAGCTTTAGTTCAAAGCTCCCCACCACCATTTTTTCAGTGCAGGGATGCACAGGCACTTTTAATTAGCATGGCTCACTAACTAAAAGCATCCAGCGCTATGTCCCAGCACATGTAAAAATGCCCAGTGTTTGTAGCTAACCCTGACAACCCTCATTCAATGGACTTTTACTCAGAACATGGGGAAAAGAAATGTGGCACTGGTTTCAACCAATTTGATAATAAGCCAGATAATACTTTTAGCCTCAGCTCGTGCATAACAATAGTGAATTAGGACATGGCATAAATCTGCTAATGTGCATTTAATCACTAAAAGACTAAAGATGTCTGAGCTTTTATTCTGTAATGTTTCTATGACTGTTCCCACTGAATGCAAATGAACCCGAATGAGGACATACGGGAGAAGAGCTGTGCACATGATGATCATATTGAATTAAAATATTATTCATGACTTATTATCTGTCCATCCTCTGGCTGTTTCAATGGCTTAGACTTCATCAGTCTTCCATACCTCTGATATTTGTTAATAACATTCCATCATCAGAAGTCATTGTGACTGAACACAACTGGATTTCTAGAAAAACTGTACAAATCTATATAAAACATGCCTTTTGAAATAGCTTAACATATTTTTTTCAGATTTTTCTCTGTTGCGTTGATATATTGGTAATGAAATGTACATTAATTTGGGGCTGAAACTGCCACTGGGTATGCTTCTGAAAAAGGAATTTATGCAGAGCTGGCTCTGTTTCTTGGCATGAGTTGCACATATTGTAAAATTAGTTTGTGAGCAAAGCTCCTGCTCTAATATGCCTAGTACAGAACTACTTCCTCTTCTTCATCCTAAAAAATATTTACTTGATCTCATCTACAGGTCATAGCTATCTTAAAAAATAAAATATAGTGGGCAAAGAATTTGGCTTTATGATCTAGGAGGAAGAGTTGAAATATCTGGAGGAAAAAGTAAGAATGATAAATACCATACTCTCTTGCATACCATATGCCTGCAGATAAGACATGCACTTTGTTTTGGAAAGATGGAAGGAAGAAAAAAAGATTTTTCCAGAGTGGTGGCTGCACAGCAGGGACAAAACCTAATCTTCCACTCACTCATCTTCCCTTTTGTGTTTAACCAAAAGCTGAAACCTAGCTACTGCTGAAAACTGGCTTCCATGGGTGGATACATGATTTTGAAAAGAGATAAAAGCAGTCTGCAAGGCTGTAAAATAGAAGGAGAGAGTAGGAGTAGTTAGGAGACAGCAACATTTGACAAAAGAAAAGTTAGCTGGATTGGAGCAACATAAAGGCTATTAAAAAAGCGAGATTGTCATTAACACCTGTGGAGTAAAAAGCAATTAGCCATTAAGGCAACTGACTCCCTCAATTCCCTAAATACAAATACCAATGTTATTCTGAGCTGGAGCAAGAATTAAGGTGGTGTGCTATTCTGGGCAGAAAATCAGCTTCTCTGACACACACCCAGATTTTGGGGGGCTGATTTATGGAATAAAGCTGTGTATAGTATGTAAATAAATATGGTAATATCCTGCAAAAAAAATCAACAATAACCTCTCTTGAGGTAACTAGATCTATATCTGTTACATTTGCACACTGGACATTATGGTAATATTTTGTGAATGTGTCCACATTTTCATTTATATGTGTGTGTTCACATTTCTTTTGTTTTGGCATCAAGCTAAAAATAAGCAACATGAATTTCCCTTTTCCCCTTGCTCAATGCTCTCTTTCCCAATGTCACTGTTGTTTTGTTTCCATTATGTTCTAATTTCTTTCTCCTTTCCCTATGAATGTCTCCATCCCTTCCTGCTATGGTATCTGTCACCATTAAAAACAAAAGGACAGATGCACCAACATAATCAACTCAGCACCACACCTACTTATTGCTACACTGATATTCACACAACCATCAACTATACCAACTCACAACCTTATGCTTACCTATCGTGTGTATAGTATCATTCCATTTGTACTAACCCCATCTACCACAGTCTTAATTTTCATTTTCTGACTTTTTATGGGTGCCCTTTTTGTTTGGGTTTAATCATTGCAATTTTATGTAAGAAGCTTTTTTTCCCTACCCAAGTAACTTCACCTTTAGGTAATTTTAATGTAGATAAAGTATTTTCTGATGTCAAGAATTATCAACACTTACTATCTATTAATACCTTATTTAGTCATACACTGTTTAATTTGTAATAACAGAAAATATAGTTTAAACTCTCCACTAAGTAATTCATTACACATTTAATAACACTTGGACTCAAATGTTTAGAGCTAATCATGGAAATTAAATAGAGTTTGATTCCTCTGCATTTTTGATGAAGCTAAAACCTATTATAAAATGATATATGTTTTTCAGGTTACACTTTTATGGATCACAAATAATGATTGGGAGACTATTCAATTGATATTTTAATGGTGGCATTACTTATCTCAGGAAAGCATAATTATTTTTCTCAGATGAAAGGCTTAAAATGTGAATTCTTATTAACATTGATGCTTTTTTAATACTTATTGGACACTGAGTACATAATGCTTCCAGTCACCCAGTTAATTTTCTGCCTGTTTTCCATTACTTTTTGTCCAAATCTATATAGAATAACATGGTGCTGACATAGGTCTATCATCATCTTGTCGTGTGATAAGGCAGAGAAACCGAGAGTCTTTGGATCATTATTTCTGAAGCTCAGCCTTATATTGGGATAATGATTAGCTTTTGCTAAGACCATAACACAGTCAAAATTTCATAACCTGCAATTTTGATAAACAGATATTTACTCTAATTTCCTGCATGATTTCCAGCATGGCTGCAGTGTGTTGAGAGAAAGATAGGGAGATAAAGAAAGTATAGACATGACAAAATGTAGTTTAGTAATTTTTACTTGACAATGAACTTTGGCTCCAGGGGAGAAAAGACTGAGACAAAAGATTGGTAGAAAATCAGTAGTGGAACTAAGTGGGTGGAGTGTGGGGGGGGGGGGGAGAAGAGATGTGGAAGATGGGGGAACCAGCCAGCAGCCCCGGTTGCTAAATTTGTGGGGAGGTGCAAAAACAGCTGGGACTGCAGCGGCAGCTAATTGCATCACTGTGATTGGCTCTGAGGCAGCTGGTGGTATCCAAGTCATGTGGCTGTCGTGGCATGGAGCAGCCCAGCTATACTTCTGTAGAAAAGGCAGCTCACCTAAAGGGACCATGACCATTTAAGAAAAAAATAAACAAATATAAATTAAAATATTATATTGAAGCTTCATAAGAATCAAGGGGGCAGGAAAAACAAAACAAAAAGCCCAGCTATGACCCAACTGTTAATTCAGTCCTCCTAAGAGCTTTTTCACTAGGGCCAAAGACTTCTGGTATAGCATCTATCTAAAGGCACAGATTTATCACACAGACTCGCAAGGAAAATTAATTAGAGTACCTCACTCAGGTAGATCTCTGCTATCTTCAGCTCCCATGAATTTTAGCTTATCAGAAATATGCACAAACACTTCTGCTCTGTATGGCATATGGAAATTATTAAAACAGAAAGAAAAATGCAGCAGTGGAGATTTAGTAGGTAAAGATCTAAAACAGCTTTTCCCCACATCTTCCATTTTATGAAACTGCATAACTTGGGAGCAAGAACCTCTGAACTTTGTTGAACAATTAAGAAACAAATGCTAAAGGATAATGATTTAAATAACAGGGTGGGAGGGGAATGGTAGGTCAGCTATGCAAAACAAACTAGGCTACTTGGTAAACTGGTCTCATGAGAACAGAATCATTTTCATACAGCGTAAGGGTATGTGCAGACATTATATTTAGATTGAGCCAACTAAGGTTAGGTAGACCTAAGTGCTAATCTATATCCCTGAGAATATGAATTAAAGTTAGATCAGGAAAGGGGTTAGCCTGATTTGCTGATCATCATTACACATTTGGAGCACAGTCCCTAGAATGGGAAAGTCCAGCTGCTTGCCCCAACTCTGGAGCTGTACTTTTTCTAACTCTCTCACCCTGACTCTAGACTGTTTTTAGCTCTCTGACTCCCCAACCCTCAGATGCATGACACACCTGATGAACTAGTCACCTTGTCCCCCTTCCTAGTCCTGATCCAACCAACCCCCTACCAGACCTATCAAATCCACTTGGACCCACTAGCCTCCCTGATCCCATCTGCCCCTTGCCCCTCCCCAACTTACTCGGATTAGGTTCCCAGCACAGCTTCCAGCACTGGCAAACACATGCATACATTGCCACCGATCTATGATCATGCAGCTTAAAACAGGTAGATTAGTAAACTAGAAAGATGTGCATATCACTCTATCTAAGACATCAGAGATAAAAACTAGGAGGTGGCTTTGGTTATGGTCCACAAAGGCTAAATGCCCAAAGGCACTTGAGAGACCAAAATAAAATGTAAGTAGTGCTTTGGAGGACTTCAGGCATCTGTGACCAAAATGATCTTCCTCAAAATCCCAATTTAGCTACTACCACGAGTGACTGGTGCCTCCTGAATCTGGCGGGGCACCTCGTGATGACGGTGGCCCTGTCAGGGGGGCATCAGCCCCACTGACAACATCAGTGTTGGCTGTCAGGGGGGCAGCTGGCCCTGACTGGGGGGACACATGCACCTCTGTGCACCCCCTACCAGTTGCCTATGGCTACTACCTAGGCATCGTCTGTTCTGTATGCTAGGGTGCCTGTACACAACTGTGGAGGCAGTGTAGTAATTACTGTGCTCCAGCAGCCTCTCACATTTCATGTATCAGAGAACCTGCTCTTTAAAATGGCAGTGGGGACCGTTGAACTAAAGCTCATTGAATGCCACCATTTTGAAGCATTGGGATACTGATACACAAGATGCTGCAATGCTTTAATTAAAGTTGCTCTCAGACCCACTCTGATTAAAGTGATGTCCCACCCCTGGAGCACATGTAAAAGTGGCCTTAGATATGAAGCTTCTCACATCTACCAATCCTACATATAATCTTCATCAGGGTCTGCAACTAGGCATACCCCTGTCTATATTAGGGCATGATCTTGTAGAGCAGTGAAAGTCCACACATGCGCCATATGACTACAGGTGAGAAGTTTTTAGAGGTTTGAATTCTCAACCTTGATGAAGTCATGACCTACTTTTAAGGTCTGGGCATGCCCAGTATATAATGGTAATGCAACTGTTTATCAATGCTGATATGTTAATTATGATAATGTTGCTTGTACTGGTTTGAAATAGTTTGAATTCATTGGTCCTTTTAAGTATTGCCCAGGTTTGAATTTGATTGGGTATTGTGAAAAGGGTGATGATTGCACCATTGGGTGAGTGACAGGTTTCATGATTAGAAGATCATAAATCCTGTCCAGAGCAGCCAGCAGGAGCTCTGTGAGTTCTGTGTGTGGTGTGTGTTCTGGGTGTTCTGCTGGACAGTCCTGAATCCCGGCTCTTGGGGTGTGGGAGTTCATTGAGTGCAGGTTCCTTGCTGTGACCTGGTCATTGGGATTGAGTTTACTGAGGCTGACCTGTCTCGCACTCTTTGCTTTGGGTTTGGCTGTAGAAGCTGCAGTTGGGTAAAGTATCACCCTTTCCCTATTTGAGGAGCTGAGTACCTAAGCAGGAAAAAGCTAGAAATCCTCAGGGACTGCCAGAAGGGTTTTCCTTCTGACTAGGCCCAAGGTGTTCCTGCTGCCATCTGTGGTTTTTGGGTTATCTGTGAGGTTGTACAGCAGTTAACTGTGTAGTGATTGAAGCTCCTTGTTATGTGTAGGTCATTGGTTGTGTGACCAGGGACATTGGGTTTGGGATTTACGTCAGGTTATTGTCTCGTCAGGTGTATTTTATTGTGTTGCGGCTCAGGTGTTACAGTAATATTGTGTTGGGTAGTTGCGCAGGCTTCATTGTGTAATACAGCTTATATTACTTGACTTACCTGTGTTAGAGTGCATAGCTACTTCTTCTAACTCTGAGTGGGGTTGGGCAGTAGATCAATGCTCAGGGAAATTAACTTACCTTAATGCCCCCAAACCTAACCACCTGTGGGTCATAGAGGATTAATGATCCTCTGGATTAATTAGTTAATTGGCATCCCCACAGGCAGTCCTTCAATCTAGTGGGTGTGCTCTGAGATGTACACAAAATATAACACCTAGCTACTATTTCCATTCCAAAGTCTGACTGGAGAGGAAGAAAAAGGTGGAGTTAACTGCCTTTTCATGCAGTGGCCTAGTAACTATAGAATTTGTCTTGGATGTGAGAACTCTGGGTTTGGTTTCCTCTTCTAGCTCATGAGTTCAAAAATGCTTCTTCTGCCTCCAGGAGTGTACCCTATCCAGGTGGCTCTAAAAAAAGGGCACTGTCCACTGTTCCTCTTAAAGTAGTTATGCTGTGCATGGCAGATTTAAAGATGACGCATTGTTCCAGCAAGAGAAAGATGTGGAAACATAGTGGTCAGGGTTCCTAGTAGGGGAGACGATGTTCCAGGCTTGCACCAAGAATTACCTTTTGCATTAAACTGTCACTGGACAAAATATATAAACATCCTATTTTTGGATCTATCCCAATTTCTGATATGAAGCAAAGATTTCTGACAACAGAGGGGGTGGTGTTTAATTTAGCAGAAATTGGATCTAACAGATGCAATGGCTGGAAGTTGATTCTAGAAAAAAATAAAGCTGGAGAAAATGTATAGAATTTTAAGAGAATTAATCATTAAACATTAAAATATTGGAATGTGTTGGATATTCAATCACTTGAAATATTTAAATCTACTCTTAGATGTCTTTTGAAGATAAATGTTTTAGCTTATTCCCTGGATATAGTCTTGTACTAAGATATGAAAGATGAAGTAAGTGAAATAGATAGATGGGCAAAAAAAAGGGGGGGGGCGTTATCTAAAACTTTTGATTTTATGTTTAAAGAAAAAAATTCAATCTGGAAAACATACTCTGTTTGGAGAGTTCCATACCTTGTGTTCTAGTACCTGAATGAAATCCAATAAGAACAGCCTTCCACCTTTTACCCCCCAGTATGGCAACATTTTTATTTTGTGGCTAGTAGGAAACACGTGGAAAGACTCCAGCCATATCAAACCTTCATGGACTATCTGAGCCCAGATTTTTCACTGGGTGTAAATCACTGTAGATTCACTGATTTCAAGATCTTTATACTGCTATGTATGTATCTTGGTGCCTTGTTCCTTCCTTGATGCATTTTCTATCACTTCCCTGGCTAGGGGAGGATCTGTATACTCAGTGGCCCAGATTTTCAGGTGGTTTCAATGTATCTGTATTAGTTTATACTAGAATGGAATTAGTATTGACAGTACATCTAGAGTTGTGAAGAAGGGAGCCAAACGTCAGAATCTCACTCAGATGAACACCATCACTCCTATTCACTGGGTGTATTTACACATGCACATTTACAGCACAGAAACAAAAAAATTACTGTGCAGTACAGGCAGCGTCTACACATGCATGCCCATACTGCACAGTAAATATGGTGACTTACACTGACTTAGGGATAAATTTGATACCTGCTTCATGCACTGCAACACACATGTAGATGCCTTACTACGCAGTAACACTGTGTGTGTGGACTGGCTTGGGACTAACTTTACTCCCAAGTTGGTCCACACACAACATTCCTGAGTGTTAATGCTTGCACATGTAGATGCTAGCCTAAATCCGCTTACTGTGCAGTAAATTTAATGTGATGTAAATGCAGGTGTAGACGTACCCACCGTGATGCAGGGAAGTCCAGCACCATGATTATTTTTCTACTTGAAAGAGTGCTGAGATCTAACAGCAAGTTGGTTTCCCATATTCCTACATATTTATTCAGTCGCACTGCAAGCAGATTTTTCTTATATTTTTCAGGAATAAATATTAGCTCTTTTACTGTTGATGATAACCTTTTATTTTGTTTAATGTTCACATTCATATAGTCACTACCCCTCAATAAGCATCTGTTACTTACCAAGACTCTGTTCCTATTCTGTGAGATGGCTGAACTATTAGATCTCAACAGGGCACGGTGCAGAAATGGGGCCCAAGCTTGAAGAAAATTTTAGTCCAGCTTTTGAGAGCAAAAGAAGAATTTTAGAATTCAAGAATGGCAATTTAAATAATTACATTTACTATAAGAAATGCCATATATAGCGTGTGATAAAATGTGTGTTAGTAAATTTAAGTCACAGCATCTATCGTTCAATATTCCTTTACACACATGAACTCATAGATTCATAGATGCTAGGCTTGGAAGGGACCTCAACAGATCATTGAGTCTGACCCCCTGCCTAGGCAGGAAAGAGTGCTGGAGTCAGATGACCCCAGCCAGATGCCTTCTCCAGCCTTCTCTTAAAGACTCCCAAAGTAGAGGAGAGTACCACCTCCTTTGGAAGCCCATTCCAAATTTTGGCCACCCTTACCATGAAGACATTTTTCCTGATATCTAGCCTAAATCTGCTCTCTGTTACTTTGTGACCATTGTTTCTTGTTGCCCCAAGAGGTGCCCTGGTGAACAGAGCATCTCCGATCCTTTGCTGCATCCCCCTAATGAATTTGTAGGCGGCCACAAGGTCACCTCTCAGCCTTGTCTTGTGGAGGCTGAAGAGGTCCAGGTCTCTCAGTCTCTCCTCATAGGGCTTGTCCTGTAAGCCCCTAACCATATGAATGGCTGTCTTCTGGACCTTCTCAAGTCTATGAGCATCCTTCTTGAAGTACGCGCCCAAAACTGGACACAGTACTCCAACTGTGGTCTGACCAATGCCGCATAGAGGGGAAGTATCACCTCCTTGGTTCTATTTGTCATGTATCTGCTGATACATGATAAAATGTGGTTAGCTTTGTTGATGATTTCATCACACTGATGACTCATGTACATTTTGGAGTCCACTAGGACTCCAAGATCCCTTTCTGCTTCTGTGCTGCTGAGAGGGTCACTTCCCAGCCAGTAGGTGTGCTGGGTGTTTTTGCTCCCTAGGTGCAGCACTCTGCACTTTTCCTTGTTGTGCAATACCCTTAGCATATTAAGTGTGGTCCCTATTCTTATCCTGATATGATGAAAGAGTGTATGCAAATGATCTGTGTGAAAACAACGCCAAATCATAAAACAGTTCAAATCTGAACATGCACTTTGCACAATTAGACTATGCTAACAAAAAAACCCTTAATAAATGTTAATAGTTTGTAATTGTTTACTATTCTCTGCACATGAAGCTGAAGTCGAGAACTTGAAGTAACTTTGCCTATGAGGTCTTTGCTCCTGCTTACATGAACTATGGAGAAAGAGATATGATATCATCAATTTCTTGAGATACTGATGTACTTCAAAGATGCAGGAAGAATGAAGCGAGAAGGAGAGAATATACTGTGGAACAGCAAAGAACCAGGAAAAGTGAGGGACACATGACAATCTTTTGTGGTATTCAACCCAAATATACCAACCTGAGAATAGGCAAAATAAATTATGGAAACTTTAAGCCTGCCTTACATCCTCCCAAATGAGGGCTTTTCTGTACTTGTCTTTGTTGTACTGCATCCTATTGTGTACTGTCCACTTTTCTAACCTGTTCAGGTCTTCCTGCAATTGTCCCCTCCCCTCCAGAGTGTGCACTTCACCCCAGAATTTAGTATCATCCACAAAGTGCAACCGCTAAATCAATTTGCCACCTACTGGACCATGTAAACATCTATGTCACAGCCTCTTAATTTATTTATGAGCCTGGGATGAGATACCATATTGAAGGCCTTGCAAAAATCCAAGAAAACAACATCCACCTCTACTCCTGCATCTAAGCTCTTTGTGTCCCTGTCATAAAATGAAACCAGATTGGCCAGGCATGATCTATGTGCTATGAATCCATGATAGTTGCCCTGCTGCATTATTTTTCCCACTGGACTCCCACAGATATGATCCTTTATAATCTTTTCAGATACCTTTCCAAAGATGGAGGTGAGACTGACTGGTCTATAATTACTTGGAACCTTCTTCCTCCCCTTCTTGAAAATGGGGACCACATTGGCCCTTTTCCACTCCTCCGGGACCTGACTTGAGATCCACAAGTGCTCTAACAGCTGTGCCAGTGGTTCTGCTATGACACCGGCCAATTTCTTCAGTACTCTTGGATGCAACTCATCTGGGGCTGCTGACTTGAACACATCCAGTCCATCCAAGTGACTCTGCACCAAGTCAGCATCGACAGTTGGTGGACTGGTATCCCTTTGATGCCCATCTAAGAACCCATTAGGAGACTTATCTTGATGCCTTTTTAAGAACACTGAGGCAAAAAACTTATTGAATAGCTGAGCCTTATCCCCCTCCCTCCCCGCCTCTCCCCACCATCACTAATTGCTCTTTCTTGTAATGGCCACATCTAGAAATTGAAGTATTCTTAGATATAAACTTCAAAATTGTGTTATTCATTTGTCAGAAATAATATGTTTAAAGTGAGTGGAGACTCTAATGCACATTCATTTTTACCTTGAATTGCTTTCTTCTTGCTTGAAAAATCTTTGAACAAATATCTGTTCTTATATTGGAAAAGAGAAAAATTCTCATTTTTTTTCATGAATGTAGTACTTACCACTCTGAGATGCTCTGTCTAGAATAATTTAAATAATAACAAACCAATCTTGTCCAATATTGATGTCTGTTTTGAGAGCTTTCAATATAAGTATTTTTGGCATATGAGACCAAAGTCTCACTCCAATACTGAGCAGTCTTTATATAGAATATATCATTAGGAATCATAAAATCTATGTTGGTACTTGAGTATCTTAATTTGTAAATTTAATAAAACAGGTATTGTACATTATGTAAGTTTCTTCCAGCTACATATTATCTTTAGTCTTTTTTAGGAATGACTCCTAGTCAAATGATTTACTAAAGCCCCATTTTTATCAAATACATCTTGAGTCCTGCAGTTATAGACAGTTTCTCAATCTGTTGTAAAGCAGGGAGTTATAAAATCTGTGTGGAAGTTACTGCAGCAAATGATCAGCAACTTTTAGTGTCAGTTTTTAACTGTTACATATATCTCTCTGTTGAACTGAATCATACAATATACCAGTCCTAATTTCCACTCTTTCTCTCAATTAATCATTGATCCTTTGGGGGCCTGAACACCCACAATTGGGATTCAGCTCAGCAGATACAGATGATGGGATGATTTTCCATTATTTTTGGATGTGGTTTGGTGGGTACTAAATCCCAAGGAAGCTGCTGAGGTTGTGTATCATTATTTTTTCCTAAGTCATTTACCCACCAATTCTCATTAAAAATTATCACTATTGTTATTACTATGTGCCAGATGAGCTCTTACGGGTGCAAATATATGGCAATTAGCCTAACATATTTGACTGTGTAAGGGTTAGTTTGGAAGAGTTAGTTTTGTCAGTTTTGGTAGTATAAGAGTGATGCTATAGCCATGATGGTCCAGCAATTATGCAAGAGACAAGGATTTCTTAGGGTTGGTCTTATTGGACCAACTATGTAGTTCGGATAAAGTTAGATAAGCTTTCAAATGCAAGTCATTCTTTCTCAGATCTCTGATCATCACAGGGCACAGCATAATGAAAACCAGGGGAGGGGAGGAAGGTGAGAGAAAGTCTCAGGGGTAGCAAACACACAATTAGCAAAAGAAAAGAAGCTGATTACTGGGAGATCAAGGACTCCCTTCCACAAGGGAGGAGGGGCATTCTCACCTTTCCTGTGTGGACGAATTTAAGAACTGGATAAAATACAACCTGCCATAAACCTAATACCAGTGTTTAGTAGTAGTAGTGTCCAACCAACTTAGGAATTTTTGTTCCCAAGTTCACCTTTTAAAGGTGATAGGTAAATTTCCCTGGCACATGTGAATACAGTGAGGTCAGAGTGGGAGTGGTTGTTCTGTATGATACTGTGGATATTAGGGGTAGTGGAGATGTGTTGGTGGGTTAATACAGATAAAGCATTTCTTGCCAAGGCAAGGTGGTGTCCCATTTGATGTCTGTTGGGCAGTGGAGAGTTGGTTTCAGAGTTGGGCCAGTTTATGGGGCTATATGAAAGCCAAGAGGGGAGGGCTGGAAATATTTCTCTCAAGGGTTGATTATTGTCAAGTACTGTATTTCACAGTGTATAAGTCAAATTTTGAAGCTCAATTTTTAACTCTTAAAATTCAACCTCTACTTATACACTGTTATTACCATCCCCTGTGAGTGGTGCTAGGTTCAGCACTTGGCTGGTGCAGCTCAGGCAGTGGCGCTTTCAGGGGATGGGGGCATGCCAGCTGAGTGCCGAACCCAGTGCTTGGCTGGTGCAGCCCCATCCCCTATGAGCAGCACTGCCTGAGCTGTGCCAACTGAGCGCTGAGCCTGGCCCTGTCTGTTGTGAGAGGCGCTGCCAAGCACCGAGCCCAACCATGCCAGCTGAGTACCAAGCCCAGCGCTACTGGCAGGAGACAGGGCTGGGCTTAGTGCTTGGCTGGTGCTGCCCAGGCAGCACCACTAGCAGGGGATGAGGCTGTGCCAGCCAAGCACCAAGCCTGGCCCTGTCTGCTGTGAGTGGTGCTGCCAAGCACTGAGCCCATCCCCATCCCCTGTGAGCAGCAGCAGGCTCAGTACTCGGCTGTTGTGTCCAAGCTTGGAGCTCAGCAACGCTACTCGCAGTGGACAGGGCCAGGCTCGGCACTTGGGTGGCATGCCCCAGGCAGCATTACTCACAGAAGATAGGGCTTCATCCTCTGAGTGCCAAGCCTAGCCCCATCTCCTGTGAGCAGCATGGTGGCTCATGTCCATCCCCCAGGTGCCTGGCCTGTAGTGAGGGTGTGCAGGGTCTGGTATAAATCAACCCCATATTTCAGATCCATAAAGTTAGATCAACTTATACACCAGATCTATGAAATTCCTAGCTTTTGGGATCAGAAAAATGGGGTTGACTTATACACCATGTTGACCTATACAGGCTTGGGGGGGTTGTTTTGTTTTTTGCATGTACATGCTCTGTTATAGCTGTACAGTAGAAAAGCCAAAGTGAAAGAAACACATTTTATATTTGAGGAGGAGATGGTAACATTTGTGATGATTTTTAGTTTTTGTAAAAATTTCTTTCCCAGGATCAGACCCAAAACAAGCTGTCTTTTAGATATATAAGCATATAATCTAAAACCATTTCCACTGGTCAACACAGATTGTTTTTTGTGAACATGACATAGTGGATCAAATACATGATTTTTCTCACATTTCTATGATATCTTCCTGGGTAGGAAAACATGTTTTGAAATGTATTTTATAACAAGTAAAACAACCAACTGAGAGAAAAGTCAGCCAAATCATGGGCAGTTGTATGCATTTGCTTGTAAAGAAAAATATGATTTATCTCAGTATTATCATTGCTATATAAATAAATGTAAATAGTTTACATGGTCCAATCACAATACATTGATTTGTTTTTATTTTGTTTCACTATGCTGTGGAGATCTGCATATTATTGCATGCACGTACACGCAGGCACACACACACACACACACACACACACACACTAAAACCTGTACATCTTCCAAATTTTTATCCATCTAGTTCTTATCTATTTTACTGTTTTATTTACCAAATCATCAGTGAAATATCTCTACTAATCATGAGCTGAAGCAAATAGATATACTAGGAGAGTCATACATTTTTGGCTCACTTTTAAACTTAGCAAACTGGGACTTAACTCCCAAGATTTTCATGGAAGAAGACCATACATATGAGTACAGATTGTCTCTTGACTCCAGCATTGTTGTTTGCATAATGGATATTAGGACCAGGGTACCCAATTTGTTGTCCCCCCGCCTCCACTTCACCCCAGGCTAGTAGTTGTTTCATTTCCAATGCAAATGTCAACCAATTTATAGCAGGTTAAATGGTGTGAAGATTAAAAAGGAATATTATATCTAGGTAATAGTCTGTTCTTTGTTAGTAAGTCTCAAACTATTATAGCAGCATCTTAACATACAGAAATAAGTTTGTGTCCATTTAATGGCCAAAAGATTTTAATCTCTACAATGTGAAGAGACCGGGTTAAACTTAATTTCATAAAAGGAAGTTCACTGATTACTATGTGAAAGGAAAAGTTTTGGTCTTCAAATGACAACTGTGCTAAAAGTGATAATGAAACTGAATTTTCAGTTGCTATATTAACTGAGGTTCATTGGATCTATGTAAATCATCTAAGTTCTTACTATATCTCCAGAAGAAAAGACAACAAGCAAAACTGACCAAAAACACCTAGTAATCCTATCTCATAAAAATGTTGATATTTTGTTTTATCTCAAATCATAATGAAAAGTTGAACTATCAGAACTTTCCACAACAAAAACTTTTGGGAAGAAAAAGAAGAGGAGAAACAGTTCGTAAATATCAAAGCATGTGATATGGCTGTACTCCCTTTTGCATGAAAGGACACAAAGTAGCTGCTTGTATGCATGATGAAATTACCATTTTTGGAAGTTTAATTGTCCTTCTATAACAGTTTAATTGCATTGCACGTGCAGCGGTATGTTGTAATTTAATTTTGTTACACTGTACACATGCAGTGTATGTGATACATATTGTGGCATATTGTGATACAAATTACTTTGTTATTAAGGAAACTAAAACACATCCCAACATATTTTAGTTTGCTACCTAACAAATTGCAGTGATACAAGCACTCCCGAGCCCTCGTGCCTTGTGCACCATCCCTGCCGTCTTCTCTGGCCACCAGAACACCCAGCTTACCCCTGGGGCAGGATGGGGAGGTGGCAGGAGAAGGTGGTGGGGATGGTGCATGGGCCATCTGAAGCCTAGATATGCTTATGGAAGCTTGGGTTTGGCAGGCTTCCAGCACCCTGTGCACCATCCCCATTGCCTTCTCCAGCTGCCAGCAACCCATCCACTCTGCCATCTTCCTTCACTGCTCCAGGGACAAGCCAGCCCATTGCTGGGTGTTCCCACATGTCAGGAAGGTGGTGGGACAGTGCACAGGGTGCTGGAAGCCCCAGCAGGAAAAAAAATAGTGGTGAGGGCCAGAGTGGTTTTTTTTTTCCTCCAGAGGAGCCTGCCTGCAACTGGAGGGTGAGCTGCCAATGGGCTGAACAGCCCCTGAGCTGCAGAGGCCCCAGTCCTTCTTCTGCTTCAGTGGTGTCCCTTGGGGCCACCCGAGCAAGCTGCTAGTGGGCAGGGTGCTGGCTTCAAGCTGGGCCAGCACCCAGCCCACTAGAAGCCCACCTGGGTTTCTCTGGTGGGGGGACACTGCTGCTGTGGAGGGAAGGACTGGGGCCCCCCACAACTCAGGGGCTGCTCGGCCCACTAGCAGCTTGCCTCCTGGCTGTGGGCTTGGTCTTCTGGGGGAAAAAAAATAGTGGCACCTGATCGTTTTTTTTTTTCTTTTCCGGCAGAGCTGCCTGCAGCCAAGGAGTGAGCTGCCAGTAGCATCTGAGTTGTGGGGTGGGGGGGGGGCAGGTCTTTCATCTGCAGTGGCAGCACCCTCTGGGACTGCCCAGGTGGGCTGCTAGTGGGCCGGGTGGTGCCCCAGCTAGAAGCCAGCACCTGGCCTGGTAGCAGCCCCCCCAGGTGGCCCCATTGGGTGCTCCTGCCATACAAGGAAGGACTGGGGCCCCCTGCAGCTCAGGGCCTGCTGGCATTTGCCCTCTGGATGCAGGCAGGCTCTGCCAAAAATAAATAAATAAATAAATAAATAAAGGATTGGGCCCCTCGCCATAACAGTGATAGAAGTCCCTAAATTGAAATGATGGGATTTTAATCATCACAATTAAAAACCCACCATTTCAGTTTAGGGGAACTGAACCCCTTTCACATGTATAAGTGGCCAGTGTAACCTGTAGCTTATGCATCCTTTACAAGAATACTCTTCTGAGGGGTACTCTGAGGGCCTACTGTATTTACTCCTTTTTTCCAGTGTTTATGGCTCTATCTGACTTATATTTGCACTAAACTTTAGCTCAAATTTAGGGAATTACTCATGTGAATATTCAACAAGTTCTTAAGAGGCTTACTTTATTAGGATCTCTACAAAGCTTCTAAAAGGGTAGCATATAGTTCTGGTAGTGTGTAGAAGATGCCTGGCTTCATCTGCTGAAGCAGAACAAATGATTTTCTACAGAGGGTGGAGACCTGCATGAGGAAAGCCCAATGAAGTTTGATCTAAACAAGACAGAGAAAATATTTTTAGGTCCTGGCAAGTAACTTGAAGAACTGGCTATTACTATATCAGTACCATAATTTGATAAGGCACAACCAATATTTTTCAATCAGGATTTCAGATTAACAGTTTTAAAATACCCAGAGCTAGTTCTGGATGGCCATGTAGTAGCTATGTAACCAAAGGTTTCTAAGGCAGGAGATTTTTTTGGATGTGGACTTTGATCACTTTGAAATTAATTTTCTATAATGTACTGTTCTTGAAATACACTGGGGAAATACTCAGAAGCTGATGCTAATTCAGAATATCATGATGTGCTTGATGAGGACAGCCTAACATTACCATCAGATAACACCAATACTTTTGAATATGTAGTAGCTGCCTGTGGGCTCCTGTTTGGGTTTCAGGGTTGACCATTAAAGTCCTGAAAAGTTTTGGTCTAAATCAGGCTGTGTTTCCTTCTCAGATATCTCTCAGTGCTATATTGCCATGGTGGTGATTAGTAAAATTATCTGAACTGGAATTTTTTGGGTAGTGAGGAGGGAAGGGAGAGCTGCTGGGTGGGGGGTGGTTTGTGAAAGACCCTTGATTCAGACCTTTGGATGCCAAAGCCCAGATTAGCTGATGTTCTAAACATGCTACAAAATTCATTCAACTCTTTCCCTATGTTATCTGTAGAAGGGATAATCATGGCTTATAATAAATTAATGTGTTGAGTTTCATTTATTTATGGCTTTACAAACAGTGTTTCCTGCATCTCTATGGAGATTTTTTAAAAGCACTTACAATAGCTTTTTTGTTTATAAACTTGAATAAGAACATAAAAAGCTAGTGTCTGGGATTCTCTGTTGGTTGAAGGGGCATGTAGAGTGTGGGATTTTCTAAGAGCAGGATTAACTTACTTTTCTTGCACATTTGCTATTTTTTTCCTTACTAAATGAAATGCATACTTATGTTTTAATAATAATGCAAAGGAGAGAGGAAAAAAAAAGATATTACCTGGCTTTGATTTTCCTTTCACAGACAAGAAATGGGAATTTTTAGGGGTTGGGACATGGGATATAGGAAATTTCCCTGGCACCTCCCATACGAATAAATTGCTTTGGGTTCTATTTGCAATTTAAAGAACAAAATGTACCTTTCTGTGGTACAGGAATCAGTACTGTGGACATTTTATTACTATTTCTGAGATATAACAGTACGGATTCTCCAGTCCTTTCAGCCTCAGTATGCAGTTACCTGTGCGAAGTGCGTTTTATGCTTAGCTGCAGCTGTGATAGCCTTGATATAAATGAGAGGTCATGGGAACACAGGTGAAAATATACAACTCTATTCTGGTTAACTGGGAGCTTGTCAGAGTTCTGCATAATGTAGAACTGCTTCAGAGGCCTGATGGAAAATTAAGGCTTCCAGAGATTGCCAGAGGATGGGGACACTATAGACACCCTTTCTTTCCCATAACATAGAAACAAACAATGGGAACAGGAGAGGGAGATGTTAGGTTTACTGAGATTTTCTAAATGCAGGCCACACCCTATGAGTCCCTTTATACCTGAAGGCTTGTCAAATGGATAGCTCTGCTAGATTTCCATTGATGGGGCCAGGGATAGTTGATGAAATGGAACCAAAGATCTGGCCTAGAGGTTCCAACTTAGAATAAGAATTCAGTATAAAATTCCTACCTGGAATAGGAAGAAATAAATACATTTCTACTCTGCACTCATTTTGCAAAGATAACAAGAAAGTGCAAGGGATTTGAGAATTGAAAGCAGAACTATTACAAATAGGCAACCTCCATAATACTGTCCTGTATATTTCATGGTAAATTTGCCTTCAGGATTAGCCCATTTTACTGCTCTATGCTAGTGACTGTACTTCCATTAGTGCATTTATATTTTAGTTACAAACTGCTGTGAAGAACACACAATAGCACCATTTAAACAGTGACATTTAAGAATATATTGTATAGACTTTGAATCTATTTGTGCTACACAACTCTCTGTCAGGCAGACCCTCTTGTATCTCCTTTATCATGCACAAGATATAGCTCCACTTATATGAAAATGCATTCTATAGAATTTCAGCATCACGCAGGAAATCATATACTCTATGAATTTTCTTATTGAGTAACTCGCAACCAAATGTGGGAGCACTATACTATTTCTTAGGCTTTCATGCATGCCATTTTTCAACTTTTATATATTCAGAGTCAGCATTTTTTGGAGCAGGGCTGGGGAATCTCATCCATCTGCTTAAGTCTGTACCATATGCAGAAAAAAAAAAAAGCAAGATTCTTTAGGTCAAAAAAAGTAGGTCAAAAGGGAACATGAATCTGCAGTCTAGGACATTAACCTTTGGTAAACATGTTCCTTGTTCTCACCCTTGTTCCCAGGACAGTTTGGGCTGTCTGTGTATTGATCAGACATTGGATAAAAGAGAGGGTAGGTTAGACTGTAGATAGATGATTGCCACCTCACTGTTTCTAGTATGTGAAGTAGTTCATTTAAACCTGGCTTATGTATCTCTACACTATGTTTCAGTCTGCGGTGTAGACATGTCCTGTCTTTCACCGAAATAATTCCAACATACTGAATGCCCATTGGGTCCCACTGCAAATCTTTACACTGTATTTAGAAGTCTTAAAGTACCTAGTCTTGACCCTCATTTTAAATATCATTTGGAAGATAGTACATTGAATTTTAAAAAGTTTCCTTTGTCTTTCTCTCCCTTATGCTTCTCCCCCTGCAAATTTATTGGGAACCATTTCTTGAGAATGTGTTTAATACAAATTCAGATACTGTCTCTCAAATCCCTGTCAGCACTTCTGCAATGGTTTGCAGTTGTCTTATCCATGTTCTGGCCAGGGTAAGGCTACTTGAGGTCTGACAAAATTGGAACCTTGGGAGTTTTGGCTGCATAGTAAACATTTTCTTTTCCTGTGATAGCCCCATAATGTACGTGTTTTTTAAAACTGTTTCCAGAGCAATCCCCATTCTAATACAAAGACCTAGCTGAAGGGATAGAACTTGCTCAAACCTACGTGGCTTCTTATGTGATAGCAGTAAAAAGAAGTATAAAAATGAAAGCCTAGGACTCCTGGAATCCTGCCACTAATACTAGTGCAGGTGTTGAATGTCATAGTTCTGCAGCAAAAAAAAAAAAGCCTTTTTCTCTTGTCACAGAATCTCAGGGCTTTCTGTCAATATGAAGCAGACACTAATGCACATGATCCAGTTACAAAAACTTCTTTCTGTTTAAAAGAACAAGTGCAAGGTAAAGTAGGAAAATGCCAAAGCTAATTACCCACCCCAGCTACTGAAGCAGTGAAGAGTCGCACAAACTTAATTAGCATTTTAAAGGTATTCGTTGTTCATTATTTCACTCTGGTATAATATAGTAAGAGTATAAATATCTGTATTGCTTAACCCTGAAAACCTGTGGATAAGAATCACATCTAGCCTTATAAAAATGCTTCTACAATCATACTTAAGGATACATTTAGCATGTAGCTGAGATTAACTTTTCCATGAATTGATTATTTGGACTATTGTTCTTATGTAGTACTGTTCTGCAGATCAGACAATCCTAGAAATGCATTTAAAACAAAGGCATTTTAGAAAGCCCAGTTGCAAATCTGGCATTTCTATTTCTAGTAAATGTAGATGTAGCCATCACTTTCAAATGAACAAAAATGATTTTATGGACATTTTTTCTTCTTACTTGAAATAAAATAGTAGATAATTGTTATGTATTAACTGATTATAATGAACTGCCAGTCAAATTCTGGCCTCAATTACAACAGCGTAAATGTAAGAAATGTCTTTGAAATATATGATTTATTGTAGCATAACTGAGAGAAAAAAAATTGGCCATGCTTATGGACTATTAATTCACTATTTGCCTAACTGCTTTACAAATTAACTAAATACTGGTGGTGCAGCAATTATCTGAGAAATTATGGTGTCCACTATAAGCATTTATATAGCATAATTTTCTCTTAATGATTCCAAAATCCTATTCACTGGTAGCATATAGGGCCAATGTAATACAGTCATTTCTAGGTCCTCCGGTGACTGAAATGCCATGTTATATAAAATTCCCTTTTCCTACACTTGTATCTGGGGAAAGAATCTATAGGAAAAGGTATAAATACAGTACAATTATAATAACCACCTGAATTCAAGGAGGGCATGACATTGTTAGTATTCAAGTTGAAATTTGAATGTTGAACCTATACTTTGGTGTGTGTTCAGAAGTAAGCCCAACAAGTTCCCCTATTATCAGCCAGCATAACATCATCATTATGATTATGTTTTATGACATTTTCCAAATAACTTAGTTTAAATAAATAAACCAGTTAGATAAAGGGTGGGGTGAAGGTAGTATTTCATAGCTTTCATAGATGGGAGCAGGGCTAAAGGGTCTGGGGGCACAGGTGGTGTTCTCATTGATCCTCCCAGTCTCAGGCTATGGGCCGAGGAGGGAGAGGAGGATCCACGTGGTCAACCAAAGACTGCAGCGCTGGTGTCGTCGGGAAGGCTTTGGCTTCCATGACCACAGTCCGCTCTTTGGCGAGAAAGGCAGCGAGCTGCTGGAAAGAGATGGCTTCTACCTCTCTCCCCTAGGGAGGAGGCTCTTCTCAGCCAGACTGGCTGACCTGCTCCACTGGGCTTTAAACTAAGCCTGCTGGGGGATGGGGGCACTACTGCCACTGCTGGCCCACTGAGCAATCCTTGCAAAGCCAGCAGTTCAAGGCACTTAAGGGAGCCCATCCCTGCCCCAGCCCTGGTAAAATCTGTGGGCAAGGAAGGAGCCCCCCAGGGGACACTTGCTTGCCTGTACACAAATGCCAGGAGCTTGGGGAATAAGCAGGAGGAACTCATCCTCCTGCTCAGTGCAAATAATTATGATGTCATAGGGATAACGGAAACCTGGTGGGACTCCACCCATGACTGGACCACGGGTATAGATGGCTATACCCTGTCCAGGAGGGATCATGTAAAGAAAAGGGGCGGGGGTGTAGCTCTCTATGTTAAGGAAAGCTACACGTCCCTGCAAGCCAACATTGGCACCCAGGGTGGACGACTGGAGACCCTCTGGGTTAAAATCCGTGGGGAACATGGCACAGGGGACACAATGGTGGGAGTCTACTACAGACCTCCCACCCAAAGTCCTGAACTTGACCAGGAGTTTGCCCAGGAACTGGCTGAGGCTGCATGCTCCATGACCATGGTTGTCATGGGTGACTTCAATTACCCGGACATCTCGTGGGAGGATCACTCAGCAAAATCTGAGCGGTCACAAAGCTTCCTCTCGTGCGTGGATGACCTCTACCTGACTCAAGAAGTCTATGGGCCAATGAGAGGCAAAGCGCTGCTCGACCTGGTACTGGCTACTGGGGATGACCTAGTCGGCAACCTAGTGATCGATGGGAAGCTGGGTGACAGCGATCACGAGCTGATCACCTTCACCATCCGCCGAAAAGCTGGCAAGTCAGTCAGCAACACGGAAGTCCTTGACTTCAGGAAAGCCGACTTTGACAAGCTCAGGAGGCTTGTGAGTGAGGCTCTAAGGGACCATGATCATGGAGAGAGGGGAGTTCAAGAAGAGTGGTTGCTTCTCAAGGGAGCGAGCCTCAAAGCACAAACTAAGTCTATTCCATCTCGGAGGAAAGGCAGCAAGAGGGCACAGCAGCCCCCCTGGCTCTCCAGGGACCTAGCAGACCTCCTGAGGCTAAAAAGAAAGGCCTACAAAGGATGGAGGATGGGAGTCACCTCCAAGGAGGATTATTCTGCACTGGTCCGGTCCTGTAGGGAGCAGACCAGGAAGGCCAAGGCTGCAACTGAACTCCAACTAGCTTTGAGCATCAAGGACAATAAAAAGTCCTTTTTCAGATATGTGGGGAGCCGGAAGAAAAGCAGGGGCAACATTGGACCCCTGCTGAACCAGATGAGGCAACAGACAACTGACACCCAGGAAAAAGCCAACCTATTAAATAGGTACTTTGCATCGGTCTTTCATTGGTCCCATGGGACGCCCATGCCCACTACGGGACAGGGAAGTCTGGGTGAGGGTGATCCCCTGCCCTCCATTGATGCTGACTTCGTGAAGGAACATCTTGAGAAGCTGGATACCTTCAAGTCAGCCGGCCCTGACAATCTTCACCCCAGGGTACTCAAGGAACTGGCGAGCATCATAGCCCAGCCTCTAGCACAGATCTTTGAAAACTTTTGGCACTCTGGTGTAGTGCCTGAAGACTGGAAGAAGGCCAATGTGGTGCCTATCTTCAAGAAAGGGAGAAAAGTGGATCCGGCTAACTATAGGCCCATTAGCCTGACTTCTATCCCGGGGAAGATCTTAGAAAAGTTTATTAAAGAGGCCATCCTTAATGGACTGGCCAACGCCAACATCTTAAGGGATAGCCAGCATGGGTTTGTTGCGGGTAGGTCTTGCTTGACCAATCTCATTTCCTTCTAGGACCAGGTGACCTATCACCTGGACAAGGGAGAAGAGATTGATGTCATATATCTTGACTTCAAAAAAGCCTTTGATCTGGTTTCCCATGATCGCCTCTTGGAGAAACTGGCCAGTTCTCACCTTGGGTCCTCCACGATCCACTGGCTGGAAAATTGGCTCCGGGGTCGGACCCAGAGGGTAGTAGTTGATGGAAGTCACTCATCGTGGTGTCCTGTGACCACTGGGATCCCCCAAGGCTCTGTCCTTGGACCCATACTGTTCAACATCTTCATTAATGATGTGGACACTGGAGTCAGAAGCAGACTGGCCAAGTTCCCCGATGACACCAAACTTTGGGGCAAAGCATCCACACCAGCAGACAGGCAGGTGACCCAGGCTGACCTGGACAGGATCAGCAAGTGGGCGGACGAGAATCTGATGGTGTTCAATGCTGATAAATGCAAGGTTCTCCACCTTGGGAAGAAAAACCCGAAGCATCCTTATAGGCTCGGCAGTGCTATGTTGGTTAGCACTATGCAAGAAAGAGACTTGGGGGTCATCATTGACCACAAGATGAACATGAGCCTGCAATGTGATGCGGCGGGTAGTAAAGCGACCAAAATGCTGGCTTGCATCCATAGATGCTTCTCAAGCAAATCCCGGGACGTCATTCTCCCCTTGTACTCGGCCTTAGTGAGGCCGCAGCTGGAGTACTGCGTCCAGTTTTGGGCTCCACGATTCAAAAAGGATGTGGAGAAGCTTGAGAGAGTCCAGAGAAGAGCCACGCGCATGATCAGAGGTCAGGGAAGCAGACCCTACGATGACAGGCTGAGAGCCCTGGGGCTCTTACCCTGGAAAAGCGCAGGCTCATGGGTGATCTGATGGCCACCTATAAGTTTATCAGGGGTGACCACCAGTATCTGGGGGAACGTTTGTTCACCAGAGCGCCCCAAGGGATGACGACTAGGTCGAACGGTCATAAACTACTTCAAGACCGTTTCAGGCTGGACATAAGGAAGAATTTCTTTACTGTCCGAGCCCCCAAGGTCTGGAACAGCCTGACACCGGAGGTGGTTCAAGCGCCTACATTGAACACCTTCAAGAGCAAACTGGGTGCTTATCTTGCTGGGATCCTGTGACCCCAGCTGACTTCCTGCCCTTTGGGCAGGGGGCTGGACTCGATGATCTTCCGAGGTCCCTTCCAGCCCTAATGTCTATGAAATCTATCAAATTTCATATTTCATTAGTCTAGCAGAATATCTCCTATTGTTTTGAAGTGTTTTGACTTCTTGAATTGTTACAAAGAAAAGCACATATAGAAGGGTGACGTGCATTGCCACTTCTTTGAATAAGACAGTGGCTTCACCAGATTTAACACCCGTTTCCTGGTGTCTTTGGGGTGGGATGGGAAGGAAAATCAAATGTATTTATTTAAAATATCTTCATCTTTTAATTTCAAATTTGGGCAAATATTTAAAATATCATGCCTAACCATGACAATTCAGATGTGATCTTTTTTATATATAGGATGCATATTAGAGTGATCTTTAAAACTGATATAAAAGCTATACATTGTATAAATGCCTATATTTTTGTGGGAAAATGCCTCAAGAGTAGTACTGCATGTGTACAATAATTTTACTATCTGGACTAACTTCCCTAATATGATTTGTGAGAAATGTTAGGTGGATTATCAGAGCAGAAGCCTTTTGGTTGGAGAAAAATCATTGGAAGGAAGGGATCTGCTATTCATGTAGCATCAGGGATCACTTGGGGTGCATCCAGATGTTAAACTTAGATTGGTTTAATGGAACATAGATCAATCTAAACCTGTAACAGTACAGAAGTTTGGTGCACATAGACTGGTCTGAAAATGGTGGCAGTGACCTAGAATAAACCATGTCTGAGGTACACTAAATCAAGATCAATTCAGGTTAGAACAATCTATTGAACTTGTGTAGTGTTCTATTGATTCAAGTTATATGACTTTCTTCCAACATCCCATCAGCTTTATGTCCTCCTCCCCACCTTGTAGGGATGCATTCTGGCAACTGGCCTGCACTTGGCTGCTCTGGCCAGGTGCCCAACAGGCTGTGCTCCTGGGCTGTCCCAGTTTTGAGCAAGCACAGCCTCTCTCCCCAGTCCCAGATCCAGCCAGCTACAGGCAAGCAGAGTGGGGAAGTGAGGTGACTGTGTCCCCTACACAGGCCCTAGAACATGGGCACCCAAGTCCCTGGGATGTAAGGCTCCTGTGCTACAGCCTGGGTCAGCTCTGTAAGGCTCAGGCAGGATCCTGCCCCGCAAATCTTGTTAAGAGCATTGCCCCAGTTATGACTAATCAAGCATGTGGGCAGGCCAGGACATGGAGACGTGCAAATAACAAGGGAGGGCAATCACTTCTGGATGGCTGTGGGTAGGGCACAGGGGAGGGTACACAGTGAGGTAGCAGGAGACTGGGAGCATGGTTGCCCATGCCCAGCAATCACTCAGGGATGACCTGAGCTTGGCAGTCTCTGGCAGCCTGGGAAGCCTACAGAGCACACTGGGATTTGTGCAGGATCACCTCGCACCTGTAGGCCCCCACGAACACAGGCTGCCTGTTACCTTGCTCCCCCACCCCACAGGGTAAATGTGTATACTGTTTGCACCCAATCTAAACTAGCTCACTTGGAGTAAACCACATAATTTAGATTGATTGTTCCCCCAGCTTTTTGAACATCTGTACCTGCCCTTAATGTATATCAAGAAGCCAGAGAGTACTGGGTAGAAGAAATCTAATAGAGTAATAGGTGTGAGAGACCAGCAGCCCTGAGGTGAAAGCCTAGTTCCCTCAACTATCCATTTTCCCTAGGACATTATTAATTACTGTTTTGGAAAAGAATCCTAAGGAGCTGCCATGACCTTCACTCCCTTGGCTGGTTGTGTGCCTGCTTAGTACTTGCTTAGATTTTATGGCCTTGGAACCATCAAAGGACTGTAAAGAGGTGAGGAGGTCATAGAAATGAGCCTTCCTTTTTCCATCCACCATGGAGCCCTGTAATTCTCCTATGCTGTGACCAAAGAACTGCCTCTGGAGTTTTGATGGATGAGAAGAAAAAACAGCTAGGGGCTCAGATGAAACCCATCCCTAAAACAACTTCTTGTGAATTAGAGTGACCTAGGCAAGTCACCGGTTCCTTATTATAAAATTGGAGTGTTAGGCTCATTTATTGTCAGCCAGCTTTAGTACAAGATCAACACTCAGAACTTATATAGTATTTTACATTTTCAAAGCACTGCACAGATATTCAGTTAATCTGTCTTTGCCAGTACCTTAATCAGTGGTTGCTGTCAGGGAATAAAAATCAAAACCTTAAAAGCATTTTAATTTTACTAATAATTGTACACTGCTACTTGGTCAGGTGTTTCAGATGCCTTCAAGTAAGTACATGCCCCTCCATAAATACCTCAGCTTTAATCTATTATTATTCAGCCTGGATTCCATTTGTTACAAAAATAAATTATAACTTTCTTACTTTGTTTAGATAAATATAGGCTTCATGAATTGTGTGTTTTAAATTGCAATAATGTCAATAAAAAAATTAAATGGCTCAAGTCAGGAATATTGAAGTATATGTCTGAGTTTTCTATGAGTGTAAAATAAATTTGAGAACACATACAGTATAGCCTCTTTGGTGATAGTTAATAGGGCTGTGCAAAATGGCAATATTTCATTTCAATTTCAGATTCATCATTTTGAAGAGCCAGTGTTTCATTTCACTGTTTTGAAGCACTGTTCCGTTTCACTTTGCTGAAACTCTTTTGCTGTTTTGACGCTGTTTTAATGGGTTTGTCATTTCACCCATAGGCTATAATGGGGAATCACAAAATGCCTTTAACTTTGTCATTTCTTGCCTGATGCAGATGAAAACAGTAGGGATGGTAGCCCTTTCTGAGGCCATGAAGGCTGTCATGTTTCAAGGAGATAGATGCAGGGGTTTCTGGGAAACAGCACCTCAAACTGTTGAGAGAAAAAGTCATGACACATGTTAGTGTGAAGGCACAGGAGGATGAAAACAGCAGGCATGGTAGCCCCTGCTGAGGCCATGAAGCCTGCCAGCTTTCAAGGAGATAGGTACAGGGGTTTCTGGGGAAGTTCACTTTGTCATGGAGTAGGGTCTTTAGAGATGGCCATGATACCCCTAGGGCCCTTTGACTGTGCCAGCTTCACCCTACTGGCACCTTCTCTTCTAACCTGCCACCATGTCTTATTGGAACAGATAATAGATAGGGAGGCTGCCCTCAAACTTCAGTTCAGTCACAGTCCTAATGGACCCCACTAAATCCTGTAGATTCTGGGACCCCTTGCTGGTGCCTGCTCTAATAGGTGCCTCAAGGGGACACTGCCCTGGGGCTTAGATGTGCCCAGGACCTTGCCTTCTGACAGCTGACTGGGGACAGGTGCTAGGGGTGTACGTTGTAGCCATGTTGGTTGAAGGACATGACAGACAAGGGTCTTCCTGGATGGAATGAATAGTAAAGAAGCCCCTTCCCTCCCCTGACCCTCCCCTCCCCCAGCCTGTCTCTCACCCCCTGACACCTCCATTTCCATTTTCACTGACTAGCTTTCTTGACTGCATTGCATGCCAGCCTATGGCTTCTTTACTATTCCTTCCATCCCGGAAGAGCGCACACGCCAACTGCAGATGCTTCCTCAGTCAGACGAAGGGTTTTCAACCTGAAAACTTGCTAAGATATATTTCTCCAACTATTCAGTTGGTCTACTAAAAGATACAAATTGACCCAAATAACCTTGTCTGCCTGGTTTTTTGATTATGCAGCTCCATACCTTCCCTACACTGCAGCCCATGCCTCAAAGATGGCATCCCAGGCAGCTACGCTGAGTTTACCTGGAGCCTCACAACTCCACTGCAACCAGCAAGCCTCAGGCCTCTCAATGATCTTAGGGTCTGGGCTTTCCCCAGCCAGGACTGTGTGTGTATGTGGTGGCTGGAGGTTATAAGTCAACCCTCCAACCTGCCTTTCACCAGGGACGTCTACAGTCCTTGCATTTCCTGGGGGTTGCTGCACTAACAGTAGTCCCAACCCTGGCAGGGTTCAGTTTTAGGTTATGGCCAGGACCTGAGGCCTCCTTCTTCCTCATAGCCCCATCCCATACCTCCAAATACATCCTGGCATGGGAGCTCAGTAGGGATATGTTCTTCCCCTGCTGGCTGGTGATGCAGTGAGTGCCCCCTCCAGCTCTGAGAGTGGGGCATTGAATTGTTTGGAAACCAGAAACCAAAAGGAAATAGCTGCTGACAGACTGAGGAGGGTGGCACTTACTCTGTCTGCACCTGGAGCTTGGGGAACCCCAGCAGCAGGAGATTCACCTTGAGGAACACCAGCTGCTCCACCAAACCAGCATCCAAAGAGGTGCCGTGTGGTGTCACAACATCTCCAGCAATGCTGAACACCCGCTCTCTTGGAACACTGGTTGGTGGACAGGACAGGTGTTCCCGGGCAACCATGGCCAGACCTGCCACACCTGGCTGTGGCTTCCCCAGTAGGCTGAGGGGGTCTCATGGCAGTGGCTCCACATCCTCGGTGAGATAGGCAGCCACCAAGGCCTGAGTGCTACCTGCCTGATGGTGGGGTCCGGTGCCTCTGGACCCCACCATGGAAGTCATGCCCTTGGCCCATATGGGCAGCACCTGTGGTGGAGGAGGAGACTGGCTGGCAGATAGTGTGCTGGCACAGGACAGTGTATCCCCATCTTCTACATTCCCCTGCCTCTGCCCTTCTGCCTCCTTGACTCTGGTCACCAGGACCTCCATCCAGTAATCCAGGGTTTTGCTGCTGTATATGCTCCTCTTCAGTCTTGGGTCGCACAGAGCCACCAGCGTGTGGACCGTACTGGACCACAACAGATCTAGCCATTTCTTGATGCCCTCCTTCAGCCTCCTCACCAGTGCCTGCATGTCTGGTGACAGAAAGTTCCTCAGCCAGGAACAATGATCCCCTGGAACTTGTGCATTTCATTTTCAAGTTCCCTCACTACAGGGATCACCTGGCTCAGGACAGCATCACCACTGCTGAAGCTCTTGATGGCCTTGAGGAAGGGCTTGAGAACCACCAAGATCTGAGAGATGGTATCCCACTCAGTTTTGTTAAGTGGGCCACTGATCCTGATCTCCCCATGCAAGCCCATCTCATGGAAGGCCTTCTGTTGCTCAGCCAGCATTCTTGAGCATCAGGTATGAGGAGTTCCACCAAGTCTTCAGATCCTGCATGATTTTGTGCTGCAGGACACTCAGCTTTGCCTGTTTGTCCTGCAGCATCTTGTCTGCCTTGATGCTGCAGTCGAAGTAGCCTGCCATGTTCCTGCATTTCAAAATCAGGTGGCTGGTTGTGACAGCACCCTCACCAGCATCCCTGTCCCCTTCCAAGGTGCCCCTCACTATTAGGCCAGAAGAGTGGCCACCTGTCTTTCCAGCATGCATCACATTTGGTGTGCTGGAAAATCTGTGTGCATTTCTGTAATGTAATGTAATGTAATGTATGTATTTATGTAATATATAAATATACGTTCTGTAATATATGTCGTGCTTTCCTGCACAGTCAATGAAGACTGTCAGGGGAAACATGGATTTCTTTTATGGGGAGAAAGAATTACAGAGAATAACAAAAACAAAAAGAGGATTTGGGTGTGGAATAAATTGAAAGAAATGGATTAGGAAAGGCCATTAGGGTATTTCAGAAAGGATTGGATCCCACTTGCTAGGAACAGACTAAGAAGTAGGAAGTGAAAGCCTTCCTGATGCTTCTGATGCTGCTGGAGGACACAGCTCAGTAAGGTGACAAAGGCACAGCTGACAAAGCTCATTTCAAACAATGCTTTTATGCTTCTTCTCCATCCCTCCCCCAGAGCACTGGGATTGGAAGAATCACAGTCTCTGGCCAGCTACACATGTCAGTATCAGAGCAGTCCTTCCCCCTTCCTCCTCCCTTTCCTTAGTTTGTATTTCCCTGCAAGCCCAACTTCAAAACTTGAAACTCTTTGAAATTTTTTAAACGTTTTGAGTGCCCTCATTTAGTTTTAAAGCTGTTTTGAAGCCTTGTGTTTAGTTTTGGTTTCAGTGTTTTGAGCTCAAAACACATCGAAACACCTTCAAAACAAAACATCCGTTGAAATTTTGCATAGCCCTAATAGTTAATGTTAACACTCCACTGAAGAAACTACTGTTCTCAAGAAAGTGCTTCCTATAGTAATTTTTATTGCATCAGTTTGTGAGGGGCTAGATATCTGACATAACCACTTTTCCTTCTGTGTTGAGAGTAGTTTTAGACACATTGCACTTAAGATGAGATATCTTATTCTATTTTAATGTTAATGGAGTGTTAGGTGAGACATTATGAAAAACCCTAAGGCAGTAAATTACTTTCCTAATGACTTAACTTGGGTTATTTGTACTTTGAACATTTAAAGTTTCATATTTCACTACCTCAAAGTTGTTTTAAGGATAAATTAATGCATGTTTGTATAATACCCAGATGCTATGGTGATGGAAGCCACAGAAGTACATTGATAGATTTGACCTCACATATGTTAATGGATATATAGGAGTAATTTTAGCAAGGACAATGAAGTTCTGCTCAGGTAAAACCAGGATAAGAAATCAGCTTTCACCCTATTTTAGGAATAAGCAAATGTAACCTGATCTTACACGACCTTGTCATGACTACACATGACCTATATTAATTCATCTATACCTGGTAATTAGAAAATACCTCTTCACCCTTTTATTCCAGAAAATAACTGGTATGAGCTTTTTAAAATTCTTCATGCATGGCATTTGGTGTGCAGAAAAAAGTGTAATTTGATTCTATCACTTGGAAGGAGGGGAGGTTTTGAAAAAAAGCACCCAGTCAAGGTTTAGCAAGATCAAACCAACTGTTTTTTTATACTTTGTATACTCAGACAAGTTTAAAAAAAAGTGTCACTGTCTACATGTGCATGACATTTACTGCACAATAAATTAGTCTACTGTGCAGTTAGCTGGGATTTTAGGAAAAAAATAGTGTCAGGTGAACTGATCAGCACTAGAACAGGGTCACTCTATGCCCCCTGCCCCCTTCCTCCCCATGACCCCATCCTGGCATTGGGCAGCTCTGGGCTCTCCACAGGGGCCAGGAGCTAAGCAGTGCTGGGACTGGGGAACTCTCTGCTTTCCTGCTCAACCAGGGGCTTGCTGGCAGCTGTCCCACTTGTGGTATTTCCCACCTAGCAGGGGGCTGTCTGGGATCTGTCCTACTTCTGGGCAGAGCTTTCTGCTGTAAAATCAGTTGGTGGCCCTAAAATCGATACCTGTAACTCCTAGATGAGACTCTGACCAAATGTAGTGTGATATGAATACAACTTCCAGTTTTACTTTTGGATAAATTTGTCAGAAAGAGTCTACAAATGATTGTAAGTGGCAAAATGATATAATAACTACAGGAAGCACCAATTCCATTCAATGGAAGTTAAAAAGAAGTGGAACTTACATGCTGGAAGAGAAGATAGGATGTAGGAAGACTGGCAACCAGTGTGACTTTAGGATAAAGGAAGGGAAATTACTGTGCATGCATCTTGTTAACTTTTATTTACAGTTTGTGAACTGCTTTCTGATCCTCCATTCAGGCCAATGGACTGGATCTGTGTACCTAGCCACAATTCATATGAAGGAAAAAATGTGGAGGGCTGAGTTATCTTTGTGGTCCTGCATCCAAAAGGCTGGTTAAGTTGCCTACTATGTTTTCACCCATACACCATACCCCTGTAAGTAATTAGGGACTTACCAAATTTCCAACTTTGTGGGTTTTACAGATTCCGTGAAATCCGGCATTGCCCATGGAATCCACAAAAACTGTGGATGGGGAAAAAAAACTCACTGAAAAGAAAATGCTGGCTCTTCATAGGGAGCCAACAGTCCTCAGTGCACTGCAGCAATTTGGTGGGGTGGAGAAGAGGGGAAAGGGGGCTCCCCCTACTCCTTTCCACCTATTTTCTGTGAGGGTGGCATATCATGTGCCCCCACCCCTCTTAGCTGAGGGTGGTAAGGGGCAGGGTGGCATGACTGACAGCCCTTGCAGACAATCAGCAGTGAGGAGTGGAACCCCTGGGGCCCCTCAGCCAATCAGAAGAATGGGGGTGCTTGCCATGCTCCACCTTCGAAATGGCTGCCCAGGCCTGTGTGTTGGCTGTGAAATTGGGGGGCAGCCCCCACAAATTAGGTAGGTCTCTATATATAATGCACATTGGGTAGATATACATGAGACACTAACTGTGCAGTAGCCTAATAATACTGTGCAGTTGCGCATCACAGCACAAACAGGGTTAGTATGCTACTGTGCAATAGTATTAGGCTACAGCACAGTAGTGTCACTAAAAGGGAATTTGCTGACACTACTGCGTAGTAACTCTGGTTACTGCACATTTATTTAGTACTTGATTATACAAGTACTGAATTAAGTGTGTAGTAACCACTGTGCATTAATGAACATGTAGATGTACCCACCTTCTTTTTAAGAGGCAGGATAAAGGGGAAAAATCCCTTGCAGAAACCATGTAGAAGCAACCAGGGACCCTAGCCTACTGCCAGCTCTGTATGGACTGACCTGGTGCAGAGTCTGACTGTGCGCACCAGGTCTGTGGCTGTGTGCTGGATCCCACCCAGTGGCCAGGGCTTGACATCATGTGCCAAGTCAGACACTATGTACTTACTCTGGCTCCATATGCTTTATTCAACCAGTGCATAGTGTTTGATCCCACACACCAAGTCCAACCCCATGCTCCAGCTCTGGGGCCATGTGCTGGGTCTGACCCTGCACACTGAGTCCAACTCCATATGTCAGCTCCGGAATCACAACCCCACATTCTGGGTCCATTGAAAGGTCCAGCCCCATATACTAGTCCCAGCCATGGACTGAAAGTGGGCACCGACCCAATATAGTGCATGAGGCCATGTCATCTGGCCAAGTGGCTGCCCACAGATCCATAAATTTGTTGGCAGGGGAGCAGTGGAAACAAATGCTCTGACTTCCAGAGCTGCAGCAATCAATGCTGCCACTGCTCCCCCACTACCAAATTTCTGGGCTGGCGGAGGGGGATCTGTTTTTTTTGCATACAATGTACACTACAAGTTTAACTCAGTAATTTTTGTGGAAGAGATGTGGGCTGTATACCAGAAAGTATGGTATATTCTTTTACTCCTAGAGGGGGCAAAGAAGGTAAGATATGGCTAAGAAAAATGCTAAATAAGTACAAACGTTATCATTATTATGGGTATATCACCTTAAAATGGCACCTTTGAGGTAAATGAATACAGCTTCAGAAATTTTAATGTTGTAAACATTGTTCATAATTTTCAGCTTTGTTTAGCTGTGAATACATCAATCTTAAAAAAGATCATAGACATTAGCATTAAATTGACATTTTGAAAAGGGAGGAAGACATGCAACCTACAGATCGTAAAAGTGTTAATAAGAACGGATTCCATAACTTCCTATCCATAAAAGATGCAAGAAATGAAACAAAATTAAACCAATTGGAGCTTTTAAAATAAATGTAAATCCAATGGAAGGAATAATCAGATGCATTACACTAAGGAATTATTTGGCTTAGAGTGATGGTTTTGATTAAGTGCAGTATTGAAAGTTTCACATATTAAGCGTGTAGCTACTAAAAATGTTGTTTTTTTAACCTTTATTAATTAAAATATTCCAGTAGTTTATAGAATACAGTTGAAATTCATGATCCATTATACAAGCTAGATGAACACTGTATCTGTAATAATGTAGCTTAATATACTGTATATCAAACGTCCACCACTATGGCAAGTAGAATCAAAATAATGTAGAGGTTAATTGTGTATTATATTTGTATTGCAATCAACTGCTGATTTTTTTTAATGGATGCCTAATGCACAAAAAAGACCACGGTATATCTCACATATAGGTTTGGACACGATGGGCACGTTCAAGTGGGCATGCATGTGTGGTTTGCGGTGCCTCAAACCTGTTTGCGCGTTGCCTGTGCAATTGTGTGCTGCAAATTTGTGGCAAAATTTGATACCAGGAACTCCTGGTAGGAAAAAAAAATAGTGGTATTGGCACATGCTCCAGGAACATGCACCAGAGCAACTGGAGGCTGGGTCTTCCAGGGAGATGTTCTGGCTGCCAGTCAGAGTGTCTCCCCTCCCCTAGGTCCACCCTGGCTTCTCCAGCATATTGGGAATTGGGAGAAGTGGGGAACAGGCAGTTTGCCCAAAGTGGGGCATTTTGCCTCACACTGCAGCAGACATGCAGGGGCGTGCACAGTGGCAAAAATTTTGATGCTACTTTTTGTGCTGCTGCAACCTCATGCCCTAGCATATGGGGACACAGCTGATGTTTCTTTCTTCACAGTGAGTTCCATAGAAATCAGTGTTATAAAAATAATGTAAAATAGAAGAAACTCAGACACCATGCTTTCAGATAATTATACAATAGAACCATAACATATTTAACTGACAATGCCTTATAATACATAATTGTCTATTGAGTCAGAACAGAATGTTTTATTAGTTTACAGTTTGCTTTTTCAGGGCAAAAAATTATGCGTTCAATATTTTCTTCTAAACCCCTATGGAGGTATTGAAAAATGGTGAATCAGTGTTGCATTTCGAAGAAAAGCTACTATTTCACAAGTTAGTGAACTGCACTCAATAGACTGATGGCTATAGACTAGTGTGAAACTATTAAACAGATCTAGAGTTCTGGAGCTGGTAATAGGAAACAGTATGCAGAATTAGACAGATGGAAAACATGGAGTGGAAAGCCTAGAATCAGTCATGGCAGTTATGTAAGTGGTCCATGGATTCTTTGCAACCAATACACTTTCTGGGGTAAGGGAAGATATTTAATAAATAACTTACTTTTGTAGTTACTAAAGTTTAGTTTCCCCATCCTAGAAGAAAATGCACAGGAAATCATTAGGAGAAAGAAAATTCCCCTCTCCTGGTCTGTAGTAGGATCTTTGTTGATTCCCTTGTTACCATAGGAGTCCAGAGCCATATTTGTCTCCGCTGCCTGACCTCAACACTGCTGATCTCTAGCTATGCAGATGTAATGGAGGCCTGTTGCCAAGATAATCACAGATGACAACTGCCCAGCCCTTCAATAAGCATACCCAGAGGTGTATGATTTGTCTACTGAATAGCAGAGGATGGGACGCAGCACTGCAAAGATGTCTTTCTATTTTCCTTTTTGGGGGAGCTAATATTGTCCTTTCAGGTAGAAATATGGTGGAAGAAAAGAGTGGACAGGATCTTCGTAAATATATCATTTATAAATACACAATTGGGGCCCAGTACAGCTCCCACTGGGGTTAAGTTAACTCCCATTCTTGACAGTTGAATTTTGACATGTTTTTTCAAGGCAACTTTCTGATACTGTAACTTGTCATGAGGCAAATGCATCAAGATGCCAGGGATTTTTGAGAGTTTGATGGAAGACATGGCTTCTTGGTTGAAATTCAGACATTTGTATTTTAAGTACATGAAAAAAAATTGAGGAAAAGGCACAGCACTACAACAGTCAGTCAGCATGACTGACCAAGAGCTAAATCCTGGGCTGTACCTCATGAAAATAAAAGTGCCTCCTTCTACAACAGTCCAGCTACAGCTGTCAGTTTTCTGCTTTGTAGACCAGAAAGCACATAGTACTCAGGTTTTTCACAAATCTCTCAGCTCCTGGTACTCCTTTTACATGGCGATACTACCCCCACAGGACTTAAAGTGACCAGGTTTACTGAACCTAGTTTCCTGCTGTTAACTTCATAATATAACTACTGTGCATACATACAATTATTATGCTCCATCTTAAAACGAATTATGTTGTAAGCTATTTGTAGCATCTTTCTTCTATTTGTACCTCTTAAAAGAAACTCAAAGCATTGATGGTAAAGGTCAGAATCTAGATCTGTATTTTTACTACTGGAGTTGATTAAAGCTATGACTAAATATTTCCTATTGGGATGCACTAATAGTTGAAAGGCCCTGCAGAGACATTTAAGAAAGGATGGGATCCATGTATCTGTCACTTCTATTGGATTTTTTTAAAGTGAAAATACCATTTTACTGATCTAAGCATATGTTTTATATGTTCTTTAAAACCCAGGTCGATCCCTGCAAGGGTGTAGGTTGTAGCCGTGCTGGTCTAAGGACACAGGCAGACAAGGTTCTTTGAGTGAATCTGATCTCTTTTATTACACCAACTTAAATAGTTGGGGGAAAAAAAAATTGGAAAGCTTTTGGGTTTGATCCCTGGCATTCTAACCACTGAATGAAGGGGAAGCCATGGAAAAGTAACACAGCTTGGGGAAGGGGGGGAGAAGGAGAACAAAACAAACAAACAAACAAAACATGAGGATATTTTATGGTGATTAAAGTATTCCTTAAGTAGTCTGCACTAAAATCTCCTGTCAAGAGGCTTTCTCTCATTCATGTAGAAAAAGAAAGAGTTGGACCCCTAGCTCATGCTAGGGATTTTAAGATAGACTGGAGACTTATGTCTAGATTCTTTCCACTGGTGTGTGTCCTGCCACCCAAAGCATTTCCTCTTTTGCATGTGTCCCTGGAGCATGTGAGCCTTTCATTTGGCTCTGAAAGAATATGGTACTGACAGCTGCTTTCTCTCCAGTGGCAAGGAGATTCAGTAATATAATCCCTCTCTACAAATTCAAGTTAGCAGGGAATATTCTAACCTTACAGTGCTCTCTTTACTATCAACTCATTTTTCTTATCTATGATCTATTATAATAAATCATAGATAACACAGAGAAAGTTGGAAAAGAAACTGCTGGGAAATGAGTTCACATAAAATTTCAAATGGGCAAGCCTGCTTTGGACTACTCTTAATATATATCCTTTTCCCTTTTTAATGCACTGAAGAACTAGATAATGCGGTGCTAAGTTTAATGCTCTGAATCTTTGTCCTATATTTTGTTATAATTGTGGAACACCTTACAGTTTTACAGAAGAGAAACTTTTCCCAAACAAGTGTACATGACCAAGAATTTCTCTTACTTATTGATTACAAATATCCACTTTTAATAGTTTTATTCCTAGAAGTCTACAAAATAGAGAAGCAATGGCTTGCTATAATTAAGCAACCCTTAGTGTGGCTAAGAACATTATTGTTTTCTTTAAGAATAAACGAGGTTTTGGTTTTAAATTGTGTACTATTGCTTAACAAAGAAATGTTTATGTATATTTTGAATGTTAGCATATATAATAATAATAATCACTATTGTTATTATTACAACAATCATTCTAACATAATAAAGGGCGTACTCGATCTGTTTGTCTGTCCATAAGCTCTTGGAACACTAGTTACTGAAACAACCAATCAGAGTGCTCCAAGAGTGTTCTGGACAGGAGGCAGCAGTGGCAGCATGAAAGGGTGCCGCCATGATGGTGGGGATAGAGGGGGAGGTGAAGCAAGCGCCGCTGGCCTCCCCCCTTCCCCCCGGCCCTTCTCCCTGGAGGCAGCCGCGCCAGAGCACATGGAGCAGGGGATGAGGCTAACAGCACTGGCCTCACCAACCCCCTCCCCAGCCCTGCTCCCTGGAAGTGATGGTGACAGAGCAGATGGAGTGGTGGGGAGGGGGGCAGACAAGCAGCGCTGGCCTCACCCCCCAGCCCTGCTCTCTGGAGGTGGTGGCAATGGAGTGGATGAATGGGGCAGTGAGGCCAGCAGCGCTGGCCTGTGCCCCCCTCCCCCCCCGTCCACTCCCTGGAGGTGGTGGCTGTGCAGGGTGCTGGCCAAGGGGGATGGAGGGGATGGCAGGGCAAGCTTCCCCTGCCCCCACTCTTTGCTCCTGGGAGGTGGTGACAGTGACAGTGGAGGCGCTCCATCCCTGCCTACGCCTCCTCCTCCCACCATTCATGACAGGCAATTTGCTAGTATAATATAATTGTCACAAATACATCTATGGAGTATGCCTGGAGCCCTCAGTTGTTTCTTCTGCTATGCCACTGCTTGTCCCAAGGACTAGACCAAAGTTTTTACTGTGATAACTTATTATCCCTGCAAGTCTTGGCTCCACTGTCCTTATACCAGACCCCACTGCTGCAGCACGGGAAGCTTTGCCAGCACCAGGTAGCTTCCTCTTGGGTTCTGGAAGAATTTTAGGATTCCCTTTCTGTAGAATGGCCTGGCCTGGAATAATACTTTCCCTAAGATCACACTTTACCACAGGGAAGCAACAAGGTGACAGAACAATAAAATGACTGGAGAAAAGAATATCTTAAGAAAAAAACCCTGATAATATAATTTAAAGAGAGAGAGAAGAACCCCAAGTATAGATTCTAACCCTCTCATCTGGCTACAACCTTGTCCCTCAAAGGGTGTTTTCACACATGCCCCAGGGGTGGGGCATTTTAATTAGTGACTCATGTATCGGGGTGTCCTCAGGCTTCAAAACAGCAGCAGGGGTATTTTAACTAAATCTCATCTAACATAAAGAAGAAGGAGGAAAAGGAGAGTAGGAGATGTGCAGATACCAGAAATTAGAAATGGCTAGCTAATCTTTCTCTGCCAGAATCAACCTATTCCTTATAAATTTGCTCATGCTTTCATATGTTTTAACATTTTTCAGACATAATTTCTTTTGGTGGCAATTTTAAACAGTTTGGTAGGTTTCAGCAGCCCAAACTTTATCTTTTGCTTTCCCCCTCACAATTTTTCACCTAAATTTTCTGGCTTTATTTTTCATTTTCCCCTTCTTTCAAGCTTCTGGAAATACTGAAATTACTTAGAATAAGCTATGTTCAGTCTGCTTCTACTTAGCCACAACTTCATCCATAACTAGAGTGCTCAGGCAAACTAATTTGTGGGCCTTTTCATGCTAAAGTATGCTAAATTATAGAGAATGGCTCTTTGGTGTGAATTATTAATGACTAGAGAACATTGACTTTGTCCTGAGCACCTCCAAATGCATTTTAAACAATTCATAGGCAAAACTTATCTAGCTAATTACTCTGCTTTAGACTAAAGAGGAATATTTTCAGTACCATTTAAACTCAGACTTTTCTTAAAAGTAGAATATTAAAGTTGTTTAAATGTATATATTGCTGAATAAAAAATAACTCTTCTGCTTCAGGAATTTTGTGACTCAAGCAGCACAGAAACTTGTTATAGCTGGAACCAATGCATCATAAAGTTATAATAAAACACCAGAAGAAACTATGTGTACAGGCTTGCGCAAATGTCATTTTCTAAAATGCTGCAAAGAATATCTGAAATCCAAGATTTTTGCTTGGGTAAAAGAGAACAGAGTTAAATCTAAATGTAGATGTATCATGACTGGAATCCTATGCACTTGTCTGAAATTCAAAATGTGGGGTATCTGACTTTTCATTTATTTACCCCATAACATATTGAAAACAGTGGTGGCAATGAAGATAAGCTGGTATAAAAAGTTGTCCAGGTTAAAAAAGAATAGAGTGCTATACAGGTTTTCTTTGCTTTATGCTGTACATGCATTCCTGGAAAATGGCACATAACTCAAATTTGCATAAAGGGAACCTACTTTACAATGTAACAAACAGGGATACATTTCAAGACCTAAATTGTACTGACCCCCAGACCTATTTCTACTTTTTTTACAAGACAATTTTGGTACTCACCAACAGCAGACAGTACACACAAGCACAGGGTTGTGGTGAATGTTACCATAATGGGGGTGGTAACTACAGAAGCACATGTCATAGACAACGAGCAAGGAGCACAGATCCACATGGAAGACTATATTTTGGTGTGCACCACTCCCACAATGCACTGCACAAAGCAGCTGACTGCAGGTTTCCACCACACCAAATGCATGTGTGAGTTTGGCTCCCATTTAATAATTTTTTAGTATAGAAAGGGGCATTGCATAAGAGTGAATTCATACATACAGAACCCACAAAAAGCGAGGGAAACCTGTAATCTTCATTGGATGTGGAGAAATATCTTGGAACATGGAACAAGTCTCACTGATTTGTACAAATATATGCAAACAAACTACCTTATTCAGGAAGAGCACATTCTTGAATACTTTTGTGTCTCACTTTCCTTATCCTATTCTGCTAATCTGAGGACCAAGACCTTCTTCCCCTTTGAAAAGCATGGGAATTTTAATCAGAATGAAGAAAGTAAAGGGGTAAAAAAGGATGTGGGTACTAACAATGACTGCTCTTGATGAAAAAAGTTCTCTAGGCTATTTCAGAGACTCTTCTTCAATTGTTTTGCTTTCTTAATGAGCATTTCTGATGTTCAATTGAAATTCTTATTCATGGTAACTTTTTCTTTAGTGTATCTGGTTGGTGTACTATCAAATTAATTCAGCCACAGTCCAAGAGATACAGTGAGCTGCATTTCAACTTTGACCCCTTCCTTCACCTCCACTGTGTGAGGTAGACAATGCAGTTTTGGGAAATTAAAAGCTTTTTTTCCCCTAGCATTGTTATCCTGAGCTCTGTAACTGTGATGGAAGACTGGGTGGGAAGAGGGTGGCATCCTTCTTATAATGTAATTAAGGGGGAGTTTGGTGGAGTATAAGAGACTGCTAGAACCATAGCAATCCCTTTTTTGTAGAAGCTCTTTCTACTTTAGTGACTGGCACCTGTTTTGATTTTTATTTGATCTGTTATTTTGACTTATTTTATTTAGGCACAGACTTCAGGCTCTCTGGCAGTCTGGATCATCTTTCTCCATTTCCTCTGTTGTAGGCTTCGGGGGGGGGGGGGTTAAATATATTTTTAGCATTCAATTTGAGCAAATTTGCTTTCTACCTGAACAGTTGTTCAGTATACTCATGATCATGCAAGTGATGAGGTAAACCGGGCAGGTGGTGATTGAAGAGTAACACATTTTTCTCTGCATACTTTCCCTTTTATTGACTCTGCTCTATAATAGATTCCAATTTTGCATCAGAAAGATGGTTCACAGTGTTTACTGAAAATGCAGTAAATACTGAAAGCTGCATACCACATTATCATTGAATTTGCCCTATTCATTTACTATGCATACATTTTGTGTGTATGATCCTAAAGCAAAAGGGAAAAAACACAGAAATCCCATTTAGTATCTTGTTTCTTGCAGTGGTTGTTTAAACAATTAACATTTCTCCAGCATTTTAAATATATGCATTCTTGAACAGTCAGCCCTGACAAAGGAGAACAATATAGCTGATGAAGGACAAAGAGCCTACTGTTTTATTAATGAAAACTGCATTTTGTATTTTCATTTTAAATTAGCATGGTTATTGGCAGGAATAATATAGAGGCCCCTACTCAAGCAAAATTATGTTCCAGCTGAATATGAAATCACAGCAAAAAGACACATACTGGCCTAAAGAATACATATTTTAAATATTGGTTCTAATCCTTATCTCTTTAGTACTAGTTTTATACTAGTCTTAGTGTATACATCTAAATAGAGTTAATCCTTCCTGAGCTAGTGTGTCTAAGATCATATTCAGGTTCATTGTTCCCTTTCTGTATAGCACTAAGCTGAAACCACTAAATAGCAAAAAGTATGTGGAGCAGATCAAAAGGTGCAGTTGTTGCCTGGAGAGCTTTTGTATCCAATATAAAAGCTTTTTTCCCCCAGTGGGTGGCTTTATTCAGGTGGATTGGAAAAAGTATATTTCTATCAATTGTGAAGTTTAATTTATTTGCTACTGGCTCTGACTGTATGTTTTCTTGCAACAAGACAGAAAGCAGGAAGGCTTCTAAACAAACATTTAGTCTTATGTAAAAAAAAAAAAGAAAATATTTAAAGAATCCTATGGAAGACATATTGTTTGCCTACATTTTTCATCATTTTTTTCTAATCTGTATAATGCTTGCTAGATGACTTGGCTACCTTTATATTTTCTTTTGGCTTTTTTTTTTTCCCCATTGCATTGCATGGTGTGCAATGTTTTGGTTTTTTTTTTCCATTGCATTTTGTGGGCAGCTGGTGAGAGATGATGTATCTGAAGTAAAAGTCCCGATCCTGGAAATGTCAGGTCCTCTCAATTGCCTGAGACTTCAGTTTGTATTGAGATTATCACAGTCACATTGATTTCAAAGACAGTTTTGCACCTAGAATGAAAAAATGATATGGCTGAAACAAAACCTGTGATTTGTGAGCAGAAGTTAGGAATATAAATAAAAAACAGAGGAATTGTGCATATGCATTTTTCAAGCCTAAGAGAGAAGTTGACTGTCTCAATGAAAAATTCTAATATGCCCACTCTTCCTGTAACATTTCTTATCTCTGAATCACATTGTGCAGAAGATTAACCAGGACATGAAGGATATGTTGACATATAAAGAAGGAAGAATTAAGGAATGAAATCATTTTGCAGGGTGACAGTTCTGTCAGAGTTGTGTGAAAGAAGTGTGAAGTCCTGCATCAGTACATCACAGAATCTACATGTCCATAAATGAAGAAAGAGAACTATATAACAAATGATAAGTGAATTAGGATATAACTGTGAATCTCCGAAATATAGAGATCAGTGCTTTGCTGTGCTAAAGTAACAGAAGTTTCACTAGGATCAGAAATATTTGTTACTAATTTTTTTACAATATTTTATATTTGCCTTTACTTCAGAGCTCTCTGCCAGAGTTGAATAGTTTGCTTACTAATTCATAGATTGTAAGGGGCTGGAAGGGACCTTGGAAGATTTTTGGGTCCAGCCCCTTGAACAAGGCAGGTGACCCCAGCAAGACAACTATCCAGTCTCCTCTTGAAGATTTCCAGGGTAGGTGATTGCACCACCTCTGGAGGGACCTTATTCCACAGTCTGAACACCCTAACTGTGAAGAAGTTAGCCTGAAATGGTCTTCCAGGAGTTTGTGGCCATTACTCCAGGTTCTACGCAAGGGTACCCTGGTTAACACTTGTTATTGACCAAGTGGGGCAATACACTGATTCTGATTCTGATTCTTCTGTAGTCTAGGTTTAATCCGTATCAGATGGAACTAAGATTTTCATAAAAGTTTAACTCTTGCTTACTTTGTGCTATAGGTACAGATAGAAGCAGAGCTTTACCTTTATATCAGGGTAAATGAGATCAGAATCAGATCCATTACATTCCACTCCCAATTGGAAACCATATCCTATTTTCCCTTGTATCATAGTTGAAAACTGGTTTAAAGCCTCTTGTACTGGGATTCAACACTGGTAGCATCACATATAAAAGAGCTCCTAAACAGTTACAGTAACTGAAGTTACAATTAAGACACATTTTTCCCTTTATTCATTTTCATACTGCTTCCTCTGATCTGAAATGTTAAATGGTTGAGCTGAGCAAATAATATATATATATATATGACTTTTATATTATTTATTTATATTATTTATATATATAATATGCCTTTTATATTATTTATTTATAATATATATACATATGTGTGTGTGTATATATACACACACACATATATGTGTACATATATATATATATATATATATATATAATATTTCTTTATATATATAATATGCCTTATATATATAAATGGTATGAAGCAGCAACTAGAGAGGAGGACTGGAAAAATTACAAAAGCAAAAGACTCAAAGAGAGGATAAAAATACAAAAAAGCAAAGGTGAAGGATGAAAGGAAGGTTGCAGAAAAGGTTATGGTAAATAATAAGAAATTTATAAGCAACAAAAGGTCAGTGAAGGAGACATCTGTATGATGGCAGCAGTAATTTATTGACAAAAGAAAGTAGAAAGTGCTAAGAAATTAAATGAGTTATTTTTCAGTGTTCACAAAGGAAGACTGGGGTGAGATGCCAGAACCAGTCATAAATTTCCCAAGAGCAAAGACTAGTAGTGAATAAAATAAGGATCAGACCAAAATGGGTGCTGTACAAATTAGAGTGCCTGATCTCTGAAAACTAACTAGATTCTGGGCAGGAGCAAAGCTAGGGCTGGAGTGTCAGCTCCCCATGAACTCAACTTAGCATGGCTGTAGACATCTCCTTCTCCCCTCCCCTCTCCTCCCCCTCAACCTTCCCTGGAGGTTTGTTCCAGGAGTATGTGCAGGTGATTGCTAGTGGAGGAAGATATGGGAAATCATGAGGAGGGGGAAAGCTCTTATGGTTTCAGGTGATTTCGGTCTCCTTGCCTCAGCACCAGTTGCAGTGATTGAAAAATGTACAAAACTTGGCAGTGAAGGGTTATGGAAGCTGTGGAATGAATAGCCCCCAGGAATTGAAAATGTCGTGGTTTCAATGAAAGGTACAGAGAATGAAGGCATTGGTGAAGAGAGTTGTGGGTCTGACAGATGAATGGGTATGTGATCCTTTCTGAAGTTGAACAGCTGCTTCAGTCATCCAATTAGGATGAAAGGTAGACAAGTTTTGTTTATGATTAGTGGTTGCTAACCACAAAGGTTGTGTACTTGGAAGTGGGGGCTTTAATTTTAGGGATTAGAGTATGACCTTCCACCTGCAATGGCCATAAAGATGCAACTCCATAGTCACACTGGGCAGAGAAAGTAAAGCCCCTAGGGCTGTGGGTATACTGGGTGCTATGCTTCTAAGGGAGGATAGGAGTCAGAAGAAAAGGAGAGAGATGAAATAAAGCTAGTGGGGTGAATCCCTGGTGGGAACCTATGTTGAAAAGGAATTGAAAATGCAGGGTGGCAGTGGGGCTGGAATCAGGGCACAATAGGGTGAAAATGAAGAGTGAAAAAAGGAAGTGTAAAACTGGAAACAGCTGTGGGAAAAGAAGGGGCAAGTTGGCACAACTGGAGTTGAATAATTAGGACTTGACAAGATTAATTTATTGACTTAACAGGGGTAAGAAGCAAGGAACTGATGCTAACTGTGGAGACGGATTTCTTTGAATAAGGTGCAAAGTAGGAAACTGCAACATTTGCACAACATTTTCAGCTTTCCATACTCCACCCAAATAATTGCATTAAGCATGACAGGATTGCATGCCTGTATGGCATGTGCCTTAAGAACACAATCCTATCTACCACTTGCCCTGGATTTAGAGAGGTGGATGGAGCTCCTTCCTACCATTAAGGGATCTAGTTCCAAGGGACTATAAGAAAAGATACCCTTCTTAAAGTAGCCCTACCTCTGGAGATGCAGCCCAGGTTGTTTCCTCAGCCCCTAGGCTCGAGCAGCTCATCAGCAACCTTCCTGCTGTTCTTGTCTCTTCTGAAACTTGTCTGGGAACATACACTTAAATGCTTTGCATTCACCCTTCTGCACCAAAAGAACATACCAAAGGGATACATCCCCTCCTTTGCCACTGCAGGAGCTAAGTCTTGCAAGCAGGTTTGTTTCTACAGTGCCAAATATGTTTTGCATGAAGTTACATCCCTGCAAGGTGGGTGTAAAATGCTACTATTTTGTCTGATCTTCTTTGCCACTGTATGACTTTGTAGACGTCTGATAGCTATAAAACACTGGAGAATAAAGGCTGGTTGCTCCTGACGCTGTTTGTACCTAGACTTGTTTGGTAAAAATGTGAAGGAAACATTATGTCATTATTCAGAAAGATTTAGTTTCTAATTATGGCAGCAGGAGGTAGGCTAAAAAAAATCAACTTAAACTCTCATGAATGTTGATAATTCAAATAATTGTGCATCTAGATTCTAAATAAAAATCTTAACACTTCTCCAACATGAGGTACAAAATACAGAATGCTTCCAAATTTAGAGATACTAGGAGCTCTTTGCTCTTTCCGCTTGGTACTATAACATATCTACATCTACTTCAGAAATATATGTTTTAAATGCATTTTCCAGGGGGCAGCAGTTAGCAACCAACTAGTTCACTAGTTTTACTCCAGGGGACACATGAATTGACTGCAACATGAAGAACCTAGACTATGTTCACAAACGACAACTTGTCCCCCCACTTTACTAATATAGGGAAATCTTACAAGAATGAATTCAGAAGGTTTTGGAAACAAGGAAAATATAATCATACTTATATTCTTGGTGTGCCTGTATCAATTGTTTGTCTGGGCACCCTTTCCAATGTGTTTTTCCTGTGAGTTTTATTACTGTGTTATAAAAAAAAGATTATTTTTTTTACATATAAAAAGAAAAGAAAATGCCAATATAGGTATCCGTTAAGACTACGGAGCATGACCATTTTCAATTTCATTTGCTAATGATACTAATAACATTAATCTCATGCCTGAAAACCCCAGACAATGTTTAGTTATTTACTCTTGTAAAACAACATAACGGATGAATGAGTGTATTTGCAATACTGCCCTCTGCTGAAGGAAATTGGAACATGTTTTCATTGTATCTCGTGCTCTGCAATGCTCATAGATAATGGTGAATCTCATCGTTCAAAGCATAAGAGCCTGTGCTTTGGAACAAGAGGATCTGAATTATATGTTCACTACCACCGTGAAATTCTTAAAGGCAACCCACATTCCAGCAGGTGTTTGTCATTAGTAGATATTATAGTAATGCAATGTATATTTAAAAGGTAACTTCAATTTTATTCATCCTATGAAATATAAACTAGTAGTTCCCCTTCCTCTCTCTGCCTTTCATTCAAAACATATCCATATCCATATACTTGTATTTACCATACACAGTTTTTCTTTTTTAAATAATGAAGGAATGGAAATAGAAGAGGTTTATTGACTTAAAAAGGTAGATGCATTTGTAGGTGCATTTTGTTCCTACAAAAATATAAAGTATAATGCAAGCCTGGGGAGACATTAACTTACAGAATTCACACAATCTAATGTGTCATATCCTGAGGAAAAATGTTTGTGTGTTGGACTTCAGTGCTTTGATAATATTCCCTGTTTAGCAAAGGTTGCTGAGGGTGAGACAAACAAATGTTTTGGATCATTCTGTGTGGCAATGTGGTAGGAAGAAACTTCTACATTATAATGGCAATTAAAAAAAAGAAAAACAGCAGCAGCAGAAAAGCAGCCGATTCTGATGTCTGAATTCTTTCAGCACAGATGGATACAACTTTTATTTTCATTCTCTATCCTTTGTGTGGTAAGTCTAACTCTCTGGAAAAGAAGAATCACATGACTTGGTCTCATGCTTTTGCTTTTTATTCTTATTTCCAGCAATTGAGTTTGAGAAAACAACGGCTTCAACTTTCTTTTTTACAACACTGATTGGGCAGTTGATGCCCCTACTACATACTAATGTCAGTCAAACACTTCATTCATTTTGCAGCCTGAAAGTGTTTCTGAGCTCTGCTGTCTGCCAGTGTTACCAGGAGCAGTCAGAGCTTCTGTTTGTTCCAAGAAGCTGTCATGCAGTATGTCACTTAAAACTTTACATTGCCAGGCAGCCAATTTCTGCCCATGTGACTCTTTCTTTCAAAAGAGTGCTTCCCGTTGGCAACACCTTGTTCCTAGCAGCCGAGAGTTGGCCTTGAGTTAAACTAGGTGGTGGAAATATTTACTAAAAGTTTTAGGGATGTTGCTGGAGGATGTGGGGGGAATTCAGTTAATTTGAAAAATAGAAACATGCTGTGGCAATGGATTAGCAGTTATGTTCCCAAAGCAACTTCAGTGGATTTGTTTTATTCTTCACTAATGTTAAAAGTATGGTTTTTAGGTCTGTTGAAACAGAAGAGCTTCCTGGTGCATGACTGGGAAGATAATTGTTACACTGCAGTGTTATGTGCAATAATACTTAAGACACCACAGGAAGGATATTATCTTGAGATGGTAACGCATAAAAATGCTATACTAACTCAAGACTATGTATTATTATGATGTAAGGTTAGAGAAGTTGCCTTCATTTTTAAAGATGGCAGATTTGAAAGTAATCTATCAGATATGAAAGAGATTATTACAATTATCTTGTCCTAAACTTTTACTATTTTTTTTTATTGGAAGGGTCAACGTTTAGGAGATAAAATTATAAAACTAGAAGCTTGATTTTGGACTGCTAAACAAGGAAACTCCCATCAAGGTAAACTCATTTTGTCTGTGATAGGACTTCAGGGTTGAAAATTCAGAGTATAAACCAGGAATTCAAGCATGTTACGTTTCTACTAAAAAATAGAGGAAAAAGACTTTTGGAGAAGACCAAGGGTCTGATTTGTCCATTTTTATTTGTTAATAACACTGCTTTCTTCACTAAAATTACTTTTGACTTACTACATGAGAGAAAATTCAAACATTGGATATAAATTAATTCAAGCAATGGCTAGAGTGCTTCCCATAGAAGTAAGAGAAAAATTAAAATATGGCAAGGACAATGTAGATTAAAGACAAAGCAAGCACAATGCACTGGAGACATTTAGCTGGTTCTTAGTATTTGTTACAATATAAAAATGAACATAACAGCTGTGTCAGTAAATTAATGATACAATCTCTTTTAAAGGAACGACATTATGGCTTTTTATAGATGGAGTAAATAATGCACCATGATATCAAAAGCAAGAATTTTTAAAGGTATTTTGGTACCTAAAGATGCAGATGGATATTTAGTGGGATTTTAAGATATCTGTCTATGGTGTAACTCCTACTGAAATCAGTGGGTGTTACACACCCACCCAGGGGTTCAACTGTGCTGATTCTATCAATACTGATAATTAAAAAAAAAGTATTAAAACTTGGCATGCAGCATTCAAAGAATATAACTTGTACCCTATGGCATCACAGGGCTAGAGTCCTTATGGGTAGTGAGCTAGAGAATGCCATGGCTTTCACGGGGGCAAAGTAGATTCAGTCTTTGGACAAGCTTAGTACTTTCCAGAAAGGGAACAGTAAATATACTCAAGTAATGGAATGAAATGCTGATTTCTGGTTCCCTTGATTATTTTTTCTCCACAGAAACTATGTTACTTGCATATGATTTACAGGATGAAATTATGGTGTTAATCATCAGTAATCAATTGCCATTGAATTAATTTTTCTATGGCCAGCCTATTTTGGGATTATGTTGTTATTTTGTTGTTATGCTCCTAAACTAGGCATGACCATGATGTTCATTAGTATTGTGTAGTGATAACCAATTCCTAGAGGAAGTTGTGTTAACTAGCCATTTACATCTGCAAATTAAATGAAACAAAATACCTTTCCTAATAAATCATTTTTTGAAACACTTCCTTAAACAACTTCATTACTTTATTCACACTTACAGTTATTAATTAATTATTGCTATGTCTGTGGTATGGAATCAGTATCCCCAGTTCTCCCAAATTTGCAACAATAATTGCCAGAAGCTGGCAGGATATAATGTCAATGTCTTTTAGAGCAACAAAAAGAAAAATAAAATGAAACAAATCGGCTTTCTATACTTTTTTGTTAACCCTAGCTGTATTTCAGCTGTAGTAAATGGTTGAAGTATGTAACATCTGTCTAGGGAAAAATTGTTTCTCTATAAATAAAAATTCATGAGAGAAAAGAATAAATTATACCAGAGACAAATTGTAAACACCAAATTAATATAGACATTATATTTTCATTTTATGTCTCATGTACATAGTATCGACAGATTGGTTCCAAGTAAAACAACTTAGTCTGGTCTGTTTTACTAACTCCTTACTATCATATGGTGCTTAGTATATAGAATTCTTGATGCCTAAAAAGGATTAAAAAATTTAGAGCAAAAAAAAAAATCTATTAACTTTTTACATTGGTTCTTTAAAATAGATACCTACTTCCACATTCCGTAAAGACTATCCCACCTGTTTTCGTAAGACTAAATGCATTATTCTCACTTCTAGGGAAGGTAAGACCTATTTAAATTCCCTCTATATTTTCATTTTGAAAGAACATTTTCCTTTATTTTGTGACTTCTGTGTTGAATACTGTTGTTCTGTCCTGTTAAACATAAACATCGTACTTGAGAATTGGTTGAATGTCATTGGTAAGCAAAATTATTCCTATATATTTTTAATCCACAGTATAATCTTATGAACATTTATTATTTATGGGTCTGATGCAAGATACTAAGCACCCACAATACTTGTTGATGCAGGGTCTTGGAATATCTGTGGATCAGGCACTGAATGTTTGCAAAGAATAATGAGATCAGTGAATAAAAAGTATTACCGAAATGCAAAAACTTCATTGCATAATAATGCAACACAATATTTAAAAAAATTAGTTAATCCCACATTTGAATTTCTTGGCAATAACATTTTTTCTACCTATCTAATAAATAGCTTTAGAGCAGCCATTTATCTCAAAATTTGCATTTTAATGACACAAGGCAGAAGGGCAGGGATGCGAGAGGTATTTAATATTAGAAAAAGGGGGAAGAACTCCATCATGCTCCAATGATAGAGGTTTGCAATGCTGGTGATTGCTATTTGTCTTGTTCAGTCGTGCCAAACAAGAAAACTGAGATACTGATTAATGATTGGTAAGGCAGCACTGCGTAACACATGGGTTTGGTTCTCCAATTATGGCATCAACTTTTGGATTTTGTTAAAGGGGAGCAGGCTTTGATTAATGAACAATTACTTTTCAATGCTCTTAATAGTTCTTTTCTTTACCAGTGGTGTGCCTTAATTATTTCCCTGACAGGTTGGGAGCAGATAGCTTTGAAGAAGCACAGAAATGAACTTTGCAGAAACCATTATATCACAGTTGTCCAGAACATCCTGACATTTCTGTTTTGCTAAGTATGCCCAGTGATGGGGAAAGAGTTATTTGCTTCCAGTGATAATAACCAATTACATGTTCTATTGGGACAATTTTGTCATAAGAAAGCTAGAAAGCCTAAATATAATGGGCCAGATCCCCTGGTGAGTGGCAGCTGTTTGTGTTGCTTGAAAGTATGATAGCATACCGAGTAGTATCCGTGTTTAAGGGAATCTGTGTGTGGAATAGAGCAGCTCCTATACTTATCAGCTACTGGCACAGATGGCACAATCGGGCAAAAATTTGATTTTTTTCATGAATTGTTTTATGCCACAAGAATCCCTCTGGGCTAGTTCTCAGAAAGGTACCTTAGGTACCTTAAAGATGGGTCTTGCCAAAGTTAAGTACCTAAAAAATTAGCAGTTTTTCTCTTTTTGTTCCAATGAATCTTATTCCTTTCTTCATGTAAGACATCTTCAATAGAAAGAGTGAAGGATAATCTTGGTCAGTTTTGCCTACAACATCCAATTTTTACACACATGATTCCAAAGTGGAATCCAGACCATTATGTTAGGCACCTAAGGTCATGATACAGAACATGAGGAGAGTTAGCAAACACTGAGTGATAACTGAATCCTACCCCTTGGGCATTGTGATAAGGAGGTTCCTCCATTCACTTGGGATCTTGAATTTCACACCTGCTCTTGAAGGTAGGTCTACATATATTTTCAAGAAACTAATCAGACCTTACTCTTTATTTTCAAGTGCACTCTGAGGAGAAAGAAGAGAATAATAAGGTAAGGGTGGCACTGTTAGCGCCTCTGCATTTTACATAATAATATAATGGTTAGAGCAATTGCCCATGAAATGGGAAACTCAGTTTGGTTCCCTTCTCTGCCTGGTTTTCCAGGACTATTCGTTCATTTTGCATGAAATGGTTACTCAGTAAAATAGAGAGCAGGCCTGGGAACAGTGAGCTCAACCCTAGACTTCCCCTCTCAAGTGAATGTGTAACTCAGAGGAGTGTCACAGATTCAACTTAACACTGTGTTAATACAGTGCAGTTAAAACACAAGAAGATGTATGTTGCAGAAGTTTAGCATGTGTTGGGTTTAAAAATCCAGTGATTTGCAATTGACATGTGACAAGGCCCTTAGGCTACAGAATTTAAATTTCCTCTTGTGTCCTCTTTGGGTGTGATATTAACCTTCCCATATATTAAATGAGCTTAAGACAGGAGTGTCTGTGTTAAGGCATGAAAAAACAAGAGCCCTCTGAGCCCCTCAAACTTATGCCTCTTTAGGCAAGGAATATCTCCACCTCATGTTATTCTGCTGATGTTACAGTAATATCAGTCTACCCCCATGGGACCAATAGAAACAATTTGTGGACCTCCGGCATCCCCAGATGCATAGCTCCCAGAGCTGCCCCCTCCCTACCCTGATGTGGATGATGTGTCCTTGAAAGTAGTACTGCCCTGGATGTATGGAAAGTTGGAGAGTGTTAGGCTCAGGACTAAAATAGCAGAGGCTGTTGCAGGTCAGATTCAAGGTGTATCTGAATTGCTTGACGAGGAAAGTAGTAAAGCCAGAAGACCTATGACTTGATAGGTACTGTGTACAGTCTCTCATTAGTTGTATAAAACAGTAAGCCATACTGGATGCACAGATTAGTTCTAAGCACTGTCATTCCCCGCACCCTGATACTCCTTGCTCTTTTCCCCTTTTATCTGCTCAGATATTAAAGGGAAAACACTCAGTCCACTTATGGCTTACTGCAGAAAGTGGAGAGCCATGAGGCAGACTTGGCAGCTCCTAGCTATGCTCCTACTTGCCAGCCACCTAGCAGCAAGTCAGAGCTGTGCAGATCTCTTGCTGCAGAAAGTAGGACATGAATCACTGTCTTACAGTTGTAACAAAGTAAGTTTAGATTGGATACTCTCTTAAAACTGTGAGGCAGTAGAATAGACTGCCTAGGGAAGTAGTGCTCTCTCCATCTCTGGAGGTGTTCAAGAAGAACAGATCAGAGACTTGCAAGGCAAGTGATATGAGGAAAGGCTGAGGGACTTGGGTCTCTTCAGCCTAAAAAAAAGAAGGATGAGTGGGGACTTGGTAGCAGCCTACTGCTATATCAGGGGAATACATCAAAAGCTTGGTGAACAACTGTTTACCAGGGTGCCCTTGGGGAAAACCAGAAGTAAAGGCCGCAAACTCCTGGAAGACTGTTTCAGGCTTAAGACTAAGAAAAACTTCTTCACAGTTAAGGTGTCCAGACTGTGGAATAAGATCCCTCCAGAGGTAGTGCAATCACCTACTCTTCAAGAGGAGACTGTACGGTCACCTTGCTGGGCTCACCTGACCCCAGTTGTCTTTCCTACCTAGTGCAGGGGGCTGGCCCTGATGATTTTGCAAGGTCCCTTCCAGCCCCTTACAATCTATAAATCTATAATCTAAGAGGTTGGACAGCTGCTGAACAAGGATGATCCAGTCATAGCTATTCCTATATTTTTTCTATAGGTGTTTCCCATGCTTCTGGGCTTTGCTTGTTGCCACATGGGGCCAGGAAGAAATTTTTCCCTCCTTCCTGCTACGTGTCACAGGCTGGCTAGGTGCTGTGAGTGTATCAGCCATGAGGCTGCTGGGTTCAGGATCGAGGAGGAAAGTCAGGAGTGAAGTAAAGGCAAATTTACTTATAGCTTAGCATACAACAGTTAACAGAAAGGTTAATGTGACAAACAAATAGTACAGTAATAAAGAGCTAATAGTGAATGATAACAACAGATAGAATGATAGAGTTCCCACATGGGGCTGGCAACTTATCGGCAGTTCCTCTATGCCAGGCGCACGCCAAGTTGTTCCAGCGAAGTTGGGTGTCCCTGATCCCCGCTGTCCAAGGGGTCACCGGGAAGATCCCTTGGTCAGGATCCGGTCCTCACTCACACTGGGAGTCCGCAGTCCAGGCTTGGTACAGCGATGGTCTTTCACGCTGGTCACCTGACATATGTGCTTCTTTATACCTTATTTTATGCTAATCTGTTAGCTTTACAGCCACTCACAATCTTCCCCTATAGCTGTTACCCTTTGGGATCAAAAGGTGTTAGAAATTATCATGAAAGGTTATTGCCCAAACTCAGGTTCACACAATAAGCAAATTACACCACATTACTTTGAGGTTTGAAATTAGCATTACCTACCTAAGCTCAACTCCTTAGTTTTTTTATTCCTGGATTCCTTGGAATGTGCTGATTATATCAGGTGGTCAGGTCTTGTTATGGTTTGACCTTTAAAAAACCTGTTAGATCAGCTAATCTTGTAGCTCTGCTTATTTTGGGGGCTCAGTGGTCCCATGATCAGGGCACACAGTAGGTTCAACACTTTGGTTAAATTGTGACAGACAAATTCCACTCGCAGGTTGCAAACTTACAAGCTTTGCATTAGTTAATCTTAACTGCTTAGACAATTACCAGATGCTTCCAAGAGCATATATTTTTTGATTTAACCCCTCTGGTTCTGGCTGTCACATACATGTCAGGGTTATTTTGCTCTTTCTTAAAGCCTTCCTCAGGCATTATGTGTTGGCTGCAGCCAAGGGTGAGGATTTTGACTTGGGTATGCCAGTGCTCCTGCTGGAACTTAAAGCCATAGGTTCCTGGCTAGAGGGGTTTGCCCCTCCCCTGAGGGTCTGATTGATCACCATCATTGGGATTGGGAAGCAGTGGTTAGATTGTTCTAGACTGCAGGAGTTTTTACCTTCCTCTGTACCAAAAGATGTGGTCCTCTTCTGGGGATCTCTTGAATGTACATCATATTAACAGACTTTGTAGTAGCAGGACATTGGCTGCCATGATCCCCCTGCTTTATCTGTGGCAGGTTATGGGTTATGTTCTGGATTTTGTCAGGATTTATGTGTAGTTCTGCTAAAAAGTTGGATTTGTATAGGTTGGTTTGACTAGGGATGATCCTGCCTCAGGAAGGGCATTGGACTAGATGACCTCTTGAGGTCCTGTCCAGTCCTATTTCACTTCTCTATGATATTAGGCCTGAGGTGGTATTAACCCTTAATGTGCCACCTGTCAGAGCATGTTCCAACTTTAATACTTTATAACATTGCATTGATTTAGCATGCCCAAATTGTAATTTGTGTCAACATCCTTTCTCTGGGCCAATGAATGCTAATTCTTCTCTGTACAGTGACTCAGCTTCAACAGGAAGTATTCAGAGTGTTCCTTCCTGGAATGATCTATAAACTAGTGGGTTGTGGGTGAGTTTGAACTCCTGAAGGCAGAGGGGAGAATGAAACCAGGGTATCTTGCCTCTTAGGGGAGTGATGTACTTGTAGTCTATGATTATAAAAGGGAGCCACTGGTACCAGCTGTTATTAAAAGAAAGCGCTATCAATGCATTTTGTGGGGAACCTGTTTGTGTGTTGAGCATGTCTAAGTACAGCTATAGGACTGAGCCCATCAGGGGACCTAAGAGGATGAATTCCTCTCTTCTAAGTTGTGATCAGGTTTTGGTATGAACTAGGCACAGAGCTGCTAAGACATGAGTGGTTCTAAGCATGTACACAAATGCAACACTAAGTGCGAGATTTTAAGACAGAAAATGTAGGTACCCAAGGAATTAAGGAATTTCTAAACTTAGGCAAAAGGTGGCCTGGGGGGGTTATGTAATGCGGTTTTAGACTTGAGGTTAGATTCAGTAGAAGTCTACAAAGTAAGAGCTGCAACACCTATCTTTAAGATTGTTGTGGCCAGATTCAAAACATTTATTTAGGTACCTGAGGGAGAGTTTCAGAAAGTCCCAAGAGTGGAATCCAGGCTCACAAATGAACACTACAGTCAGATCCTATTTCACCAACTGGGTGAAAATTGGTGTGTGTGTGTGTATATAACATAAATGTTAAAAGTGTATATATGTATATGTATGTGTGTGTGTGTGTGTGCATGCGCCTCAGTCCAATTCTTTTCCATCCTATTAAATTCTTTGAAAATCTACTAATTCATCTACATTTGGTAATAAACTTTCTTACCCTTAAGATAATGTCATGCAAAAGCATAAAGGAGGATGAAGACTTATCCACATTTTTAAATTAACCATTTTGGGGGAAGATTGCTCTTAGGTGCTTAAGTCCACACTCCTTGGTGTTTGGAGCATTCTCCTAAGAGGTGGGAGATGGGTTTTTTTAAATCTCTTTGAGGTTAGCATTGAACCCAGGATCTCCTGGGTGGCTGCTGCAAACACTAATCTATTAGTGAAGCTATGTATGAGCAACACTGTCTCCTTTTCCTCCTCCATTGATGGCATGTTAAAAATAGTGTATTTGCAAATGAATTGTCTGTAGGGCCTGATGTGAGAGTGCTCTGAGCCCATCTGTCATATTGAGTCCCTTGGGGAAATTTTGATACTGCTTTGTGTAGTTTCTGGACAATCATAGTATTTACATGGGAAATAAACACCTAGGTGTTCAGGTGGGGCAGTTTGGCACTTTCTTAGAAGCAGAATTTAGGTACAGGGGAATGTTCAGGTTGAAAAGGAAGCAGAGTGAAATCCCTAGAGTGTGATTTTGGACTTAGAAATCTGCTTTCTACACGTGCTCTGACATGTACAGATTAGAATGTGTCGGAGCAGACTCGATTAATTGAGTCTGCTGAAACGTCCTAATTGGAATGCTCCAACATGCCTCAGCATCTTGTTTATTCAGCCTCCCTATGTTTCAAAATGGTGATGGGTGTGCTTTAACTAAAGCTTGCCCCCCAGCCCAAAGCACATGTGTAGGTGCCCCTAAAGTCTGCTCTCACTGGATCTAGCCTTTAGGGGAGGAAACCAGACCTATTGATTTCACTGGTTATATTCCCGCTTAACTAATACATAGCAATATTTAAAATAATATGTTGTTATTTCAAAATACATGAAATTCACATTAATCAGATTCTTGGTTGCCTTTCACTAATAGGTCATCAAGAAACCATACAAACATGCATGGATGACTGGTGCCACCTTAGGGGGAGCACATGTCCCCCCAGTGACCAGTCAGCAGCCGATCCCGCTGACTGCGGAGGAGGGGGTTTCCCCAGGGGCCAATCCTGACTGCGGCTGATCGCTCCAGCCAATTTCTGTGGCCGCTTCCGGGAGTGGCTGTGGCTGCTTCTGGAAGTGCAATGGTGCTCCTCTCCCCAGTCAGCACTTGTAGGAGGGGCACTGGCGCTGCGGCCTGCCCCCGCTGCCCATCGCCTAAGCACTAAGCGTGGCCAGTCAGGGGGTGCACCGGCGCTCTCAGGGGTTCACGTGTGCCTCCATGCACCCCTTAAGCATCGCCACTGCAAACATGCAGCTGCCTTCTCACCGAGAGATTCCTGTTGTTATAAGTTAGGTGCAGGTACCTTGTTACAAGCTTGTTTTCTGCTCGTTCATAGGCAAGTCTTGCAAAGTATTTTGTCTGCAGAATAACTCAATATATTACAGTGCATCACACTTAATTAAATAATGATATCTAAGAGTTGTGCACTGCCTTCTAGCATCTTTCTGATTTACAATCTTTTCTCACCAGGCTGATCCCAAGTGGGTTAGGACTAGGAATACTAGTGTGCTTTCAGGCAGCACTGTTTGATTAATGAACAGTTATTTTTGAGTTATTCATTGGTGTTCTTGCCTTTGAGACTGTCTTAATTAGCTAAATGCAAAGGCATTCCTATCAGTACACACACAGATTGTGATATTTTAAAAACAAAAATAAGATAAAAAGAAAGTTAATCATGTCTGAATATCTAGGGAAGGAATGGCAGATTGTTTGGGGTGTTATTCTGCTGGGACTTCTTGTTCCATGTAGCTTTGTATTGTTCATGGTGTATATATTTAATTTATTGGGGACATGATATGGGTAGTTGGTGTTAATCTAAAAGCTGGCAGAGAGTGCTCATAGTGCAGTATTGATCTAATTCACAAACACACAGTGTCTTCTCAACATCAAGAACAGAACTTAAAGTGGTGCAAGAGGCAGATACAAGTCCAGTCTAACTCTAATGACTTTGGCAGAAGGCAGGGGAGAGAGAAGCTTCTGTAAGCCAGGTTTCTTCCTCAGATACTATGAATTGACTTGCAGGGAGCAGGGGTTTTAAATAGAAAGCACGGATTTAAATGAGGAAAATAGGGAAGTGGGGAGGAAAGAAGAAGGGGTACTATAACAACAAAGGCAATCTAAAACCAAGCCACTTAATCTTGCCACTGGAATAAAAGGAACCCAAATCCATTTTTGTTGTTAATATCATCAACCTTGTCCACAGGAAAATTACTTCCATATTAAGCGTAATTGCTTTAGTTCATTAGATTAATTACTGATCCAGTCTCTAGGCATTTTGGAATAGGACAAGTAAAGTCATTTTTTTTTTCTTTTCTGCCAAAACTATTCTATGACCTTTTCTTTTAAGGGCAGGTATAAATTGTGTTCTTACTCATGCTGGTAAAAAAATCTATAGTAACTTTACCTGGTCATTGGAGTTCACAGCATAATTATATGTAGACTTTGACTTGTATAAGAATTATTATTATGAGACAGACTTCAACATTCCTGTGGGGAGCAACTGGAAATATAGAGAGAGGATTAATGCTTATAGTGGTATCACAGGTGTGCACACATCTTTCAGATGACTTTTTCTTGGCACCAGAATTCTTCAATATATGAGGGGTTAAATTCTGCATTTTTAAGCAAAAATTTTAGTATTGCAGAGGGTTTAAATATATGTAGAATTTGGCCATTTCATAGGCTTGACTAGTGTGACATAGTTGTTGTAAGTCAGGAGTAACACCACTTAAAGCAGGCACTGAACAGCTCTGAGAAGGAACTTGGGCACACTGTTCTTAAGTATGAATTCCAGAAACCACAGCTAAGTTGAAAAATTTCTCCCCTAAGGCACACCATCATTGTGTGAATGTGTAAATAGAAAGAGGTGCCAAAAATGAACTAATGTACCACTTCTGAGTTTACAAGTTCAGATGACTAAATTCAGCCACATTTTAAAATCAAAGTTGTCAAAATTAATGTAGTAAATCAGGATTAAAGTACTATAATGTATTTACTGATGTATTTTATAATGTGGAATCATTTATTAAGTCCATTTGACCAAGACTAAGCAAATCAAGGCAAAAAAGAAGTTAAGAAGAAACCTCAGCTTACTGGACTTCTCATGGGCAGTGGTTAAATAGTATAGGACCAGCTGATTGTCAGCTTGCATCAGTGAATAATGCTGTACAACAGTACTATGCTTGCTTGTGAATAATTGACAAGGTCTAGACCAGAGAGCTCAACTATCTAACCTGCAGAGCCTTATACTCTGGTCCGTAATGCTGCCTATGGGTCTCTAACCAGCCCCACACACAACATGCAGCATGCCCTGGCCCTGGCCCTGGCCCTGTGTGTTACATGCAGTGCACAGAACCTGTCTGTCACAGGCTACGCATGGCCAGATGTGTCTTACGCCCCTGGTAAGTCTTGCCCCTATGTGCAAAGTGAGGCAATAAAGAAGGAAGACCTATGCATCCGAATAACAGCTTTTCATTCTACATACCAGTTAAACTGATTTCATTCTAGACAAGTAAAACCTGAAAAATTACATTCCTTTACAATACATTATGAGCATAAAATATTTAACTCTCAATAGATCCAGCATATAAAATGTAACTAGCAAAAATCACATTAATTCCTGGAATAAATCAGGGATTCTTTTTGTCCAGCACTTCCCTCATTATGTAAGTATTTAGGACTAGATCCTTTAATAGACTTATGTGGAATGTAGGTGACTATGTCAGATCTGAAATACCAAACTGTGGGAGCTTGTATCCTGGAGACGTCTCAACTCATATGCTTACTCCGCCACTTTGGTCTCTTTTATTACTTGTCTGCCACACCTTAATGTTCAAAAGGAAAGAAAGAGAAGAAGGGAGGTGAGGTGTGTGGTACTGTTAGTGGTAGGAATTAAAGCAAGATCTTTCTTCACAGGGCTCCACTGTCTACAGCCTGCCTTTACCACACTTATCTGGGCACAGGCCCCTGATCTCCTTCAGTGTTTCATCCTCACATTAAGCATGGTGTGGTTCTTAGCTGCTGACCTGTCATTCTGGTCTGTTGCCAAAAAAATGAGCAGTTAGTAATCCAATCCTTGCCACCTCATGCCACCCATTAATTATCTTTTAATTCCCTTGTTAGTAAGTGTTTTGTCACTAGTCCACCTAATAATTTGGTCCTTATTTATATTATGCCACTGGATGTGTTTACCATCATTCAATTAATCTTCTTGTTCTCTTATCAGTTAACAAGTTTTTCCTCTTTCAATGGATCCTTATTTATATTCCATCAATTAGTACATATCACTTAATTAATCCTTATTTACTTTCCATCAATTAACAAATTTATCAGCATTCAATTAATCATTTCTTTTATTTCATTAATCAACTTGTTGGTCATCCCTTAATCCTTATTTATATTTCAACAATAGGGGAGCTATCGTGATCCTATTCCTCCGTAAATCTACCACAGATGGGTCACTGCACTCAGTGGTTCCCTGACCAATTAACCAAATCTATCATCCCTGTGACTGAACACTTTTGAATTTTTTTTTAACTCACCAGTCAGGGTAGCTCTCTCCCTCTCCTGCGGTTCTCTATGCCATTTCTCTTGTGGAGGTGATTGTCCTCCCCTGGTCCTGCTTTGTCCCCAGCTCCAGCTTACCATTCCAGCTCCCAGCATTGTATCTTTGCCTCTGCATGGCTTGCATGTACTCAGCTCCTTTTGTGCTTCCCCTTCTCTTGTGCCCATGGTCCTATTGGCCGGTGGAAACTCCCACCGGCCAATAGGAACAGGCTATGGTCACACATGGCCCCATGCAACCCAAACAGACTGAAGGGGAAATAGTTCATCCTCAGGTTGCTAGCTGCACAGCTCCAGGAATTGTGCCACTGTCCCAGGGTCTGATGGTAAGTTTCTCCATGGGCTGTGGTCTGGCGGGACAACCTGGACTGTAACGGGACCCAAAACTTGTGCTGTGTTACATGAACACATCTCAAAATTCCCAGAATTGAAATACCAAACTCTTCAGCTATTGCCGCATCCTGAATACACATAAATTCCATGACATCTTGCTTTTTTTTACCTTAAAGTTCTCAAGGTACCTTGATTTCTGGCTATTCCCAGAGATATCCCAGTCAGAGCACCTTAGACAGCAACTACCTGGGCACAATTAGATCCCTAAAACTATGCAATCCCTCACTTAAATACTCTCAGGTGTCTGATTTGGTAGGTGTTCTCAGAGCCCACACAATGGAGATCCCTATAAAATCAAGTTCCAGTTAGTGCTTTCTTTTTAGAAGGAAGGTGGTGCTGGTGCCTATATTTTATGTCATAACTTGGATTTAAAGCACTTAGCTCACCTATACAGTCACTGGCAACTGTCTTTCATTAGCATTACAAGATTCAAACCCACATTTTCCATCTACTAGCAAAAGGAAGTAAACACTAGAGTATAGGCTAGGAAGTGGGGTCCCCTATTTCTGACTCGTTCTATAGTTTAAATTAAACAGCTTTTGGAAATATATAGAAACAGGGCTGCAATCAAGGACAGTAAACCAGGACTGCCCCTTTACATAAACTGTCTTTGACAAAATGCACCTTGAACAAGCTTCAACGGGAGGGGTAGAGAGTGACCACACCCAACATAGTCTATTGCCTAGTGGTTAAAGCATTCTCCTGAGATGTTGAAGATGTAGGTGTTCTCTCAAGTTGAGGGATAAGAATGAGGCAAATACAAGTCTTTTTTTTTTTTCCAAGTAGGATACTAGCTAAAACATAAGTATCACAACAACAGGCATCTCCCTTGGCCTCTGTTCTCTTCCCCCCCCCCCCTCCACCCCCAACCAAACATTCACATTTCCTCCTCATTTGGCTATGTCTTAAAAGAAAGTGAGTCCTGATTATTTATTTGAAAGAAAGATTATAGATGCCTACCCTTGGCAGAGGATTCTGGGTTGTGGATCCAGCATAAATGGAGGCAGTTCTGAAGCACTTAGATCTCAGACATTACAGACACACTTTCAGCATTATGTTTGCTAGTTTAGGCAGCTCCATTTCACTGCCTAGCATGATTTCTGGTTTGAGGCCCATTCTGAGACACCTAAATCTCTGCACTGCCTCTTTTAAGTACACATGTCCTTTACTGATGGTGACATAAGCAAGTTAAGAAAACAAACCCATAAACCAACCAAATAAAATCCTCCCAAGAAACACTGCAAAAATAGAAACACTTTTTGGCTCGCTTATTTTATTCTGTCTCTCTACTGGTTTTTGTATTATATCATTAATGAGATATTGGCATGAACTGGAGCTCTTTTTATGTTGATAAATCTGGCCTTTTACAGGCTACTTTGTGAAGAAAATTCAGTGATGTATAAAATATATCCCATGCATTTATCCTAAGGTTTGGATGGCCTTGAATACGGCACTTTTTTGCCACTGAGACTGTGGTAATAAAGTTTTTCCATAAGTCTGATGGTCATCACTGACCGCTACAGTAACAATCTTTTCATGAGCTCTGAATTTTTTAAAAGCTTTTATCTTGTAAGTTATAAATTTTTGTTTCACTTGCATGTGCAGAAAAAGGCCTGGAATGAGGAGCAGATTTATTCCTTTCCACTTTTATTTTAAGATATGAATTTTGATCTGCAGCAGCCACAGCCAGAATGAGAAAAAGTTACATTGGCTTTAGTGTCAGAATGATTGTGATTTAGAAATACAAAAGTAAAATCTTAGTGGAGATGCATGTACCAGGAGATTTTGCTTGTGTGCAGTCTGAAGATCTATCAACTCAAAGAAAACTCATGAAAAAAATTCATGTCTTCTATATATAATGAGAGAGAAATTTGGGGAGAGTGGGAAGGCTATTGGGTTGTTTTTTTTTCCCCCCGGTGTGTCTTTCTGTGCTCTAACTATCAGAGTAGCAGTAGAGAACCTTATCTTAATAGGAAATTAATACCTGCTGGTCAGTGTTGCCACCTCTTTACAATGATCAAAATAGCCTCTAGCTTTTGCATATTATGCTGGACATTCATGGCTCTGTCATTCACCAGTCTTCAGAGGTTTTATATTTATGACCTTCCAATATGTTAATATGATCATTTGCACTGGATATCCTTTACCACTCCAACATCTCTCTCTCAGCCTTGGATGCATCCCATCCACAATGACGATCAGAGTATTAGTGGACTTACAGACCAGCATCTGTCTTTTTGTGGCAGGAAAACAAGTCTAACAATTTCTCTTGAGTAGCTTGAGCATGTGCAGCTAAAGCCATGTCTACACGATAGACTTACTGTGCTCCAAAATGACGTGCTTCCAGCATGCCAGTGCTCTAGGCTGCTTCCTAAACTGTGTAGCAGTCTTGGCTTTTGGAGCTTGGGTTGAGTTCCAGGCTTGGGATTTTGTTGTTTTGAATGGTGGAGCCCATCCACCAATCAGGAGGCAGCAAGAGGAGTTAAGTCACACCCCTTTCCTCAGGGGAGGGGGAGAGGAGCTCCCCCTGGACCTGATTGTAGACTGCAACACTGTCAGGTCTGGAAGACTTCAGGGGCAGAGCTCTGAAGAGTATAAATGGAGCTGCATGCCCAGCATGAGGGAGGCACATCTGGGATAGAGAAGAGTGGGGCTTAGGAGAGCTGAGAAGAGCTGCTCTGCAGGGCAAAGCAGTAGCCTGGAAGCACCTCTGAAAACTTCCATTGGCAGGGAATGGTGGAGGGCTTCAGCAGCTAGGCTCTCAGTGCACAGCATGGCACATGGCATTCAGACCCTGGGAGCTGTGTGAGGCAGCTCAGGTCTGCAGCCTCTGGTTTGTGGCCAGAGACACAGTGCACAGGCTGGTGCATGGAGCAGGAACTTTGGAACACTTGGGCGGCTTAGGTCCCCAACACCCAGCATAAGGCTGGGAGCTCAGTGCAGGAGGTGCTGCACGGAGGGTCTGGTAACGGACCTAGCCCAGTGCTGTATGAGGCGGACCAGGCCTCCAACCCATAGCAAAAGGTTGAGTCCAGGGAGCTAGAAGGTGCTCAGGCTACTGAGCCAGTAGACAGGGCTGAGCCAGAGACCCCAGAAGTCCTGCATAGAGGCGGTTCCAGGGGACAGTAACCTGCCCCGCCCCCCTGCCCCCCCAAAGCCCACCGCAGGCAAGAGAGCAGCAAGACACAGAGGGCAAGAGCCACACTCCAGGCCTGAAAGCCATGAGTTACAGAGAAAAAAGGATTCCCACAGGGGAGGGGGAGTCCCTCCTGGTTAGTTAAGGGCTCCTGAAAGTCGAGGGCCCCCCTGAAGTTACCAGTTTCCCTGAAGGGCTTGGAGAAAAAGCCCTCGGGCATTGTGGTTTCCCCTTGGGATTAAGTTTATCTTTGAGGTTCTTGTGACATAAGTGGTGTGATGTTGTGCCTTATATTTTATAAATTCTCATGTTTGTAAATTAGTAGATGAGTAGAGTCCTAGGGCTCTGCTGGAACCCCCTTTTGCTATTAGTTCACCTGTTGTTTATTTGTATTTATTTGTGGCTTATTTATTGTTCTCCTATACTTATCTATAGTTTATCTGTTGGCTGTTTATTTTTGGGGTTTATCTGTTTTAGATCAGAGACTTACCTGGATCTGGAGCACTGGTATAAGGTTTTATAGCATTGTTTATGTTTTTTATTTAGATGTGTGTGTGTGTGTGTGTGTGTGCATGCGCATATATAATACACACACGCACACACATGCATGTGCACACACACACACACACACACACATGCTTATATCCATGTTTCTTTTCCTTGGGATAAAATAATGTAAATTAATTTGTATATAGTTCAGTCCCCTGACTGGCCTGGCTTGGTTCTATAGGGACGGAGGGAAACTAGGTGGTCTGCAGTTCCCCCACAGCACACCTGCCAGCTAACAATTCCCTTCAATTGGAGAAGGGGAGTATATACCCGAGTATACCTGGGCTACAACTGGGAGTGATGTAGCTACATCTGCAGTGCTTTTGGCAGCATAAGTAGCACTTTGCCTGCAAACTAACTAGTACACCTTCTGCACCTTAAGCATGTGGCTACACTGTTTCTAGTGTAGGAAGCATCCACTTAGAGCACCCAGACTGTAAAGAAGAAAAAGGATTTTATTTGTATTTCAGAAGTAACTAGCTGCCCAATTTGAAGGCCTGATTCCATTCACAGATAGCTAAAAAAGACAATCCAGTTCTAAAAAAGATTAGAATTTTAATATATGGTGATAAACTATGAATCGGTATAACAAACACACTGGGTGGGGGTATGATGGGAGAAAAACAAGTTTGTGCTGAAACCATTATGTAATTATGCTAATGTAATATACAGTGTCTCGGGCTTGTAGTAGGATTTTCTTTTCTGTGGGGAAGGGTGGAGGGGAGGGTGACCTACAGCATTCTGTTGTGGTTTCACAGTATGTAGTGGCTGCAGCTGCATATTTTTATTATTGCTTTCTCTTAGACTATACCATTGCTACTATTACAATTCACCATGTGAATGCTACTATTTCCACAGATTCAAATTCCAGATACAATTGTGTGGCAACTATTAGATATAGACAGTATTAATGGTAACTACTCTAAATTACTTGAATTCAATTTAGAAGATAGTTTATACTTTAGAAATGTAGTTTCCTTAAGACTAAAAGACATAGTGCCTGACCTTTCCAAAAGGCATGCATTAGAAGGGGCTATATTGTTTTGTATATTCTTCATGCAGCTAAGTAACCAAGTGCATGAAAAGATTCAGTCCATCCAGGAAAAGCACAGATCAACTGCAGATGATTCCTCTGTCTGATAAAGGGTATTTATACCCAAAAGCTTGCAAAGAAGAATTTTTCCAACTATTTGAGTTGGTCAAATAAAAGATATCAGGTTTACTCAAAGAACCTTGTCTGCCTATGTCCTTAGACCAACACAGCTATAACCTATACCCATTAAAAGATTGAGGCATTGAGGCTATCAAGTAATTATCTAAGATATCTACGAGTATAATTATGGCCTGATCTGATAGAGCATGGTGAATCATTGGTTCCTTAGTGCACTATTTTGTGTGAAATGTTTGCTAGCACTTTATGGTAATTTGAAACCACAAGTACTAAAACTGCCTGAAACATACAGGTGGGAAACTGATAAAAATGCCATCCAAATATTGACAGACAAGGTTCTTTGGGTGAATCTGATGTCTTTTATTAGACCAACTTAAATAGTTGGAAAATTTTTTAGCAAGTTTTCAGGTTTAAAAACCCTTCATCAGGCTGAGGAACTCTCTGTAGTTGGTGGGTGGTCTTCCTGGATGAAATGAATAGTAAAGAAGCCAGAGGCTGGTCTGGTATGAATGCAAGACAGGCAGTCAGTGAAGTAAATTGAGGAGTCAGTGGGTGAGAGACAGGCTGGGTGAGGGGGTGAAGGGGGATGTAGCAGGTAAATAGTGAAGAGGTACCTAGGGAGTCAGATGTCAGGCAGATATGTCATAAATCCAGTGTCTATATTTAGTCCAGGGGTGTAGGTTGTAGCTCCAGGAGTGTAGGTCGAAGGACAGAGGCAGACAAAGTTCTTTGGGTGAATCTGATATCTTTTATTAGATCAACTTAAATAGTTGGGGGAAAAAAAAATTAAGCAAGCTTTCAGGTTTAAAAACCCTTCGTCAGGCTGAGGAATTATCTGCAATTGGTGTGTGCTCTTCCTGGATGGAATGAAAAGTAAAGAAGCCCTTTACTTTTTTACTTCTTTACTTTTCATTCCAGGTTTCATTTCAGTTTGTATCCAGGATGTTGATGAATTGAGGTACATAGGCTCATCTCTGAGAAATGTTTTGTAAATTTCCTTTCAGGATTAGAATTAAGAGATTGGAGAGAGAGTGGCTTTCTTGTGAGAAAAGTGCCCCCACCGGTAATTGGGTGTTCTTGTCTTTGATAGATTTCCGGTGTGCGTTCATTCTGGTACACAGTTGTTGTTTGGTCTCTCCAATGTATTTTCCATCAGGCTATTTAGTGCACTGGATGAGATATATTACATTTCTGGAGGTGCAGCTGTAGAATGCAGGGATGCTGATGGCTCTGTGGGGTGTAGTAATTGTGGGTGTACTGGAAATGTGTTGGCAGGTTTTGCGTTTCTTGTCATGGCATGGTCTGGATCCATTCGGCATGTTCTAGGCCTAAGGAAGCTTGCTTCTGGTGATGAGGTTAGCAAGAATCGGTGCTTGTTTGAAGACTAGGATGGGTGGTTCTGGGAAGATCTCTTTAAGAATAGGGTCTCTTTCTAGTATGGGTTGCAATTGTTTGAGGATTTTCTGTATGGGTTCGAGGGAGGGGTGATCTGTCATAATCAATGATGTGTGATTCGTGAGGGGGTTTCTTCAGTACTGCAAAAATTCTTCATGTGGTATCCGGTGGCTCTTTCAAACATGCGATCTAGACTTCTTTAGCCTGATGAAGGGTTTTTAAACTTGAAACCTTGCTAAAAAAAAAATTTCAAACTATTTAAGTTGGTCTAATAAAAGATATCAGATTCACCCAAAGAACCTTGTCTGTCAATATTTGGATGACATTTTTATCATTTTTCCACCTGTATGTTTCAGGCAGTTTTAGTAGCGCTAGATGAGATAAAATAAAACTTATTGGTTAGTTCAGCCTACTCCATTTATATTTCTGCTCCTATCTCCAAAAGGCAGACAAGGATCTTTGGGTGAATCTGATATCTTTTATTAACCCAACTTAAATAGTTGGAAATATTTTTCTTAGCAAGCTTTCAGGTTTAAAAACCTTGTCAGGCTAAACCCACAATTTTTAAATCTAAAAACTTGCTAAGAGAAAAATTTCCAACTATTTAAGTTGGGTTAATAAAAGATATCAGATTCACCCAAAGAACCTTGTATGCCTATGTCCTTAGACCAACACGGCTACAACCTACATCCAAATATTGACTTTTTCCTTCCAAAATCAAAGTATTATGTTCTTTTATTTGAATTTCGAAGTTTTTAATGATCTCTGTTTACTGCCAATGCTAAGCAATTAAATTACCATATTTTCTTGAATACAGTATATTCTGTTTCCCCCTCAAAACACAGCAGCTGGAAACTGGACTGTGCATTATATGTGAAAAATACGTCAAACACAGTTTGTAGATTTTAATTTTACTTTTGCTCCAGAAAGAACTACATGGAACAAAGTAATGAACAGGCTCAGCTCCCTAGATGCTACTACTCAGTTGCTTATTAGAAGGAAAGATCTTTTTTCCTTCATTTTGCCTTTCAAAAAATCAATATTCAAGATGCATTGTATACAAGAAAATGTGGGCAATAGGTATTTTTCCTTTAATCTCTATAGCAAACATGATACATGGAATATGTGTTCCTTCAATGACAAGTAATAATTATATGACCTATATTAAAATTCCAGTTCCACCTGGAATGTGTGTGTGTACATACAACGTATATTATAGATCATTACTAATTAAAGATAGATCTGAGTGGTATTACTTGAGTTTAAGTTTGGGTGTTCAGATGCAGAATTCCTTAATCATCCATCCTAAATAACAGCCACGGTCTAATATATATAGTGTGTGTGTGTGTGTGTGTATATATATGTATATATATGTATATATACACACACATAATATATATATTAGACCGTGGCTGTTATTTAGGATGGATGATTAAGGAATTCTGCATCTGAACACCCAAACTTAAACTCAAGTAATACCACTCAGATCTATCTTTAATTAGTAATGATCTATAATAAAAGAATGGGCTTTATGGTTTGAGCAAATCAAAGTCAGAGTCTAAGGAGGGGCTGAGAAATTGGTTCCATTTGAACATTCTTACTGGCATTATACCTACTTCTGCGGATTTGTGGCTAGTGTCAATCTCTAAGCCAGGCTGACAGTTTAACAAATATTAAGGAGGCAGCTAGGATTCCATCTTTTACTGATGGCGAGAAATAAATTCATTATAATAAATGGCACATCTCATGTTGAAATGATTGGATGCCATCTGCCATTAATCAGATCCTACAACTGTAGCATGTTCTTTTAACTGGAGCTGATAAGCCATATTATCCATTTTTTCTTTGTAAATGAGCATACTTTCACCCAGTGACTGGCAGGAACACATGCTACTCTAAAAATCAATGCATTGTATGCAGTATATTTAAAGTTAGGTGATATCTGTTAAGACCCAGGGGTACATATTGAAATTACTGACAGCTCATAAGGAAAGGAAGTTCTTTCTTTTTTAAGAAAACACATTTTTAAAGTATACTACACTTTCCTTTTCATCCAAAGGTCATGCATCATTTTACCAACATTAAATAATTAAACACTGAAGGAGGAAGGAGGTAATAGCCAGCTGATTCTTAGAAAGAAGAAATTGCTTGTCACAGAAAAAACAAATTAATCCTAATTTTTCTACTCAGACTGTGGGAACAAAGCATTGCAAAACAATTAGCTAAGAGGCATGAATTATTTCTACAGGAAAAAAAAACCCCTCCACTTTTTAACTGGTTAGAAGCATATAACACTAGTTTTTATTCTTATTGTATCAGTGGATTCCATTTGCTATACACACCATATACTGGTGTCACTCAAAGTACAGTTAACCTGTAATTTTCTTGGTCCTTGCGCTCAAAGTTTGGCCAAAGAAAGTTTTATAGCAGTTCAGGATTTTAAGGGTATAGAGTTTTTAGTCAGTCTCATCTCTGCAGGGCTCTCCAGCTTATTTCAGATTTGGAGGGACAGCACTGTATTTCAAAAGCTTATTGTTGACAGAGATTTACTAACAGTAGCAACCTCAGTGTCATAAGTAACTGAAAACTGTTATGCTGAAAATTAAGTCTATGCCCTTTATTCATAATGTGATTTCTTAGATTCAGACTGTATTTATTTTTGCCCTGATGTACAAATCTCAAATGGCCTTCTTTAAACATAGTTATGGCAAAAGGAAATACTTTTTTGTATTTACTGTTAACTTCAGGGGAACTACACAGAATCAAACTGTACTGTTTTAACCTCAACTAAGAACCGATTAGATAAGCATATTGTTTCCATTGCTAGAACTGCTATTCCTTTGCTGTTGTTTCTGCTTGGATCTTGCCATCCCTGAGGTATTTTTAGCAAAATACCTCTAAAATAAAGAGCTGGGTGTCAGCAGTAGTTGTCAACCACCAGAGAACCAGTAATACTTTTGATCAAAACCCCCAGTCCTTCCCTTTCTCCTTCTTTGCTACAAAACTGTTAAACAAGGGACCTGTTTTAGAGATAAAGGGCCTTATGCAATTCTGCTGTAGTAATGTTTTAAAATGTTACAGTGTGCCTGCAGGGTTTAGACCTTTTAGTGTAGTAAGGTCTATGCCCCAGGAACCACGATGGAGCCCCCTGGCAACTGCACAGCTCCTGCTGTACTTGGGATCTCTGGTCTCCTTTCTGTTTTCTCGTCTGTCACGTCTGGAATTGAATCACTTGGAAACTGGAAGGCTGCCCAGGACTCCCAAACATCTGCTGGTCCAACAGTGCACTAGCAACACCAGACCTTATGGGTCCATTTTGTGGCCTCTGACCTTCCCTCTAACCATTCACATACCTCGCAGGACTGATATTGGTGTTGCCAATGAATGTCCAATCAGACCCTGAGCCCCAATTAGTCCACTAGCTCGGTTCAGTGGGCACTTGGCCCCGGTCCAATAGCTTGGTTGGGTGGGCCCTCATCCCCAGTCCAGTATCTCAATGGACAGGCACTCCACCCCAGTTCCCTTTCTCCATGTGGCAGGCACTTGGCCCCAGTCCAAACCGAGCCACTTTTCAGTTCCCATGTCTTTAAGAGCCTCAGCTGGCCTTCAACCCCTGTGTTCAATACAGGGCTCTTTCTGGACTCAATCTTTAAGAACCTTTGCTAGTCCATTGGCCTAGGATCAAGATGCAACCCCCTCTAGGCCCTTAAGGGTTTCAGCTGACCCATCAGGCCCCATCCAGGTGATGGCTCCCCTTAAGCCCCTGGTGGGCCTTTGGCCCCAGTCCACCCTTCTAGGTTTCTGGCTTCCCCATCGCTGGCCCCAGATACATTCTCTGCCAGTTCCAAAACAGGTGCCCACAGGTTCCAGATGTGCCATAACGTCCCCAAACTGTCATGTGCTCACAGGCACTCAGAACAGGACTTCTTCACCCCTTCCGTTCCAAACTCAGTTCTCCAGAATTAACTCCAAACAAAAGGACAATCAACTCCCCCAGCTATAACAGAAAATATCAGCCTTCTAGCAGCATAAAACCAAGCTCCTCACAAGCCCCAGCCCCTTACTTAAGCATTCTCTTGACCAGCCATTTTCACTCAGCACCACTCCCCTCCCTGCAGGGGACCCTCCCGCATAACCAGCCACCTTGCTACTCTCAGCCTGCTTATATCTCCATGAAGCCCTGTCCCTGGGGGTCAGCTATTTTACCTGTACTCTCTGCAAGTGCTTTCCAATCAAGGTTGCCCAAGGAACTGGGCTTGTAGGTGACTTAAACAAAAAAGTTATAGTTTAAAAATGGTTGTAGGAGTGGTTTTGGTGACTGACTGGTGTCTTTGTATATCGGGGTGGGCAAAATGGTGGATCCAGCCAGTGGCCTGACTCCATTTCCCAGCACCCCCTGTCCATGTGGGTGGGACCAGTTCCCAAGGAGACCCCAGCAGCAGCTGTGCTTTGTTAGCATGAGGCTGCAGTTTCCATGGAGACCAGGCCCAGCAGCACTGCCAGGCCATGTGGCAGGGCATGGAGTGGCTCTAGAGCTGGGCTTTGATCTTGCAGCAATAACTGCATGGTCCAAAGCCAGGGCAGAGTTGTGATTTGCAGCCTACATGCTCCAGGAAGGAATGTGCAGGCAGCGGATCATGGCTCTGCCCTGGCTCCTTGCAGTGGTGACTGTGTACTTACATCATTTTTTAATAATGTAACACTGTTTCCAATAGACTGGCAGTTTGGCCCTGCTTGAGCAGCAGCTTCTGTCTTCTTCACTCTTGAGTCCAGTCCCACGAGCTTTCCCTGTGTCCACAACACTGCAACAAGTGCCCTGCCACACTGGCTGCTTTACCCTGCTGCCTTCCAGCTCTGGATGTGCCAGTCTTCTGCTGCTCAGCCTCTTCAGTCTCCTGGTAAGCAGTTCCTAGCCTCTGGGGTTCCCTGTGTCTGTTTACTGCCCTGTAAGTAACAGGGCATTCTTGAGCCCCTGTTACGCTATCTTTTTAAAAAACAAGTGTTAAAGAACTTGAAATAATAATAAAAGGATTACTAGACAGTTCCTCTATTGCCCCATCCATAGAACTTTTCGAATGTTACAAAGGAATATGCTTCTTTTAGAGAGGGAGAAAATTAAGCCAAAAAAGATGAAGTGACTTGCTCAAGATGATCTAGTCGGGTAATGAGTCAGGAATCTGTTATCCCAGGAACCCAGGAATCTTGAGTCCTAGTTGAGTGCCTTTTTCTCTAAACCACACAAAGCAATTAACTATAATGGTGCTTTATTCATTGATTTCTAGGAAAGCTGACTTCAGCAAAAAGGTTTTCACAGATGTTCACAACATTGGTCACAACATTTATGGGTTCTCTTTGTGCAAACATCTATTGCATCTGTTTTTAACAACTATGAACAAATTAAAGATAGTGAATTTTAGAGTTACAGGTATTCAGAAATGGATTTCAGATTCCCATATCCAAGCACTAGTTCTGGGAATGCTTGCAATTACATCCATCCAAACATTTGTGTGGAACAAAAGTATTACTATATAGTTTATCTGAATGCGTGAGTACAACTCAGTTTAATGCAGAGAAAGAAGTCTTGGCCATCAATCCTTAGAATTAAAAATATAAAACTCATTGAAGAAATCCATTTAAATCCTACATGAAGGAACATAAACCTAGGCAATGGTCACTCAGTGGTAAATAATTTGAATGTGTTATGAATAAAATCATAGATTATTAACAAAACAAAGGCAAGGTTATTAAAAAAAGCATTGGCATTGCAATTGTGTCACATCCCACAATGGTCTGGGGGGCTCATGGGGTTTCATGAATGTTTTCTTGTGTTTTTGTTGTATTGATATGGCATGTGTAGTTTCATTGGAAAGCCAATGTTATGCTGCATCCATTTATGTTGCTGTTATGACTATATAAATCATATCATGCTGTTTGTATATTTCATTAGTTTGTGGACATGGTTTAACAAAGGAACTTAGGGATGTATATTTAAGAAGAATTACCACTCCCAGACACAGACCCAACCCAATATTATTGGTTGGGCACCCAAGGCATTGTCTGCCTGTAATAAGGAAATCAAGTTCACTAGAAAAGCCAACTAAGAAAAATGGTCTATCATGAGTCAACAGAGGGGAGGCATGGGGGCAGGGGCAGTGAAGGGTCTAAGGTCCCAGCAGCCAGTGTTGGTGGAATCAGCAGGAAGACTGATTTCTGGTGATACGAGATGTCTCTCACAGGAGGGCTAGAGTGTGTCCAGATGAGGGGTAAGAAACTTATGGTCAATTTTTCTTATATAATTATTTTCTACAACTTAATAAAACCTTTTGTTACTTTGTCTCTGTACTTGTTGCCTGTGAAAAGAGTGATTTCTGGGTGACTGATATCACTCATCCAAAATAACAGTAGAATATCAGTGCTGGCAAGAACTGGCATCACTAAGGTCCAGTTAAGAACTTTGAAGATGAGGCTTATGGGGATAAGGAGTTATCCTAGGACAACTTTGGTCTGTGCCTTGGAACAAGCAGTGCAACAGTGGGGAGAAACTCAGGTTGCTGGAGGTACTCCAGAATGGGTTGGTAACAGTGGTATATCTGGGTAGGATCTGTGCCTGGTTATCATTTGCATGAATCACTGTTCTTCTCTGACTTATGTAAGAAAGTGACCATACTTTAGAGATAGAAGTCTCTTTTTGTTCTCTCTTGTTCTGGTGGCTGAGACAGATGTAACAGCCAAAACCAGAGGGATTATTAAGCAATAATATGGCTTCTTCGGAGGCATTTGGTATTTTGCCTAAACAGGTAATATTAGTCAATATAACCTTGTAAGTTTGTAAACTGCAAATGTAACTTGTCTTTCATAAGCTTAACCAAAATGATAAATTAACTGTTCATGGAACTGACTGGGCCCCATAGGCAAAGCTGTAGCTGTGAGATTAGCTGGCCTAACGGTTTTTTGCTCAGGGTTCAGCCTTAGCAATAAAAACTGGATCTAACTGCTAGACACACCCAACACATTCCAGGAAAGCATATCCCAAGAAAGCATATTCAAATGAAGCCTACAAGGGGTTGGAACTTAGGCGGGGCAATGTCAATTTCAAACCAAAAGGTGCTGCATCATAATTTGCTTATTGAATAAACCCGAGTCTGGGTAGTAACCTTTTGTGATAATTTTAACACCTTTCAATCCCATAGGGTAACAGCTATAAGGCAACGTTATGAGTGGCCCTGAGGCCATCAGATTAACATAAGACTAGGTATGAAAAGCACATGCATTGGGTAACTAGCAGGAAGGAGAGAACAGAACGGTCATTTCTGTTCCACGCCTGGACCCTGGACTCCTGGTGTGAGTGAGGATCAGATCCTGATCAAAGGACGTCCCCGGTAATCCCTCTGACAGCGTCGAACGGGGACACCTGACTTCACTGGAATCACTTGGCGTGCACCTGGCATTGAAGGACTATCGATAAGTTGCCAACCCATGTCTGTCTATCTGTTGTTTTGAACAGCCCAGTGGCTAATACCCTCGCAGTGCCCAGTTGGCCTGTGACAGATTGATCTATCTGTCTATCTGTTGTTATTATCTGTTGTTATTATTTACTATTAGCTCTTTAATACTGCATTATCTGCTTATCGCATTTATCTTTCTGTTAACTGTTGTGTGTGTGTGTGTGTAAGATATAATAAATTTGCCTTTATTTCACTCCCAACTTTGCCTCCTCGATCTGAAACTGAATCAAACAGCCCAGTTGGCCTGTGATAAAATTGATACACTCACAGCACCCAGCTGGCCTGTGACAGACAGATTAGAAAGGAGCAGATCCAGTTTTATAAAAGGATCTTTGGGCATAAGTAATGATGAATGTTTGATCAGAGCAGGATATTTGTCTTGGAAGTTTTTGTTGTGGTTTTTTTCCCTTTGTGAAGAATTGCATAGGTACAAGACAAGAGAAGCACAATCTTTCAATTCAAAGTAAAAGTTTTCCCCAAGGGCCTTTAGAACTATAGCAGACAGCCACCTGTCTGTTCTGTCTGTTCCTTGGGACAAGTAGTGGGGCAGTGGGGACAAACTTGGGGTGCTGGCAGCACCCCAAAGATAGATTTGTGACAACAACCTACCTAGAAAGCTAGACACATACGAAGAAGTTTGAGAAAATTGCAAACATTTGAGAGAGAATGTGCTACAGAAGGATACTGAATATTTCCTGGACCCAAAAAAGATTCAACAAACAAGTACTTGATGAGATTGGAACTGAGCCTGAATTGATGCAAAAGGTGAAAATATAAAAACTGAAAAACCATTGATGCATTCTAATAACAGAAGGAAACAGCCACGAAAAGGATGTAATAGAAAGTATTGTGATAGAGAGAGGAAGAGGGATCAAGAAAAGAAAAGATGGTATAAAGATATAAAAGACTGGATTCTATTCTGTATAAATACAGTGACTCAGCTCATAACAGACAGAGCCAACTGGAGAGCATTGTCCATTGTGTGCCTAAGCCTCTTGACTAGGATTGCACTTGATGATGATGTTGATGATTAAATTGGAAAAAAAATTCAAGCTGTTCTCATAGCATATCCACCGCCTGTTAGGATTTTTTTCAGTTGAGCATAACTTCTCTTGTGAATTATTCAGTTGGCAATATCTTTTAGTTGCATTGTATTTGCATTCTCAGAATTGCTCCTCAGTTTCCATGCTGGCAAAAATTCCTGAGATTAGACCAGTAGTGTAGCATCACTTCAGATTGGTTTGAGTAGAAGTTGTATATGAGGACTGGCTGCAGGCTTGTAGTCATTAAAGGCTTGATCTTGTACCTGTTGGAGTCAGTGGTGAAACTTCTATTGACTACTTAAAAGCAAGATCCGGGTCTTAGGGCCCAATCCAAATATTATTGAAGTCAGTGAAATTTATTTTCATTGACTGTAGTTGGATGAAGCTTGATAAAATATTTATTTTTAACAAAACCACATTGGAATGCTATTTTAAAGAAGATGAAACTGGAACAAAATCCACAACAGGTAAAGTTAAAGAAAAACTGCCACCAACTTAGAATCATAATGTGGTTAGAATCTGAAATTCCTGCTGAATTATTCTCAATTAAACCTTCTTCCCAGGTGTACAGGTTTGTTAGGCTGACTCTAGATCTCTGACTTATATTGTTGTGTAGGTTTGTTACCCATATTGGGCTGTGAGAGTGGGTATTCATAGCACAAAATGTTTGTTTCCCTCTCTTTTTTGTCCCTATCCTATTTGTGGTATTTGAGGAATTGCTGTAGTTAGATCAGATCTATCCAATTTTTTTCAGATGATTAATTCACCATCTGAACACCCATCCCAAATTTTAGGGGGTAATTTACAGATTAGATAACACAGCAGAAACAAGTGCAGATTCTGTTTAGCTGTTTCCAATTGATTGGCAAGTATTTGAGTGGTTAAATGGCTCTGCTTTTAATCACTCTGTACTGTGCATTAGGGAATTTCATCACTATCTCCAACAAACTACTTTGGGAAGAGGAGCTGCTTATCATGTCTTGTTATGTATAGCAACTTTCAGAATAATCAATAATGAGATGCACTGTTAAAGCCATTTAGAGAACATTAAGTATCTTTTTGTAGGGAAAGTCCTATCACCATCTAAGTGACAGCTTGACTTTCCTCCCTTAATAGGAACATCAATGTTGTTTGGAGGAGGTGAAAATATAAAAACAATCATTTTTGGGGTGATTGAGTTAAAAGCCTTAACTCAGTTTTCCAGTTTAGTCCTCTGGTTTTTGGATATGGCTAGTAAAAGGGCAGTTCTTGAAAACCTTTTCTATTACAAATAAGCCTGGCCATGTAATGAAGGAAATGAGGCATTCACATATAAATATGTGAATATATGTGCTATAAATAATATAGTGTAAACTTCAGCTTAATGCAAATTGCTTCTTGCAATACAAAACAGAGTAGCTTGCTTTGTTTTGTGCTTTCTGTAGAGTTTTTTTAATGACAGGCAATGAGATCTGTACACTTAGCAGCTAATGCAGGAAAACAGAGCATATTGTTTAAGTGCTTTCAATGATAGAAATGTATTCAGTACTAAAGCTAAGTGCACCAAAAAAGTCATGTAATTTAGTATTTTTCTGAGTAAATGCCCTTCTTAGTGTATATGTAAATGAGACACTTATCTGGTACTACAGTGATGGAGTCAGTCTAAATACTGGCTATAGGCGGAGGGAGAAAATATTGTTTGGGGGGAGGTGGGGAGGCTAAGGACATGAGCATGCACATGCACCCCACCCAGCAGGTAAGTCTGTGGAGGGGAAGGGGTGTGGGGGAGAAGATCAAGACTCCCACCGCTGCCCTGCATTTGCATGGGTCCTAACCCCATTAGTCCTGGCCTTCTGCCACCTATGCTGGTACCTACATGGGAGTTTATAGGCATGTGCCTGTATGATTATATATATGCAATTTCATATTTTTATAACTGTGAATAATTAGATGACTCAGCAAAGCCTAGCATAGGTAGTGAGAAGTGCTGAATAATTTGAGCAACTGTTGATTTCTATACAATCAGCAAATGCTGCAGAGCAGTTAAGATTGGGCTATAAGGCTAGGTGCAGATATTCATAAAGCTCAAGGCAGAATTGATTTAAGTTAAGCAGCATAAGTTAGACTGGTAGAAAACACAGCACACATTTGCCCTTTGAAGCGAAAGGAGCAGCAAATCTTAGATGGGTTCCGCCATTTTTAAACCAGTTTATGCATGCCAAACTTTTGTTCTGTTATGGGTATAAACTGGTTTTGTGTGCTGAACTTCTGTTCTGTTACAGGTATAGAGCAGTTTCCTAACAGTAAAAATTCAGTGTCTGTACCTGGCCTAGGAGGATGTGTACACTGCAGAGAGATACCTCAAAATAGCTTTAAGTGAGTAAGCTAGGGCAACTACTTTTTGGGAGGGTTAATGAACCCAGACAGAGCTCAATGAAGCTTATTTAAAGCTAGTTTATGTATTTCTCTACACTATGCTCCAGTATGCAATGTATCCATGCATAACTTGGCATGGATCTATGTATAGGTTAAGCCTTCTTGAGTGTGGAATGCCTAAACCAATATTTTAGTACATGATCTAAGCTTGTGATTATGAAAGTTTGACTTCAGTAAAAGTAAACTGCCTCTTCTCTTCGAAATTCATGAGTCTCTCAATACCAGACCCATTAAATGCTCTTTCCAGTTGTATATAATGTAATTAGAATTTGTAATTTTCAATTGTATTTGTGCCAGTGGTTGAATTAAATAGTTCTTCCAGCCCTAAGCCTGTGATTTAACTCATTGGTGTTGAGGCCAGTAACCCAGTAACTTGTTTGTAACAATGACTATTCGAAAAGTTGCAGATGCTCATTTGAATAATGTTTTGAGATACCATTTATTTATATTACACAAAATCTTTCCTGTACCATATATATTTCATTTGCTTAACCCCCATGGCTTAAAAAAGTAAGAATTGGACCGTAGGCAACACATGTGGGGAATATATCAGGAGCACCTCCACTGGGAACATCTCAGGAGTACCCATGCACTACTCTGGATGCAATTTTGGATGGTTCTTAGACAAGACTAAAAAGGAAGAGCCACTATGTACGTGTGCTCCCACATATACTTGGCATCCACATAAGGGTAGGAAAGAATCTAGCTTAGTGTAATTGTTTGGCATAGTGTAACAAAATGATCACTGAATTACAGCAGGCTGCTGCCAATATCTAATAAAACTCTACTGAATCAATATTAGAATTTTTATTAGAAGATTGTAACAGCCAGTTACTCTTCTAATTTTTCGAGTGAAAAGCAAGAAGTTTTTTTTGCATCCATCCATTCTGCAAAAACAAACAAAACATTTCACTACTTTTTTAGGGAACCTAATCTTAACAAGAATCAAAATAGGAACCAAAACAAAAATCAGATTCTGCGTAAGCAAAAGTACTCTTACTCAGTTTGCATACTACACTTACCTTCTTCCCAAAAATAAGCCCTCCAAAATTCAGGTGGATGCCTTAAGTAGGGAAGCTGAATTTCTGCTCTGAAACTGAAACATGTAATGGTTGCCACATCTCATGCTTCTCTCCTAGCTCAGGAGGGAATAGTGGAGTGAGTCTTTCAGGGAGAGTTAGTTTGAACCCTTTTACCATCGCTGAGTAATAGTTGTACTGCTGCAGCTAGAGACTGAGTGATGCTGAGGAGTGGACCCCAGCCCTCAGCCATGTTTAGCTAATGCTGTGGCAGTTAAGATTCTGCAGGGTGGGGGGAAATATATTTTTCCTTCCTAAAAGAAAAGAAGAGTTTGGGGGAGCATGGTATATGAGTAAATATGGTAAATAGCTGGGTAGATGTATTTTAATAGCTCCCATTTTTCCCAACACAAACTTTATCACGACTGATTTTCAAAAGATATAAATATAGCACTTAGGCTACTAGTAAAAAAAAAATAATTTGTTGTTATAGATAACTAATTATTTCTCTTATAACAATGCCTAGTAATTCCAGTCATATGCTAAGTGAAATATTCAAATTAATAACAAAAATACGGTTTAAGGGCTAAGTACAGATAGCTATATAGATCTTTCCCCCTGCCTACCAGATGACAAAGCCCAAATGAGGGTCTGATTCAGAGACTGCATACATCTTTTCCTGTCTTTTTTTTTCTTTTTGGTAAGAGTCAAGATTATGGCTGTTTGGTTTCAAACTTTCTCTCTCACATATACCCTCATTCTGGAGATATTACACAGTAATTCTTTCAAACAAGATTGGATTTTGTAAAAGTTTATTGAATAGATCTCATGATACCTCATAGAAAAAAAAAAGTTATTAAGAGGTTTCATATCCATATAAAATCTTAACAAATCAATAAACCAGTGGATAGAAACATATCTACATCAGAATGTTTAATAACTAGACTAACTGTTAGTCTTCATTGTCTTAAAATGATAGTTTCATAGAAACTTTGATAGCTAATGATTTTGTGAATTAACTTAGGAACACGGAACAGTTATGTAGACAGTTTGTAGACTTGATTAACCAGAGAGTTTGGAATTGATGAACTACTTTTCTTAGATGTCTGAGACTTGATAAAGTGTAGAGAAGAAATATCCTGAGGTGCCAAGGGACTTGAGAAGTAATGAAGAGGATATAAAAAAAATACAGAAAATGATAATGTCTGAAACTGAAGCATGACAACAAACCTACTGTGGTTCACGTAGCCATGAAGGGAACGTTCTGACTGTCAGAATCAACTCCCTTTAAAAACTGTAGCATGAAACAGATGAGGCATTAATAAGCACAAAAATTCACAATCACCTTTTCCTTCACCTTTTTCAAGCCCACTTGATTTCTACCTGATAACCTAAAAGAAAAGAACTGCCAACTTCAGAAAAGAAGGCTGAGTTAGAGGTTTTAAAAAACCATTAATCATTTAGCAATTTAATAGCCTCCTACATAAAATATTTGCAGTATCAGTCCAGTCCCCAGCATTTTGATGTCAGTACAGCATAAACCACTATCATAATTTGCATTCATTGTTACACTTGTTTACATTGCAGTTGTTTCCCCTTTAGGCAGCAGAGAGGTCAAGGATTAATTGGGAAATTTATACTGTTCATGCCATTTCATCCATGCACAATAAAGGTGAGGCAAACTGATGGGGTAGTATGGAGAAACTCAGATGTAGTTACCTGTGTAGTTACATCTTTTATCAATAAAAAGAAGATTACATATTCTAGGTCATTTTTAATAAGATGAAATTTTCAAAGCTGGGTTTCTAGGCTGAGATTGGAATGACACCAGAACAAATTTAAGACTAGGATTTTCAAATGTGTTTAAGAGAATTAGGTGTCAAAATGTCCTTGAATTTCAATAAGCTTTAAAAGCATTGAAGTGATGCTCTTCCAGGAAATATGAGAAAGGCAAGAGTTTTTGTGGGTGCCATCTTTTATTTTACCAACTGCATGATTGCGATAAATTTAAAAACTTGTCTTTTTAAAAATCACAACCTAAATACAAAGTACCATATTCTATTTGCTTTCATGGTATGAATGCAGTTCTAGTAGATGTACTTAGGTTGGCCCTGAACTAGGTTTCTGATAAAGGGTTATCTGTTGTAGCCTCTTGCTCACTGCCTACATATTTACCAAGCTTCTTTGTTAGATTTTGTTAGATTTTGCATCCTGAGCTCCATTAATGCTACTCTGCTGTCAGTACGTGAGGTACCTAGTTAAAAACTAGCTCAGGAATGTCTATGTGAATTGTTGTAATACCTTGATTAGGAAATAGTAGACAGATTGGTATAAACGGTATTTCTGAAATAGATGGAATTGCACCAGTGTAAAACTGATGGAAGAGACTAGAAATTTTGGTCCAAGATATTTTAAAATCATTTCCTGAAGCTGAATATAAACTTCTCTTTCTAAGACATGAATTGCTGCTATCCACTTCTCATTATCATTGTGGAGTCTTTCTACATGAATATGAAGCCAAGCTGTTTAGCTGAGTTTCTAGCCAATTCTAGACAGGACAGGTTTTTCCTCACTTCTGGCAAGCCCATTGGAAAGATTTCCCAGCATTAGTCTGTATCGCAATGCTGGTAATAAGAATAAGTCAGATCTGTCAGAGGTAATTAAACTTATTATTTGAATACCTCATTCACAATGTTCTCTCTACAGTGTGCCAAACTTGGCTTGGGAAATGAATAGCTAAATACCTATTTAATACAATGTATTGTGGTTTGTTTTACTGTGATACAGATCAAGCTAGCGTGTAAATGTATGAGCCCATTAGAAATAATAAACAAACAGACAATGGCATTTGTTTTTTTCAACAGATGGGGCATTTGCATTGACACTGAAAAGAGAAGCATGTGGATATGCTTATATCAGAAATATTATATAAATACTTATTACTTAACACCAGATTTTGCCTGTGTAAGGAAACACTATGAAACTGAGCTGTGTTCTGACCGATAACTGACCAAGGAATCAGATATATCTGAATTTTCCAGCACCAGAGAATTTGAGGATGTTTGGACTGAAGCTTAGTTTGGCACAGATTTATAAGACATATGTAGAACTGAACTGCAGATTTGTTTCAGGATGTGTGATTTTTTTTTTCTGTCTTTATGTGTAGTAGCTAGTTTGGGGGGGATTTGAGGCAGGTCATTTTCCTGTTTTGAGAGAGATGTTGGTGACATGGATCCAGGGACCAAAATCCTTCAGTGCAGCCAATATCTGCAATCCTGTCTTTGTAATTTGACTTAGAACTGGGTAATGAATCAAAATGGAATTATATTAATTGGGCAGTCATGCTTTAGGCCCTTCTTCACCCACCCCCCAAAAATTGTCTTGGCCGTGATATCTATATCAATCTGGGCCAGACTCTAAGAAGGACCTATATGGCTAAAATATGACTTAGGCAGACTTAAGGTTCCCAAATCCAAAAATTACAATCCAATGACCTGCTATGTTCAGCCGGGTGCTTAAGCACATTAGGGACCTTTATTTTTCATTAGTAAAAACCTGTAGATGCCAGCAGACTTGCCTTCTCTGTATGCCTAGCATTGTCTTTGAACAGCTGGGCACCTAGTTCCTGTCTAAGCTCGATTTTAGATCCAGAAACTAGGTGGAATAGCACCAAAATCTCCCAAAGAGCCTTATTTATTATGTATGTTCAAAACATACTTAACAAGTGCAGCATTGAGTTTAGCACAAAATATAGCAACTTTGGCAAGTTTACTTAAAAATATAAGACAAAGAGGTAGTGTTGGTACCTGTTATTTACTTAACGGTCCCATGAAGTGGGAGGCTTGGGCTATGCCATTTCCCCAACCTAAGGTTATTCAAACTCTCATGTCACAGTTCCCACAAGAGTTCCCTAACTGCCAGCCTGTAGGGAAAGCAAGAGGTATCCCCATTATTTAGTCTTATGGTTAGGCCATCCAGGTAGGAAGAGCGAGTCTGGAGGTTTAACCCTATCTACAAGCAATTCTTCTGGGTTTTTTTCTTTTTTTTAATCCAATTAATATTTAATATAAAATGTCTAAAAAGTCCAGTGTGCAGGGGCCTGGCCCAGGACTCTTCCTCTACCACAAGAGTGCCATAATAAATAGCTTAGAGTCGTGACCACCCCATGCTGTCTCATCTTCTGATCCATGATTCTCGCAGTGTTGGCTGCACAGCTTCGTAGGAAACAGAGAGAATGATTCCACCTTTAATCTGAATATCTAATGGAAATTAGGCAAAATAAATAAGAGCTGGAATCTAGATGTAATTTTATCTCCTTCCTGAGCAAATGCTCTGACCGCCGTGCTCTTAGTGACAGGAACCTCTCCTTAGAAGAACTTTAAAAAAGAAAGAACCCTGATCAGGTCTTTCAAAGAGACATTTTGGACACGTACCTTGGAAATGCATTTTGAGTTATGGATCCTGAGTAAATGGAGGCATCTCCCTTGTAACCTGGGTTCTAGGGAGAGGCGAGAATTTAGACAAGTGGTTCTGAACCTTTTTATTCTTGGGGCACACCTCCATAACTGCTGTGAATTGAGCAACACCCCCTTTAAAAAACTAACTTATTAAAGTGCTTGCCTGCTTGAAGAGGGCCAGGAAGAAGGAGGGGTAGCTAGCAGGGAAGAACCTGTGCTGCAGTAAGTAGAGGGAAGAGTTATTGCTAGAAGGGAAGAACCTGCATTTTATCTCTTCCCCAGAGCTTTTGCTCTTCTCTTTTCTATGACAACCTGGTTGGGAACTACTGGTTTAGACATGGCCCTATCTTTAGAACTTTTTAATGGTTAATACTAAATGGTCCAATGGGCTGGCTGTTTTAAATGAACATTATGATGTACCTTTTTCTCCATAAGCAGTTGAGATCATGTGCTTAGCAGAAATCGAAAAGCGGGCATCTATATGGATAATGACAATATCCACAGTTGAATGGTTTAAAATTGGGGTATAAAACCCCAAGCTTCACAGATAAGTAAAACTCAAAATAATAGGCATTAACAAAAAGTTCACCCTATGGACAGTTTATGCCACAGTTACCTGCTATAGGGATTCTTGAATCTTCGTCTGAATTGACAAGCAGTAACTGTTGTCAGAGCCCTGAGATTACCATAGGTAGGGCCTTATCTGGAATGACAGCTTCTATATACTTTAACTTAAAGCTGTATTTATTGTTTTTGACCTTTTGGCCACGTAGAAAAATGAACATCAATGTGGGAAGGTCTAGCCCATAGAATTTAAGGGTTAGATACTCCTCCACTTAGGTGTTTAAGTGCAATTTATTACATCCTGTTAAGAGTCCTTTAAGCCATCAGTTTTTTTGCAATATGCTGTCATCTTAGCCTTATGATTATCACAAAAAAAAAGGGAGAAGGGGAAAGAGGAAGAGGACCTGTCTGCATTTTTAAAGTTTTTTTTAGGGACCTGCATCATTCCAAGAAATATATTTTTTTTAGGTACTCAGTCAAGGTATAATAGGATCATACTTAAGAACCACCAATTAGACACCTAATAGGTGGTATATGTTTTGGCTTATAAGTGACACTTCTGGCCGCATGTAGACAAAACAAGAGGTGTGTGTGCACAACGCTTTGAAGTGGGCTAAATGCTTTTGCACCGCTTTAATGGTGTTGGTGTTTGCATGCCTCAGTGGCATATTGTGCATTAATTCCAGCCTCTTTATGAAATGCAGTGGCATAATGCACCTTAAATGACTTGGGGTGCAGCAAACTAAAATTCCTATGGAGTTTTAGTTTGCTGCCCCTACAACTGCGAAGTGAAGCACCGGGCTCCGTGCAGCTACATGGCTCTACAGGAAGCCCTGCAGACAGCCTGGCAGCAGCCTGAGAAAGCAGGTTCTGCCCAAAAAAAGCAGCGAGCTCGATCTCCACCCCTATCCCCCCAGACTAGCAGCCTGCCTGAGCTGCGCGGGGGCTCAATACTTCCCTCCATGGCTGTGGTGCCCCCCAGGACTGCCTGAGCCGGGTGCCTTCAAGCGAGTGCCACCTGGGCAGGAGGCACAGCTGCCACAGAGGGAAGCACCATCCCCCCCTGCAGCCCAGGGACTGCTTCACCTGCTGGCAGCTCCCCCTCCCCTCCCTGCTGGAGAGGCAGGTAAGTCAGTGGGGTGTATGCACGACATGGTGGTTTAATTAGCCCTAAATTGAAGCCGTGTTTTTTTAAAACCTACTGCTTCAATTTAGGGCCCCCGTTTTGTCGACACACACCCTCTGAGACTGCTCATAGGGTCTAAAGTAGGGGCAGGCAAAATACAGCCTGCGGGGTAGATCCAGCCTGCCAGGCCATTCTAGGGCTCTCCCAAAAACAATTATTACTGTCCTCTCTGCCTCTCAGAAAGCCAGTAGCAGTTGGGCTTTCAAAGGTTGTGCGCTATTGTACCATGTGGGCTCTGTGCACTCCGTCTGGGAGCCCCAGTGGAGGCACTGAAAGCAATGGTGTGCAATTGGACAGCTGGTTAATGGGGAGGGGTGCAGCCTGCAGGGGGGAGGGGTGGGTGTAGGGTTTGTGGGTGGGGGTTAGGGCATACAGCCCCAGCAGCAGCAGAGCAGATATAGAGCACATATGTAAGTACCCTTAACCAGGATTTGTCAATGTCCTGGGAAATGAACATTAAATCTAAGTACGCCTTGTTCAATGTTCCCCTGATGTGTTTTAATTAAATAATGTATTTTATCTTTGAAAGTTTAATATGATATATTAAAAATACTTTAATGAGATATTTAGAAATCTTTAGCTAAACTAGGGCTTTCAGGGTATTTTAAGTTATGGGGTCCCTTTGTCTAAGTTGTCGTGTCCTGTTTACTTTTGAATGTCACTGTTCTCTGATATATTCTAGAATTTTTCCAAAGGGAATATACCTGTGTATGCACATGTGCATAGTATAAATAAAATATTTTGTGCATGTATATGATTCACATATATACTTTGCATTTTATGTACAGCTATGGTATGATATTTTATAAGTAGGCTTGAAAATGAACAAAAATGAATCATTCAATCAAATTAATTAATGTTTGATTTGTAGTTGTGATTACCTGTAACTTGAGGTAGTCTTCTTTTTTTTTCCTGTGGATTTATTCCTATAATACTAATAAACTGTAAAAAGATACTTAATTGATGAATGACCCTACTGACATTAATATATTTATCAGTTATCCAAATGCTGTTTACAAAGAGATTCTTGTTCCACTTCCTAGTGCATGATTCCAAGAAAGTTTATTCTTGGCAGCAGTGTTTATTCATCAACACCTGTTGCTTTGTGAACAGCAAGAGACATAGCTGATACTCAGCTGAGGGAAGTGAATGTGCAAATAGAGGAGAGAAGTAACAGCACAAGTCATAAATACAAAGTACTATATTATGTCCTCAGTTTCATGTCAGTTTGATCCAGACTGAGTGTTACAAAGATATAGGAAAAACACCCCTTGGGAATTGCATTGAAAATTGTTTTATGTGCAACAAACAGCTTTGAGTGATTTTCACCATTTTAATGCTTTAATATAAGGACAAAGTTCCTAAGCTCTGAGCATTTAATTTCAACATTGAAATATCATAGAATGAATCTTTGTTTTTTCTTCTTGGAATTTTATAAGGGCCTTTGGAGGATCTAGCAAAAGGAGCATATTTATATGCATTGGTCTTTTATGTTTGAATTCAAACCCCCTTTTGAAGGCTTATGATATCTAAAATAAGGCTGCTGTGCTCATCATGTTACAATTTAATATGGCTAGGTCAGTAATGGTTATTGCCAGCAAATCCTGCAAAGTGTCTAATGTGCTTGGCTCTTAGAAATTCTGGGTTTTTTTGTTGTGAACTGTTTCTCTTGATGTTGGGTGTTATTACTTTAAGAGTGAGGATTACAATGATAAGTAATGGCTGAAAAATATGTTTTTGAACAGTTGGGCTGCTAGCATTGAAAGGCTCAGGTCTATCCATTTCAAGTAAACTAAAGTACAGTTCTGTAAAGAATGAAAATGCTATTTGCAACACACAAACTTTTTTGAGCAAAATGCCCTTTATCTGGGGACTTTCATACTGGATTGAAACATCCAAAATTCACATGTGGGCTAGGGACAGACATTCAAAAAGCCTGAGCCTGAGTTGATTCAATCTTTGCAGGTTACTCTAACCTACGTAGATTGAATCAGTTTGTAACTGTACAGACATTTTCTCTGGCCTTAGAAATACAGGCACATGCCTGCAGTGGCTCAGGCTAGAAGTTGCGGGGGGGAGGGGGAGGGGTGCTAGAGCAGTCCTTCCTTCCCTTCCATAATGCTGAGCTGAGGAGGGGAATGGCCAGGTCCCAGCCCCTGGCTAGTGCACTCTGAGGCAAAGCGGGGGTGTGCAGTGCATGCATCTGTTGATGACACTGAGGTTTTCAATCTCCCTCTCCCTGCTTTTTCATACTGTCTGCAAAACTGACAGGTGAGGGAGCCAGAAGGGGATGATGACACAGCATTTATCAGCCCATCAACTAAACAAAAGCCTCTCTCATTAGTTCGAGCTCTTCTTAAGCAGCTTTTTCCAAGGAAGGAATAGAGGAACATTACCTGCTACCTGTTGATTAGCTCCAAAAAGCCCAAAGTGGAAACTGTTCTGCCCCCTATCCCAGTGAAATTGGGTATACACACACACACACACACACACACACACACACACACACACACACACACACACACACACACACACACACCCCTCTCAGCGGTGGCTAGCATACCACATGCCTAGGGTTTGGGGAGTTGGGGTCCATGCTGTGGGAAATGGGAAGGAGGGGGATGGGGATCCCTGTTTGAGCAGTAAGGGAAGGGGGGAGGGGGAAGCTAGGCAGACCCTTCTGTGCCTGCATTTTCCACTGGACTTCTGGCTAGGGAACAGAGGGAGAGGAGAAGGGAACAGACCCTTTCTAGGGTCCAGGCTGTGAGGACTCATAGGGGAAAGGGGATGAAGGGAGCAACCTGCAAAAAATTCAAGAATGGATGCCAGGGACTGCTAAGAAGCTAGGGAAAACTACGGAGCAAGAAAAGCCAAGCAGTTCTTTAAGCTGAGCAGGAACGCCTGCACCCCATCTTCAGGGGCAGTGGTCAGGTGACTAGAAAACAAGCAGGGTTTGGCCACACATAAGTACAGGCTCTGATCTGGGGCTGGCAGTTCAGCCCCATAGGCAGTGGGGAAAAGAACAGAGGACAGAGCTGACAGAGTGAAAAAGAGGTACCCTGGGGCTGAGGGAAATGAAGGCAGCTCCTAATGAGGATAACAATTGTTATGTTCCTGTGGGGCTTGTAGTTGAGTTACGGTATGAGCAGATGGTTCTGTGTTCTGGTTTTTCTATGCATTGTAGGACCAGAGGACTGTGTGTGGCTGTAGCGGGGGAGGAGGAAGCCATGAGTGAAGTACTTGCAGACCCTCTGCTGCAAGGCAGAGGCTCTGGGAGCTGTGACCTAAATTAGTGAACCTGAGCTGAAGGGTTTCTGCTAGAGTAAAAAGGGGCTGAGTCCAAAAAGGCTGAAGCCTGGATAAGGGTTGGGGCCCAAGGGATCCAGTGTTAATTTAGTGTGGAAAGAGAGAATGAAAGAGAGTCCCAAGTGGGGGCAGATGGGGAACCAACAACAAGGCATGGGTGTGACTAAGAGGTAGAATTCCTGGTTCTCTATCTTGATCTACAAAAGACTAGCTGTGGAGTTTTAGGCAAATTAACTTTTTTCTGTGCCTCAACCAGAACTGTTATTGAAAGGGGTATACCAGTACTTACCAGCCTCACAGAGATGTTGTCCGCTTAGCTTATTGAAATGCTCAGCTGCAAAAATTTACATGAAGCAGGAGAAAGAATGAGAACACTGTGTAGAATATAGTGATATTCTAAACATATCCACATATTTCACAGGCTCTTAGAAAAACTAGGTTATTGAGGGATCTAGCCATCATAGAAGTGCAGCAGCTCTACCCTAGGAAAGATGTAAGTGGAAATAAGTTAGAGAGGTCATATGCAAACTGTTGGAGAGTTGGAAAAACCAGTTCAAGGGGGTGACAGCAAATCAACATTTATAAGAGATCTGTGCAGAAAGAAGAATTTTGTGAAGAGAAATTAAAGAAAGTAAAAAAAGAAACACTATTTGACTTCCAGTCTTGGTGCACACCCTCTAGAGATTGGTGTTGTGATCTGGCAAACTAGAACCAGCTCCCTTTTCTCCAGCCACTAGGCTCCCAAAGATGCAAACTCTATTAAATCCAATAAATCAAGCATATTTCTTCATATAATTAATAGAAAAGAGGATTGTGTTGTAATACGTTGTTTCCCAATCCTTTTTTCCATTAATTATATGAAGAAATATGCTTGACTCATTGGATTTAAGAGTTTGCATCTTTGGGAGCCTAGTGGCTGAAGAAAAGGGAGCTGGTTCTAGTTTGCCAGATCACCACACCAGAAGGTGAAGCAGAGGAAAAGAGTTGGGCTCCAAATGAGTAAACAAGCTGAAGAAATCCATGAAATATTGTAGCTCTTTTGGGGCACTTTAAAGAAGCAGATAATAAAAATTGTTGTCAACCAATTTTGTTTTAATGGTATTAAGTCACGATTATATTTATAAACTGAAATGCTTTGGAGCCAATCAGCACATTGAAAAAAAAGATGGTCTGTATCTGTACACAAAAACTAAATCATGGTTTTCTTTTAGTCATCTCTGTAATTATTGCACTTCCCATGGGAAATTAGGAATATATTAAAAATTATCATGATATATGGCTTTAACTAGAGGAAAATTGTTAGTTCAGGGACAGTGTCAAAATCTGGGCTGTGTAAACCAGGCTGAATTTAACAAATTTCACAAATGGTGAGGAATGAAAATGTCATGGTTTGTCCCAGATTAATAGAAAATATCAGTGGAAATGTGCAAACTATTTATAGAGCAGTGAATCATTGTGCCTATTTTGTTATGGATTAAAATTAGCAGCAAAGAAACCTGTCTATATTATGGCTCCTTTTTTACTATATTCAGTGTAATAAATGTATTTGCCTTCTGCCCCATGTTGGGAAGCTATTGAAACCTCTTGTAAACTACATTATTGTTAGATTCAGTTTGAATGAACTCCATATCCCTCACTGCTCACCTTTGAAGCTCTAAAGGAGTTAACACATTGGATACAAGCTCTGATTATGTCTTCAGTAAGGGTATAAGAAGACTTCCAGCATTGTGATCTTCTTAAAAGGTTAGAAGGACAATATATGCCACTGATGGAATTTTCCCTTAGATATGGCCTAATAAGGATAATGGAGCAGATTTTTAAAATATTCTCTCACATGTGCATATGTATCTTAGACATTCTTTCTGCTTTGGTTTGAGGCTCTGTTAAGCACCACAGGCTCTGAGTGAATATGCTGATATGTCATATGTTTGTGCCTCCTGGGCCATTAGTTCTTTTGTGCAGTTTTTGGCCAGTTGCCCAGCTGAATTATTTATATTTGCAATTCTGCACATCTGCCTTACACTTTCAATTTAAATTAAAGGTTTTGTTTAAGCAATAGAAACATCTATTTGGTTTACCTGCAAAGCAATGGTCCCTGGAATAGACTTTTGCAGTTTACAGTTGCTATGTTATCGGAGGGAGCTCTGAAACGGAAGGGAAACGTGTTTCATATCATACCTCTCAGAAATTCTCACTTGTCTGCTGTTGTAATAGCTTCCCATAAGAAAGCATCTCCTAATTGCTTTCTTACAAGATGCTTAATAGCTCCTCCAAGCCAATGCTTGGAGGAAAAGATACCCAGATTATAAAAATATATCCTGGATAATTTGTAGATTCTTACAACTGATGTGATTTTTTTTAGAGTGTTTCAGGTATTATATCCTCAATTTGAGGCCCATAATAGAGGTGTAACTTGTGTTGGGTTTAACCTTCTTTAAAAATCAGACCCCTTTCCAGACCCCAAGGTACAAACCACATTTTAAAATGTCAGTGTTTCCTCAGAAGCTTCTCTGTTGCTACTGACATTTTATAGACAAATGAGACCTTGGATTAAGTTGAATAGGAATTAATATCTGGAAAAAAATATGAATAGAATTGACCTTGGGAAGATAAGATAATTACAATTGCTTAAATAGTCTAGATTCTAGCAAAACTCATCCAAAGTGATGCTGGTGTTTAAATGTAAATATCAGCATAATTTAAATGAAAGTATTGGAGATGATTGTTTGAATACATTGCATTATATTAGATAATACAATGTGCCGAAGTTTAAAGGTATCCTCATTTTTTTGCAGTAGCTGCAGCACTTCAGGAAGCTTACCATCTGTGGATTTAGCACTTTATTTTCACCTTTGAAGTTCTGTTTGGTATGTGTTCAACCTTCATCCCAGATGGAATTAGTCTGAAGGTCTTAGCTCAAGTGCCCTTAGCAGATAGTGCTCTACATCATCACAAATACTATATCATAGGTCAGTACAAATTTTCAGGTTAGGCCAGAAATGAGCTAGCATGAAGACTGAATTTTCTAGTGAATTACACAGTAATGCTGCTTCTCCTACAGGGGTTTTTATTAAGGTGACAGCTTACTGAAGACCAAATCTTCCCACCTTGCACAAAGCTTGATAAATAGGCTTTGCAGAATGAAGATCTGCTGCAGTCAGAGAATAGGATTTATTGGCTGTATAGTTATGTTTGTGCTGCAATCCAGGCATTTGCTTGGACTTTCTCTGCATGAGCTCCCTGTGCCCTGCCTCATTCCTATGGGGCAGCAAAATTGCACCACTTTTACTGCTGTACTCTGAATCTATTCCAGGAGGTTTCCAGAACACCAATATGCCCGTGTGCTTGCATATATCACTTAGGAATTATGGTGCATAGACTTTATGGCAGGAAGGCAAATGCACATTACTATTACATTTTAAAAACCCACTACTGTATACATCAGATTCAACATTTAATATTTATTTTAATGAATGCCCTATAATTTAACTCCTGGGTGGCTCTCAGCAGTCTGGAGCTTTATACCTATGTGGTGGACTTACCGATACAGCCCAGCATGCCCTGGCTTAAAGGAGCTTTGTTATGATTTGTGGAGCACGTCCACCAATCAGGTGATTGCTGGGAGGGACTGGCCCCACACTTGCCGGGGGGGTGAGGTGTGTAAAGAGCCCCCAGACCTGATTGAAGCCTACACCTTGCAGGTCCGATAGCACTCAGGGGGCAGAGCCTCCAGAGAAAATAAAAGGAGAAGCATGCCCAGCACGCGGCAGATAAGATGGAAGAAGAAAAAGAACTGGCAAAAGAAGAACTGGCCAGCAGGGGTGCAGTTGTTGTCCTGAAGCACCCAAAGACCCTCCTCATGGAACAGGAGCGGTGAGTGGCCATGACCTGCAGCCATGCCACTGAGCTGCATGGCATCAGTGTACAGAGCCAGACTCTGGGAGCTGCAGAAGGCAGTTCAGGTCTGCAACCCCTGGAGTGTGGCCAGGAATGTGGTGCATGGGCTAGAGCATGGAGCCAGACCCTGGGAGCTGCACGAGGCAGTTTGGGTCTGCATCCCCAGTCAGTGCACAGAACTTTGCATGAAGCCAGGACTCAAGGAGCTGCAGGAGGCAGCTCAGGTCCCCAACCTCTTGCAAGTGGCAAGGATGTGGTGCCAACAGCATGGCAAGGAGCTATCCAGGAGGGATCAGAACCCCTTAGAGTCATTCAGGGTGACTTGGGTCTGCAGCCACTAGCCCAGGGCTAACAGCTTGGTGCCAACAACACTGCATGGAGGGTCCGGGAGCGGACCAAGCCAATGTTCCCTCTAATGTGTAGTGATCCGTGAGCATGCCCTCTGAATCTCTTCAGCCTCAGCAAGAGCAGACTGAGAGGCGATCTGCTGGCTGCCTACAGACTCATTGTGGGGGCCAGCAGGGAATAAGGGACACTCTGTTTACCAGGGCGCCCTGTGGAGTTACCAGAAATAATGGCCACAAACTGAAGGAAAACAGATTTAGATTGGACATAAGGAAGAAATTCTTTATGGTAAGGGTTGCCAAAATATGGAATGGGCTTCCAAGGGAGGTGGTGCTTTCCCCTACCCTGGAGATGTTCAAGAGGAGATTAGACAGGCAGCTGACTGGGGTTACCTAACCCCAGAGCTCTTTTCTGCCTGGAGCAGAGGGTCAGACCCAATGATCTACCACATCCCTTCTGACTCTAGAAATCTATGAAACTGCAATATTTGGGGTCAGGAAGGAATTTTGCTCCATGGTCCAATTGTTACGGACTGTGGGGTGTTTTGCCTTTTTCTGTAGCAGAGGCACATGGCCATCTTCCTAGGATCTCTTGGCAGTATGTTAACAGTCTTCACAGCAGCATGATGTTGGCCACTATGGTCCCTGTGGCAGGTTAGGATGTTGTCTTGTGTTGTATCAGGGTTGACTTTGCAGGTTTGCTACAAGGTTAGAAAATGGATTTGTACAGGGTGGTTTGGTTAGGGATAATTCTGCTTCAAGCAGGGGTTAGACTAGATGTCCTATGGAAATTCCTTCCAGCCCTACATCTCTTATGATTCTCTATGACCAAGCCACTTTGGTCTGTGAGCATGCTGCTTTGGTCTGTCCCTGAATTCGTCCCGCCTCCCCTTTTCGGTGCATGCTGCTTCAGTCCGCCCCAGAATCACCTTCTTGCTTACTGCTTATTTGTGTGCTCCTTCCCTGCATTTATGCTGATGCTTCCCAAGCAGTCACCATTTTATTTCCCCTACATTTAATTTTCCCTACTGTAAATTAATGGTAGAACCAGTACTGTGCATCATGCAAACATGAGGGTTCCTTTTAGGGTCATAACTCAACTGTCAATTAAATGCTGTTTTTTTTTCATTTCTATGTCATATATAAATATAATATATATAATATATTTTTAAAATAAAATATATAGTGTCCCATTAATAGATTGTAAAAGTCCAAATAAAATTAATATTGGTGTTTTGGGTATTTTACCTGGTAGCTGCATGTGAAAATTTAGGGGGATATCTTGCATTTTCAGGATTCTAAGTCAATCGCTGTCCTATGTTCTATGTCCCTCACCCCTCTGACTTATAAACCTGTGTAAAAACATTGCTTCTTCTATCTGTATTCTTTCAAAATATTTTTACAAGCAGTTTAGTTACATTCATCTTGGTGCAGAGATGGGTCAGACTAAGAAGGATCTCTCTCTTGCTGAGGATGCAGCTCCCCTGAGAGGTAGCTAGCCTATGCCAACCCCCAGCTAGTCCACACCCCTGCCCTGCCTTGGAGCGAGGAGGCATGTGGCATTGGGGCTGGGGAGGACAGCAGTTCCCCAGAACTAGCAAAGCAGTTCCCCAGTGCCAGCCCCAGCTCCAGTCCCGCCTCACCTTGAGGAGTGAGGAGGCTAGCCCCAGCCCTAGCCCCTGTCCCCGCCTGCACCTTGGGGACAAGCTGCTGCCTGCCTGCGTGAGGAGCTGACCTCCGGTAAGTGTCCCACGCCAGCCTGGGTGCCTCCACCATGCTCTGTGCCCAGCTCTTCTCCGGGCGGGTGCATGGCATTTAAAAGCTCATGTGTGGCAAGATTTTAAATAGTGTATGGCTGCACATATGCTCAGCTTAGAGGGAAACTTGGACCAAGCCCCAGCACTGCACAAGTCAGCCCAGGCCTCCAACCCCTAGCAATAGGCAGAGCTCTTGGTGCATGCAACAGTGCGCAAGGCCACCAGGGCCAGCGGCCCAAGAGGAGCCGATGGCCTCAGAAGCCTCACACGTGGGGAGGATCTCAACTTGAAGAGGACCATTCATCTGGGCCTACCCCAGTGTCATGACTGCCAGGGGAAAAGGTTCTCACAGGGGAGAGGCAGTTCCCTATACTGAGCCAGGGAAACCCCTTGAGTTACCTGTTCTCCTATGGTGGTGGTGAGAGATCCCAAGGGGTATTCAGGGTTTCACCATAAGTTCCTCTGACACTGTCAGAGCTCCAGGGGCTAGCCTGGACCTTGAGATCCTTTAATAAGTTCAGTTCGTTGTTACTATTGTGTGTCTCAAATTTTGTGACCGAGTGTCATAACTTGTTGTTCTTATGAAATTGATAATCGTTGGTTCATGTACATATGACTCCCTGAAATCCCCACTGAGACCTCTTCCCTGCTCTGGTTACTTACCTGTTCCTCTTCAATTAAGGCTTATCTGTATCAATTAAGGCTTATCTGTCTTGATTACCTGTGTCTTATTTGTGCCTGTCTGTGTTAATTCATAGTTTACTTGTTCCTGAGTGGAACCCTGAGTGGTAGTATACATAAATATATATACATGTATATTTCTCTGATTCAGCTCGCAGTATAGATAAGTTGTGTATTTGTAAATATAGTTTCATAGCTGGTAGGGTCAGAAGGGACCTGAGCAGATCATCAAGTCCAACCCCCTGCCATGGGCAGGAAAGAATGCTGGGGCCAAATGACCCTGGCTAGGTGATTATCTAGCCTCCTTTTGAAGACCCCCAAGGGTAGGAACAAGTACCACTTCCCTTGGAAGTTGGTTCCAGATCCTAGCCACACTGACTGTGAAGTAGTGCTTCCTGATGTCCGGCCTGAACCTACTCTCAGTCAACTTATGGCCGTTATTCCTAGTTACTCCTGGTATTGCTCGGGGGGAACAGGGTCTCTCCCATTCCCCTCTGGTCCCCCTTGGTAAGTTTATACATGGCCACCTCTCAGCCTTCTCTTGTGGAGGCTGATCAGGTTCAGGTCCCATAGCCTCTCTTTGTAGGGCCTGCCCTGCTGCCCCCTGATCATGCGAGTGGCCCTCCTCTGGACCCTCTCAATGCTGTCCACATCCCTCCTGAAGTGCCAGACCCAGAACTGGATGTACTACTCCAACTGCGGCCTGACCAATGTCATATAGAGGGGGAGGATCACCTCCTTGGACCTGCTCATGATGCATCTGTGGATGCATGACAAGGTGCAGTTGGCCCTACTGACTGCATCCTCACATTGGTGGGCCATGTTCATCTTGGAATCAATAGTGACTCCAAGATCCTTTTCTGCCTCTGTGCTGACAAGAAGGGAGTTCCCCAGCTTGTAGGTATGCTGCTGGTTCTTACTGCCCCAGTGCAGTACCTTGCACTTGTCAGTATTGAAACCCATCCTATTCTTATCCACCCACCCTTGTAACCTGTCCAGGTCTAGTTGTAGCCTGTACCTCCCTTCTAACATGCCCACTTCTCCCCACATCTTAGTGTCATCTGTGAACTTGAACAAGGTGCTTTTCACCCCCTTATCCAAGTCACTGATGAAGATGTTGAACAGTGCAGGCCCGAGGACTGAGCTCTGGGGGACCCCACTGCCCACATCCCTCCAGGTTGAAAACAACCCATCCACCACCACTCTCTGGGTGTGTCCCTCTAGCCAATTTGCAACCCATCTAACTGTGTAGGCATCAATGCCACAGTCACTTAATTTTTTGTTGAGAATGGGGTGAGAGACAGTGTTGAAGGCCTTCCTAAAGTTCAGAAAGACTACGTCCACCGCGGCACCTGTATCCAAAAATTTTGTGACCTGGTCATAGAAGGCCACCAGGTTGGTCTGACAAGACCTGCCTCTAATGAACCCATGTTGGTTGCCCCTAAGCATAATCTCCCTTGCAGATGTGCTCCTGGATAATTTTCTCAAAGAGCTTCCCCAGGACTGAGGTAAGACTAACAGGCCTATCATTTTCTGGGTCCCCCTTCCTCCCTTTTTTGAAAATGGGGATCACATTGGCCCTTTTCCAATCCTCTGGCACCTCACCAGAGCAGCATGGATGTTCGTTAGTTTATCTCTTCTGACTTGTATTTATAAATATATTGTGTATGTCACAACCCAAAGTTGTGATTTTTTGTTTGTGTGCGCGCTTCGGCACCACTAAATTATTTCCCGCCATTTTTGTCGCTTTCTTTGCACGGCAGAGCTCTCTGCTGCTAGAGAGAGCTCTGGTGCAATGGGGGATTTCCCGCCAAATTACAGCTTCTTTGCAGTGTGCATCTCTTTTGCATCATAGTGATACACGCTGTAAAGAAGTTCCCGCCATTTGTATTAGGGTCCACGCCATGTTATTGGCCGACTCCTAATTTAGACACACGTGGAGGCTAGCGATTGGCTTTCTAGCCGTACATAAGGCTTGTGTGGTTTCCGCCCAAGTTGGAGGACTCCACGAAAACCAGAGGAGGGAGGAGAGAAAGATATTCTGTGTGAAGATCTTCAAGCGCTGTGGACCCTCGCGGATCCGGCGCGCCTCCCCTAAGCAGGCAGAGAGAGGCAATAGAACCGAGCCTACGGAGCTTTTGCTTCTCGCCTCTCCCCGTCGCCGAGCGCAATCCTAGACATATCCCTTTCCTATAATTTCGGACCCTGCGGAGCCTAGCAAACTCCGGGGAAAACGTATCAGACCCATGGAGCCTGAATAGCTCCGGGGAAACTTTTCGAATTCAACTTAACTGGACCCGCGGAGCCTAGCAAACTCCATGGGAGCAATCATTTTGTCATAGTCCTCCAATGAGGGTTCAAGCGGGAGCTGTGCCTGGAAACTTATCCAGCCTACACCAATACCATCTTTGGGTGTAAGTAAACAATCTTTTCAATCAACCGTTATGCCTCCATGACTAATTCTAACTTGCATGCACAAGACCATCCCGCGGTTTCTCCCACCCCGCGTGTCCGGGCTGACGGCCACAGCCTGCGTGCACTGGAGACGGGTCCAGTACTACCCCGGTTCGCCCCCGGCTTGCCCATGGTGGCCAGAATGGGATCGGAATCACCGCCGCGCATGGCGACGAGGGCGGGCTCGGGGCCTGGCCCGCACAGTATATAGTAGTTAAGATATTCTCTGCCCTGGCCTGACTCTATAGAGAACAGAGGGAACTGATTGACAGCTGCAGATCCCTCTCACAGCACTCCTGCATAGCCACCTATCCCTTCTATTTGGAAGAGGGGAGCACATACTTGGGTGCACCTGGGTTACAATAATTCCTGGAGACTCCAGAGCAATCTTCCAGGTTTGGCAACCCTATTACTTCATGGCTTCAGTAGGAATATGCACGTAACAAAGTGCTCATCAGGGCCAATCTACTGCTTCCTTGTGACATCTTACTAACTCCTCTTCCAGTGGTGGTGTGTTTGGGAGACTATTTTCTATTACATCTGAGAAATAGAGATACAGCAAAACTTGTGAGGAAGCTCTGAAATAGCAGGAAAACATGTTTTGTATTCCTCTGTATCTCTCAGAAATTTGCACTTGTCTACTGTTGTAATGGCTTCTCGTAAAATCCAGACAGATGGATTATGAAGGAATGAAAATGTGCTGACAAGTGGAAGTAATTAAAACAAACGTTACCTTTATTTTCAAAATGGTGATGTTTTACATATTATTGTCGTAGCCTCATATATCTAGAAACTGCCTAGGTGTCTGGGGGCATGTACGGCAGCTCTTACAAGGGCAGAATTATCCTTCAAATACTGGAGTTTTGACAGAATTAGGACTGGGAAAAAGATGTCAGAATTCTGACCTTAGTACTACTTCTACTTTACTTGTGCTCATTTTGAATGTGGAGGACAGGTGTGTGTCCACATTCTCTCCAGTGAATCTTTCAAGCTGACATGGATTTCATAAGAAAATATAAATATAAAGAAACCTCCCCTTTTTCCTCCCCCTTCCCTTCTCTCACATTTGTTACATTTTTTTTGTCTGTGTTTGCCCATGTTCATTCTCCTTTTGTCATCTTGCTGAAATCTTAATGTGGCATAAGGGGGCTCCCTTTTCTTTGCTTTCTCCTCTGCTCATCCGTGTCAGGCTTTCAGGCTCCAGCAAATAAGCAGGATCTTTTTTATTAATCTTTTTAATCACATTTTTTATTTACCAGTTCTTATATCGACAAATATTTTCACATTATATCTGAGCATATCAGGAGCATGCAGCCTGGCAGTAAGTTTAATGTCTGTACATTGCCTCTTTGTCAATAGCAAGGTGAACTAGGTGGGGCCTGGGTGGGGGGAGTTATCATTTTTGCCTCTGGGCTACAATAAACATAAATTTATAGAGTCAAGGATTTGATGAGAGAGATCTTCTATGCTCTGTGGTGTGCCTTATAATTGACCTGAGTCCTAATGGCAATGAAATGTTATGCTTTATGAAATGTCCTGAGTCTTACTCCAAAAAAGTGAAATATGGGAACAAGTGAAGCTTTCTATTCCTCTATGCTAGCATCACTGTTGAAAAGGCCATTTAAAAAAAAATGTTAGGTTATTAAGGTAAATGGTTAGTTTGCCTAAACTGGAATCAGTGAAATGTATTTGTTTTTATAGCACTCAAGATGTGTGCTAAATCCTACCGAGGCATAAATTAAAACAAATTCCCTGCCTTCAGGACTTTACAATCTCTAGTCCCAATGTTACAAACACTTGTGTGTATGCAATCTTATACACTTCAGTGAGCCTATTGATATCACTCTCCATTTTTACTTTCTATAGGACCAATCAGGTGAGGAAGGCTGTTCACATTTTGTAAGACCAGAGCCAATACTGACAACAATATAAATCCATCTTGTGAACTGCCACTATTTATCTTTATAACTCCAGTATAATATATAATATTTCTTACACCCATGGGGCGCATCCACACATGCAAGCATGTGTGCTTGCAGCAGCTCAAATAGAAGTGGTGCAAATTTGAGGCGGGGCTTTTTGCCTCAGTGCATGTGCTTGGACATGCACTTCATTGTGGAGCAAATTGTGCCACTTGGGGCAAAATAACCCTGCCTGGTTCCTCCCTGATCTTCAGCCAGGGGGAGCTAGAGCCTGGGGCCAGCATGTGTTGCTGGCCCCAGCAGTATAAAAAGCTGTGCTGGCAAGTAGCTCAGGAGCTTTTGGGGCCCAGCCAATTGGTACCTGGGGACACTACCCCTTGTGCCAGCTGGACTGCTGAAGCATCCCTGAGAGGTCCCTGCACCGTCTACCCACTGCAGCAGTCTGGCAGTGGGGGCTGCTGCCTGGCTGTGACCTGCTGTGCACCTGCTAGACCTGGATGGGAACTGCAGAGCCAGTAGAGGCATCTGTCCCTCTGGGCCAGCTGACAGTGGGCTGTGGCTGCAGAGTTGGCCTCTGTGCGGCACTACTGCCATGTGTGCCCCCTTCTTGGCCATCTGGGAAGCTATCACCTGGAAGATGTTCTGGGTGTGGTGACCTGCTTTGAACAAGTTTGCAGCACAGGGAATATTTTTTCATTCCTGCACGTGCCTCTTGTCCCGTCTCAAAGGGGTTTGAGAATGGGCAAGAGGCATGTGCCTGGTCATCTGGATGCGCCTATGCAGTCCAAACCATAGTTTGCTTTTATGTTTGAAAAACATAAAAGTGTGAATACCTTTTAGATTCTCATTTCATCTGAACCTGTTTTATTTACTTTATTTTCTGTAATTGTTCACTTTCTTCAGTGACCAACCATAAACAAGAGGCTGATGAATTAATTTTCCAGTAAGCATCTGGGCTCAGATCTTACTGTTCTCAGACTCACACAGATGTGATTAAGGTCATCATCTAAGATTTTGTGGTTTTTTTAGTAATGTAAAAATGTACCTATTACAGACATTCTCTAAAAATGAGCAGTGTCCTATAGTTTATAAACCTGACTTGCTCGTTTACCTTTCCTGTGCAATGCATACAGACATGCATATGCCTTTTTTTTTTATGTGGTAAACATGGATATCTGGCAATGGGAAACCCCACAGTGCTCAGAAATGCCAGGGACGAACCCCGGTGTTCCCAAAAGGGAGAGCAGGGCCACCCATGCCCCGGGAAACTTACCTTCCGGGCAGGCTGGGGCAGAGGGAGAGCCACGTGAGCCAGAGTTTCACTGGTTCTTCAAGTGGCTGCTTCCCAGGTGGGGCAGCAGCTAGCCAATCACATCAGATGGGACTGCTGCCATGGGAGATTTAAAAACCCTGCCAGAAGCCAGCAGGAGGGGTGAAGTCAGCTGGGAACTTGCTGGCCAGGCCGAGACCCAGTGCACCGGCAGGAACTGTCCTGGAGACACTGGCCCGCAGCAATGGAGCTGGGGCAGTAGCTGGAACCCGGCTGGGGATGGGTATTTCCCAGCCCCGGAGCATTAGGGCTCCAAGGCAGTGATCCTCCTTGTGAGGATCACCTACTCCAATGGCTCAGACCCTGAAGCCAGGGTCTGGAGCCTCAGGACCAAGGTAGGATCCAGATTGTTGGTGCCCACACCGGACCCACAGTTGTGGGGCAGATACCATCTTGGGGTGAGAGCATGAAGACCTGAGTGGCTGGTGAGTGGATGGGGTGTAGGGAAGGCAGAGCCCCAAGGACCACCACGGTGCACCTGTGAGTACCCCATCTTTGGGTCAACAGAAGGAATACTACTGAACCCCCTCCTTCTTTACATATTCCATCAAGTCATGGCACTTGACTTGGGGGATCCCGGCTGTGGGTTGGGACTACTCACAGCACCAACTCGGGACTCCACAGGATATATCAGCTATTGGTCTGATACTGAACTTATGCTTGGTAACAGTTCTCTAGCTGACATTCTACAGAGTCTACCTTTTGTCAGGATCACATTGATTGTACAGTGAAAATTCAAGCATTGGGGATGAGCTAAATATTAGGGCTGAGCAAAATTTCCTTTGTATGGTCTTGGATTTACTAATTATCTGCCCAATGAGAAATAAATGTGTATTTTAATACCATTGTATTTTCTACAATGTAGGAAATAAATCAGTTTGTTTTTCCCTGTGTTCCTTGAAGTATAGCTCAGCTATCAGCAATATCAAACCAACTGACTAAAAATAATGGACATTTAAATAATTAATGTGTGAATTTTGGCACATTAGCTAAACATGGATTAAAATATATATCCAATAAAAGAATGGATAGAAAACAAGGTAGCTGTTTAATATCATGGTATTTTTCCTTTCTGAAGAAAAAAACAATTGAATTATTCTATTGAAAATAGTAAAGTTATGAATGGATCCTGAAACATTTACTTGTGCCTTAGTTGTTATATGGTATTAACAACTTATATTATTTCAGTAGTTTTCAGTTGCCTTTCATAAGTACTGTATTAGCATAGTATCTATCTCAATAGTACAAACCAGAAGTATGTTCCTAGCAGTGCATGTTATATCTAATATCAATTTTGAATTGGAGCTACACATTTTATCCTTTGCAATAATAGAATATAAATAGGATGTGATAGAAAATAGTTAATGCAATAAGAATTTTATATAATTTTAAGATAGAAAATCCTGGTAAAAAACAAATAGAGCTTCACACCCCTGCTTTGCTCTTACAATATTACAAACTTTTTTATAGGGATAAGTGGACTTTCTATTTCTGTTTTATATTGCCTATATTCTCATTCTCCCTCATGCTAACATATACTTAACCATATAAATCATGTAAAAAACTTTAAAATAATGTAACATATGTATACTAAAGAAAAAAAATACAGAATGAATGTCACACCGATGACCAAGGTATATAAACAAACATAATATCATGCCCTCTAGTAGGTAGGCCAATACAACGCAATAAATCTATTGCTTCTGATGTTCATTTTTCTTAGCTATTGGAGAATATCTAGGTTAACTTATCTGTATTTCTGTTGTTAGTGTCACAGTCTAAAGGTTATTTTAATGTCATTTTACAGGAGTTATTTCTTCAAAATACTCTGCATGAAGGTATTTTAAAATGATTACACAAGAGTTCATTATGAATTCAGATTTTGAGAGATTATATTAATTTGGTGTTGGGCATTGTTGCTGATAGGTATTGTAAGGCCTTGGGGACCTCTTTGTGGGTGCCCTGCATCACAGCAACATCAGGGTGAAACCCTGTTCTGGTGCCCCTAAGATGGTCTGGGTGCTGCCCCTCTTTCTCGCCTGCTATGTCTTTGCTGTTATAAATTGGGGAGGCTGTTCCCAGTTGGGGCCTGGAGGTGTCTCGACCCTGGAGGTTGTCTTCGTGGGGCTCCAAAACCTCCCCTTTATGCCACCCTTACCATGCCTTTGGCCTGAGATGGAACTGCTTCCCACAGATCTTCCCCACCCTGCCTGCCTTGCTAGGGCCGGGTCTTCAGGGCCATGAACCCTAAGGGGGAGCCACCCCTGGGTCTCGGGTTGGTCTCCCTCTCTTAAGGAAAATAAACTTGCCCCATCTGGGGTCATTCACAACTCAACAGAAAAGATGCTGGCACCTGCTGGTAGTGCTCCTGATCCCGCCTTTCTCTCTCTCTCTCTTTCTTTCTTGGGCTCCTTTCTCTCCCCCTCCTGGGGGCTTGTCCATCTCCTTCCCCTTTAGTGGGTAGGGGTACTGGGACCTTCCCTGTGATCCGTCCTTACCAGTTCCTCCAGCGTCCCCACCCTGGAGTCTGGTCCGGCTGACCTGGGGTCTGGCTGTCTTGGTCGCTCTTGCCAGTGTCCCTCTGCTCCCCTTTCTCAGGGCTCATGGTTCTCTGAGCTCTGCCCCCTCCAGAGCTGTCCGAGGATGATTGTGGATCTGAGGGTCTGCCCTGAATCCCAATTCCAGGGCTCCTCATCAGAACCTTGCTGTTTCCCCACAGTGTCCCACCTGATTGCTGCTCTCCAGCAGGGCTTCTCAGCTCCTGCCAGTCTGTGAACCCACCTCCTGCCTCACTGGTCTCCTGGTGGCCAGCAGCCTCCTCCTCTGGGAAGCTGGGGCTAGAGCTGGAGCCTCCCAGCTCCTCATATGGTGTCTCCCAGCTGGTGATCCATTCCTTTCATCCCTGTTCTTCCCCAGCTGTTTCTCTGGCTCGGAGGCCACGCCCTCAGCTCTCCCCAACACGCAGACTCAGGCAGCTGTGAAACTGCTGAGCCTGTGTTTGAGTCGGTGTCTGTGTTCCAGCCTCCTCCCTGCTGCCATCTGCCCCGGCTCCTAAGGTAAGTGCCACGGTGCTTCGGTTAGGGGTCTGAGCCATGCTTTGGGGGCTCCTGTCTCCCCTCTCACTGGCATGTAGTGACAAGTTATTTTTTTTTATAATTTCTTCTCAAAGAGTTAAAATGATATTCCCTTTGATCAGTAGAAAAAGTAGATGCATTCTTTCATTTAAAAATAAACCACTATTCTAGAGTAAGGGTCCAAAACACAGAGATACTACTAATGAAATCTCAAATGTTTGGTGCATTATTAAAGAGTTTTTTATAAGGAGTGATAGGTCCTAATGACTTTATATGAATTATTTATCTTTTGGATCCTGTTCAATCCTTTTATAGATAAAAAACCTCACGTGTATTAGCAATGACCTCACTGGATTTTAATTTGATTCTTCATAAAACTCAAGTGTATTCTTTTTCACATAGAAATAATTTAGACCTTGTTTGACCATTGACTGGGGGAGAGGGAGAAAGAAATTTTGAATTGTTTTAGTAGATTAAAAGTCCTCCTTTTCTTTTCTTTTTATTCAGATCAAAAACATAACCTTTAAAAAAAAATTATAGGCCCAACATTTCAAAAGTGGCCTTGAATTTGGGTCCCTCCATTTGTAAGTGCAGACTTTGGACAATGATAGCCCAATTTTCAAGGTATTAAGCAAACAAAATTCTAAGGGAATTGAGCCCACTCCTAAAAATTTAGCTTGAAGATTTGCACCATCTCCTGGAACAACAATGCTGGAAAGGGGAAGCTGTATCTTAGGCTTTCTCACCATTTAAGTTGTACAGTGTAGTCTATGGCATTGATTTTGATCTTACTCTGTTGCAAGTTGGGAGTATCTTTCATGAAATGAATGCAGCTACAGACTTATTATTTATTTATTGAAGATGCATACCTGAGATCAGAATCAGAACCCCTTTTATCATTAAGTAATTTATGGATGAGTAGCTTCAAAATGTTTAAGTCATCTCTGAACACGAGCAAGTTCAGAAACCCATAGTCAGGTTGTAATTTTCAGTTTCCTAAGATACCACAGGACACTTGGTTATCATTATGTTCTATGGTTAGTGGACTTTGAATGGCTGGATGATTACCTTCAGAAGTTCTTGCAGCTCTAATACTTATGTAAAATATGGTGTCCCTTTGATATGTAACTAAGTTAGGTAGACCATGTAAGCTGGGTATTTAATACCTTGTAAATCATTCCTATTTTGAATACTAAGAAAGCAGAGCCTTTCAGATAAAATAACGTATTTTCCCCTTAAACACATGGCTTGTAAATTCTGTTTCTGTTATTCTGAATTTACTGATCATGAAGTCCATTAGAGAGATTATTTTCTTCCTCTAAAACCTGTGAAGATAAGGAACTATATAGTTTTGCTATCCAGTCTATGCTCAGAAAAATTGCAGGACTGTTAAAAATGAATCACTTCACTTGCCTGGGATAAAAGATTTGTGAATATATAGGAGAAACTGGTTTGAGGTCTCTCTCTTCTGCAGTAGCATAAATTGCTTCAACCATCTTTTTGTGTTTATATAAAAATGCAATAGACTTCTGCCAATAGTAAGCTTCATCACCATAAATACTGGGGAGAGAAAAATATTTTTTTACTAGAATGAAAGAAAATAATGTATGCAGATACACACTTTCTGAATGTATACATTTTAGATTGCTATATGATATAATACAATTTCCAATGTCAGTTTTTAAAGATTATAAAAAATTAATACATTTCATTGATTTGTTACCTGTATAAGGCTGATGTAGTCAAATGAATTTTATAAGCTGCAGTTCCATTTTCTCAGCTCTTTGTATCAATATGTGTGTATTTCTTTAGCATGCGTGTGTGTGTGTGGTGGGGAGGAGAGCAGGGGGAAAAGGTTAAGAACCTATATTTGCTGTAGGTGCACTTTGTCTAAATGTTGGTACTGATCCTTAGTTTTGAACTACTGAATTTATATTTAAAGGAGAAATCTACTTACGAAGTGTATTATCTGGTCACTTTTGAAAGTGACCTCCACAGAAACTTGTGTTCTCCCCTTTTGAAATTTAAGCTATGATAAATAGCCTGATAGCCAGGATTTCATTTTTTGGTTCTGAGGACAGTAAAGTACCAGCCTCAGGCCAAATTCATCAGTCTCCTAGTTGTGTAAAAATAAAGCAGCATGTATCAATACCTCCCTCACTGCTATTTTAACATTGTTTTGCCATGTAATGTAATATTTAATTTAATTTAGAAACTGACATTTTAATACTTCAAAAAAAAATTGAGGTGATGACATGTTAAGACAACCTTGACAAATGGATCTCAAATTCTGTTTAAATTTAACTGTGTGATTTTTTTTTAATATAACTTACGTAGCATATTTGTTTATGATAGGCAATAATAACAAATTCAGCTTTCTCTTTTGTAGGAATAACCCCTCTTACAAGAGAAACCCATACATTACTAGGAAAAAAATCTCTCAGTGTTTTAGGTGCTTTCTTCTTGTTCTACATTCATGCTCTTCCCCTTTGCCCCCCCCACACACATGTAAACGAGCAACCAGGACTTCATCATCTACATCATGTGGATTATACCAATATATATATAACCATGTTAGAGGCATAATGCCATCTGCATAGAAGTCCTTGTTCCAAGGAGTCACTAGAGCCTACTGTGATTCCATCAAATGCTGTTGCATTGGAACTATGCCACTTGGGACTCAAAATCCTAAACTCTATTCTTAGAGCTAACAACTTGCCACTTTCCATTTACCATTCCAGAACTAAATTCTTTCCTTGGCAATACAATACAAAAATATTAAGAAAAAAAATATTGTTTAAGGACTTATACTTTCTTGACTTTCCTTGATACCTAGCTAATATGTTGTGTTGGTTTATGAAGTTCAGAAAGGAGCAAGAACTAACCTTTAAGAGCAAAAGTAAGTCATGCTATTTTACTAGTGCTATTTTGTGTGTTAGATTTTTTTTCTGAACACACCTTGACTCCTGTCTTCTTCAGAAATGTTTGGAAGAGGTTAGCAATATGCCAGAAACATCCAGGCTGTTTCAGGTACAGAGCACAATCTATGAGGACTTCTGAACCTCAGTGAGTACATATAAACAAATTAAAGGGTGGAAACAGGTATTTGTGGGACCCCGCTCAGGTTTAGGCAACTTAGTTTAAGCTGCTTATCTGAGTTGGGATCTGTGCATGCAAGCATTTGCTATTTGTTGGTGTAAAGAGCCAGCAGCTGGAGGTAAGTAAGTTGTGGGGGGAGGGGTTGCTAGGTTGAGGAGCGGGATGGTGGGTCCAAGAGGAGAGCTGCCCAGTCTGAGAGGGAGTTGTTGTGGACAGGGGTGAGGACAGAAAGGATTATGGCTAGTTGCTGGACTTTCCCATCCTTAGGGCTGTGCTGTGAATGCATGTATATGTTTATTAGGCCAGGTTAACCCTCACTAGATTAGGTTAATCCTTTGTCAATCTAAAGGAAGTTTACCTCTGACCTGAACAAACTTTAGATTGGGTGTGCCATTTTTAAAGCAATCTAAACCTTGTGAACTTTTGCATACTAGGGCATTGAGATTGCCCTAACCTTGGTTAGGGTGATCTAAATGTAATGCTTATACATACCCAGAAACAATTGGTGACAGACAGGGGGGACAAGGCTGAACTCCACAACAAGTTCTTTGCCTCAGTGTTCCTAAGTGAGGGACACGACAAGTCTCTCACTGGGGTTGTAGAGAGGCAGCAGCAAGGTGCCAGACTTCCATACGTAGATCCTGAGGTGGTGCAGAGTCACTTGGAAGAACTGGATGCCTTTAAGTTGGCAGGCCCGGATGAGCTCCATCCGAGGGTGCTGAAGGCACTGGCCGACATCATTGCAGAGCCACTGGCGGGAATATTCGAACGCTCGTGGCACACGGGCCAAGTCCCGGAGGACTGGAAAAGGGCCAACGTGGTCCCCATTTTCAAAAAGGGGAGGAAGGAGGACCCGGGCAACTATAGGCCAGTCAGTCTCACCTCCATCCTTGGTAAAGTCTTTGAAAAAATTATCAAGGCTTACATTTGTGAGAGCCCGGCAGGGCAAATTATGCTGAGGGGAAACCAGCACGGGTTTGTGGCAGGCAGATCGTGCCTGACCAATCTAGTCTCTTTCTGTGACCAGGTTACGAAACGCCTGGACACAGGAGGAGGGGCGGATGTCGTATACTTAGACTTCAGGAAGGCCTTCGATACGGTATCCCATCCCATACTGGTGAACAAGTTAAGAGGCTGTGATGTGGATGACTACAGAGTCCGGTGGGTGGCGAATTGGCTAGAGGGTCGCACCCAAAGAGTCGTGGTGGATGGGTCGGTCTCGACCTGGAAGGGTGTGGGCAGTGGGGTCCCGCAGGGCTCGGTCCTTGGACCGATACTCTTTAATGTCTTCTTCAGTGACTTGGACGAGGGAGTCAAATGCACTCTGTCCAAGTTTGCAGATGACACAAAGCTATGGGGAGAAGTGGACACGCCGGAGGGCAGGGAACAGCTGCAGGCAGACCTGGATAGGTTGGACAAGTGGGCAGAAAACAACAGGATGCAGTTCAACAAGGAGAAATGCAAAGTGCTGCACCTAGGGAGGAAAAATGTCCAGCACACCTACAGCCTAGGGAATGACCTGCTGGGTGGCACAGAGGTGGAAAGGGATCTTGGAGTCCTAGTGGACTCCAAGATGAACATGAGCCGGCAGTGTGACGAAGCCATCAGAAAAGCCAATGGCACTTTATCGTGTATCAGCAGATGCATGACGAATAGGTCCAAGGAGGTGATACTTCCCCTCTATAGGGCGTTGGTCAGACCGCAGTTGGAGTACTGCATGCAATTCTGGGCGCCACACTTCAAGAAGGATGCAGATAACCTGGAGAGGGTCCAGAGAAGGGCCACTCGTATGGTCAGGGGCCTGCAGACCAAGCCCTACGAGGAGAGACTAGAGAAACTGGACCTTTTCAGCCTCCGCAAGAGAAGGTTGAGAGGCGACCTTGTGGCTGCCTTTAAATTCATCACGGGGGCACAGAAGGGAATTGGTGAGTATTTATTCACCAAGGCGCCCCCGGGGGTTACAAGAAACAATGGCCACAAGCTAGCAGAGAGCAGATTTAGATTGGACATTAGGAAGAACTTCTTCACAGTTCGAGTGGCCAAGGTCTGGAACGGGCTCCCAAGGGAGGTGGTGCTCTCCCCTACCCTGGGGGTCTTCAAGAGGAGGTTAGATGAGTATCTAGCTGGGGTCATCTAGACCCAGCACTCTTTCCTGCTTATGCAGGGGGTCGGACTCGATGATCTATTGAGGTCCCTTCCGACCCTAACATCTATGAATCTATGAATACCCAAGCGTTCTAGAGAGACAAAGGTCATGGGCAGAAATTTACAAAAGAAAATGCTGAAGGAAATCCAGGGTTGTGAATGGATAACAAAACAGACATGGATTTGCAATGTGATATGACACCAGGATTTAATTTTTGATGCTTGCATTCACTTGTGACTATCAGTTCTGCTTATGGATAACCAGCTGATTTATCAATGCTGCTTACATGTGTCATGCCGCAGTACAGTACAACACACTATCCCATAAACCCATTGCAATAAACCTGTCTTGTTGACAGACAGTGTATTGAATCCATGTCTTCTATTGCCAACTGGAGAGAGGAGTTGCATAGAATACTATGATATATTCAAGAATGCAAAGTATTTGAAGCAGGCACATTAATCAGGCAGATGTATGGATGCAAATTTGTCAGACATCATTAATGAGCACTAAGTTGCATGGGTAGTAAAAAAAAATATATATATATTATCAACTAAAAACCTCTCAGCCTTTGTCTTTTGTAGCTTCATGTATTCCCTCTGTTTTAAAGAGTTTCATTATCCTGCTCTTATCTGGAATATCATATCATTCCTATTGTTACCAGGTTATATAATTCTCTGTATTTGTATGTAGAGAAAAGTGGAATTTAAAAAAATGGTGGAATGCTCTAAGTACTATTTAGAGCTCTTTATAATAGTTCACATGAGTTTAATATATATATATATATATATATATATATATATCAGCTGACTTCCTTGGAATAAAATGGTAATATGGATCTAAGGAGGTTGCATGACCCATTTTATTAAGAACTAGACTGGACTCAAATGACCAGAGTTCTGTTTCCTTCAAGTGGCCACCTTTGCCTCAGTTTCCACAACTGTAAATTAGTTAATGATACTGACCTCCATACTACTACATGCATATGTTATATAGCAGTTTTATGTTCTGCATTTAGCAAAGCTGTGTGATCTTGCAATATTGTATGACTTTGAACAGAAATGTAATACCTTATTTGCTTGAATGTAAGGGAAGTTTTTTCCCCTAACCAGCATCCTTGCATTTAAATACAAAGAAACCCCATTAAATATGTTATCTATCATTAAACTGATGCAAAAAGCATGTGCTCAGTAATGGAAACTAAATATGAAATGAATTAAGTGCAGCTAGCAATGAAAATGACTATAAAATATTGAGCAATCATGCTGGTGGGAACATACCACATGCATAGCTTAGTACAGCTCACCTGAATAGGACAGATAGTAGTACCCATTATGCTCCCTCAGCACCAATGCTTTTTCAAGTCATAGTGAGCCACTACACTAAATACATTTCAACTTCCTCTTCATCACCAGAGCTGGACTGTGCCTTTCTTTCCCATTTCTAATAATTCCTGTTTCTTTATCAGCCTTAAATATCTGGCAAACATCACCAAATGGGGTCCCAAACAGTTTATCCTGAATCCCTCTGTTGCCCCTCTCTCAGCCTTGTGTATTTTGTCGTGTCAATTATCGTGGTGCATCCACAGATGCTTCTCAAGTAAATCCCAACACGTCATTCTCCCGTTGTACTCAGCCTTGGTGTTGCTGCAGATGGAGTACTGCATCCAATTTTGGGATCCACCATTCAAAAAGGATGTGGAGAAGCTTGAGAGGGTGCAGAGGAGAGCCATGCACATAATCAAGGGTCAGGAAAGCAGACCTTATGAAGAGAGGCTGAGAGCCATGGGACTCTTCAGCCTGGAAAAGCGTAGGCTCAGGGGTGATCTGGTGGCTGCTTGTAAGTTCATCAGGGGTGCTTACCAGGATCTGGGAGAATGTCTGTTCACCAGAACGCCCCAAGAGATGACAAGGTCGAATGGTCACAAACTCCTCCATGACCATTTCAGGCTGGACATAAGGAAGAACTTCTTTACTGTCTGAGCCCCAGGGTTTGGAATAGATTGTCACCAGAGGTGGTCTAAGCACCTACTCTGAACACCTTCAAAAGACATCTGAATATTTATCTTGCTGGGATCCTCTGATCCCTGCTGACTTCCTGCCCCTGGGTCAGGGAGCTGGACTTGATGATCTTCTGAGCTCCCTTCCAGCCCTAATGTCTAATGTCTATGAAATATGATTAGTGTGGCCCTACCCTCCAAGAGGTTGAGTTGGATCAGGTCTCCCTGCACCTCATCTGCAGGTATATTTTGGGAGGATCCAGAATTTGTGACAAAAACACCCAGCTCCAGTCATGACTGGGGGGGCTAATTAGCACATGGATTCTTTTTGGGCAGTATCTGGAGTATACATATATACTATGCAGTGCTGGGCTGTGGGGTCACCATGGCTTGAAACAGTGTTGATTCTGCTGGGGCCCAGCCCAATGAACATATGTATGTGGGGATGCAGCTGAAGGCACAAGAAGTTGGGGTGGGGGCAGAGGGCAAGTGGGCTATCTGACCCCTCCCCCAGATCTATTCTCTCTGATGTAGCAGTGGGTGGGATGGGGACAAATTCAAGGCAAACCTCCAATAATTAGTTTCTATACCTGAAAACTTTATAGCAAATGTATACATTTTCCATATATAGAATCTAATTTCTGGAGGGCTGTCTTATACTCATGGTTTATATGCAAGTAAATATTGTATTTAGACACTACAAGAATGGCTTGGTAAAGTATTCTGTAGTAAAATATATACATATTTCTGTGTATATAATTTGTTTTCATCCACACCTCTCTGTTAGCATATTTGCACATTGCAAACCCCCATATGTACTTTAATCTCCTAACAATATATCCTTTATTTTTATGGTGGTTCACAAAGGAACTAGTCAAAATTTGGACTTTCTTGTGCTAGGTATTACCAAAATTGGTCATGTCTGGTATGGGGAAAGATGAATTTATGTTGTATTTTGAAAAGTTGCCTGTAGCTTCATCTTACACTTCAAAAGTGTGTAACAGCATACAGAATAATGTTCTCACACTGTGAAATATACTTAATCAAGCTTTCAGGAGTTGTAGAACTGGTAAGTCTCACTGGTATCAGAAAAAATAAAATTGTTAGCATTCCTGGAAACAATTGTGTAGTAGCAGTTCCATTGTTTCCTTTTTATTTACTTTATGCTTAGTGCATATAATTATTTGCAAAGGACCATATAATCAGAAATACTTTTACTCATCAGATGTGTTGTAATTATTTTATTTAGCATACATTCTAGCCATAGAAGAGAAACTGTTAATTATAAGGAGAAAATAAGGCATTTACTCAGGTGCCTTTCAGCTTTCCCTCCACAAGGCTTTTTTGCTAAATTATTGTAATCTAATTAATATATGGCATAATTTTTACCATTCAAAACAGTATATAAAGTATTTATATATCTGATGAAAACCTGAGACAATTCTACATATCTTTAGAAAAATAAATGTAATTATTTAAAATACCCAAGATGGAAATTAAATAAGTCTTTAAATTTACAACACATTAGAAAGTAGAAAATTAGGTCAATTAGCTACTTTTGGGAAGAAGAATGCCACTTATGGAGTTTAATTCAAGGTTACGAACAATGAAATCTCATGATAGTGTTGAAGTATTAGTAGCTAGATTTTCCAATGACAGGAAAAGAGGTTTGCTTGTAAAAATGTTCTTATGTCCTTAATTGAATTTACCTGTTCATTTTCATTGTAAACTATTTTGTGTTTAAATTCTGACATTTAGGGATGCTGTACTTTCAGATATTTGTCACCCACTGTTGGGACCACCTACTGGCTGATGGCTTGGGTTTGTGAAAGAGAAATACATGCAGAATAATTCTGGGAGCTCTGTATGGAGAGGAGAGCCTTTCTACAAAATGCTGCAAGTAGGGTTAATTTATAGCTTGGTGGAAGGGAGGCATTCTCTATGGATCTCAAGATCAAATAGTTGAAAAGATATCCACCGCAGGATGCTGTTGAGATCTAAGGATGAAGAATGATATAATTTGGGCATGGCACTTTATTCCATGTTAGTTCAAGGACTTCTTGAATAATTTTAGCAAGGATTTCCTTTCTTCTTTCTGCCCCTTCTACAATCACACTGGATGTATCTTTTGCTGTTAGGAAAGGGGAACAGGTTGTGAGAGGCAGGCTGGAATAAATTGTGATAAATTATGTGTTCTGGTTAACTTGGATCTGGGTAAATTTACTTAATAATATCATTAAAAGCATACCGTGGCTAAGTTAATTCCTTATTATTTGAGTTCTGTATGTGTCTAGACCAGGGGTGGAAAGATCTGATCCATAGGTCAGTTCCATCTCACAGAGTGCTACCATTAGGCCCCCAGTGCTGACTCTTCAAGCAATGCTCCACATGTGGTGCCCACTCTGGGATGCATGCTGGAACCAGTATGCAGTGGATTCCCACTGGAGCACAGGCTGTGTGGGGCATGGTCATGAAGTGGCCAGAGCAGGCTCTACATGCAGCACAGTCCTGGAGAGGCCAGTTTGGGGCCATCCAGCTCCCACTCTAGCCTCTCTAGGGCCATGCTGAATGCAGTGCCTGTTCTGGCCACCCTGGGACCCACACTGGATCTGGAATGATCTGCCCACTCTGGCCACTCTGGGACATGGGCTGGGTCTGGAATATGGGGCTGGTCTGTGGACTGGTTGGGCCTGTGGACTGGCCCCATGCAACTTACACAGCTCATGGGATCAGATGAGTGACTCCCCTGGCCTAGACTAACACAACTTCCCCCTGTCTGAGGGAAGGTTGATGTGGCTCTAGAGGTATTCAGTTTTAATCCTACTCTGAACTCATCCCAAAGTTGGCCTAGCTGCAGTGGATATTCAAGCTGGGGAATTAAAATGGCCAGATGTGATGCTAGCCACTTCAAGCCATTGTGTGATATTGGCTATAGACACTGGCACGCTGAAATTGCTGTAGCCTGAGGAACCATTAAGATATGGCAGATCTTTGACTTTGACATAGTTGAAGACTGTATTTTATTGTGATATTCACTGTACAAATACATAATTAATCATTAATCAAGCAGAATATATCATCCTCAATCTATATATAACATTGTCAATCTATGAATTGTGTATTTAGTATATAATGAATACAAGACAGAGTGTTAGTTTACAGTGAATGCAGTCATAGTGCAGTGGTGGAATGATTCTTGGAGTGATAGCCCTTTTATATTTCTTTTACGATAGCTGTAAAATAGCATCTCCCATTCACATGCTGATGTGCTCACTCCATCAAGCCCAGCTATAGATTTGAGATCTCTTATGAGACCATGGCCAAACTATCAGGAAAAATGAAGGCTTCTGGCAGCGTAATTCCCTACAAAGGAAAACACTTTGTAAAGAGTACAAACAGTAAAATAATTCAGAAATAATTCTTCAGGTTGTAGAACTGCATGAGTTTCAAGAAGCTCATTCTGGGCTCATCTGGCATGCTGTACTCCCTGATGCACCAGTGCCCTTTACTCAATCAACTGTGTGTGCATGTAAGGGGATGAAGGAAGGATTAAACCAGTGGTACATGACTGCAGGTGAGGTGCCCAGCAGCCAGGAAAGGTTGGGTTTGCTGGGTAAGGAAATGACAAGCAGACTGCACTTTTTACGATCTTTTTTACTATTCAGTCACCAGCAGCCATGGTAATGTGACTGCTTCTTTGATAGAAGGTGTGATAGATACACATCTTTATAGATTAACTAAATAAGATATATAGAGAGAGCACAAGCTTTCGTGAACCCAAGTTCACTTCATCACCCACTGTGAAAAGACTTGCAGAAAGCAGAGTATGAGAAGGAGAGAGAAATTGGTGCCATTGTATGAACATGGAAAAAAAATAGAATATTGATTCAATGCATTTCTGCAGCTGTAAACAGTTGTACTGATATGATGACCAGCTATACTGAAGTGGAAAGCTAGCGTTAGGAAATGGTGAGAAGGGGAAATGTCACCATTCTCTGTTTTCGTTATGTGCACTGTCATTTTTCTCACTCCTTCACACTTTCCATGTAAGCTGAATAGTGTTGGTTATATTTGTGTTCTTTGGGAATGTCTTACTAGTGCCCATTACGGCAAAAAAAAACCCCCCTTCCATTTACTACAATTAGTGTACTTGTAACTATTTGGATGGAGAGCAAATGTTTCCCACTTCACTCCACAGGGAATAATGAAAGCAAAGAAACATAGACTGAAATCTGAAGGCTTTCCTCTTATGTATATACAATATCACTGTTGCCTTTCACATAAGCGATTAAGGATACAAAAACTGAAAGATCTCTTTATCCCCCCTGCTTCATTCACTGTTTATTCTCATTACATAAACTTAAACTATGGCTAAAATATACTACTGGTGCATTTTAAAGTGTGAGAATATTTTATCCAACCTACACTATCGTTTATATATATTTTTGCAAATGTAATGGCATCTAGGGCTTGTATTTCTGACAAACTATTTGACAAGAGAAAACTAGGGGCTTCATTCACCACCTAGGGCATTTAACCCCAGAGAATATAAATAGCTAGTTAAAATAAAAAAGTGCCTCTATCAACTATTGATTTATTTAAAGAAAAATTAAGATCTGAGAGGGCAAAAAGATGGGAAGCAAAACAAAATCTTAGTTGTCTTCAAGCCTCTTATGGGTTTCTCCTTGTAATTAAGGATTTTTAGAGATGACATTAATGTTTCAAAATATATCTTTGCAAGCTATTTCTGCTCGTCTTTTTTTACTGCCAGCATCAAGCTGTAGTGTATGAATTTCTAATTGGAACAATAAAGTTTGATTCCTACTTTGCAGAGGACGCCCTTCCCAGCAGGGTGCATCAGGTTGATTGAATCTGTCTGTTACTTTAAATTAGGAGAACCTGTTTCTATACTGTGAAGCTTATACAGATTTACTTCTTCCAAGCAATGTGATCTTAATTATTGCAGATATTTTGTAGGGGGGGGGTTATTCCAGGCAGAATCTGCAAGGCACTCTTATAACCTTAGAGTTAAGTGCCACCCACTGTGTTCTCCTCTCTCCCTGGTTGCCACTTAAACTGCTAGTAATAACAAATCCTTCAGGACATCGATAGAGTCACTGTGTTGAATAATCACAGGCTATCAGGCAGTAGGCTTGCAGCAGCAGCTCCATTGCCTGTGACATCACTCCTGAAGCTCAAACCCCACTCTAAGCTCTCTTCATTAGTCAGTCTGTTGGTCTGTCTGCCTTTATAGATCCGTGGACCTTCACACACCCGAGCGGCTGTTTTCTGAATAAGGGCTTTGGAAAACAGAAAGCCTGTGGGAGAGAGACAGGGAAGAGGATAGTGAGAGAGGAAGCCGACAAAACAGATCAGACGAGCTACAATATGAAATTCATCTCTGCCTATTACTTGCTGCCTCTCTTTCCCGTTCTGGTGTTCAGCACTAGGTGAGTACAAAAGGCTGTTTCACTTGGAGTTCTGTTTTGTCTGCTGTTTTATTCTTTTAAGATTCATTCTTCTTTCTTTAAAAAGAGAGATGGATTCCAGCCTCTTCCATTGTAAGTTCAGAGTGTCTCTTCTTGAGCTGATTTTTTCCCTCCACCTCTCTGATACTTTGAGAGGTACTGAATCTCTACTTGGACGCTCCAGGCTGTTTATGCCTTTTCATATGAATGAAGCATGCTATACAGTTTTCCAAAGCTTGTTTGGCTGGGGGGGCGTGCATTTTACAAACGGTAAGATGGACGTGTACAGCAGCAATAGCAGGTAGTCTGTGGTCCTGAAGAAACTAAATTCAGAACATACTAATGTTTCTCCCCCCTTTAAAATGCTGAAAATAAACACTAGAATAGCCTTGTTGCAGTGCAGTCTTGTTTAGGATTTACTGTATGTATTCTGAAACACAGGTAAGAGCTTGCTGTGGTACCAAGGTGCCTAGAAACATACTAAAAAGTTACTGCATTACTCCCTAATGTGTGAATGCAATAGATCATTGAACAAAATATGAACCCAGGCTATCAGTAATTAAAATAAGAGCCAAAGCTGACAATGCAGCATTCTGATGATATATATCATATTAAACATTCCCCCCTCTAGCAGTTAGTGGTTTCACAGTGCTGGAGGGATAGTCTGTTCAGTAAAGGCAGGATAAAGCTGCAGCACTATCCCACTATCACGTTGTTCGGAGATGGAAAGTTGCTTTTAAATGGCACCACGGTTGATTTTAAGCTTTCATGCTTTCTGATAGTCATCAACAGATGTTTGGTATATTTTCTGCTGTATTTGTTAATAAATACTGTGTATACTTGCAGATCCTCCAAATGTGTAATCACAGTGTCAAGGAAATGTGTCCATCCCCGTTTTTCTAATTCTCTATAAAATACTCATGTTGGTGTTTTTTGGAGGAGCCCTTTGTGTTCACTGATTAGCACCTTCTCTCCCCCCTTCCCCCCCCATTGAAGGTATGTTGAAAGTAACTGTCATTTCTATTGCTTGAAATGAGCACATGTGAGCTGCAAGTGTAGGTGAGAGGAAAAGGGATAGAATAAGGGAGTGAAGTTTCAGGTAGATTAGAGAATCAAGAATGCTGGACTGCCTTACATCTCTTCGTGTCCTCCTAATATTTCTGATTTAAGCTTTATACGAATTGGCACAGATCACTCAATAGTCTTTGAAATATTTTGCAGTTTTCTTTTGAGTTTTATATTGAGATTCAGTAATTATCTATGGATCTTTTCTGATTCAATAAAGAGACTGAGGTAGCATTCACTATCAGTCAAGTGTGAAACTTCCTGTCAATTCTGATGTAATACTTTGACATTATTTTAAAATGATATATTCTTTGCTAAATTACATTGGAGTTGATTATTAGAAAGGGGGAACAATGGGAAGCCAGATATCCCAAATGAAAGTTTCCATTATAAGCGGGTTTTTGAGGCAGTTAGCAGCTGCCAACGTGTCCTCTTTAATCCTTTTAGAATTATTGCATGTCTCCATAGTGGGGACACACAAACAAACACAACATAATATACTTTAGCAAATATAAGGAAACAATTTTTAAATGTGACCACAGACCTGGTCCAAAAGCATTAAAATAGATGTCTTTCATTTTAACATGAAAAATATTTCCTACATACAAAACATGTAATATATAGTAAGTACATACCAGTTTTGAAATAGGTTTTGTTTCCTATTGACGTCTGTGACTAGTATAAACAGAAAGTGGATGTTGACATCTGAATGCCACATGAAATTAGTTTGTTCTAGGAGAACCTCTCCCCCACCCCCCTAACAATTTAGAAGTCAAGATGTGCAAGTGGCACATCATCTTTTTAATTCCTGTGACTGAATGCTGAAAATAGATAATCATCCAAACAAATTATCACACTTACCAGTGAGAATCAGCATTTGGATGGAGTTTCAATCTAAATCCCTGTTGCATTTCTTAATATTGAGCTCATTTGTCACAAATTGTAAATGGCAGCTGTTACTTACCCAATTCTACTGAAACCCTGCTAGATGTCCTATTAAGTAGAAAAGTAAACTGGAATCTAAGAATCTAGGTTTGGAGATTTATAACAGGGGGAAAGTCCTAACAGTGTTGAAATATTATGTTGGAGAAGTTGTTCTTGATTCCTTGATTTTACTGGCGGTGTAAAGCATCCAGCAATTTTCAAGTGTACATGGTGAAAGTTTATAAAATGACAGTGCTATCAATATGCCGTTCACCGGAAGGAGATTACAGTTTAATCTGTTTTAGCAGAAGATCATTCTTCTTCACAGTATTTCTTGCACACATATGGTTAATGTGTAGGCTAGAGCCGAAACAAAGTAGGTTTGAAGAACAATTGCTTTAGCAAAGAGGGGAACTTATTATCTTGCTGTGTGAAACTGCTTAGCTCAGGCAAACCAGCAACCATGAGTTGCAATAACTTTTCTACCATGAGATTTCTTTAGTACTGTCTGTCAAGTTGTCGTGTTTGCAGAGCTATCTCCACTTGATACATTATCAATGCTGAAGTCAATGAGCAATTACTTGATGACAAAGGTGAGAAGTTACTTTTTTTTCCCTTCCTTGTCATATGGTGATGTCATCTTTGCATCACATTGTCATAGTTTCATGAGGAGTCTTACAGGAACCTGAACTGCTTTTTTTTTTTTTTAATTGCATTTAAACTGTGCATGCAAACTGTGTTGACTTGTCTTCTGGGACTAACGGTGTTTAAAAAGAATTACAAATAAGATTTAGGAGTAATTATTTCTTTAGATTTTTCATAAGTACATGGGGCAGGAACCTCAGCTAAAGTGCCAAAACAGTCTTTAATATACCCTTTTCCCATTTTTTTTTCTATTTCTGTAAATGGCTTTTCTTCAGCCCTGTAACCAATTGCAAATATGAGAGTCAATTCATGAGTACTTGCTAATATGATTGGTTAAATTGACTTCAGCAGAACTACTGTCATGGATAGCTTGAGGAGCAGACCGATGAGAAATAGAGGTGAGCAAATCTAAATTAATAACCATACCAATTTCAGTACTGAACCTAAAGCAACCTGTTCTAAAGTTTGAAATAGTTGGTTAATTCTTTATCAGATTTTATAAGCTTCTGTACTTCGTAGCTTCGGAAGGTCCAAAACATGTTGGCATGGGATCCTGAAAGATTTTAGTACTTTTAATATTGAACTAGGGGACACACAAATATATGTGAAGATATCCAAAGAGTTATATTTGGCATCCAAGGTCATGATTCTGTAACTGACTGCATGCAGGTCTCTTGTAAGCCCTGACTGCTGGGTGGGGTGCAGGGATATGCCCGAGTTGAGTTAGTCAGAGGATCAGTAAATAATAGTGATGATTTTTGCAACATTGGTAGGCATAACTATCTAAATTGGTGAATGTTTATCTGAGTGCGTATTCAAAGGTAACCTTTAGGGGACAGATATTTACTGACCATTTAGCACATCTGAATGACAACGGATTCTGCGGTTGACCCATCAATAACGATTTTTTTTTTTTCTAAGATCCCCAACAAAAATATTCGCCATATTATGGATAGTCTAGTTTATAGGAAACTTCTGAGAACACCTTGCCCCCTTCTGTAATATCAAACCCTTTCCTGGCCAAGTACAAAGTTTGGTGGAAACCAAGACATTTTAAAATTGATTGAAATAAGGTTTTTACACTTAGAAACGGGCCCCTAGACTAAAAAATGCAATTTAAATAATCAGTAATAATGTTGCTAATACAGAAACTCATTTATGGGTGTACAAGTAAGAGGGCAGTAAGAGAAAGAACTTAATATTAGTTTAATAGTAATGGAATGGTAGATAATGGTATTTTTCTTTTTTAAATAGCACACTTGCATGGCAATCTTAAATTGCTTTGAAAAGCAGCCAGTAATTCACTTCAGAAAAAGAAATGCCACCTCAGTGTCTTATGACAGGATGTAAACTGCCTGCTAATTTATAGTAGACAAATGCTGGTGCACTGGTAGCATGACAGCACCCACTTAGGTCTGGAAGTGGTAGAGGAAAGAACAGGTCTGTTGAATTTCCTTTATCTTGTGCTGTATGGGAAACTGCTTCAGAGGGCTGCTAATACCTTTTCCCTGGGAATGTCAGTTTAGAGGTCAGGTATGATTTCCCCACTGCTTTTCGGGCTTTGGTGTCTTTTTAGATGATATGAAAATACTTGGAATATTTTGCCTTATAGAGCTGATGCATTTGAATTATCCCCACGCCTGTTGTACATCTAGAAATAGGGTAAAGGTGGATGCCATTGACTGTATTAAAATGATTGATGATGAAGTAAAACGTTGGCAATTCCCTTTCCTACATTAAAACCTTTTGCATTTTTCATTGTATTGTAACTGGATAATGTAAGTGACTGTATTCATCGGTATCACCAACTGAACCCTGGCCCCACCCTGCATTTCTAGGTGAAAGGGGAAGCCTCTTTGGTGCGTTGGTATCATCAGCTAGTTAGGATACTGCTGCAACCTGTATTCTGATAGCCACAAGTTATTTTCCCTTCAGAGACCATATTGTGGAGTATGGGATATCCATTTTCCTCAGGATTGCAAAATAGTTCTGGCGAGTGGGTTTCTCAGACATGAACTGCAGTGTTTAGCAGGAAAGAGCAGCTGCTGTCACTATACGATCTGAGAATAATGGTGACTGCTTTTATGTTATTCTTTCAGAGTTCCTCCAGGAATATGGGAACATTAACTGTCTCTGGCGTTTATGTCTCCTCCTTATACTTCTTTTCCCATTTGCTTTTACCATGTCAGAATAGGTTTTTTTTTTTCTTAGTTGCAAAAGTGTTCTGATTTCAATTATGCAGGATGGTATGCCTGCTTGGTAAGTTGTCTGTGTGTGTGCATATGAGGGGTGGGCGTGAAGGAGTGGGATTTGGTGCATAACTCGACCTTCTAGTATCTGCAGATAAATGCATCTGATGGGCCACTAGACTGAGCTACAGCTACACCTGATTATTTCTCCAGTATATCACTCCTTGCCAATTCGTTAAACTTAATAGGCCAAATCCAGCTCTGGTATAAGTCCATTGATTTCAACTCCCTTGAAATCAATGTACGTAAATCAGACAACAGATCTGGCCCAAAGTCTATACAATCACCTTAATGGCTTATGATTTAGGGCCCAATTCTTCAAGATGATAGTGGTGTTCAATGATCCTTGTTCCTAGAAGCCTTGCTAGGAGAAAAAGGTTGGTTAGCGACTTAGAGAATCAGAATATACCAACAATATAGACCACAGTGTGTAAGGATTCCTGAGCTAGCTTTAAACAATCTAATTTGAATGCTGCTAACCTTCTCAACAGTGTAAATTACCAAACACCGTGCCCCGTGCCATCACTTTTGTAGTACGCTGCTTCTAATACCGGAGCTAGCTCCTGGAAAACTAGTGCAAGTATCAATGCCCTATACTGAGGCCTACTGCATAGGCACACCCTAAGACCCTTAATGCCGGCTATCTTATGTTAGTAATTGGTTTTCTCCATAAATTAATTACCTTTTTGTGAGGTTGATATAACGACGTTTAAAACTACACACTCATCCTGCCTTACATTTTTAATATCTGCTGTTTTGACAACAAATTTTGAAATGCTGAGTGCTATTTTTTCTTCTTAATTTGGGAACTAGCTTCTGGTTTAAATAACACAAAACAAAAAGCATCATTGGAGTTGCTGGGATTTTGTGTATCCTAGGCAGTAAAATAAGGTTAGAAAGAGTGGCCAAAATTACTAGTCTGCCAAATTGAGTCAGAAACTTGAAAAGAACAGGCTTTCTCATAAGATTTCAGAAATACCAAAAGAACAGCTCCTTGTGTAGTTTTTTTTGGCATTTCCAATTCCAGCACTGATGAAATCTGAAAATATAGAGGTTTCCAGGGGTTTTCTTTGTTCCTTAAAACCCCCCCAAAAAACAAGATATTATCTTAAACTTTTTTTAACATCGAAAAAGGAAAGAAAAGTCCAGGTTTGATCTGACAATTCTCATATATTCCAAGCCATTCATGAAACACCCTAGAATTCACCATTGAAGTTTGTAATAGAAGTGATTGTTTATGCTTGTTCAATGCAATGGCATTGCATTGAAGCCAATAGGGATTATAATAGAAAGTTACTTTAGACTCTGAAGTTTAGATTCAGCTGTTTTTTGCATACTGACTAATCCTAAATGAAATTCATAGATTCATAGATTGCGACCTCAGAAGATCATAAGGTCCACCCCCCTTGCACAAAGCAGGAAAGACAACTGGGGTCAGGTGACCCCAGCAAGGTGACCATCCAGTCTCCTCTTGAAGATTTCCAGGGTAAGTGCTTGCACCACCTCTGGAGGGAGATTATTCCACAGTATGGACACTGTAGCTGTGAAGAAGTTTTTCCTAATGTTGAGCCTGAAATGGTCTTCCAGGAGTTTGTGGCCCTTACTCCCGGTTTTCCCCAAGGGCACCCTGGTGAACAGTTGTTCACTGACCCCTTGATGTACTCCTCTGGTGTAGCAGTAAGCTGCTACCAAGTCCCCTTTCAGCCTTATCTTTTTCAGACTGAAGAGTCCCAGGTCCCTCAGCCTTTCCTCATATGGCATGCTGTGCAAGTCTCTGATCATACAGGTGGCCCTTCTGTGTACCATCTCAAGCTTTTCCATGCCCTTGTTGAAGTGCAGCATCTAAAACTGGACACAGTACTCCAGCTGTGGTCTCACCAATGCTGAGGAAAGTGGAAGAATCATTTTCTTGGTTTTGCTGGAGATGCATCGATTGATGCATGCTAGAGTATTTGCCCTGCTGGCAGCAGTCGCACTGCCAGCTCATGTTCATACTGTGCTCTATTATTACCCCCAGGTCTATTTCATTCGTAGTGCTTGTCAGATCGGTGTTGCCAAACCTGTAGGTGTGTAAGAGATTGTTCATCCCCAGGTGGAGATGAAATGCAATACTATGCTGCTATCCTCTTTTGTTTTCAGACCTTGGTATTAATAATTGCTATAGAATGCTGTTTAATCTCCTTAAACAACAGTTCTTATTGTTTGATCTTCTCACAATATTGATACTATTCCTATATTTAACTAAGACCTGTTTCCAGATGGTAATGCTTATAACCTAACACTCAGTGGAAAGGTAAATCTCAGGTATTCAGCATGTCAAACAATGTTGTGCCTTTTTATTATGTGATTTTGTACGATAGGCATATGCAGAGTTTCAATCCATAAATATTCCTTTTATTCAAAACAAAGAACAATGTTTTTGGTGTAGATATAGCTTTAACTTATCTCTCATCCTTTAATCTGTAATATTCTGTCCAGGTGTCAGCTGCAGTTTGTGCCATTCAATTCTTTTATTACATTTTAATTCTTCAGATGCTACAAACTACTATGGTAGTGAATATCAGAAATACAAGAAAGTAAATATCAATTTAATTCATTTTAATATGTTATTACACACCTTTTCTTACCCTCTTTTTGCCACTGTATTCACATATCCTTCTTTTCACCCACCAGTATGCTTCTCATTTATTAAGGTACCATATGTGAGCAAATGAATAATCTTTGAATTTATTTTGGTTTATATTCTTTAACAGCCCATAGTACCTGTCTTAGTTTCTTTGAAGTTCTCTGTTGCTGAATTTGCAGAAACTAAACTAGAACTTGGTTTACTGATTTCTTCTTTTCTTTCCCTTTCAACTTGTATGATATTTAAAAATACTGTTAAATTTGAACTCAAAGGGGTAGGGGTGTGTGAAACTGCCACTAACCAATTCCTTTCTAACCAATAGCATCCATTAATTTACAGAGCTAGAAGGAGAATGAAGGAAATGACGCATCCCCAAGAGGTATTCTGTCTCTCCTGCTACCAAAGGAAGATGAAGTTGTAGTGATTCCAGCTGTTCCCTTTGATCTTATGGTTCTATCACAGTATCCTTGGAGTGTCTTCATAATTCGTTCAAATTTAAAACGTCCCTGTAAAGTAGGGATGTGTTATCCTCATTTTACAGATGGTGAACTGAGACACCAGACAGGTTAAGTGGTTTGCCCAGGGTTACAGACAGTATGTTCAGAACTCGATATAGAATTTGGATCTCTGAGTCATTCTCCAGTGGGCTAAACACAGAGGTAGTAGTTTTCTTTCCTTGTTATAGACAGACCCCAAGCATAACTCTTTTCCCTCTCTACTTGCCCTCCCCATATCAATAAATTATTTCAGCCTACCACACCCTTACTATGGCAGGAATGCTATCACTGGCACAACCTCCTCCATTCTAGTATCCATCCAGCTGTCAGGGAGTTCTCTCTTCCATTGCAGGCATATATGCGTTTATGGGAAAACATCACTGGCGTTATTATTGCTTCATCTGTTATAGGCATTTCTCATCTAATTTGAGTAGCTGTTTTAGTTCTTTATAAAACTTGGGTCACAGCAGTGAGAAAAAGAACAGACTTATTAACTGCTTCTGGTAAACAGAATGATTATTGTTCTTAGAGCACTTTATGGCTGTTGGGTTAGTAGTATTTGATTCTTCTTTTCAGATGTTTTAAATAGCTTCATTGAAACGAGGCCAAAGAAACAACAGCAGCAGAGGTGGTTTGCGTGGTTTTCTATCTCGGAATTGTTTAGGTGAACAACTATAAGAACCTCCTGAGCCTATGGTAGTGAGAGCCAGAGTAATGAACTGTGGACACCTTATGTATCTTTTTGGTGATATTTTTTTTCTTTCCGTAGCGCATCATTTTGAGTGATTTTCCCCCCCCCCCCCCCCCCAAACCTGCCCTATCTGATTTTACTAGAGAAGCCTACGGTAGCAGGGAGGGAAAATGTAAGTCTCCCCTGAAATGTGAATGAGAAAATGTGTGAAAAAATGTGAATAAGAAAAAGGTTGTGAAAAGCAGATGTGCTCTAGGTTATTTTAGATTGGTTGTTGGAGTAGAGTAGTTTGTTTCTACTGATACAGCAAAATGAAATATATGTTCAGTGTGCAAAGTGAGAGAAACTTGAAATAGAAGAATAATATATTTTTCTAACATTTTACTTCCAAGCTTGTAAAAGGAAACATTTATGTAGGATGGGGGAAGTCTTTGTCAGGGAACAGATTGAGGAATTGGGTTGGGACTTGATGATATTCTAACCCTCTTACCACCAGTCCAAGCAGTGTTCATGTGGGTCAGGTTATATTTAATACTGTATCCTTGGTGCTGAAATAGCCAGTAAGGCTATTGTACTCTGTCTTTGGAGGCAACTTGCACAGGACCCATGGATCCTGACCCAGATCTTTTCACACAAAGTCCTTTCATAATGCATGAACAGTTGAAATTGGACACTTTCCCTTTATGCTCTGAGAGTGGCAGTGTTTTGCAATCTTTAAAATTCTTTAGGCATCCTGAAAGGGTAGGATTTGCTCAGTAGTCCAAAATATTAGGAAGGGCTTAGTACCCACGGTCTTTGGAAAATTTTAAGGATTCTTTTCACATTTTAACATCGAAGTAAATGGCCAGTATTTTAGAAAAAAGCTTGGTATGTTGGCTGCTGAGTGCATTTGAAAAGCCAAGTATAAGTATCACAATAGGAGCTGTACACTTTTGGACATCAAGCCCTTTACTTATATACCTGATTTGTAGGTGCTTGTCTTTTGTGAAATAACATGCCCTGATTGTGGATATCTGGTTGTAAACTATCATGGGAAATCTGGACATTTCTTTTCTTTTCTTTTTTTTTTTTACTTTGGATTAAGGAATAAGGATATTTGGCTTAATGCAAATAGTGAAGCTTGTGAAACGAAACTGTAACCATGGTGCCCAGACAGTAAGTGAGGAGAAAAAAACCCCCAAACTCCAATATTTCTGCTTTCTTTATTTCCCTTTGTGCTAAGGATCTCTGACTTTGCAATCAGTGCAGCTTGTGCTATTCAGCGTAATGAAAATTCATGTCCAACATACTGATTTCTGTGGAATCTCTGCAGTCAGTCTTGAATGATGTATGAAAATATGCACCCCTTTCAAGTGCATACATAGTGAATGGAGACAGTTCTGCAATTCCTGCTTTATTTACTTGGAAAACTGCTATCTGCTATTCAGTAAATATAGATGTGCAGCATTTGGTTCAGAAGAGCTTATGAAGCTGGGGATTTTTTTTCTTTTAATTATACATACCTATAGTTTTCTTCTTTGCCACAAATTAATGTTCCCATCCCAAATCCTCTCTTTGGAGACTGTGGTCTTGGTCCAGTGCCCATTTAGGTTGATGGAAGAACTAGGATTGATTGGTCCCTAGGAGAGAGAGAAAATGCAAACGTCACCAAAGCCACATGAAAAGCTTCTTAATTTTTTTTCCTTGAAAATAGCTTTTAATATTTAAATGCTTACAAAGATGTGAATCCCACTGAAAATATTTGTTGTTTTCCATTGAGATCCACGGTAATTGGTGCCTGTACCCATGGAGTAAATGTCAATAGCTGTTGAAAGTTAGAATGAAATAGAGAAAACATGAACTAGAATTAACAGCCCCTAAGGCAGGCAGGATCCTTTTGCTCAAAATCAATCCTACAGCATTCATTCATGAAATGGACTCTGAAAACCCCAATCTACCTGCATCAAGTAGGTGATGTATAAAAGGAAGTAAAAGGGGCCTGAAGAGGTGATCTAGTCCAGTCTAGTTCTAGTGTTAATATACACCCCAAAGAGCCCACCTCCCTACTACAGAGGAAGACAACCCACCCAATACTCCAGTCTGTCTATGGGGTAAAAGTCCTTACTGACCCCAAATATGGCAATTAGTCTGATCCTGAGTGGAAGGGCAAGACCCTCTAGCTAGGAACCTCTGGGTTTAAGTCCCAGCAGGAGCATTGGCACATCCTAGGCAAAATCCCCAGCCTTAGCTGCAGCTAACACCCAGTGTCTCTGAGGAAGACCTAAAGCAAAGCAAAACAAATCCCAAAACCCTGACACGTGTATCCTTCCTGGCTCCCTGTGGCAACCAGCAAAATCCAGAGTCCCAGAGCGTACCCATAGTAAATTATAGGCATATCTGTGCCTAGATTCTTTGACCAAGTGCTGTCCAACCTCTTGAACACCTCCAGTGTTGGAGTGTCCACAGCTTCCCTGGGCAGTCCATTGCCTCACTGTTCTAACCCTAATGAAGTTTTTCCTGATATCTGATCTAAACCTATTTTGCTGAAACTTCAAACCATTGGTCTGTGTTGTACTCTCAGTAGCAAAAGAGAAGAGGTATATTCCCTCTTTTTTTTATAGCAACCCTTCAAGTATTTGAAGACTGCTATCACAACCTCTCAAGTGCCTTTTCTGCAAGTTGAACATGCCTAGCTCTTTCAACCTCTCCTTTCATAACTTGCCTTCCAAGCCCTTTATCATTTTTTTGCTTGTTTCTGGACCCTCTTTAACTTCCCCATGTCCTTTTTAAAATGTGGAGCCCAAAAGTGCACACAATTTTCTAGCCGAGGCCTAACAAGTGCCAAGTGAAAGACACTATCTGCTCCTGTTTCTTGCACCTAGTGCTTCTATTGATGCTTTTCAATGTACATGACTATACATAGGAAAAAAGTGGTATTTTACTTTGATGCTAGTATTTGATGAAAGTGTTTTCTTTAGAAATGGATCAGGTCTACTACAATTTAATGTTATCACGGGAACATAAGAATTGGACTAGTGGATCAGACCTGCAGTTCATCTACTCCAGGATCCTGTTTATCAAGAATAGCCAAAACCAGGTTTTTAGGAGGAATGTGTAAAGGGCCATTCAGGAGGCAGTATAAGGTAACCTACCCTCAAGTTAAATCTCTTCGTATTCCAGCCAATAACTTCACATTGTCCGATAGAAATATTTTAAGATGGGGTGGAACACCTTTAATATATTCTGTGTTTGCAGAGCCAATATAGGGTGTAGAGAACTGGGGGCATGTGTTTTCAAGAACTTGTATTGCTGAGTAAGCATATTTCTGTTTTTGGAACCAATGGAGCTTTTTATAAAGATAACACCTTCTTTTGCAGTTCACAGTATATCACATTATTTAAATCTGGAAGTCAGAGGCATGGATTATCCTGACCAAAACAAGTTGATAAAAAATGGATATAGAAGGAGGTGTTTTTATAGTTGTCGTAATTTGGGGTAGCCAGTACCAGTAGATGGCACAAAACTGCCCAAAACAAAACCGTAAGCTACAAGCCATTTAGATGATCTAAGAAATGATGCTGTTAAGGGGTTGGATTCTACCCAATCTCGCTGCTCTCATCTTTCCAGAGATTTTCTTCTGCTAGATGCTTTTTATGTAGGTGTTGATGTTTTCTAGACATGGAGAAAGCTGGGAGAAAATTATCTTTTGGCGTGTCTACATGTGACGTTACATTGCCGTAGCAACACGTTCCCCCAGTACACCACTACAGCAGAGTAGCTGCTAAAAATAACCGTGCACCGTGTGTATGGTGCACTATGGGCTGTTACTGTGCCATGATTTAGTACTTCCAAAAGGAAGTACTAAATCACGGTGCAGTAACAACATTGCCATAGTGACACATGTAGAATGCACCCTTTGTGTTTGATTTAAAAATGTGAAAGTATGTATAGTTCTCCAGGGTGGGGAAACACTTGTTTGCTGTACTTTATATATGCTGGCAGCTAAAACCTTGTTAAAATGAACATTTTCCATCTCTGAAAAATAATGAAAAGGTTGTGCTCTATGATTTTAATGAAGTTTTTCCATTTGAAAACAACAAACATAGTGAGCTAGGGCATTTTTTTTAGTTCCAGCTCAGGGCAGTAGTAGAAACAGTTAATTTATTGCTCTGTGTTTACTATGATATCTTACTACTGAGTGTCAACTTTCATAGGTGATATTTATCTTTAAACTAACATTAGATATATCTGTAAGGGATTCACAGATAGATTTTTTTTCTCACTTTTAGTTTTTATTCTGTACCACCCACTAATGAGGGGGCAGAGGGATTCATGGCTATGATTTTTAGCTAATCTAATGAAGAAAGAGAAGCAGTAGGCAAATTCCCTGAACTGGAATAGTTTTCAAGGCAAAGTCACCATCACAAAGCTCCAGATGGAAAGAGATTAAAGGGGGTAAAGGCTGATGTAGGGTAGTCAATGCAGTTCTGTAATCCTGGGAAGGTCATTGTTACTCAGGAAATATGTGTGTATGTGTGTGTACCTTTGTTGTATAAAGTACCTCAGATGTATTTACAGCACTCTGCTCTAAGAGCACCATTCAGTTGAAAAAGCAACTGGAAATAAAGCTGTTTTTAGAGCTATCTTATCTCAATGACCTGAATAGAAATGTAGAATTGTAGCTGTCTGGAATTACAACATTTGTTAAGTCTAAGACAGTGGTTCTCAAACTTTCTAGTCTCATGGTACCCCTCTATAACTTTTTGGAATTTAGGAGCATTCCACTGAGAAACACTGAGCTAGAATCTAACGAGTGCCAGGTGAGCGTGGCAGGGGCAGCACGTCACCCTACTAAGTCCTGCTTTTTCCATTCCCAGACCTAGTCTGTACCTGAAGAGGCAAGCGACTACTTCTTTGGTGACTTGCATGCCAGCAAGTGGAACCTTGTCATCCCTCCTGGTTGGCCCTAGGAGTGTGGGAGTAGCAGGGGGGATGAACCAAACTGAAAAGAGGGGCCCTGTGTTTGTCCATCTGCACACGTGCACAGCAGAATGTAGTGCTGGGAGTGCAGAGATGCCTTAGCTGGGAGCTTCTGAAAGTCAGGGAGCAACAACAGGCCTCAATTCTCTGCTCTATACTGGAGTGCCCAGCTCTGGGCAGAAGGAGGAATAATTGCTTTCCTCTTTGCACATGGGCTAAGTGCTGTGGCAGCTTGCGTGAGAACGAGGACTGTGCGAAACTGCACCATTTTGTCCCGACTTCCGTTTTGCCACTTTGATGGGACAGTGTTTTGTTTTGAGTTTCATTTCATTTTGAAAACACTGTTCCATTTCGTTTCGTCAAAACTGTTTCACTGGTTTGACCAATTTTTTGACGTTTCGCCTATAGGCTATAATGGGGAAGCACAAAACTGCCTATAACTTTGTCATTTTGGGGGCAGATTTGGATGAAAACAGCAGGGATGGTAGCCCCTTCTGAGGACATAAAGTCTGCCATGTTTCAAGGAGATAGGTGTAGGGGTTTCTGGGAAACTGCAGCTCAGGCTGCTGACAAGCAAAACTCATGATATTGGGGGGGGGGGGGGTGGGTGTTAAGGCACGGCCTCACTGGTGCTGGGGCCTCTACATGATGTGGTAGTGTGCCCCAATGAAGTCTCCTCCTCCCCTACAGCCTCAGTTCAGTCCATCACTTAAAATGACAACAGGTAATAACTTAGTAAGCAGTACAGTAGCATCAACAGCATCTCAGGCAGCCAAACAGTTGTAGTCAATATGAGAGCAGTTCTTTTCCCATCTACCCCCTCCTTCTCCTTACTTCCTGTTTCCCTTCAGGCAAGCGCAGCTTCAGCTTAGAAATTTGAAATGTTTTGAAACTTCCAAAATGTTTTGACTGCCCTCATTTCATTTTGAGTGTGTTTCGAAGCCCTTTGTTTCATTTTGATATTGCTGTTTCAAGCTCAATACGAGTCAAAACAGGATCAAAATGAAACAGTCAGCAAAATTTCATACAGCCCTAGTGATAATCACTGCTTTAAGCCAAATTATACAGTTTTAATACATATACAAAAGCACCTTTCTTTTAAGTAAGTCCTGCGCTTATATATATATGTTTTTTATTATAAAAAGTTGACTATATACATCCACATAATACTAGGCCTGTGCAAGCCTGCAGTGATCCGATCTGGCTTTGGATCCAGCTGCTTTGGATAGCAGTGATCTGATCTGGAGCTGTGGACTGGGTTTCCACCTCGATTCGGCCGAAGCAGCTCTGAAGCTTCGGAGCGGACTCGGAGATCCGGCCGTAGGGTAAAATGGGGAATCAATGAAATATCTATAACATTGTTGCTTTTTGTCCAATTTGAATAAAACATGCAGGAATGGTAGTCTCTGCTGAGAGCATAAAGTCTGCCAAGTTTCAAGAAGATCGGCCAAGCACCCACGGCACGAGTTTTGTCTGTCAGCAGTTTGAGGGGCAGTTGCTCCCAAACCCCTGCACCGATCTTCTTGAAACTTGGCAGGCTTCATGCTCTGTTCAGAGTCTACCATCTCTGAAAATGTCATCCAAATCAAATGAAAAACAACAGAGTTATAGATATTTTATTGTTTCCCCATTATACCCTATGGCCGGATCTCCGAGGCGGCTCTGAAGCTCTTCAGAAGCTCGGAACCGCTTTGGGAAGCCCAACAAGGCCAGTGCTTTGACCTGGATGTGCTGCTTTGGACCCCAAAGCATGCAAAGCTTCTCCAGATCCGAAGCTCTATCCAAAGCCTCACACAGCCCTACATAATACCAGATTTTTAATTTTTAACCCTGCCACTTTATTCAAGGTCCAGACAGAAGAAATGATAAAATATTAGATACAAAGATTTCTGTTCTAATAAAGATATTTGTTCATGATGTCTGCCGTTCCTTTATTTTTACAATCTTCTATTATTTGAACACTCATATTTCTACATAGAGAAATAATAGTACTAACACATGACAGAAGTACTATTAATCTATGGAAAGAATTTTTTAAATATTGGTAGTAGCATTATTAACAATTATAATTATAAGCAGTAACAATCATAATAACTATGTCAGTATAGTAGAAGTGAAAAAGTAAGTAAAATGTAAAGAAATGCTACTTCCTTATTGTAACCCTTTGTGGCCACTGGTATACCATGAAGCTTATCCGAATGTATTCTCTATTTGGAAATACAGTGAGCACTTCTGTCCACCCACTTCTCAGCTGACCTTGAATCTTTTGCAGAATTTGAAGTTCCAATTCTCAGTTCTATACTGTGAAAATAAATCCAAATTGATATGGATGGGGGTGTTAAGGTTTGACATGCACACAGTGACCTACTTCTGTAGCTATGGAGAGAACCCACATAAAGTGCAACGCAAATGTGGCAAAAAAGAATAGAAGTATGTGATCATAAGCCAATTTAGGTAATTTTTTTTTAGTGTTTCTTAGACCTGAGTTGGAAAAATTCCATTTAAGGTGTTGTACAATTTCTTTTAACAGTCTTAGAGCTATGCTTCTTGTCATTCTGGAAACATATAATTATTCGGGCTATGCAAAACAGTTTTGTTTCAACATCCATTTCACCATTTTGAAAGGACAGTGTTTCATTTTGTCATTTCATTTCATTTCATTTCATTTCAAAGCGCTGTCTTGTTCCGTTTTGTCAAAACTGTTTTGACACATTTTGACTTTTCGCCCATAGGTTATAATGGGAAATCATGAAAACGCCTAAACCTTTATCATTTCATGCCTGATTTGGATGAAAGTAGCAGGAATGGTAGCTCCTTCTGAGGGCGTGAAACCTACCAAGTTTCAAGGAGATAGGTGCAGAGGTTTTTGGGAAACTGCACCTCAAACTGTTCAAAACATAACTCCTGACAGTTGTCGGCAGCAACAGCCTCCTTTCATCCGTTATGCCGATCTGGGAGCCTGCACCCCTGGGAGGGCTGTGGAGCTGTGCCAGACTCCTTCTGGGGGTGCAGCCCCCCGGATCTGCACCCTGGATGAAAGGAGGCCCCCTGTGCTAGTACAGCATGCAGGCTGCGCCTAGCGCTGAAGAAGATTGCTGCTGCTGCTGCCTGTCCCAGGCGACAGCAACAGCCTCCCCTCATCCGGGGCACGGATCTGGGGGCTTGCACCCCCAGGAGGGCTGCTGGGCTGTGACAGACTCCTCTCAGGGGTGCAAGCCCCCTGGATCTGTGCACCATATGACAGGAGACTGCCACTGCTGTCTAGGAGGCTGCTTCCGCTGCAATGTTTTGAAACGTTTTGAGTGCCCTCATTTTGTTTTGAAGCCTTTTGTTTCATTTTGATTTTGATGTTTTGAGCTTGAAACACATCAAAACAGCTTTGAAATGAAACACCTGGTGAAATTCCACACAGCCCTATATACTATATCCACCATCTAATAACCACGTACAATTGTTGTTATTAGTATAAAAATCAATGGGGGTATGCTAATTTATATCAGCTGAGGATCTAGGCTTTATTTTTCTTAGATGGGCATTGCTGGGCTTGCAGATTTTCATCTCAGTATTTTAGTTATTTTATACCCATAGCATGGTGATTATATATAAAAGGAGAAAATAAAATGAGTGGAAGTTTTTCAATCAGTGATTGAAGAAATCTATTTACTATTACCATAAACACTGTTAGAAGATACTGACCTGTGGTATTAACTATTGCAACTCAAGCTTAAGTCAAATGACTAGGCCCAGGGACAAAGTTAACTTTTATTGAGTTCCTAGGCATTACACCTGTATTATTTTAGTGTGTACTGTAGTATGTTTTTTTTTTAAGTATTTAAAGGAATGAATGAAGTAAATGCACTGTATCATAAGTTGCTCCTACTTTTGTGTGATGGGAGAAATGAAGGGAAAACACAAACCAAATATATCTGATCCTTATCTCAGTGATTTTGGTATAAATCTAGAGCAGGGGTGGGCAAAATAGTAGATTGGCCTGGTGGCTGGACTCCATTTCCCAGCAGCCCCTGCCTGTGTTGCTGCAGCTAGTTTCCACAGAGACCCCAGCAATGTCAGTGCCATGACAGTGTTAGGCCATTGTTGCCATAGAAACTAGCCCTAGCAGCACTGGCACAGTGTGCGGCTGTGTGGGGAGCCAAGGCTGGGACCTTGAAGTGGTGACAATGTGGTCCTGGGTTGGGGCAGAGCTGCAATCCACTGCCTGCATGCCCTTACCTGAGGTATTCAGTCAGTGGATTGCAGCTCTGCCCTGGCTCTGGACCACGCTATCACCACTGCAAGATCCCAGCCCTAGAGCAGCTCCCCACCTAGGTGTGCATGCAGCCAACACTGCTGGGCCCAGTTTCCATGGAAACCCTGGCTCTATACTGTCATGGCACTGCCACTGCTGGGGTCTTCATGGAAACCAGCCACAGCAACATGGGAAGGGGCTGCTGGGAAAAGGAGTCCACCATGGGCCTAATCCAGTCCACTGTTCAGACTTTGTTCACCCTGATCTAGTGTAATATCTTTGAAATCGATGTAATTACCCTAATGACCTGATGTCAAGTGTTTTTGTGTTGGAGTGTGGGTTCAATTTGCAGCCATTTGTTGAAAGAAATAGAAATAATGGAAGAAAATAGCAATTTTAGTAATGGATTTTTACATATACTTTTATCTATACTCAACATCAAACTGTAACCTTTTTAAAAAGGTGTATTAAAAATGAATCGCTCAAATGGAACTGATTATGTCACAAAGAGAGATGTGTTTTGAAAAGTGTCGTCAGTTAATGTTTTCCGCGGATGTTACTTCCCTCACAAAATTTCTCACTTAAATTACAGTGTCTTTCTATTATTTTTTTTTTTCTGTATATCCAAGGTAACTTCTGTTTCTTCTGAGTGAAGAATAATATTGAAAATGAACACACATCCACACAGTGCAGCTGTTAAACAAAGCAAAAGTAACAGGGTTCCTGCCAGATGTGCAGGTAAAAGTGCAATGAGATCTGTGACAATCCCCACGGTTGCACTTCCTGCCATGCCACACATGTATGGCAGGAGGTGTGATTGTGGGATCACTCATCAGATCTCATTGCACCTTATTGCTGATGCAGGGTGAGCCCAGGATCAGAAGCAAGCTCTCATGGCTGGAAGCCCCATCAGCTGCCAGGGCTCACAGTGTCGGGATGTCCCATGTGCTTGCTCTTCCAGCTGAAAGTCCTGTCTTGCCCCACGATCCAGCCATGGGGACACATGGGTTAAGTACAGACAATTAAAAAACCTGAGGCAGAATCAATTCTGTCTTTGCAAATTTGTCTAAGCTACGTAGATTGAGCCAGTAAGCAAGTGAACAAACATTCACTTCTGATTCCAGAAATGCAGCCATATGCCTGCAGTGGCCCAGGCCAGAAGCCAGGGGGCACTAAAGCAGGCAGCTTGGGCCAAGGCTAGCATACCACCCTGTGAGGCAGGGTTTGCTGGGGAGGTACAAAGCATCCTGGGATGCTGGGAGATTGTGAGTTAACTTGAATCTGGAGGGGATCTGGGGCAGAAGTTCAATAAACTGATTTAACCTAAATCATTTAAGTTTGGCACTACATCCATCCAGGCTTATTTTAAGCTGTTTCCAGCCATTTTGGAAGCAGTTTATGTACACTGTTTTGTTGTGTTTATGTGCACTGTTGTGTTACAGATTTGAAATGGATTCTGATCACTTATACTAGTATATGCATACTTTCTGTGCCTAGTCATGGTGTACATCCCCATGGCTGGAAGCCCAAGTCAGCTGCAGGCTCCCATGCTTGGGGGCACATGGTTGTCCCCATAGCTAGGACCCCCAGCTGCTGATTTGGGCTCCCAGCCATGGGGTGCATCTGGCCACATGGTTAGGTAATGGAGCAATGGGAGTCAGCCACAACATTACTACACATTTTTGGTAGAATAACTTAGTGGCTTATTCCTTGTTTTATCATGCCATTAATTGATTGAACATGTGGCTAGGTCACAACTTAGGACATGATTAACTAGTTAATCACATTTTAAGTGTAATACGTGGCACAGGCCTGGGATACATCCTTGACAAGCATAAGAAATTTAAAACACCTCTCTTTGGATAAACTTTGTATTGATATGTTGGATAAAGTCCAGGGAACAGTTATGCCTGTGCTCATTGCAACTCCATGGAAGTAATAAGCTTTAAGTCATAACAGTCCAGGAATGGACTCTCAAATTGCATCAATCCTTTACCCACTTTTGTTTTAAATTACTGTTTTTGTACTATTATGACTAAAGTACTTTCTTTTATGTACAGTGCCCATATAAGAGCAGAGTTACAATTGCCTATTTTACAGTCTATTTTAGAGGAGAGTGCTTGATACTATGATTTAAAATACTACAGGACAGACCAGGCAGATCTTGCTTTGTCTCCTCAGAAATAGTAATTGCTTTTTAGTTTATCTATCCTTATAAGTAGGGACCCTGGGTGACAGATACATTTGTAGCTTAAAAATCCACAACTTCGTGCTATCTCCATGGGTCAGCGATGGGAATGTTTGTGTTCTTTTGCAGACACATGGTGCTGTGACCAGTAACTGACCTGGCATGATTCCATTGCAATGAAATGTGTAGCTGTCTGTCACCTTAAATCAATTATTTGATCAGCCCTGGTAATTATTCTCCAAAACATCTATATAATTCCTTTAGGAGCTCATTGTATCATCCACTTAAAGCGGAATTAAATTTTTACTTCTTTTGAAATGGCAGTACATCATATTGTTCTTGCAATCTAAATGTGCGCTATGGGTTAAACTTATTTTGTGGTTGGCTAAGAAAGATAATTTTATCATGAAACCCTTTACTTCTTTCTTAGAATAATGTCATGGACAAAAGGTGTTTCTGAGTAAAGCTGTATTCTCAGTGTTTGTTTTATAAAAGAGAAAGAAAGAAAATGATAATACAAGTAACTGCTATTGTAGTTAAATAAAAGCTTAAGATATTATTGAATTGTGGTTTAAAGATTACACTTTTCAGAGACTATTACAGATTTTTATTTGCACACTGAAGATTCATTAGGCTTCTTTCACCATTGCAGCATTTAACCTCTTACAAGAATGTAGCTCCCATGGTAGTGGAGTTATATCAATACAAGTGTGGCGTAAAAGAGTGCTAAGCCAGGTCTTGATTTAATAAATGATGGAACCAAAATGGGTGTCACAAGCTTCAGTTCAGGTCTGCATCCAAAGATTATGGGACTGATTTTTTTTCCCTCTCATTTACTGTGGAGCAAATGGTCTAAGATAGTTTTGAATGACAGTATAATGACTTTCAGATTAAAAATCATATCGCTATATAATTTAAAAAATAGGTGTGTTGGTATCTCTGCACTGGAGCCTTAGCAGGATCTTAAAAGTTCCATGACATACAGAAAAGGTCAGTGTTCTGACAGTCCTCTCCTCTCCTCTCCTCTCCTCTCCTCTGCCCTGCCCTGCCCTGCCCTGCCCTGCCCTGCTTTTGTAGGTCTAATTTAAGGGTATCAAACTTGCCTGGCCACATGGGCATGATGGATGGTGCGGGCCCACTCCATGGGCTGGATAAATGGTACAGAGCTGGCCCTGAGGACTGGGTCAGGCCCATATAAACTCCACCTCCCCACTTGCATGCTGGATTGAGTGCCCTCGATACCTGTTCTGACTGGATCAGGATGTAAGCTGGACCTGGTGCCCTCTCTGGCCAGATTGGGACATAAGAGGTACACAGAACCTGCTCCAGCCAGTCCAGAGCAGACCCTGGACCAGCTGGAGTGGACTCTGTATGTGGCTTACATCCTGGACCAGCCAGAGAGGGTGCTGCATATGATTCGTATCCTGATTCAGGCAGATCCAGTGCCTTGGGCATTGGATCCAACATAAAGGTGGAGGGGCCCAGACTGACATTAGGGGCTTGATGGATGTGCTCTATCTGGATGATCCAGATGCAGCCCTCAGCCCATATCTTTAACACTCTTGGTTTAATTAATTACTCCTCTACATTGAAGTTGATGCAGCCAAAATGGTGAAACAACATGTAGATGAACCCCACTATGTGTTCCTACTCATGTTTCTTCATTTGCTTTTCCTGTTGGGGTACTCCATCCTTGTCCTGCTGGTAACAAGGCTGGTGCAGGAGAGTGCTGGGAAAAAGTGAATATGACTTGTGTCTCCCCGGGCAGCTGGGAGACAACTTTTTATCTTGCTGCATGTCCAGGCAGCCCTGTGGACTACTCTGACTTGCACTAAGGCTGAAATAGCTTTAAAGAGTTAACCACTTTCTCTTTCACTCCTTAAATACTTCTTAGCCTGTTACAATATCCCGTTTGCTCCCATAACTTCCTGATATAGAATGTCATTATGAGGGATTTCCTGTACTTTGTGCAAAGTAACATTAGAAGACCCCCTTTTCCTAAGCTAAACTGGTAAAGGTAAAATGTAAAGATGTCCCATTTACAGGCCATTGAGGCCTATTGGGGCAGTGAAGTAAGACTCTACTGTTTCTTTAACCTTGGCACAAGAGAGAAATTGTATGGTCAGCGCTGTGCTGCTTCTTATGCCATGAAACAGTGACCAGGAAGAACAGCTACAGATCAGCATAAGTTTGAAATCCCTGGGACTTCCTAACGCTTCTTCCAAACTCTTCATTGGAGCTCAACAGAGTTATTTTTAGAGACACATACCTGCTCTGAAGTTGCTTTGTATGAGTTTCCCTTGCAATGAAATTCTACATCAGGAATTGGGCCATTACCTCCTCTACTACCTTCACATCCTGTCAGTACACTCAGAACAACCTTCAAATTAGTGTACAGTAGGCAACTGCCTACTTTTCCTTCATGTCTTGTTCTAAAACATACTCTGTGCTATAAAACTAGAGGCATACATACCACTTCCAGGTAGTTTTGTGAATTGCCAGTTTGTGACTTTGGTCTTGAAAGTCTTTAGGACTAAGGTGTTTATCCTTTGCTTTTTATTTAGAATAGATAACATGATGTGAGACTCCCTGGCTACCAGCCATAGGTGACTTTGTAGGGGGGAGGCAGGGGGGCACATGCCCCCCCTGAGATTGGCTTCTGTGGGTGGTCACCGCTTGTCACCTGTTTCCCCCACCCTGCCTTGCCACTGGCATCTGCATGTGGTCCCTGCTCGCTGCCAATACTGCCACTGACAAATGGTCCCCCCCCCACCCCCCCCAAGTCTCGGGAGGCACCAGTCGTTCATGCTACCAGCAAATTTATAATTAATTCATAGTGTATTTAACTTTGACCAGATATGCTCCTTACTGTTCTGTATCTGAGAAAGAACTGAATATACCAGTATTACTATACAGTCATTCTTCAATCTCACAATCATTCTTCCACCTCTCTCTCTCTCTCTCTCCACTACTGAAAACAAATTCACAGAAAATTGATCGACTCCACACAATGTAAGTACACAGCTTGATGATAAAGTTGTTATTAAGTTGATTGGCACTAACTCTAAAAGCCCATTTACTAACGTGTTGTCTTCTCCACAGACGTGGAGAGAACAAGAATGTGGTATTTTGCCCTTCAATTAAACTTTCCACTAGGCAATTCAGAAAAATTGACTACATATCAATTAAAGCAGCTGTCCTGTAAAAGAATTATGTGCACACAATAAATTTGTACATCATAACTGGAGAACAATTCAATTGTAAACATAATAAATATATTTCAACATTTAAATGTGGTTGGAGTTGTACCCCAGCAGAAATAAATGTTGAGAACAAGAGTTACCATTTTAAATTTGCCATCCAAGGACAGTTACTGTAATGTGATGTGTGAGTCATGCTTGCTGCTTCCTAAGCATAAACGATAAATGTGGAACTGTGTTTTAGATACTGCATAATAGAATCAGTTCAGACCTTCAGCTGGGATCTATTAATTTACTCCAGTTGAGGATCTGGCCTTTTAGCTGCAAATGCAGCCTTGTTTGTGAGTCTTGTGTCTGTGCCAGTTCAATTTACACTTTCCTCATTTTACTCCCAAATCATTTTGTGGGACTTCAATCTTATGTTAAGCTGTAACTGTTCTGCCTCTTCATGGTCACTGTTTCATGCACTTTTTTCACAGAAACATTAGAAGATTCCCTTTTTCATAAACTAAACTTTCAAAAGAGGTTTTTTTTTGTTTTGTTTTTTTGTTTTGTTTTGTTTTTTATCCAGAGACAGTAACTTGGGCTAGCATTTAAACTACACAGATCCAGACTGACATCCTGGTGCCTATTTGTCACTCCTCTTTCCTATAACCCATGCTCTTCCTCCAAGTTCCATGCCAGTTGCTATGATCCCAAAACATGAACGTGTGTGTAATATAATCATTGCCATACAGACCTTTTCCCCCCTTCCTTGGGCATACATACTTCCCTAACTCCTCCCTTTCTCATTCATATTTATCCAATAGCAGGCATAAGTCAACTTCTATTTTAACTTATAGGTGAAAAGGAGAAAAAAAAAGGAAGTAGCAAATCTTCTGCTTTGTGCTGGATGTAATGTTGTTCAGCGTGCTTTGTTTTCCTCATCCTATGCCATTTCCTACTGGCTGAAATAATTCTTGCGAAGTAGACCAGACACTCAGTATAAATTGTTGTTCTACTTATTTTTACCTTCTGTTTGTGGATAACAATATATTTGTAAACCAACTTAACCTGTAAAAATGAAGACGATTAGACACTTCAGGTTTATCCAGCATTCTGATTTTCATGCTCTCCATCTAGTGATGGGAAAGGTTCTCTCCAGTATAAGGTCTAAAGAACCCCAGGGCAAGATACCCTAGGGCTAGGTTTGCTCTGACAATATTATGACTACTGTCAAAACTCTTCATGGATGTTATCATTGGATCATAGGAATGTACGGCTGGAAGGGACCTTACAAGGTTATCTGGTTCAGCCCTATGCTTAAAACAGACTAAACCCAGTCATTCCAGACTAAATCCAGACCCAGCCAACTGTCTGTCTAACCTGCTCTTGAAAACTTCCAAGGATGAAGATTCCCTGATTTCTCTAGATATCCTGTTCCAATGTTTGACCACCCCAATAGTAAAAAAAAAAAAAAAAAAAAAAAAAAAAAAAAAAAAAAGTTGTCCTAATTAACAGCTTCAATTTCTTCTTCTGCAGCTTGAGGCCATTGCTCCTAAGCTATTGCTCTGTCCCTTATGACCACAGAGAAAAGCCCATCTCCATCCTGTCTATAATCGCCCTTCAAGTATTTTAAGACTGTTATCAAATCTCTCCTTAGTCTCCTCTTCTCCAGACTAAATAACCTTAATTCTTTCACTCTTCCCTTGTAAGTGTTCTCTCTTGATCCCTAATCTTTGTTGTTCTGCACTGGGTTCTTTCCAAACTATCCACATCCTTCTTGCAGTGTGGGGCTCAAACTGGACACAGTACCCCAGGTGTGGCCTCACCAGTGCTGAATAGACTGCTGTTACTGGCACCAATTATTTTGCAATTAGTCTGAGCCCAAGTATATTAGATCATGGGGCTGAAGGATGTTATGTACTTACGTACATATGAATTCAAGTGATATTCAGTTAATCAATATTTGTTACAATATAAGCAGCTGGGGGAAAAAATTGAACCTGCTTTATGTGATGCAATTAAGCAAATTATGAGCTTTTCCAGCATGCATATAACTGGAAGGTGCATGAGATAAGGCTATTATTTTAAAGAATGAACAACTTCTGCTCTGTTTGTTTTAGTGTTGTACATTTGTATCTGTTGGTTATTATTTGAGTTTCCTCATCTATTTTGATGCCCATATTGTTGTTGATGACATGTTAATTCTCTATCTGGTGTAATTGTAATTGTTCATGTGCTTGCACCTTGAAAAACAGAAAACTACAACCTGCTGTTTCAATTGCCAATGTCAAATTGTGTTGCCATGTAAGAATTGAAATCATGAGAGATCCCTTAGCAACATAGGAACATGTATTGTTGTAGGGGGGTAGTGAAATTTAGATATGTGGCTGAGTATTTGAAGGAAAATAGGAAGGATGGGGTAATATGTATAGAGGAGGAAAAACTATTTCTGAAAACAAGGTTGTAAGCATGTTTTTAATTGTTACATGAGGTAAATCTGAACCTTGCTAAATCAAACTTAAATAATAGGGTTGTAAAGAATTGTGGTGCATTTATCCTTGCTTTCAAGACTGGTATTTTATATATGCAGTTCCAGAGGGCAGGAAATGGCATTAAAAATAAGCAGAATCTTTACATTTGGAGAATTCTGACAGGTGGGTATGAGAGATTTGCTTAGATGCTGTGTGAAAAAAGGAAGTGATGCAGAAAAAGTTACTTGCAGAAATACATCTGTCGCCATGCAGTAGAATTATTATTGCTAGCAGAGAAGAAATGCATCAGCACTTGCAGAAAAACTGATAAAGTCGCCAAAATAGAGAAAAGCATTGCTGGAAGGAAATTTAGAGATCTGGGAACAAGGGACTCACGTAAATGTAAGAATAGCAGCCACTGTATTGCATTTCCTTTGAAACTGCCTAACTGTAAAATATATTTGGATGCTTTTTCAGGGAGATTTTGAAGGGCAGGAGAGATTAGTCCTTTTTGTGAATTTTACTCCTTGCATGTCAGGGGACCTACATGGGTAAAGTGGGAAGGTCAGCTGGGACATGTCTAATCCTGTACCTACTGATAAAATTCCCCATGAAAATATAATCCAAGGAAGGGGAAAAGGCTGAATCATTGAAGGCAAGCAGGCACTGCCAATGTCCTGTCACTGTAATGACTAGTTAACAGATGGCCAGAGGAAGGTGAAAACCTTCATACCTCACAATACAGAGGAAGGTGAAAACCTTCTATGTCCTTACCAGTTCTGTTACAGGGAAAACATTCCTTTCACCTGAATTTGGTGATTGGTGCACTTTCAGTTTCTTTTTTGGGGGAGGAACTGGAATGCAAGACGTGAAGAAAAAGCGCAAGGTGCAGATGGTTCCTGCATACTCTGGGATAGCTAAAGGTTAGGGATAGACCTGTAACAACTTCTTCATGAAAGTAAACTCTGCCCAATTGCTCTGTTAGGTAAGAAAGGTATTTTATAAGGGGTTCCTTGCCATCCTCTGAACATTTTTCTCATGGAAGGGGTGACCTGACCCTGTTCTTAATTTTCCAGTTTTTGTTTTCTTAAGTCTTTTTTACTGAAGTGGCCAGATGAATCATAGAAGTAGAAGATGTATTGGCTTTAGACATGAAAACCTTCATGCAAGTGCTTCAGAATGAAAGTTGTCTGTTGGGTTCCTACAACAGAAGTCAGAATGTATAGCATTTGTTGCAACTGGGGAGAAATCAGAATTTTGACAGACTTTCATAATCATATACCATCACATAAGGTAATTCAAACACAGAGAAAGTTTATCAGATGGTACTTTGTTGATGATACTTATTTGATGATATCAAACATAGAGGAAAGTATTTCAAAAGGCATCTTTCATTGATTTTCCAATTTCCTAGCACTATCTCCTTACTACCTCCCCATCCTCAATGATACCGCAGGTCCATTCATAAGAGGAGGGCAGGATAGGCCTCTTCTCTGGATAATCATAGATTTCATAGACATTAGGGCTGGAAGGAACCTCGGAACATCATTGAGTCCAGCCCCCCACTGGAAGGGCAGGAAGTCTGCTGGGGTCATAAGATCCCAGCAAGATAAGCATCCAATTTACTCTTGAAGGTGCTCAATGTAGGTGCTTGAACCACCTCCAGTGGTAGGCTATTCCAGACCTTGGGGGCTTGGATAGTAAAGAAATTCTTCCTTATGTCCAGCCTGAAATGGTCTTGCAGTAGTTTATAACCATTCAACCTCATCATCCCTTGAGGGGCTCTGGTGAACAAATGTTCCCCCAGATACTGATGGTCGCCCCTGATAAACTTATAGGTGGCCATCAGATCACCCATGAGCCTGCGCTTTTCCAGGCTAAAGAGCCCCATAGCTCTCAGACTGTCGTTGTAAGGTCTGTTTTCCTTACCTCTGATCATGCGTGTGGCTCTTCTCTGGACTCTCTCAAGCTTCTCCACATCCTTTTTGAATTGTGGAGCCCAAAACTGGATGCAGTACTCCAGCTGTGGCCTCACCAAGGCCGAATACAACAGGAGAATAATGTCCCAGGATTTGCTTGAGAAGCATCTATGGATGCAAGCCAGTGTTTTGGTTCGCTTTACTAGCCGCAGCCTCGCATTGAAGGCTTATGTTCATCTTGTGGTCAATGATGACCCCCAAGTTTTTCTTCCATAGTACTAGCCAGCGTAGCACTGCCGAGCCTATAAGGATGTGGCAGGCTTTTCCTCCCAAGGTGGAGAACCTTGCATTTTTCAGTGTTAAACACCATCATGTTCTCACGCACCCATTTTGCTGAGCCTGTCAAGGCCAGCCTGGATCACCCTCCTGTCTTCAGGTAAGGATGCTTTGCCCCAAAGTTTGGTGTCATCGGTGAACTGGCCAGTCCGCTTCTGACTTCAATGTCCATATCATTAATGAAGATGTTGAACAATATGGGTCCACAGACAGAGCCTTGAGGGACCCCACTGGTCACAGGGCACCATGATGATTGACTTCCATCAATTACCACCCTCTGGGTCAGACCACGGAGGCAATTTCCCAGCCAGCAGATTGTGGTGGACCCAAGGGCACAGTTGGCCAGTTTTGCCAAGAGGTGATCATGGGATACCAGAAAGAAGGCTTTTTTGAAATCAAGATATATGACATCAATCTCTTCTCCCTTGTCCAGGTGATAGGTCACCTGGTCATAAAAGGAAATGAGATTGGTCAAGCAAGACCTACCCGCAACAAACCCATGCTGACTATCCCTCAGGATGTTGGCATCAGCCAGTCCATTAAGGATGGCCTCTTTAATAAACTTTTCTAAGATCTTCCCCAGGATAGAAGTCAGACTGATGGGCCTATAGTTTGCCAGATCCACTTTCCTCCCTTTCTTGAAGATAGGCACCACATTGGCCTTCTTCCAGTCTTCGGGAACTACACCAGAGCACTAGAAGTTCTCAAAGATCCATGCCAGAGGCTGGGCTATGATGTTTGCCAGCACCTTGAGTACCCTGGGGTGTAGATTGTCAGGGCCAGCTGACTTGAAGGTATCCAGCCTCTCAAGGTATTCCCTTATGAGGTCAGCATTGATGGAGGGCGAGGGATCTCCCTCACCTGGACCTCCCTGTCCCATAGTGGGCATGGGCGTCTCATGGGACTGATGAAAGAATGATGCAAAGTACCCATTTAATAGGTTGGCTTTTTCTTGGGCATCAGTTGTCAGTTGTCCCATCTGGTTCAGCAGGGGTCCAATGCTGCCTTTGCTTTTCCTCCAGCTCCCCACATATCTGAAAAAGGACTTTTTATTGTCCTTGATGCTTGAAGCTAGTTGGAGTTCAGTTGCAGCCTTTGTTTTCCTAGTTTGCTCCCTGCAGGACCAGACCAGTGCAGAATATTCCTCCTTGGAGGTGAATTCCATCCTCCATCCTTTGTAGGACTTTCTTTTTAGCCTCAGGAGGTCTGCTAGATCCCTGGAGAACTGTGCCCTCTTGCTGTCTTTCCTCTGAGATGGAATAATCTGTCATTTTCATCTGTCTCCAAAATATTCAAATTAAAGTTAATTAATCTTTTTAATGAAGTCTTGAAGAACTGGCTGAGGAGTCTGTGGCTTCAGAGCTACATTAGAATTATACTTGGAGAGTGCTGGAGACATATTGCGGAGATGCAGAGCCAGCATGGAGGTACAAGGAGAACAGTGCTGTTTGGAGGCTGGTTCTTCTTGAGGAAATCCATGTTCCATCTTGGGAGAGAAGAAAATGAATGAAACCTCATCAAGGAGGATCACAAATATCCTTCTCTACTCTCTTGCCTGGGTTTTCAGTGGGAATGTGTAAATGACTATCTTTGTTAGGTAACATAAAGAATGGCTTTTCTCTATCTTTTTGACAACAGCTGCTGATATCACTAACTGAATGCTGTTTGTAAAATATATTGATGGAATGGACCCAGGTTCCCTGCTGTATACATAATAAGCAGCACTCCATGAGTGACTAATCCCATTTTTTCTACTACTTGCACTCTCGCAGAGCAGGTAAATGCCATCTCATGTCACCACCTGTACTTTCCATGTTTGTCCCCAGGAATACTGTCTGTGTCTGTATCTATAATACAGAAAGTTAGCATCCTTCTGTTTCCTGATTTCTCTGAGATCTAGTAGAAGACACTCAAGGATTTGCCTAATGGGGCAAACAGACTTTATTATATCTATTATAATATAAAAAATTTAAAAAACCCAAAAAACATTTTTTTTCCATTCTCTACCATAATCTAGGAATTCTCAACTACAATATCCTTCCTTCTGCTCAGAGAACTACTAATGCCAGTATAGGAGTCAGTCATTTGTAGGATTGAGTTCTTGGCTTCCTCTAAGTTAAAAAAAGGCTTAAGGAAGTTAAATTCAGTGACCTATCACTCCTCACTCCTTCCTGTTCAAGCAAAGTTACAGTTCCTCTTTTGTGCTTTTGGATCCAGGTAACTTTGCTCTTCACTTACTGAGTTAAAATTTGTTTTATAATTTTGGGCATAGATAAATATTAGGTTCATATCAGTTTAGGTATAGATATTAGTTTAGGTAATGAAAGTGTCATACAATTTGACACACTGTGCAATGTTGCTCAAATGTCCAAGGGATTTTCAAGATTGGAGGAGCAGGATTTTTTATAGATAAGGAATGATTTGTGTTAGCAGAAGTGTATGTGTACATACATACTTGTACTGTTCCTGTCAACAGTATGCCAGACTCCAGACTGATTTCATCTATCAAGTCTAAGAAGAGCACATGCATTCCAAACAAATCCCGAGCAATTGCCTACAATTTTTTTTTTATTTTTTTTTTTTTTTTTACTATTCTGATAGGGTGTGAGCTTAGCTCTGAGATGGCCACTTAGAGAAAGAAGTCATAAAACTGGTTTACTCTAGTGTGCGGGAAATGCTGAAGTGGCATAGAGATGATGGAGGTAGTCATTGCAACTTCCACATGGGACTGGGACTTTCAGGAAACATGTTGAAGTGATGTGGCTAGTAATTTTTCTGTGTTCTGTCAATGTCTAGCAATTTTACAGCATTTCTAATTTATGTCAGATGATGAAAGGGATTTTTTTTTAAAGGCGCAAATGATTGTGGGCCATTTAGTTCCCATTGCTTTTCAATGGCAATTGACCACTAACTGCTTTTGAGAAGTTCCTTCAAAGCACATATTTCTAGTCCTAAATCCATTATTGGACTTTCCTAAGGTGCAGTCCTAGTTCACCTGAATTAATCTGTTTTGCCGTTGCCTCTAAAGGAAGAACAGAAATGTATTTGACACTTTGCTTTTCAATATGTTACTGAAAGACTTAATTGAAGCTAATGTAAATTGAGGATGCTCAGCAGAGAGCAGGACTGGGCCATAACTTTCCCAGTAATTATAGTAGAATAATAATAAAGTATTGGTCACTTGCAAGGTAAACAGGAAAGGAGAGAGAAGAGTGGGGGAAGGCGGTAGCTTGTGGGGGGAAGTGTTTTGATTCGAGTTAATAGCTCAGGTGATGTGTACTCATGAAAATTCTAATTATGTGATGATAAGAACATTTTTACTATAAAACTACAGTATTAATGTAAGTATTGGCTATTATTAAAAGGACTATTTCAGGTGGTATCTAATTAAACTTGATTATACCAATTGGAGTAAAGAATTGGAATACATATAAAGAATGCAAGTTATCACTTTTTTCCCCATAGTAAGCACCAGAACATTAGCAGTTATTAGGTTAAAACAATATTGATATTAAAACAAGTTTCTGAAATACATTTTTAGCATAAATGTCAGTTCATTTTGAATGCACGTGAGTGTACTCAATTCATTGTTTCTCTGGTTTGCAGTTCTTATTGTGGGGCTATGATGTTTAGCTTTCTAACAAGTAACCAGACATTTTGTTTTATTGAAAAGAAATAGTTAGGAAATACATGTTTAATAACCTGGTTCCAGTAAAGCTGCTTACAGTGAGACAGCAGCTGCTTTACATTTCAAAACAGATGTCTTCTTTCTTGTACTTGCCACCTTTTTCCTTTTGGAGATGACACTTCTCTTTGGAGTAGCAATAAGAAATGGACATATGGAGGCATATTGTGATATACAGTCTGGTATAAAATGAAAGGTAGAAGGGACTAGAGTCTACCTTTCCTTTTAAGCAATCACCAACATTTTGATGATTGTTTAGTCTACTTTTATAATCACCAGTTTTAAACCACTGAAATATAGAATTATTTTTGTTTAAAGTGACTGGTGTTTTTACAAGATGGCTACATGTGTTAAGTAACCATTTCCCATTGATGTTCAAAATCAGTTGAGCCCTCAGGATCCTATGAAAACCTAGTCAATGTTCAAAACAAAAGAAACATGAATAGCACAGTTAAAGTTCAGTTATTAGGCAGCAAAGGAATTATTTGCCAGTAATATGACAGTGGCTGATATTTTAGATTCAACGTATAATCTACAGCACAACAATTGCATTCTACTAAAGAGAATGACATAGTGATGAAAAGCACACAATCATTTTTACTTATCCAAGATTTGGATAAATGTTGGTAATATGTAGATTGTGGTTTGCACAATGTCAAATTTAGGTGTAGAGGTTTGTAGTTCACAGTGCTTTTTTTTTTTTTTTTTTTTTTTTTTTTTTTTTTTTTTTTTAATTTAGGCTAGGTGCAAACATTCAAAAAGCCCAAGGCAGAATTGACCAAACTTCCATGGTTTCTCTAAACTGTGTAGACTGGGCTTCCCCACTTCTTTGCTGTCAGCAGTAGTGGGGGGGGGGATGGCAAGCTGAGGCCCTGCCCCTGTGCCAGCCACCCCCCAGCCAGCATAGCAGGGGGGGCATACATAGTGAGGGCTTCCCCCTCTTCCTCACTGCCTGGCCCAGCATGGCTTCTCTCTCCAGTGTCACCACGTCTCCTCCCACACCATCCATCAGCAATGGGGGGACAGAAAAGGAGGCAGGGCTGGGAAGAAAAGCTGTGCTGGATGGGGCAGTGCAGAAAGGGAAGCCTCTGCTGTGTTCCCCTCCCCAGCTGTGCTGGCTGAGGGTGGTCTGGAGCAGAGGCCTCCACTTTTCCTCCCTCTTCTCCCCCACTGATAGCTGGTAGGGGAGCAGGACTGCAGAGGGAAACCATGCTGGGGCAGGCATACATATATCAAGAGCAAGTCATACCTGAGCAAACTGATTCCTTCTATAAAGAAGTGACAGGCTCTGTTAATGGGGGAGACCAGTGCATGCAATACAGCTTTTAACTGTAGCTCAATGGAAAGCCCCTGCCACTTGCCCCTCTCCCTCCCAGCTGTGCTGGGAGGGGGCGGTGAGACACATGTAGGGCTTCCACACTCCCTGCTCCCCAGGTTTTATGTCAGTTTCCCTTTACTTACACTGGTTTATGTGTAATTTCTGTACTTACCCTATTGTCCAAATCTACCCTTCTTGTTAAGTGAATGTGCTTGATGGCTAGGCAATTCAGTATTTCACTGAAAAGGAGATACAGAATATATGAACAAATTCTGTATAACAGAAAATATATGAAGATTGCCACAAGGAATTTTGCCACAGTATATAAGTGAGAGATTGAAATATTAAATAATAATGGTGTTTATGAGAGATTGGAAAAGAAAGGGAGAAATCTGTAATAAATATTTCTATCTGTTTAATCTTACATTTATTACAGATAATCTGTTCATAATTTTAAAATTAGGCATTGCAATACATCTTTCTTCTAGTTTCTTTTTTATAAACCCCATTGTGAAATATTTATATTATTGTTTAAGGAACTGAATATTCTGAAATAATGAAAGTTTCTTTTGTTACCATCCTTAGGGCTTCATAAATGGGTTCTCTTCTACTATGCAATCTTGAAGAGTCCTTCTAAAACAATATTATACTACACTGCAAAGAGGAAAAATCCTGAAAGAACACTAATCTATAATGTTCCGTGATTTACTGTGTTAATCTGTATTTCATAAAACAGATTAAACATCTCATGTAACAGACCCCTGTACACAACCAAAGTCCCATTAGGGTCAATAGCATCATGATTTTGCTCAGGGATGTATTAACTTTGCTGTAGTGTGCCTGCAGGGATTTAAATAATGAGTATGCTTCCTAGGGCCTTCTTTGCTCTTCCCAGCTGCAGATCTTAAATTCTGCAGATGGTTAGTCTGATGAGACGTGCATAAAAGACCCCTTCTGTGCTCCTATTATTGAGTAAATCATGATGTTCTTGGAAGAGATACATAGGCACTAATTATTCTTGTGTTTTTCCTTTATTCTTTCCATAGCATGCATTAACACTTAACAATCCTGAACCTTTAATTCAGCCTCAGGCGAGATGGAAAGGAATGGCACTGTTGCTAAAGCACTTCTTGGGAACTCAGAAGATCTGGGGTCACTTCCCAGCTCTTCCAGGCATGTTTTGCGTAAGTTTGGGCAAAGTATTTAATCTGTCTGGTTTCCTTTTTTCATTGATAAATTGGAGGGCAGGGAAGAACCCAAAAACAGTATCTTTCCTTTGCCTGTTTTTGAATATCTGAATCATACACTGTTTGAGATACTGGGTCTCAGTTATAGGTATGGTGCCTAGTGGGATGAGGCTCTGTTTGCATGTTCACTGTGCCTATGGTGCAGTGGAATGCAACACAAACAGAATGAGATTTAATTACAGTTCTGGCAAACTTTGTAACATTTTGGTTCTGTGCATTTAAGGCAAACCACTATTGATACTTTTATAAAGCATTCATGGTTTAATGGCTCCGAGTCTGATGAAAATAGGAAATACATTTTAGAGAAATTCATTATTTTTATTAATATAATTTCTGCTACATTATAGCATAGGCTTAATCTTCAAGAGTGTTTCTGAATATAAAAAAAAATAACCGTGAACTTACTTTATAATTCCCAGAGTTAGACAAGGAGGTAATTTGCTATTTCAAAGTAAAAACAATTGGAAAAGCACTAGCAAACTATGCAAACACGGTTGTCACATTTGTGCATATAGCATGTGTAATTTTTCTGCAGCAATAAAGGTTTAGGGCTGTGAAATTGCCAGAGATGTCGAGTGGAAAAATTGGTAGGTCAGATGAGCTCTAGAAAGAGCTGTACATTTAACCTGCAAAGGATTCATGCAGTAATGAGGATAATATAAGTCATTTAGGTGAATTCACCATTGGGAGCTGTGTATTTTTGAACTGTTGGATTTCTGGATTTTAAATCAAGCATGTAACTTCTGCAGACAAGTGCTAGTGGCATAACAAGCACCAGAAATGAAATGTTCCCAGATTCAATTAGCATATTTAATATTAACACTAGAAATGTAGTAAGACACTTACCAAATTTTGTTACAAAAACACCAATAAAAAAGTAAAGGAGACTTGCCATGTAATATTATATACATTATAATATATATAAAAATATAAATGCACCCTTTTTTTTTTTTTAACTGGCTGCTGTCAATACAAGAGAAATTTAATCTCATTTCTCAGCCTTTTTTCAGTGTTACCATGATTCATTTAATTTGGAACATGTGGCAGATTGTAAATGATCTTTGGTGCTGGCTAACTGGAATTGGACTAACTAGCCAGAGTAGTGATGATTGGAACATTTTGTTACAATGGATAAAATAGGGTTCTAATTTTATTTTTAGCACTTATCACTGAGGGCTTTCTAGTATTTGTAAATTAAAATTTGAAGGGTTGTGCTACTAATGACAGAAAAAATGTCATGCTGCCTACATGGATATATGGTCCATGCTTTGCTTAGGACATTAGGGTCAAGTCTGAAAAAAAAAGTCAAGGTTCAGGTTTTTAGATTGGATCTCATGGTGAGAGAAGCAGTTGAACTGTTCTTACAAGTTTTCATCTGAAATGGTGATAATTTAAAAAACATAAAATCATAGGCCAGGGGGCTGGAAGGAACCTTACAATGTCATGTAGTCCAGCTCCCTACTCAAAACACGATCATCCCTAACTATACCATCCCAGTCAAATGTCTGTTTAACCTGCTCTTGAACCTTTCCAGGGAGGGAGACTCGCAAGTGACCTGTTCCAGTGCTTGACCACACTCATAGCCAGAAAGTTCCTCCCAATCTCCAACCTAAATTTTCTCTTCTGCATCTTGAGGTCATTGCTTCTAATTATGTCTCCTACAACCACAGAGAAAGTCCAGCTCCATCCCCTCTAATCACCCTTCAGGTATTTGAAGATCATTATCAAATCCCTCCTCAGCCTTCCCTTCTTGAGAATAAATAATCCTAACTCGTTCAGTCTTTCCTTATGTCATACTTCCCATGCCTGTAATTTGTTTGTTTGCTTGTTTGTTTGTTTGGTGGGTTTTTTTGTTCCTCTGCACTGGGCTCTTTCAAAACTTTCCATACCTTCCTAGAAGTGTGGGGCCCAAAACTGGGCACAGTACCTTACATGAGGCCTCACTAGTACTGAATAGAACAGAAGAATCCCTTTCTTTGGTTTGTAAGTGACACTCATGTAAATACAACCAAGTATATTGTTGTTTGCAGCAATAGCACACTGTATTTAACTTATGGTCTGTTGTAATCTCCAGTTCCTTCTCTGCAGTATTACATCCTAGCCAGTCATCCCCCAGTATATATATATGTGTATTAATTTTTTCCATCCCAAGTACAGGATTCTGGATTTATCCCTGTTCAGTCTCATCTGGTTGATTGCAGACCATTTTTTTCTAGTCTCTCCAGGTCATTCCGATTCCTAGTCCTGCCCTCCAGAGTATCTGTAACTCTGCCCAACTTGGAGTCATCCATACATTTACTAAGAGTATACTTGATCCCATTATCCAAATTGTTAATGAAGATATGAAATGATACAGGACCCAGTACTGACCCCCAAGAAACCTCACTTGATATCTCCTCTCAATCAGACATTGAGCCATTGAGCTCCAGTTAAGCTGTAGTGCTTGCACTGGTCTCCCCCATCAACAGAGCCTGTCACTTCATTATAGAAGGAAATCAGTTTGCTCAGGTATGACTTGCTCTTGATGTATGTATGCTGGCTTTTCTTGATCACCTTGTTTTCCTTTAGGTGTTTATAGTAGATTCTTGAGGACCTGCTCCATGATCTTTCCAGATATTGAGGTCATACTGACTTGTCTGTAATTCCTGGAATCTTCCTTCTTCCATTTCTTAAAGATAAGCACTGTGTTTACCTTTTTCTGGGCTAAAACTCTCACAACATATGAAGTGCCACAGTTGGACCATTGGCCCCTTTAGATCGTATCTTGCCAATAATAAATCATTGTTTTAGAAATGTCCCTGACTGTTCTATGCCATAATTACGTGAAGTGTCTAATCCTTTTTTGAACCTGGCTATACTGTCTGTCTTGACAACCTCCTGTGACAGTGAGTTGTACAAGTTAACTACATTGTGTGTAAAATAAATAAAAATATACCTAGAAGTATTTCCTCTTAGTTACTTTTAAACCTGTCTCCTGTTCATTTCAGTTGATGCCCCTAGTTCTTATATTATGGGATTTGATAAATAACAGTTTCCTATTCACTTTATCCCTCAAGATTTTATGGACTTCTCTCATATTCCTGCACAGCTGACTGCTTTCCAAGCTAAAGAGTCATAGCCTTTTCACTTGCTCAGGGTATGCCAGCTGCATCATACTTCTGATCTTCTTTATTGCTCTTTTCTGTACCTTTCCTAATTTCACTATATCCTTTTTGGGATGTGTGATCTGTAGATCTTTTGAGATTATCTCCTTGATATAAACAGAGGTTTATTTATAGACTAAAATATTTTCAATTAAAAAAGTTAAATGCTAAGTCTCCCCTGAACAGTGCTAATAAAATAACTTACTGGATACTCCATTCTGTAAGAAAATGGTGCTCAATGTTTTTGTCTGGAGGGGTAGTAGGTGGTGTCTAGTCCACCCATGGGCTGGATCTGGCTGGTATTCCTGATCCAGCACCTGTTGAGATGTGCATCAGGGTCCTTTCTGGCCACATGGAGGGAGAGGGGCTGACCCTGATCCAGCTGCATGAGGGAAGGGACTTAGCCCAGGCCTGTGGGGGTGGGTTCATAGCCCCAGAGCATAAAGGGGGAAGATAGCATGGTTTGGCCCTGATCAAGCCATGTGGAGGCAGGGGGATGGCATGATCACAGTCTGGCTGCATAGCAAGAAGAGGGCATGGCTGGGCCCCAGTCTGGCTGTGTTATACACATAGACTTTCTGCCTATTGCTTTAATCTTACGTATTTTCTTGAGTTTTACATTGCCTTAAGAAACTCCATTTTGTATTGCTCTGTAGCTTGACATAAGTGCTTGACCTTTTGTATGCTGTATGTGTGAAAGAATGGGTGAGGCTGTGTTTGTGGAAAAGGAAAACATCAGCTGGCAACTGGCCGAAGAATACAGACAGATAAAAGACCAAAACAAGAAGAATCCACCCCAGAACATGAGAGAACAAAGCAATCGACCTTCGAGGAAGAACACCAGATAACACAGCAAAAGCCCAGAGGACTGGGTGAATTGACAAAGCTATAAAAGATTGGACAAGATGTATCAATTTTGGGTCTTGTTCTGCATGTCATCCTAGAGCATTGGTTCATCTGACAAGATGGACTGGCAGGAGCCCTGCTCCCTACTTGTGATCAACTTGATTGGCCACCAAGTTGATCCAAGTACTGATAAGACTGATATACCAGTGCAGAACAGAAATTGGGGTATGAATGTGGGGGGGGGGGTGTGTATGTGTATTAAGCAGTTAATCAATAAACCTGGCACCTTGCCTTATCCTCCCTCATAAGGTCTCACTTGTGATTTGAGTAATTAGCAATTTATTTAACAGCTGGGGAGGAGGGAGGGTGTGGCCCAGCTCAGATCCAGCCTTTCAGGAAGAGGGAGACTGGCCTGGCCCACAGGGAGAAGGGGGCATGGCCTGGCCTCAATCTGGTGTTAGGAGAAGGGGCATGGCCTCGATCTATTCCAGCTGCTGGGCTTGGGAATTTAGTGGCAGGGAAGGGATGGCAGTATTATTTGGCACTGCTCTCTCTCATCCAAATTTTTCTAATCCATGGGAAGCCCTGTGAGCTGGATGCCATGGCTTTTCAGGTCAGATTTGGCTCATGGGCTGGAGGCTGAGCCCCACTGCTGTAAGAGGTTAATGAGGATGTTGGGGAATTGCCTCATTTATAGGACCAGCTGTCATATAAAATATTCATCCCTATTATCTGAGAATGGAAAAACACTCCGTATTTACTTCATTTTATTTTCTTGAGAGAAGTTAAAATATACCATTTTTTCTCCTTTCAAATCCATATTCCATTTTCTTTGGAAGAAGTTGCAAAAGGCTTGTTCAGACATTCAGACAAGTTCAAATAAGGCACAAACTTTAAGTGACTGATGTATAACAGGTCACAAGTGAGCATGGGTAAGCAAATCAGGGATCACTTTGTGCTGATGAAAATTTTGAAGCATGTCTAATAGAGTGAATTAGGGAACATAAAATCGTTAGAGCACAGTACAGACACTTCTTATCTCCTAATGGGTGCATGGTTGCTTTTCACCTATCATCATAATCATATTAAAGATAAAATGAGAGCAGATGACTGCTAGGAAAATTCCACCTTATTGATTGTCAAACAAAAATGGAACATAAAAATATGATGAATCCAGGCCATATTTTCTCTTATACGTCTATGAAATCCCATTACTGTCGCATTAAAGCCAAATAGAGAGTAGCAATAATGTCTCTTACCATTGATAGCTTCAAGTTTGGTTGTATCCATTAAAAATATGCTAACATCTCTGTAGACTAGATAGTTATTATAAAATGTCTGTTAATAACCAGTACCTTCTCTTCTGAAAACAGAATCCATATTTTCTCCCTTTTATGTTTTGAGCCACTTAGTGGTCTAATAGAGAGAGATCTCGATTTTTGCTCCTTTTCTTGTGTCATTGTCATCATGGACATATACCAGGGGTGTGTTAATTATTTGGGCTAGTTAAGGAGTTTTGGTGAATTGTTGCAGGCCAAGAAGTAAGGTGTGGGGTGGCTGACCTGGCCCGGTAGAGGGGTGAGGGGTATTGATTCAATAAAGCCCCAGCCTGTCTGCCCCTCATCCACTGCCAGGGTTGCCAGATGGAGGTGGCTGGGGTGATCATGGAGACTGGCCTGGGATCCCCATGGGCAGGGCACACTCAGCTGTGGAGATGGGATGGTGCCATGGGTGGGTAGAGAGCAGCATCCATGAGTGGGATGGCAGACTGGGCTAGGGCCTGGATTACAGGGTGGTGATAGCTCAGGGCCAGGGCCTGGGGCAGAGCTGCAATCCACTCTCCATATGTCCCTACAATGGGCGCTGGTTCCACAGGCAGGGGTGCATGGGGAGTAGATCTCAGCTGTGCCCTGGGTGCCAGTCCTGCGCTGTCACCACTCCATGATTCTGGCCTCAGCCCTTTCTCCAGCCCCATCTACCTGTCCTACACTCAGATACTACTCCCCACCCACCCACGACCCCATTTCATCTGCTCAGCCGATTGTGCCCTCTCCGTGGGGATCCCAGGCTAGTCTCCATGAACACTCTACCTGCTCATTCCATCCAGCATCCTCAGCAGTGGGTGCAGGGTGAACAGGCTGGAGTGCCCAGGCAATGGGGCTGGGGCTGGTGGCAGCAGTAGAGGCACAGGCAGTCACTGCTGTGGGGACTGCCAGGAAGCTGAGTGCTGCTGTGCTATTCCCTGGAACCACCTGCCCCCAACACCTGGGCCAGGCTGGGGCCAAGGACATAAATAATAAACAAATAATCTTGTAATGAATTTTTTTACTGTGTTTTTACTTCAAAATATTAAACAATTTCTTCTAAGACATATTAAGATAATTCGCTTTGCCCTAATTTGCACTGTTTTCAGCTTTTACTGAACATTTTTGGATGGGTTTTATTAACACTAGTGCTTGAAGAAAGCGGTTTTTAAACCAACATATTTAAATACAATAAGTAAGTATAATGTTTTCTCCCCTAAATTTTTCTCCCCTAAATTTTTCTCCCGCTTCCACCAGAAGTATAATTAGTAAGAATTATTCTAATGCAATCTAATGGACAGATGGAAAAGCATGCAGGCCATTTGTACATGCAACTGGGGTTTACTTTGGTTTAATTCTTCCTCAATTGAAGTGGTGGGTTTTAAAAACACTGCTTCAATTTAGGGTGAAGTAAACCCCTGTGGCATGTACACAAGGGTCAGGCCTGATCCTTACCTGCTTCTCTGGCAGCAGGGAGGGGAGGATGAGCTGCCGGTGGGCTGAGAGGTCCCTGAGCTGCAGGGAGGAAGGGGAGGGCTGGTGCTTCCCTCTGAGGTAGCAGCAGTGTCCCGTAGGTAGCATCTGCCCACAGACACCCAGCCCGGTCTGTCCTGGGGAACACCGCAGCTGTGGAGAGAAGCAATGAGCCCCCACGCATCTCAGGCAGGCTCTGGGGAGAAAAAAAAAAAAAAAGATCAGGCTTTCTGCTTTTTAAATTTATTTATTTACTTATTTCCCCCGCTTCAGTGGAGCCTGCCTGCATAGGCTGCCATGGGGCTGCTTGCATGGGCTGCCTGCATAGCCCCTGAGCTGCACGGGGCCCAGTGCTTCCCTCCGCAGCTGTAAGATAGAAAACTAAAACACCACACACCTATTTTATTTTGCTGCGTCCCAAAGTCATTTAACGCGCATTACACTGTGATGTGTAAACAGCTGCACCACTAAAGCAGTGCGAAAGGGCATTAAGCCACTTTAAAGGCCAATTTTGTGGCATGGACAAATGGCCACATATGTGATGGGTGAGATCCTCTCCCCTGCTCTAGCCATTGTACATCATGTAAAATAGCCAGAGCAATGTAAATGAGCCCTAAAGCCCCACGTATACCTGTGAGGGAATTCTTGTGGCTCTGGAACTTTGAAAATAGCCTTATAACCATTACCTTAAGATCCCCTTGCAAGCTTCAGCATAGGGGATATCTTGGAGATGGGAAACTGCATCACACCTAGAATTGCAGCACACACTGCTATGGAGATTCTAGGCAGCATGCAACCCACAGTGTAGTTTGTGGAGGCTAGCCTGACTTAGGCTCTGGGTCCAGTCTTTTTTTATTCTGGAAACCTCTATCTGCCATGGAGTGACATGGGATTGAGACAGGATGGTATAAAGTCACCATAATGTTCCTATGTCCACCTGGGTTTTGTTACAGGTGCAGTAGATAGTCTTAGATTTTCTTCTGTGGTTTATCACAGCTAAGCAACATTGCTCAAATTTTGCATTATAAGTTTTGAATAGAGAACCATAGAGTAAATAAATCCCTGAAAACTTTCAGTCAAATACATTTGAATGATAAGTAAACATGATGAAATCACATAGTGTTTGCAGATATTCTGTAAACAGGAAAGGAGGTGAAAATTGCTGCCTAAATCCCTTGGTCTGAATTATCATCTCAGCTGCAATGATAGTGCCATAGTTCATATTCCCAATCCTCCACTCTCCAAGCAGACAGAAAAACTCCATGATGTGAAAGATAACAGAGCTCGCCAAGAACATACTGATCTACACTAACATATCCTTGTGAAGGATTGGCAGTTAATGTTTCCGGAAGGCTGGCATTTTGTACAGTCAGTTTGTGTGGGGAGGGGGTCTTTTCTTTTTTCTTTTAATTTAGGAAAACTTTATTTAAACTCTTGGTATTTTTCTACTATCATTTTTCTCCACATATTTGGATAGGCTGTTTTCAAAAGCTATTTTCTTCCCTGCTGTTTCATTGGCATTGCTTGTGTTAAGTTTTGACAGAGAAACTGAGAAAAAATAGACTTTCTAATTTTAATTAACGTGAAGAATTTTGGCAGGCTCAGTAATGCCTGGAGGAGGGATAGAAGACTTGCCAGGAGTGTAGCAGTACCTGGGTAGACAATTGTAACTTATGGCATATATCTAAAATGGAACCATTTGCCAGTAGAACCATAGTGTATGTAAAATCACAAGGAAGCAGAAGTCTCCTGTGATGAAAAATGTAGGGAAGGAGTTGATTTATAAATGACACACATGACTTTCAATGGAAATGAGGTGCGTAATTGTCACTGGTATCTCTGAAATCTTTCCTTAAACTGCTAATGGACAGTTAATATATTTGGAACCTGGAAACCAGTTTCTGCAGCATCTTTGAGGAACTTGGAGGAAAAAGCCCCTGAATTTTATGGCCTAGGTACTAAAAGAGATCCATAATGTCTTATGGAATTTGACCACCTTAATCATCTTAAAATATACTAGGATGATTATTTTTTCATTGTTGGTTGAGATTTTTTCGGGAGATTGTACACATGACAAAAATTGGCCATTTTTGCAGTTTGTCACACTGGGTTTTTTTTTTTTTTTTTTACTATTTCAATGAGTTTGCTACATTGCAAATTAAACCACATCTGCATGTAGTTTAGTCTGTAACGTGGCTATTCGTAATGACAGTTCACCCTCCCCCCATGCCCCCTCCCACTATGGGAGAAGCAGGCTGAAAGCAGAAGCTGTGAGGGGCCAAATCCTTTTTTTTTCTTTTTTCATAGAGCCTGCCAACATCTCCCATAGTTGGGGGGTGAGCTGCTGGTGGGTTGAACAGCCCTGAGCTGGGAAGGGCCCCAGTCTTTCCTTCCTTGGCAGCAGCACCACTTGGAGCTACCTGGGCAGGCTGCTAGTAGGCAGGTGCTGCCCCAGCTCAGGCTCAGGGAACAGTTGGATCAGACTGAGTGCTGCCTGTGTGCTGGGGCAGCACTTGCCTGCTAGCCACCCACCCGGGGAAGAGTTGGATCTGGTGGATGCTGCCTGCAAGCTATGGTAGTACCTGCACAGCTAGCACCCTGCCTGGGTGGCCCCAGGGGACACTGCCACCATGGAGGGAAGGACTGGGCCCTCCCCCCCCCCCCCCCCCAGCTTTGCTTGCATGGCCTGGTGGCAGCTCATGCAGGCAGGCTCTGCTGGGGGGTGGGGGAGAGGAAGGCAGCAAGGGGCTTGATCCTTTTTTTCTCCATGGAGTTTGCCTGCCTCTCCCATGGCCAGGAGGTGAGCTGCTGGTGGGCCCTGAGCTGCAGAGGGGTACCTGCCCACTAGTAGCCCACCCAGGCAGTCCCAAGGGAGTTGCCACTATGGAAGGAAGGACCAAGGCACCCTGCAGCTCAGGGGCTGCTCAGCCCTCCAGCAGCTCGCCACCTGGCTGCAAGAGAGGTGGGCAGGCTCTGCAGGGGAAAAAAAAAAAGATCAGGCCCCTTGCCATAACAGTGATGGAAAGCTGTACATTGAAATGGTGGGTTTTTAATCATTGCAATTAAAAACCCACCCTTTCAATTTAGGGGACTAAACCCCTGTCACATGTACAAGTGGCCTTCCATTTTATAATACATTTTCATTGCTGCCTTTTCCTGCATTGACCATTTTTAATGGTCCAGCATTGGTCATTTTTAAGGAACATCTTTGAGAGTGTTGATATAGTCCAGGACTCTGTCATTTCACTTTTGTCAATGAGTCCTTCCAAATAATTATCCTCACAGTAAATAGTGGTGACTGAAAGTCTAAATGTTCAGAAGCTGAACATAAATACAAAGGAGCCTTGTAGCCATCATGATGTGTACAAAATCATTCCAATCTCAAAGAAAGCAGTTGTATAAAAACAGAATTCAATGCTACTTTACTTCCAGTTTTGGGTACTTTGTAGCAGCCATAACTATTGTGAGTAAGTTTGTCATTAAACAGTATAACTTGATGAATGGCTGAATTTGTTCTTTGTCAAGCATTTTAGTTAAAAGATCTATCTGCTTCTACATTTAAGAGTCAAGGATCTGTTGTTGCCTTTGAATACTTTAAAATATATTTTTAAAGTTAATTTTCTTTCTAATCTGCATTAATCAAGTGTTATCACATAGACTGTAGCTGCTTTCACCTTGGTTAAGGAGAAATCAGAATTCATGTAGCTTTCAGTAACTGTTTTTTAGAGAACTTAATATACTTGTCCTCTTCGTATGTGTTAAAGGAATCCCCTTAAATGAATTTTGATGTTATAGGAAAATCTTCTTTTTGCTATACAGAACCCTCCATGATATAAGTGTATGTTGGAGGATTTTGTCATTGCTGAAGGCTCTACTTTGAAGATTTTTGTCTCATTGGGAAAGCGTTTCAGAAATTTTCTATCAGTGGTAGTGTTTTCCCTTAAAAATTCTCATGTACAAGGAAACTGTCCGTGAAGAACATGGATCAGTTGAAGGATCCACCTGAGAATTTGTTGTTGTTACAGTGTTTGCAGTTAAAAACTTCCCATTATTAGTCATAAGCAGAAGTAAGGTGTTGGGATATCAACAATATTCCAAAGGGGAAGAAACAGTTTATTTCTTCGTACTTGGCAAGTACAGAGCTTGTATGTATTAAGTGAGCATTATATATGTGTTGAAGAAGTCAAAGGTTCTATTTCCAACTCAATAAGTGAAGTTTTCTGTGGCCTTGAAAAAGTTACATTTAATATTTTTAACTTGTATATATGAAACTAGACATTCATATCCAGTTTTAGGTGCCCATCTGTAAGAGTCCAGGTTTAACAATTGCAGCCTTATCACCTTGACCATTTTTGCTCTCTCTAAAATTATAACAAGTCTTGGATATTTTGGTTAATCTCTTTAGAATTATTTGGTGAAAAGTGCTCTTACTACAAAGTATTGCTAATAATTTATACCGCTAGAAGTATCTCACTGAATTAAACCATATTTGTCCTCTTGCACACCAAAAACAAACAGCTGTTAAAACACTCCTCCTGTGCTTCTTAAATTCTAATTTCTTTAAGACCCTGAATCATTTGTTTTGCAGTTTCCATGCCTTCTGGTTCTTCTTAATTTCCAAGGATCTTCAATAACAGTGAAGGGCACTCATCACCTCCTAGGATCTGGCTTGTGTTCCTCATGAAACACTACTGTAATACTCGCTGAACTGGTTTCATCTTGAGGCTCAATTCTTCACCTAAACCTTCAGCCAAAGAAAAACACAAAACAGAAAAGATCATGACTTTTAAACTAAGAAGGGTTATTTAAAAAAACCCAACATTTATTGTTTTGATTGAATTTCCTGGTCCAGCTGGGACAACAGTAGAGTTCAGATGATGCTTTTATATGGTATGGTGCACAAATACAAACAGAGGCACTGAGAAAATGGCAGAAAAATATGAGATGCCCAGCCCAATATTGAAGATTTAGGAAGTTTTGAAAAAGTTTTATAACTTAAGATAATGATTATTTGAGCAGAACCTTTGAAGTTGGCTCCTCCGTATGTAGAATATGCTCTGTAATGTGCAAACCCCTTTCCCCCCATGGCTTTCAATCTCCAGTCATCTCATGTTACTTAGAAACAAATTGAGTAAATGAGCCTCAGGAGGGCAGTGACAGGTGCAGTGACTGTGGGATTCTTATTTTTTGACATTTTTAAATGAAAAAGAGATGCTAGCAGCAGCCTGTAGGAAGTGACATGAAAGTCCTGTTTCCTTGGCCATGGAAATATATAATAACTCCACAGCTTTCCATATTTTCTTTTTTTCTACTATGTGCCATCATAGTAAGGGGCAGAGGGGCAGAAAAAGTACTTGCTTTTAATCATGTGAATTTCTACAGAATTACGACAAACATTTGACTTGGCTTTGGTGACTAAAGGCCTTTATAATTTTCCTTTCATTGTCACAGTTACTTAAGTGCAAAACTCAAGGTATAGATTCATTTCCTGCAATTTGATTCTGAAGAATGCCTATACTTTTGGGGAAAAGACAGATCATTTAATTAGTTGCTTGCATAGATACATTAACTTAGACCCATATAGGCAATTCAGGGTTAGTTCATCTGTAGTGAATACTGCTTGCCCCTGACAATATAGAAACCATTATACACATGGTGCTGCTTCAGAGCAGTGCTAAATATTGTGAATACTCAAGTTTTGCCTTGCTAAGTTTCATAGATTACATTTGTCAATACTTACCCAGTAATAAATACAAGAACTGTAGTTATGACAGAGATTTTAAATAAACTAAAGTAAAAACAGTGAATAGTAATTGACTCCCCTCCAAATTGTCCTTAGCCTACATTCAGTTCTCTCATCCAGCAAGTGATATATAAAAAGGCCAAAAAAGCCAATTGCATCTTGTACATATCGAGGAGAGAAGAGAAGAGGCAAGACAAGGTAAGGTGAGGTCAGTTGCTCTGTTTTATTCTGGAGAAGTAGGATTTGCTTGGCAAATAATTCCTGGGAAAGAGGAAGAGAGTGGTTAACCTATGGAGCAAAGAAAAGAGAGAGGTAGTTAGTCGTGTGAGTTTGAAGTCAGAAAGAAGGCAAAGTGGTTTTGCACTATATAGACTAAATCAGAGAACTATAGCATAAGCTTTCTTGAGCCTGAGATCCCTCCATCAAATACTGTTAAAATATATGCACAGGGCAGTATATAAAATGGAGAATGAGTTCAATACAAAAGAGAGGGAAGGAGAATAGAAGGGAGAGGGGGGACAGTACTCTGAGGAGCAAACAAGCAATAAATGCATAAGATCACAGGAAAGTAGGGCTGGAAGGGACCTCACAAGGTCTATCCAGTTCTCTGCTCAACCGTCCTAACCAAGTGTCTGTCCAGCCTATTCTTGAAAATTTCCAGAGATGGAAATTTCAATAGGTAGCCTTTAATAGGTACAATTTCTATAGGTAGCCTGTTCCAAATGCTTGGCCACACTCATAGTCAGAAGTTCCTTCTAATCTCTAACCTAAATTCTCTCGTCCAGCTTGAGGCCACTGCTCCTTGTTCTTTCCTCTTTGGCCACAGAGAAGGTCCATCTTCATGCTTTCTATAATCACCTTTCAGGTATTTGAAGACCATTATTAAATCCCTCCTCAGTCTTCTCTTCTTCAGACTAAATAACCCTCGCCTTTTCAGCCTTTCCTTATAAATCATGCTTCCAAAGCCCAAAATCATTTTTGATGCTCTGTGCTAGACTCTTTCCAGTCTGTTCACATCCTTCTTGAAGTGTGGGGTCCTGAACTGGACACATTTCTACAGGTGAGTCATAGATTCATAGATGCTAGGGTGAAAAGGGACCTCAAAGGATCATTGAGTCTGACCCCCTGTCAGTGGCAGGAAAAAGTGCAGGGGTCATGTGACCTCAGCCAGGTGCTTGTCCAGCACCCTCTTGAAGAGCACCACCTCCCTTGGAAGCGTCTTCCAGATTCTGGCAACCCTAACCATGAAGAAGTTCTTTCTGATATCCAACCTAAACCATCCACTTGTGGCCATTGTACTGGTTATTCCAAGGGGTGTTCTGGTAAACAGAGCATCTTCTATTCCCTGCTGTCCTCCCTGGTGAATTTGTATACTGCCACAAGATCCTCCCTCAGCTTTCTCTTGTGGAGGCTGAAAAGGTCCAGGTCCCTCAGACTTTCCTCATAAGGCCTTCCCTGCAGGCCTCTAACCATACAAGTGGCCCTCCTCTGGAGCCTTTCAAGGTTGTCCAGGTCCTTCTTGAAGTGCTTGCCCAAAACTGGAAGCAGTACTCTAGCTGCAGCCTGACCAGTGCCGTATAGAGGGGGAGCATCACCTCCCTAGACCTGTTTGAGATGCACCTACTCATGCATGACAAAGTGCGGTTAGCTCTGCTACTTGCTTCATCGCATTAATGACTCATATTCATCTGCAAGTCGACAACGACTCTGAGATCTCTTTTTGCTGCTGTACTGCTGAGAAGTTCATCCCCCAGCCTATAGGTTTGCTAGTGATTCCCTCTGCCTAGGTGCAGCACCTTGCACTTGTCCTTGTTGAACTGCATCTATTGTTCTTTGCCCACTTCTCTAAACTGTTCAGGTCTGCCTGGATTCAGTTTCTTCCCATCAGTGTGTTTGCTTTACCCCAGAGTTTGGTGTTATCTGTGTACTTGAACAGAGTGCTTTCCATGCACTCATCCAGGTCACTGATGAAGATATTGAACATCACCGGCCCAAAGACTGAGCCTTGGGGGAACCCACTGCCCACATCTTTCAAGGTCAATACCTGTCACCGCCACTGTCTGGGTATGACCCTTAAGCCAATTTGCTACCCACATGATTGTGTAATCGTCTATGGCATAGCCATTTAATTTGCTTATAAGAATAGGGTGGGATATCGTGTTGAAGGCCTTCTTAAAGTCCAAGTAGATTACATCTACCTTGACACCCACATCTAAGCTTTTAGCGACCTGGTCATAGAAAGAAACAAGTTAGTCAGGCAGGGTCTATCTGCTACGAACCTTGCTGGTTACCCTTCAGTATTATATTACCTGCTGGACTCCTACAAATGTGATCCTTGATAATTTTTTCAAGGGTTTTCCCAAGGATAGAGGTGAGACTAACCGATCTATAGTTACTTGGATCTTCCTTTCCCCCTTTCTTCAAAATAGGAACTACATTGGCCCTTTTCCAGTCCTCAGGGACCTCACCTGGGCACCACGAGTGCTCAAACAGTTGTGCCACTGACTCTGCTATGACACTGGCTAATTCTTTCAGCACCCTTGGGTGGAGCTCATCCGCTCCCACTGATTTAAACACATCCAGCCCCTCCAAGTGTCTCTCTACTAGATTGGCACTGACAGTTGGTGGGCTGGTTTTTCTCCTGCTTCTGTCAGTAGTGCATTTGGGAGATTTGTCTAGACCGAGTTCAAGAATACAGAAGCAAAAAACTCATTGAAGAGCATTGCTTTGTCCCTCTTATCTGTCAGCAGCTTCTCTTGTCTATCCTGTAGGGGTCCTATGCTTCCCTGCGCCTTCTTTTTGCTCCATATGTACCTGAAGAAGGACTTTTTGTTGTCTTTAATTTTTGTCGCTAGCCTGAGTTCCATTGCTGCTTTGGCCTTCCTAACTGATTCCCTCCAAGTGAGAGCCAAGGAGGTATACTCCTCCTTGGTAGCTACCCCCTGCCTCTACAGCCTGTATGCCCCTTTTTTTGCGCTTAGGCTTTCCTGGATTTCCTTGTTTAGCCAGGAGGATTTCTTAGCCCTCTTTGCCCCCTTTTCTACACAGTGGGATTGCTGCCTCCTGAACCTGAAGGATTGCTTCCTTGAGGAACATCTACCTTTCCTGGCCCCCATTTTGTCAATGCTCTTGAGCTTTATTGCCCCACTAACTAACCTCCTAAGCACCCTGAAGTCAGCCTTTCTAAAGTCTAGCACTTCTGCCCTGCTGGTTACTTTTCCCACCCTTCACTGAAAAGTGAATTCAGTCAACTGATGGTCACTATCCCCTAGGTTGCCTTGTATCTACAGATCCCCCACAAGGTCATCCCCTGTAGCCAGCACCAAATCCAGCATGGCATTCGCCCTAGTGGAGGTTCTGTATGCAGGTTAAGAACCTACATGAGCAATTAATTTTGGCTGATTGATCCTCCTAGCAGATGTCAGGATAGTTTAGGTCACCCATGACAATCATATCTCTTGACCGTATGGCCTCTGAGAGCTGCCCGGAAAATTCCAGGTCTAGCTCATCCTCCTGGTGTGGTGGTCTATAGTAGACCCCCAGTGCCGAGTCCTCACCGGTCCTGAACTTAGTGGAAGAATCATTTCCCTTGATTTGCAGGTTATACTCCTTTTAATACTGCCCAGCATGATATTGCCTTTTGTTGCCAAAAAAAAAAAAAAAAAAATAGAGTGTTTGTGGTCTACTTTAGGGCTGTCCAACTTCTGAATATCCTGGAACTGTGAGCCACCCCAGCCACTCACTGCACTTGCCACAGGCCTACTTAGTCACATACTGCATGCCCTCTTCCCTTCCCCCCATCCCACAATGAACCTTTTCTTTGCTGCCATGCCATGTAGCTGTTCCATATGACTTGTTAAAGAATGAAAGAATAATGATCTAATATCACTTTGAGAAAGACACACAAGCCTGTGGCAACACACTTTAACCTCCCTGGACATTGCATTGCTGATCTCAGAATAGCTGATCTCAGAGAGCAAAACTTTAAAACCCAACTTGAATAGGAAATGGCAAAGCAAGAAATCATCCACAGATTGGATTGTATTAAGTATGGTCTAAACAGGGACTATGGGTTCTTATCCCATTACCTGGATTAGCTTTTGTGACACCTGTGTCCCTATGGATTTATTGCTTATTTGCCTCTACTAGCACTTCTCTGCTCCCCATCCCTCCTTCCCTTCCTTCCTGTCTTTTGCATTAAAATCACCCCATTTAAATAGTACTCTCTGTGTGTTCTTTCACAGCATCTGATGAAGTGAGCTCAGGGTCACAAAAGCTTATGCTGTTTATCTCTGAGCAAAGAGAAGCAATCAGAAGTAGCTATATATCTGGTATTTTGCTTAGGCTGTATCAGCTTTATTCCAGGAAAACTGAGAGGACATCTTATGTTTGAAAGCTTGTCTATCATCTCTCCCAACTGTACAGTTGACCCAGTAAAAGATGGTACTAGATGAAATATCACCTGGATTCAGTTAGGGAAGGACCTAGACTGAAGACAGATGAGTTTTGGTCATGACCGAGCCTCTTTATTAATATATCAAAAGATAACACTCATCAGCTCATATCTAGCATTCAGTATGACTCTGAACACATAAGCAAGACATACCAGCCAGACACATGAGGGTTCTGGTCCACTCCCCCTACTGCCTCACTTTTATGCCCTTAGCCATGGTCAAGTGCTGCATCTCAGAAGAATTTAGCCCCTTACTTTCCTGAAAATATAGGTATGGGGTGGGGAAAAGATCCTTCTTGACCCCCAGAGGTGACCAGATGGCCCCTGAAATATAAGGTCTTATTATTTTAGCACAGGAAGTGTTATGTTCAGGTTGAGAAGAAAGCATAAAAAATCCTGTTCTCCCCACTCTCTTTGAAGGTAGGGCAAGAGCAGAAGGACATCTCCCCTCTGCACATACACAGGCCAAAGAATTTCTTTGAAACACTGGCTCAAAGCATATCTTTAAGACAAGATATCTGTTTTCACTTTAAAGAGTTCAAGCAGTGGTAAGTTATTTGAATGTTCAGCCACCCTTACTGTCAAGAAACTTGCATGTTATTTCAAGGATAAATGTGTCTAACTTCAATTTACAGTAGTTGGATTTTATAAAGCCCTTGTCAGCAGCGTGAAAAGCCATCCATTAATCAACATTTTCTCCAAATGTAAAAACATATACAGAGTTTCATACTGTAAAGCTTGTTTTCTAAGCTTTAGATATTTTATATTGCTTGGCATTACAATTTCTATAAGATATCAATATAGTTCTAAAAGTATGGGCATCAGAAATAAATACAATCTTTCTGTGCTAATGTTACATGCTGCATACAAAGACAAAATTGTTTCCCTACTTCTATAGGATATTCCACTTGCATTAGCTCTTTATTGTCACAGAAGAGCTTGTATTGAAGCAGATTTCTGCAGTAACCCCTACTTCAATGAGTTATTACTTTCAAGATAATCTCTTATACTGTAGATATAGTCTCCATTCCTTGTTTTCATCCTTGTATTTGTGTATGTAAAGGACCTATTTGTGAATTTGGAAGGCTGAAACAAGTGGCTTGCAAATTTATCATCTGTGGTTACTTTTGATTTTTCAAGGGATGGGATTGGAAACCCTTTTTTTGAATTTTGAAAGAAAAATCAGTTGTGTGTGTTTGGGTTCTTAATGTGTGTTGCATTGTAAATTGTTAAAACTTTAACCTGAAGAACTAGAAAAAGTAGTCTGGTTTCTAGTGCTCTCAGGACATTGAAGACATCATTTTTGTTGATGATGGGAACTGTGGAATTTTGTTAGTGAATGGAAATGTTGTGCATTGTATTACACTAAAACTTTAAAGGCTTGCTTTCCTGGGTGGAAAAAATGTTGTGTGTGGAAGCGGGGGATCTGACGTCTCAATGTACCCTGCAGTACCCTCTGAGAGTTGATTGGCTGTGTGATACCTCTGCTCTGTTCTGCACTCTCCTGGCCAGCCACTACGACTTCAAACCCTCAGTACAATCTGTCTGTTTCCTTCCTGGACCTTCTGTGTGAATTTAGAACAGATCCAGTCTGGCCCTGTGGCCCCTTTTTCAGCAGAGGCTAGAGTTACACTTATCCTCCAGGATGTGAGCTAAGACTTATCATTGCCTCTGCAGATTACTCTCGTAGCAGGAGGACCTGGCAATGCCCTGTTGTGTGCTGTGCAATCAGCCAGACATTACAATTGTTGTAGGATTCTTCTGTACCACAAAAGTTGCAGTTAAAACCAGCAAATTCTTTGTGGGGGAGAAACTTTTTTTTTTGGTCTTGGGTATATCCCTTTTAACTTCTGACCTGCTACAGTGAGTCACTACAAACTCACATTTCTTAGCTATTCTCTATATCTTTTAACAGCAAAGAATTGGGAAACCAAGAATGACTTTATTTTACTGGTCAAATTAAAGTCACTTCTTGATGACAGGCTGTGTTTTATGCCATTAAAGCAAAATATTAAGAGTTAGAAGGCAAAGTTTGGCAGTTATACAGAAGAAGCCTTGCTTAAATAGACTTATATCCCTCCGAGCAATATTAAAATGCTTCATGTTTAATTGTGACAATTTAACTGAGCAATTTAGATGACTCTGTATTAGTAACTTGTCTCCCTTATGCTTTTCATCTGAGAGAAATCCTAACTTACTTTTATTGCTCCAATTCTCTAAGTAACAGAGAATTTAACAATAGCAGCCTTCAACTTAACTATACATAGGCCCCCAACTGAATGACTTTGTAAGGAGCCACATGAATGTTTCAGCTGCCTGCAGTTTCTCCATCTGTGAAATGGGAAAAAAATGGATGCTTAACTTCCTTTCCATAGTATTTACCAAAATTAATAGCTTTTGTTAAGAGTTTTGAACATGAAAAATGTTTATATTTATGTTCTAGTGTTAGGAATTATATTATCATACACCACTGCTCTGTGCATTCATTAAATAAACAAATGGGTATTTATTTGGGTGTGTCATGTTTTATATCCTAGATATGTATGTTCATTAATAAAAATAAATTACTAGGCATTCTGTAGTGGCTAAAATAGTGGTTCTTGACCTTTTTTTGACTCAAAACACTACTCAATAACATTTCTGAATTAAGCAGCACCCATTTAAAAAAAAAAAAAAAAGTATTTATTACAGTGCTTACCTCCTTGCCAGGCAGTGGAGAGCCAGGCAGTAGGGATGGGAGAATGGTCAGGCAGGGACTGAGTGTGAGCCTGCACTTACCTGCTTATCTCCTCATAATTTGTGCTACCATTCAAAAAAATCTCAATGTCCCACCATGCTCCAGCACCCTGATTTGAAAATTGCTGGGCAAAGGAATACATAGCACATTTTGGGAGCTTCTGGGCAGGCTCAAATTCATTTGAACATCTTTGGACTCCTCAGTGTGAGTCAGATCCTGTGGAATAACTTCGTGTTACACAAATTGCCAATTGCTCAAATCATGAGCAAGACCTTATGAGGGAGGATAAGGCCTTAGTGGCCAACCAAGTTGATCACAAGTGGGAGCCAGGCTCCTGCTGGTCCATCTCATCAGATGAACTGATGCTCCAGGATGACATGCAGAACAAGACCCAAAATTGATATGTCTCACACCATCTTTTATAGCCTTGTCAATACACCCAGTCTTCTGGGCTTTTTTGCTGTGTTATCATGGTGTTCGTCCTTGAAGGTGGATTGATGCTGTTCTCTCACTGTTCTGGGGTGAATTCTTTTTGTTTTGGTCTTTTATCTGTCTGCATTCTTCAGCCAGTCACCAGCTGATGTTTTCCTTTTCCACAGACACACCCTCACCCATTCTCTCACACATACAGCATTCAAAGGTCAAGCACTTATGTCAAGCTACAGAGCAATACAAAATGGAGTTTCTTAAGGCAATGCAAAACTCAAGAAAATACATAAGATTAAGGCGATAGGCAAAAGTCTATCTCCATGTTATTTACCTAATATAAAGCTGGTATTTATGCTATTTGCATAACATTAGAGCAGCCTGAAAGCTGATTAATGCTAGATGACAGTGGCCCCTAGGAATCATTACAAACCAATCTGTTTTAGGAAAGCCAGTTAGGCATTCTAGTTTGGCAATGATATAGGGGTCAGGAAAGGAGATGCTTCCTTCAGAAGATCTCCTTTATACTGACTTGATCTTCCTTTAGGGAGATACACTAGTTTTAATTCTGCTTTGTAATCCAGTGTGACACACAAGAGCTTGAAATGTAGGAATGAATCTGGGATATACTCTTATATAGATACATATATTTCTAATATAATTGTTTTGTAAGCACCTGATCACACTAAAATGCTTTTGTTCCATACAGACCAAGGGTGTCTCTAAAAAAAATTTAAAAATCGCTCAGGGTAATGCTGTGTGTTGATACCCAACTCTGAAAAACCCTGTTGAATACCAGAACTAATATAACTGCATTGATACATTGCAGCACTCCATCCAGATAACATACCTGCTTTTGCCTGGTCTATTTAATTGAGACAGAAGTCTGTACTAACATGGCTGAGAATGAGGTATTTCAGTCCAAAAAACCTTGCTTGTTTGGTTGTTTATTCTCTCTGAGATTTAAGTCCTTGAAAAACAGCGATTGATAAGTGAAGTGTGTTCTCCTCGCCTGTAATTAGCGCATACTGATACCCTGTCACTTCATGATGTAGCCCGCCTATTTTCTACTCCTCTTCCTGAATAGTGCAGGAACCCATCACTAAGGGCTTAATCCTGTAACACTGAGTGAAGAGACCCTGGTGAACCTGTGGAGCAGTGGAGCTCTGCCTTGTTAAAAGGCCAGTTACAATGCAGATCACTGCAGAATCAGGGGCTAGATGTATAATAAGAAAAATTTCACATTTTCTCCACTTAAGGGACATAATTCATTCTGGCATTGTTAATTATCCTTCTTATTTGAGTCAAGTCTGAAGGGTGGTTTTGTAGAAACATCAAAATATTGATGTTCCTATGTGCTATGGTAAAATGAAGGAATTCTTGAAGATCTGGGTAAATCTATCACTAACAAGAAGACTACTTAGTTTTATCTTCATTGAATAGTAACTTACCATAAATAACTGTGTTAAAAGAATCAGCTGGGGGTGGATGTAAGTTAACGTTAAAAGTGGGGATGAGCAAGTCAATCGTAGTCCCTGTCTTTGAGTTTCATACTGCTACCCATCACCATGGTGTCTGAGGGGTTTCCCAGTAAAATTGCTAGTAGTGCAAATGTCCTAGTCCATTACATGGAGTCGGCACTTCTCCCTTGGTTGAAGTTAGGGATCAAAAAGCTGATTGGATGAATTTTGCCCACCCCCTTTTGTTGTATTAGTCCCCCTGCCCCTCTTTTTCTTGTTTGTCAAGCCTGGGGTATAAAGCGGTATGTAGTTGTCTTCTTTGAGCCCACCAGTGCCTTAGCAGGGCACTTCTATGCCTACTAATTTCCAGTTTCAGGGTAGCAATAGCTACCACAGCATCAGTTGTAGCAAGGTAGTCAGCTGCCTCTATGATGGTGGGTATTTTTGTAATCCTGGATGAAGGCAGCACCCAGCAGTACTGCCATGCCTCTGCTCTCTGCAGGGGTACAAGTGGAGGGAAGGGAGTAGGGGAAGCAGTGGGGAGGCAGTGGCAGAGCAGATTATGGGGGAGGCAGTGCAGAAGCAGGCAGTAGGGAGGTCAAGGAGCTTGACCCCTGTCTCTTGCTCCCCACACTGTCCCCCCTGCTGTTCTGTCTCTTCTCACCATTTGTTTCCTGACCCCCTTTGCCTACCTCCCATCCCCCACAACCTTGGGACTTGCCTGAATCCCTTTTTGAGCATATATCTTTTGAAAAGAGAGATCCTCACTCTCACAGGGGGGTTGCTGTCAATATAAAAGCAGTGTTTTTCTGTGTGTTTTTTTTTAACACCAGAGATATCTTGTAAACCATAATTGCAGAACTGTAAAGTGTATTACAAGCTAGTAACATTTTCTTAGATGACTTATAACCTGTTCAGCTGTAACTGTGATCAAATAGGTTAGAACCTTATCTTAAGATATTTTAAATTACGGTTTGAATTGTATTTGATTATGATTCTGTCCCTGCTGCTGTATGTTACAATATACATCTGTAATGCCAATTTGACAGTAAAACAAAAATAAAGTTAATGAAGAATATAAAAAAGATGAAGATAAAAACAGATTCTGTGATTTAAAGCACCCAGAGATATATTTTCCTAGGCAAAATTTATAAGCAGGTTGAATTTGCTTTCTAAGAAAGAGTCACTTTTGTCATTTTCTAACATTTTTGTTAATGATTATCTGCGTAAGATTTTGGCTTAACGCTGTTTTCTAGATCCACTATCAATCTCAATAAATGTGAATATATATGTATTTTAGGATAAACTATGAAAAAATATTACAACTGTAATTAACTGTGACATCCTGCCTCAAGCTCACCCATTCAACTTCCCACTAATTCAGCAACTGCATCCTAGGAACAAAGATGATGCCATTGTGTTGGATTTCCATAAATAAAAAATAGCCGATTTAGCACTCCTCTGTTTGATACAGAAGAAAGTAATTATTAACTCCACGTAGAGGGCTAAGTTGATCTCCTGGTTTGGGGTCAGAAGCCTTCTTTTGGGGGGATATTGTCATTAATTTAGCACTGACATTGGTCTTACTCTTATCAGTGACCTGGAAAGATTCATTAAGCTTAAGTGGATATATCTCTTGCTGACAACTTACTTTATCATAAGAAATATTCATAACATAGGATTTGTGAAGGATATCAAATATATATGCTGATTTTCATTATTTGTGAATTGCATTGCATTCTTGGATCAGCAGATCCATGTGTATAAAACCAATTATTCCGATACCACAGGGATTGATATTTCTTCATCTTCTCTCTACCATGCTTCTCCCATGACACTTTTGCATGACAAAAGTGCTGCAAAATCTATATCCCTGCAATGGATTTTGTAAGGCGATCAGGCAAAAAAGTGATAACTCTATTTCTCTTTAAACAAAACAAAAGCTTAATGTTGTTTTTTGTTCTTCATCAGAATTAATATCAGCTCTTCTAAAATGTGTTTGCAGAGTAGAATTGCATTGCAATGGACATTGTCCAAAAGGTCATGTTTTGAATTCTCTGTTTCTCTGCCTTCTCCTCTCACACTTCTTCCCATTTGGATTTGATGAGAAATCCACTGTGATCAGAGAAACCTTTCTGTCAAAAATGTTGGTGACATCAAATACAGTTCTGCTGAAGTTAAAGTTTCAAGAAAGGGGCAGTGTTTGAAGGGAAAAACAGCTGTGTTGGAAATGTTGACCAGCTCTAGCTGTGAGGTTACATTACCCATATATTTGTACAGTACGTTAAGAGATAGAGATGGACCTACTATAGAAGGTCATGGTTGGGATTTTAATGTATGTGGGCAGTCATTACTTCAATTAATCTTCTGCCATTGCAAGTATTAAGTTGCAGTGGGTATCCTTATACTCTGTATTCTTTCCATAAAAAAAGAAATGCAGATTACAGTACCATGGTGTATCAATGCCTGCATAAATCCTTCTTAAATCAAAATTGCAACATAGTGGGTAGACCTACACATCTGATTAAGGTGCCATGATGAACTCTGGCCAGCATGACTTCCTCCTTCTTAGCTTATTACTATGTTTCGTGAGGAAAAAGTTCTTGAGCTGTCTTTACACAGAAACAAAAAGTCAAAGGGAGGCATTGCCACTGGGCAAGGCACTTGAAAATGCATCTACTTAGAATTAAAAAAGCCTGAACAAAGCAATGTTATGGAGAGGTCACTCTTCCCCTTCTTTTGCTTTTTCTTTTTTTTTCAAACTTAGTGGAAAATAACATTTTCAACGTTGTTTGTTTTCCTTCATCGCTGTGAAGTGAATGCACTCATGGCTAAAATTTACTCCCACATAAATTGAGATGCCACAGGGATAAACCAGGAACTTAATTGTTTGAGGGGAAAAAAGAAAAACATTTTCCAAGCAGAACAGAACAACCACAGATTTTGAGAGCTTCAATACTAATTTATAATGCAATAACAGTACAAGTCTTGTTTACAACAGGTAATTCATCTCCCTAATTATTTCCACTGAAAATGCATGCAAGTTATCTGATGTTATATCAATTTTTCCCCCTAATTTTACATTAACAAATTAGATTGCAATGATTGTTAAATGCCCTTTAAATATCATGTTCAAAATAACTTACCTCTGATGAAAGTGGGTGCAGGAATTTTGTCACAGAGAGAGCACGTAACTATATTTTAAAACTTCTACTAGTACTCATATTAACGAGAATTTTATAAAGTACTGTACGTGAAACATCGAGATAGGAATGTCAAAATTGTATTCCACTGCCCCAGGTTTTACCTTACTATAAACACAATCAATGTCATAATCTCAAGTTTTGCCTGTTTTCTATACAGAATCCTTCATGCCTGTTATGAATTATTTCCTATTAGCTGTTTCCACCAATATCAGTCAGGTTTTGCTCAAGTAAAAGCATCCAGGTTCAACCCTGATTTTATTAAAGTGATTTTGAAATATTGTTATATATCTAACTAAGATGAGAAAATATCAGTCAGAACCATTTTATTTAAATAAATTGAGGGATTCCCACTCCCTTTCTCTCTTTTTAGGTGGTTTTCCAGTCCCCAAAATTTCAAATGTCATAGTGCAGTTTGGAATAGAACTGCTATTTTAAAGTTCTTATGAAAGTTGTTAAACAATCTGACCTTTGAAGGTTCACAAAATTATACCAGCCATTTCATATATGACACTATCTGGTTGGTTACAGGGGTGCAGGTTGTAGCTGTGTTGGTCTAAGGACATAGGCAGAGAAGGTTCTTTGGGTGAATAAAAGATATTAGATTCACCCAAAGAACCTTGTCTGGTAAGTACAGTATTTCTGCTGCAGTTGTGCTAAGACTATCCTAGAAGAATTTCTTATGGAGCTTTGCTACTTCTAGTTTATCTGCAAAGTTCAAGAAAAACCACTACTTGGCTATGATTCTCTGGTGGTATCTGCTGCCTTTAAGCTTCTTCCATATGTATGCTTCCCTCCTTGCTTTTGTTCTCTTTTGTGTTTGGACTGGTCTGGGCTAACATTTCATTATGCATAACACAGCAGCATGTCAATTCAGATGCAAGATGCAACAGAAGGCAGCTTGGCTAGCCTTTGCTTTCACCTGAATCCTCTTGCTTTTCCTAGTCCCACTCTTTTCTAACAAAAGCCAGTATAGGGCTAGTGAGTTTTGCAAAAGTATTTTAAACTTGTGGGGGGAAAAAAATCTTAAGTGAATACAAGGCAAGAGAGATGGCATGCAGCAGGGCACAAAATAAGGACATGGGAGACCAACTTTCTTTTCCGGCTTCTGACACTGACCTTGCAGTGATTTGCTCCAATTTTTTCTGCAGCTTTTTATGTGACCATTTCCTTTCCCACCATTTGTCTATTCTTGCTTGCTGAATAGTTGTTGAATTATTATTCCGTGCTACATGCACACATAAAAATTGAGAAACTCAGAAATTTACTTCCAAATTCCTGCATTGGAAACGAACCATTTTAATTCAGTTACATCTTTAAATCATATTCCATATTTAAACAGTGTGATGCTTGGCATGGATAGACCATTTATTAGTCAAATAGAAACATTATTTTTTGTTGCATGTTTATGGTATCTGGACCAATTTTAAAATTTATTTTTTATTCATATACATGTTGCATCGTGGAAGTTCCTAGGAAGCCACCCTGGACTGGAATGTACCAATAGCATCCCATGAAGCAGTTCCTTGCCTATGAAAGCTTATGAATCTCAACGAGCTAGTCTCCAAGGTGCCCTGCCTAGTGCTACCCTGCCCTACCTTCTCAGTACAGGAAGTGCTGCATATGCACAGAGTAAATGATGGTCCATATTCCAAGGAACTTCTAAAGTTAAATTCCATTGATATTAGCTAGATTAAGTGTCTCCTCTGTTACGTGAATGTCTGCTTTTTGAACTGGGAGGGAAAAAATACATTTTAACTAGTGACAACTTGTGATTTTTAAGTTTTAAAATCAAGGAGAAGTACTTCATTAGTAGATTGAAAAGTGGCATCTTGAATGCAAAGTTAATTGTGGCATCAGAGGAAAGTATAGAATTAAAAATAGCTCCCTGCTATACTGTAATCTGACAGGATGATGGGATTCTTATAAATAATTTGCCTGGGATAAAGCCTTCTACTAAAATTAAGATGTCAAAGCTGTTTTAAATGGGGTTTGTGAAAGGGGGTTATCTTGGCACTGGCCTTAACCAAACAATGCAACACACAGTCAAGATCTGCATGGTAGAATCAGAAGGGAAGACATAAAAAATACTTTAAGTGTATCAATATAATCAGTGAAAGAGAAATTACTACATCCACAACATGAGATGACGCATTTCTCCTGGTGCTGTTTCTAAATTTCACATTCTGGACAGCAAGCATATGTTTTCTGCCATGTATTTGTTGGACCTATCTTGTGAAACAGCTGGAAATGCTTAGTAGTATGGGAGAGTATTGTTCTCAAAGCCCATGATTTTCTCTGATGAATCCCTTGATCTGTGCATATTGTTAAATGCAGAAAAATGGCTTTCCATTGTTACTCCATATAGAAGCTTTACTCATTCATGTGGCATCAAACTTAACTGGTTTGTATGCCACATGAATGAGTACCTAATATGTTATCTCTGTGCTTGGGCACAGGGGAGTGGGAATATCATAATTAAATTGTAAATGATCGTGTGACACTAGCAGAAGGTAGTAACTTCTTGCACTGGTATCTTTAATATAGAAGAGTGTAGAATAAGGTTATCAAGTGCATACAGACAGGAATGATGGGAACTAGAAGATGTAGTATGTAAAAATAGAATCACATAACAGTAGGGCACATTGTGATACAGGCATTGTTTAATGAAAGGGAACATAAATTACCACGGCTCCTTGGTGTAAATTATGCATTACAGGGGAAAGAAGTTGCATTTACAGTACATCCTAACCAACACTGATGCATATATTTAGTAGTGCAAAAAAATATTTATTTTCTGGAAGAAAAATCTAGAGGATAAAGAGCCATATTCTGATCTCAGTACCCCATTATAAAAATTATTGCACCTATTAAGGTTGATGGAGTTTTTTCAGACATATAAATGCAATATCAAAAAGTTTGGCCTACAGATTCTGTGGATATATGTCTTCTGGCAAAAACATTATGGAGAAGGCAAACTTACATCTGATAAACCAACAGAATAGCTGGACTAAAATCAAGATTTCTTGGTGTTTTATTATCCATTAAAGCACAGTCACAATGCGGCAGTATACTAGTACGACAGACAGCGCAGGAACAAGCTTAATTCAACAAAATTTGGCATCCAAATCTCTCAAAGTCCAAAGAAATGTGAACAGTGAGTCTATGACATTGACAATATCAAGGAGACAAAATTCAGCAGCTTACTAAAAGAAAAATCAATAACGTAACAGAATTTTTTATTTATTAATGAGTACATCAAACCAGATGGCTTGAGTAATGACTACAAATGCAAAGCAACTGCTATTGATCAGAGACATATTAGATAAAGACATTCACCTTGAACATTTCTTTTTGTTGATTATGATTAAAATAAGTGGGGAAAAAAGCTATGCAATATTTAAACGACAGAGTGCACTTGAGAATTTGGCAAAAGAAGTGGGCAAATGAACTTAAAATTAGTGTATTCAATAAAACAGAGAATGTTAAAAGATTGTACTCTATGGACCTGTCCATCTCCCTCAATTAATACCCAGTAAATGAATACTTTAGAATCGCAACTGTCAGTGAACAGCACAAAGCAAATAAAAAAAAAGGAACTATTAGAAAATCCATTTTTAATTGTTGAATAATTGCTGTCATGTTGCCAACTTGAGGTCTTTCTTTCCTTGCAGTTTCACATTATGGGGTACTACAGAGACCTAGATAGGTAAAGAATACTTTTAATATGTTTAAAGGTGCAGAACCTTTCTTGTACTTGATCCTTCATTGTATTGTTCCATGTACAGAAATGTATGCCTATAAAAAGCTGAATCTACTTCAAATAGATTTGAAACTTTTGTAGTTATTTATTTCAGGAAATTTAGAATAGATTTTACTTGAGATTATTTGAGATTAACAGAATTATTTTGCAACAACTAGGTTCTGTATTGGAATGGACTAGATTTATGTTGGTTTTGTTTGTAAATACACTGATCCTGAAGCTTTCTGAAAACATACCTTAGGCTCTCAAGACATTCATTAAAATAAGAGCATTCTTTGTATTCTATCTATGTATTGCTAAAGTCCTATTTAGCCTCTCATGTGCAAATGTGTAAAATTCTAAGTTTCAGTTGTTCTTTCTTTAAAGGGAGAACTGAGCCACTCCTTTGCTACATGATGTCTATTTCCACTGATTTTAGGTTGTTAACATTGTATAATGGACACGGACACACACACATACACACACACTCTAATGAGAATAAATTTAAAAAGTAAGAATGCAAAGGCAGTGTTACATTATTCCAATCAACCAACTTTACAGGAATGTAAGGTATTCCTCTCGGCTATACTCAGAGATAAGTTTAATTATATTTTAGAGTATTTTTCCTAAAACTCTGCTGATGGTAAGAATATATATAGTCCATAAGAGACCGATAGACATCTTATACATAGCAACAAAATCACGTGCCCTAAGTCACAGGTTGGTACATTTAAATAAAGAATTATTCTTGGGCATTCACACATTTTATCTAGAAGCTGCAGCTGGCAGAGCATGTGGAAGGTAGTCGGGTTTTGCGTTTTAGCCCCAAGTAGATCAATAATTTAAATTTCATCAAGCATAGGTTTCAGTTAAAACTTTCAAAGTACAAGTTACTTTCTGATCTAGAATTCCTCATTACAAAGAGCATATTTTAAGAGGAGGATGGTCATTATTCATAAGCTACCTTTTAAAAAAATAACTCTGCACAGTTGAATCCATGAAATTTTAGTTTCTCTCCCAGACTATGTTGAAAGGACAGCAACCTAATTATTTAAGTAACTATGGCCAATTTTATTAACACAGGCTAGCATTTTTAAATATGATTAGGGGTTTTTGATGTCTCTGCTTTTGGGAGCCCAACTTAGAAAAACCTTGAAAACCTTTGATGATGTTCAAAATTGATTCCCAACACTTTCACTTGTGGTAGTGATCTTTCTGTGGTGGATAATTTTGCATTCAAAATTGGAATAGAATACCAAATAATATTCTGTAGGACAGCACAAATACCATATCATTTTTCTGTTGCTGCCAATATGGGTGGCATCAATCTATCTAGGGTCTCTGTATCTATTCTGTCTTCCTAGTAGACAGAGGCTCTTTCTTCCAGAATATGTCTGCTTGTGATAGATGTGGGGCGTTCTCCGTAAGGTGTGTGGGAAAACGGCCACAGTCGCATCCTGAGTGGGGCACTGGGTGGTGACACCAACCCAGACACGCTCAGGGATGCCAGGTGCGAGAGAGAGATAAACACCGGAGGCAATGAGGGGGTGAAATAAAGCTTGATGTTTACTTACACAACAGTCGAACGGTAGGTTGAAATAACTTGGTGGGTGATATGACTTGGAGAACGATACAGATGATAAACTATATACAACAGCAAGGGAATACAGATGACGGACAAGGGACGGGTGACGGGTGAAGACCGCAGTCTAAGTACGATACAAGTACAATGTCTGGCTAGGACAAGATACAGGACGTTCCGGATTTGCGAGGCAGTAAGCTATGGCGCTTGGAGCAACCAGAGCAGCTTCTGCTGGCGACCTAGGGGTCTGACCATGCCCCAAGACAGGTGATCAGTCTGTCTCGAGAGTCGGAGCCCGGGAACCCCGCACCAAGGCGTGTGGTCCCCTATATACAATTTTTAGCCAATCAGAAAGCTCCCCTGATGGTAAGTTCTGGAACACATGGACATGCTGGCCAGCCATGTCCATTAGGTGGTCTTTGGATGGCTAGACCACAGGTGATCACGCCCTACTTAACATTGTGATCACGCCCCACTCGCATGGTGGGTCAGACTGCGGACACACTCCGCCACAGCATCACCAGCTACAGATGGTTGTGTCACTTAACCTTTTTTGGTACAATAATCTGGCGGGGGGTCACTTTATCTGTTGACAATAGATAGTGGTTATTTTGTGTTTTTATATTCCTCCGAATTCTAAATCTTAGCTGAAGGTGTGAACTGTGAACAAGAGGGGTATTTTCTTGTTTAGAATCCCAAGTGAGGAAAATGCATCTGTAGGAAAATTCCGGAGAAACTATGTGAGGGTCTTGAGTTTCCCTTGCTTTCTCCCCTTCAGAGGAAACAGCATCTTTTGGGTATAGGGAGAGAAAGATCCCAGGAAAAAAGTAAGATCTAGGGGGTACAAATATGCAACTGCCTCTCCCTTTAGTTGGGAAAGATCCACTCTACATCAGCTTCATAGACCTTCAGCAGAAAGTGCATACATAGTATATAGTTACTCTTCTTTCTTCCCTCAATTATTCTTTTAACCTTATCTTACAACTGTGACTCTATAGTGGACTGAAGGGAAAACTCCATCAAATGCCCAAGGACTTGCTTTCTTTCTCTATTTGTAGAAATAGTATATTCCAGGCTTTGTCTCCTTCTACCTGTGACAGTAAGAAGGAAAACTAGGCCTTGACAGACTATATTAGGCAAAAATGACCCAAGAAAAAATTAGGTCTTGAGGATTTGAAAAATTATCAATCAAAATTCCAGTATGAATCTTCTGGACTATGTACTTCTAGGGCCAGGGTAAGGACCAGAAACTGTTTCAAAACATTAGCAAAAGGCAGGGTAGATTTTTACCTTATCGACTAACCAAAGCGCGCGCGCGCGCATGTGTGTGTGTGTGTGTGTGTGTGTGTAGGTGTGCGCACATTCACACACACATTACAGGTATATATGTCTGTATGTGTGTGTGTGTCTGTCAGGTGTGGCTCTGTGGGGTTGCCATGATGCCCCCTAGGCTAGGGACAGACATTACATATAAACCAGTTTAAGTAATCAGAAACTGGTTTAAACTTGTAACAGAACAGATGTTCAGTGCACATAAACCAGTTTGAAAATGGCTGAAACCAGTGTGAAATAAATCTTGTTGAATGTAGTAATTAGACTTAACTGATTTGGTCAGACTTAACTGATTTGGCTCAAACCGGTTTATGCAGTGTCTGTCCCAGACTCCTTGCTGGTTTAAGATAAACCAGAGTCCCCCAGCATCCCGGCATGCTCTTGGGCTGGGTGGGGCTCTCTGCTCCACAGCAGGGCTGGCCCCTCCCCTTTGTGTCTGCCTGGCTTCTCCCTACTAAGCAGAGATTATTCCCACCCCCACCCCTCTGCTTTAGGTAGGCACCTCAGCATTAGGTAGCAGACCACATGCTGGTTACAGTCTGTGCTGTGGGAGAAACAAAGGCAGACAGGCTTTTTGGAGCTAATCAACAGTTATCTTAATGTCTTTCCTTGGAAACACTGTTTGAGAAGTGCTGTTTGCTCCCCTCCATCCCCTCACCACTCTCTGCTAAGCACAAGTTCCCCACTCCACTCTGCATTGCTAAGAGCCTGTGTGTTAGCCAGCAGACCACATGCTGGGTCTGTGCTGAATCAACATCTAGTTGGTAACATCTTTCTGTTTTCTTAATGGGAAATAAACGCTGAGATAGGGTGATAAACACTGTTATCGGCTCCGCCCTCCACTCTCTCACTGGCTTGCTTGCCTGTCAGTTTGCTGCAGACAGTATAGAGAAGCAGGGAGGGAGAGTGAAAAGCTCCGTATCATCAACAGATGCACACACTGCACACCCCACTTTGTCTCAGAGTGCTAGCCTGGGGCTGCAGGCTGGCTACACTCCTGCCCCTTGAGCAGCAAGTGGGGAAGTGCCTTGGACTGCAGGTGGGGTGAGAGTTCACACCCCTGCCTAATCAGAATCCTGCTGTGGCCTGACCATGCCCTGCCCTCAGTTTAGCTCTGTGGAAGGGCAGGGAGGGTGGCTCTAGCACCCCCCAGCTTCCAGTCTGAGCCACTGCAGTCATGTGCCTGCATTTCCTCAGTCCAGAGGGGTTGTCTGTATGGTTGGAAACCAGTTTAGCTTAGCTAGGTTAGACTAACATGCAAAGGTTGAATCAATTCAGGCTCAGGCTTTTTGAATGTCTGTTCCTAGCATTAGTGGCTGCTCTGATTCTGCCTGGCTATTACTCTTGCCTCCCAGGGTCTCACCCTGCTTCCTTGCCTGGCATGCCTTGTTGTTAAAAGTAATGTGGGGAGGCTAGTGGCATACTGATGGGAGCGGGGGAGGGGAGGCAGGAGGGGACCATGGACCCCAGGTACTGGCCTGGTGGGGATGCCAGCCAGGCTGAGATGCTGCAGTGCCTCCCACATTTGGTGTGTGGCCCACACTTCCGCCAGGTGGATTGTACGTTTCTTTACTAATTACAGCTGGAAATTCTGGCCACTGCCCTTCCCTGGCATCTGCTGTGCTGCGAAGTCAATTTCCCCATGGAAGTGCTCTGGGGTGGGAGAGGGGGCCCTGCACCCTGCTTGGATCATCCCCGGGGGTGCAAATGCAGAAGACCCATGGTACCGCACTGGGGAGGCTGCCCTTAGGGGCTGGTGAGCCTTGGGGAAAACTAGCACCGGCACAAATATGTACCACTGCTACTTGTTCCTAGTGAAATGCACATTCCTGCTGTGGGGGCATGCCCTCTGTGTTCATTTTATTAGGTCTTACTTGTCTTAGGGTATAAATTCATGGCCTCCTTCCACCTCTACAGTCACACCTATTTCTCACAGGTGTTACTGGTTAATCACTTTTATGAGTCTCCTTGCCTCAATACAATGCCTGGCCTCTCCAGGTCTCCAAGCCCTTGTTGGGGTCTCGGTCCTCCCAGCTTCCATCCCTTTTCTCTAGCTGGGCTCCTTTAGTCTAAGCCTACTGCAGTAAGTCTTGGCTTGTGAACTCTAGCCCCTGTCTTGCTTTTCTCAGGCTCTGGGCACTTGGCCATGGTTTTTGCTTCTCTTGGGCTCTGGCCACTAGTCTCCCAGCTTCAGGCCATCTCTAGGTTGTGTCCTGCCCTGGTAGAACTCTAAGGCTTGGCATACCCCTCAAATATCCCACTGTGAACTCCTCATTCACCCCATTATAACCACAGTCAGTCCACCGGTAATGCAAGAAGCCAAATTAAACATCAGGTACAACTGAAGCACATGCCTACCACCTGCAAAGCCTGCCATTCCCAATCTATACTTTTCCTGGGCTAGATCTGCTCTCACCCCTGTGAGCAGACTTGCTTCCCCAGGGCTACATCCTGCAGTGTGTTTCTTTGTGAAAACTCTTTCCCCTGGCACCTGCAGAGCATGACTGCCTGCTTTGGTTTTGGGATAGTGATTATGTGCCAGGGAACCTCACCTCCCTTCCAATGGCCTGCCTTCCCTTCAGTTTGGCACATGAGTCTTTAATCTCTTAATCAAGGGGCAGCTGACACTGCTGCTGAGGTAGGAGCCCCTAGCTTTTTGGCACAGGTCCTTTCTGCTGGGACCAGAAGCTTCAGTCTTCTCTCTCACTGGAGTGTTTTTGAGTCCTCTCCGTAAGTGCATGCATATAAGTACATGTATGTATATACCCAAGTAGTTGTATGCATGCGTGTGTATATATATCAGTATATGAGTATACGTAGCACAAGTCTTGGTGAACTGAAGCTTACTTCATTGGATGATGTTTTCTCAGATTTGAAACATTAGACCATGCAGCTGGCAAGAGTTCATATCTGTAAGCAGAGATACCGTAAATACTACAATATTCGCAGCCTACTTGTCCACCCACTTTTTGTGAAACATTTATTCTTCACTAGCACATTTCAAAATTAGCTTCCTTTATCTGCACACTGACTCAACTGTCAGAGAATACTTAAATTATACTTGCCATTTTAATAAATAGAACTGTATAGTGAATCTATCATGATCCTGCATAAAAACAGTGAGTGCTTTGCATCCAAATGTCTATTCTTTTAGCACAAAGGGAAATGTGAACTCCTAAAGTGAGGATTAAATGCATGATAGGAAAGCCAACCCATGCATTCTGCCTATGCAGATCTGTAAGGGAAGGAATGAATACTGTCAAGTGTTTTATTTAATCAAAGGGTTTTATATGATCTCTCATAAAAACAGCATCCTCACTAGAGTCTATATCTAATTTCTGCTTGACTGATTTTATTTGAATGTGCTGGCTTCTATTTCTTGAGAAGACAGTCTGTCAAAGGCACCTTTTCTGTACTCTGTTTTGGTTTTATACATGTGTTGTTTCCTGATAGATATTGTGGACAGAAGAGAAATTTCACCAAAGAAAAGATTTTGCATCATCTTATCAAATGTAGTAAATATTCTCTTCAATGTAAATGCCAGGTTTACAGGTAATAAGATTCACAATGCTGGCATTTCTCATTCAGCAAAATAAAGTAAAAAACGTATTCTGGCCCCCCACAATTCAGTTTAATCCCAATTTAAATTTGTGAGATCAGATTTTACCCTGTATCTCCAGTCCCTCCATCACTTTGTCTTATATCTGTATTAACATAAACAGGCAGCATCAGATACAGTAATATCAAGGGAAGAGCTCTTGACAGAATTATCCCAGGCCCCATCAGAGAAGAGGTAAATGTCTTTGTAAATACAAGTCACAGCTAGAGTCAGAAACCACACAAAAGTCATCTGATAACACTCACACATCAGCTTTTTTCTTCCTTTGTCTCCTAATCATTACTATTCCTGACAGTGCCAGAGTATTTAACCTATCTGTGCCTCATCACTCCATCTATAAAAGGAAGATACCCTCTTTCTCTTACTCAGATAATTAGATTTAGGGACAAGGATTCTTACTGTACATGTATGTATGTATAGTGCCTAGTACAATAGGAACTTGGTCTTTGGTCATGGTTTCCTAAAATTACAGCAATACTAACAATAATGATAGTATCAGGTATGACATATAATTAATAGTATTACTGGAGGATGATCATACTTGGATCTCATTTTAGTGCTATGTCTGCTAATATTAAGGATAGTCTTACAGTACAGACAACCTGTGTACTACAGGAAGAATCCACCTTCTCCTGTTAATGCTTTTAGGATTTGAATCCTGTCATACCTTTTGTAGAAGTTTGCGCCCTGAGTAAAGAAAGTTCCTTTTAAGCATTTGACAGGGAATAGGCCACAGAAAACATATCAGGTCCAATGTTTCTCTCATCAATTACTACTATAGTGGGTTACATTGAAGGGAATTAAGGTCACTGAATCTCTGAAGGCTATTAAGGTTGAAATCTCATTTGTGTGAGCAAGTTCTGTCCATAGACAAATGAACATACCCAATTCCCACAGAAGTGAAGGGAGGTGCAGTTTGCTGTATCAGAGGGCAGAATTTGGCTCATAGTGTTAAGATGCTATAACAGAAGTCAATATTTCAGTATGCAGTAGTGAAACTGGGAAGCAGCTTGAAATCTGTTCCAGTCTGATGATTTTAAATGAGAATATCCTAGTTGCTTGACAGTTCATAATTTCCAGTTGGTGGTTCTTACTTAATGGTTTCTAATAGCTGTGGTTTAGTAAATAATTACATTTTAGCTAAAATACATAAAAAATCAGGTACCTTTACATTTTTTTGAATTGCAAACATACACCTAAGCAACACTTTTTGCTGAAAAACACTAAAAGTGATAGTTTGGAAGAATGCTTTTCTTCCTGTAATATAAAGCATAATGTATGCTAAAACCTGATATTCTGAATATTGTGTCTGGAGGACTGTGCTTAGAAAATCATGACCAGAATAGTGGCAAACTGCTGATTTCACTGTTGTCTTGTCTTTCTCATGCCTGTTTTTATATTTTCCCCTATTGCCTCCTGTCATAAAGCAAGGTCTTGAAATTTCTTTGAAGGAGGGATTCCATGCAATTCAATTGTTTCACCTATGGGTATCATTTTGAAATTGATGGTAATTTCACATGTAAAACAAGTTTGCCCAAAAGTATTACTTTACGTAGTAGTTTCCCTTTTCTTTTTAAAATTGGAATGATTATAAAGTTTAAACAGCTGAAAAACATTTCAATAATGTTATGTCATCTATGTGAATAAACAAAGACCTTTATTTATTGGGTCTGTCAATTCAGCACCTTTTCAAGCACCAGCTAGGTTTAATATTTATCTAATTTTGAGTAGAAATAAGAATACAATTATTGTTTTGCTTATTAAAGTAGGATTATTTGAATATTAAAAGGATCTTGTCTTACGCATCATCAGAGTACAGGAAGAAGTTAGTTTGTTAGTATAATTGATTTATATATTTAAGGAAACACTAGGGCCCAGTAGATGTTATGCCATAAGTTCTAGTCTCAGCTTTGCAAAAGATCTGTGTGACCTTGAACCGGTTATATATTAAGGCTTTGCGAAACAACACCGTTTCATTTCAACTTCCATTTTGGCATTTTGATGGGACAGTTTTAATTTCTCGTTCTGTTTCATTTCAAAAGCACTGTTCCATTTCATTGTTTTGATATTTCACCCATAGGCTATAATGGGGAAGCACAAAACTACCTATAACATTGTCATTTCCTGCCTGATTTGAAGAAAACTTGCAGGAATGGTAGCCCCTTCCCAGACCATGAAACCTGCCAAGTTTCAAGGAGATAGACTTAGGGGTTTCTGAGAAACTGCACCTCAAGCTGCTGACAAGCAAAACTCATGACATGGGTGACACTGTATGTGTGTGTTAAAGTGAGCCCTCACTGGCGCTGGGGCCTCTACACAACATGGTAGTGTGTCCCAATGAGGTCTCCTCCTCCCCTACAGCCTCAGTCCAGTCAACCACTTTAAATGACAACAGGTTTAAAATAACTTAGCACTAGCATAGTAGCACCAGCAGCATCTCAAGCAGCCAAACTGTGACAGAGCCTTTCCTTCCTCTCCTGCAGGACCTTCTTCTCCAGCAGCTGCCAGAGAACTCTCCCTACCAGCCCCTGCCCTGGGACTTAGATGTGCCCAGGGCCCTGTGTCCCTCCTGCTAGGGGTGTTGATCTAAGGACATGGTGCTGGCAGACAAAGTCCTTTGGGTCAATCTAATCTGGTATCTTTTAGCAGACCAACTGAATAGTTACAGAAATATATCTTAGCAAGGTTCTAGGATGAAAAACCCTTTGTCAGGCTGAGGAAGCACCTGCAGTTGGTGTGTGTGCGTGTGTGTGTGTGTGTGTGCTGTTCCTGGGTGGAAGGAATAATAAAGAAGCCAGAGTCTGGCATGCAGTGCAGGCAAGAAAGCCAGTCAGTGAAAATGGAAATGGAGGTGTCAGGGGGTGAGGGACAGGCTGGGGGATGGCGGGGTGGGGAGAAAGGGGGATATAGCAGCACAGGTAAAAGTGGAGAGGTACCTGGGGAGTCAGATGTCCAGCAGGTTGTTGTGTGTCAGAATTCCAGTGTCTGTATTGAGTCCATGTGTTTCTGTACCTAGGAGGTTGATGAAATGTAGTCTGTTGGCTCATCTGTGAAAAATGGCTTGTAAATTCAAACAAGCACTGAACCTTGCTAACCTCATTGCCAGAAGCCAACTTCCTACACTGAATGGATCCAGGCCATGCCATGACAAAACATGCAAAACCTGCTAGCAATATCTCCAGTATGGAGATATCTTCACAATACATATCTCCATCAGGGCACCAAATGCCCTGATGGAAAATACGTAGGAGACACCAAGCAAAACTGCACACCAGAATGAGTGCGCACCAAAAATCTATCAAAGACAACAACAGAACACCACCTGTCTCCAATCTCTCAGGCATGATCCTCAAAGGGAATTTACAAACCACTTTTCACAGACGAGTTCCCTTACTACAAGGGACACCTGGATAAGGAGAACATGGCCAGCTCTGAGGGTCTCTCTGGCTTCAAGAAAGGGCTTGAAGACCAAGATCTGGGAGATGATATCCCACTCAGCTCTGTTAAGAGGGTCGCTGATCCCAATCTCCCTGAGCAGGGCCATCTCATGGATGGCCTTCTGTTGCTCTACCAGCCTCCCAAGCATCTGGTATGTGGAGTTATACTGAGTCTCCACATCCTGCATGATTTTATGCTGCAGGATGTTCAGCTCTGCTTGTTTATCTTGCCCCCCTTGATGCTTTGGTGGAAATAGTCTGCCACCTTCCTGCATTTTGAAATGAAATTGCTGGTGGTGCAGCCCTGTCCCTCTCCAAGGCATCCCTGACTATGAGGTGGAACTTGTGTGCCACATAGCGGATGGCAACAAAGTTGGCATCATGAACCACCTTGACCATATTGGCCCGATTGTCGGTGACCATTAATCCGCAAGTGAGCTCGCCCTGCCCAACAAGCCACCTTTGCACCAAGCGGTTCATGGCTCCCATGATCTCTATTGTCATGTGGGCCTCATCCATCACCTCGGCTTGAAGGAGAGCCCACCAACAGCCTGACTGATGGCAACAGTGCCCTGTGAGAGAGGTAGGCATGATCTCCACCCTAGCTGCTCCATATGTCTGAGGTGAACTGTAAGGCCACCTGCGGGCCTGTCTTGTGGAGCTGCTCCCTCGAGTACTCCCTGCATGCCTCATACAAGGAGAATACCATCATCCTGCTGAAGGTGGTGCATGCAGGCACTTGGTAGGATGAGGCCACGAGTGCCATTAGTTGCCTGAACTCTGGCCACTCAACTGAGAAGGGCTAGCCATCCACAACAAGCATCTCCCCAATGCTCTGGGTGATCTCACTTGCTCTTGCAATGTCCCCCCCCCCCCTTTCTGTTTGCCTTTCCCCCACTGTTCCAGGGTGGCCTACCTCTGCTTTTGGGGGATGGGAGCTTTGCAGTGAGAGGAGGACTTCCCTTTGGGCATGCTCCCACCAGTGCCAGGCTGAGGAGGAGCAAGGGCAAGGGGTGGGGGGTGCTTGTGGAGATGTATCAGCATCCCGGTGGTGCTCATGTGTTTTGTTCCCTTGCCTTGGCTGATTTTGACTCAGCAGTGCAGGCAGATAGCATACGTGGGATCATCTGCCAGCTCAGAATGATCCCAGACCACACTACCCGCTCACTTCTGGGGTGCGGGTGCATGTGTGGATGTTGCAATTTCCCCCTCCTCAGCAGGCAGAGGGACAGCAACAGGAGGAGCAGACTCATCTGAGCCACTTGCTTCTGCAACCTCTACCTCATCCTCCTCTGAAGTGCCTTCTAGGGAAGAAGACCTGGCTCTAGGGGATGTGGAGCACAAACTCAGCTGATTCCCCATGCTTCCCAGAATTTCCCTTGCTGGGGCACTCATATTCAGATCCAGCTTCAGCTCTTCCTTTGGCATTCGAAGGCTCAGCATGAGATGAGAAATGGGGTTGAGGAGACTGTCATGGTGGTGCTGGTGCTTGTCATGGTGCTGGTGGTGGTGGAGTTATGGCTGGTGCTCTTGGAGGGGATGCACACTCAGGCACAGGCAATAGCACTGGCACTGCTCTCCTCTCCTTGCTACCTGTAGAACTGGAAGCCTCATCCCTGCTAGTTGTAGGAAAGAGACTGCATCTCAGTTTGGTGGGGGGGGGGCAGGGGAACTTACACCTCTCCCTTTACCCCCTCTTTCACCCTTCCCCAAAGGCTTGCCAGCTGCTTTTCCACCACACTTCATGGTGTGTTTCATAGTGTCTTGTCTTTATAAAAATATATAAATGAATATGTGCTTTCCTATATAAATTCTATATTATAGTATTCTTCAAGATATAAATGTATAAAAATATATAAATCTATGTACCTTCCTATATAAATCTATGTACCTTCCTATATAAATGCTAGGTATAATTTCCAATATAATTATGAAATTAAAAAGAATAAATCAACAAATATAATAATAAAATAAAAGGGTCTAGAAAGAAAGCAAATGGTATTGTGGAATCCTACTTGTTAGGCTAGCAAGTAGGAAATCAAATCAATGGTAATAGTACCCTTTGTTGTCTCACTCTCCTGAGCTTCTGGAAGATAGCTCAGTAAATGACCCTGTAGCCGCCGGGCCTCATACATCTTGCCTCGGGCTTCCTTGCCCCGAGTGCTCACTGGTGCTTGGCTTGCCGTCGCAGGTGGCCTTCTGGGAGGTCTTTCCACTTGCTGCAGTCCGCCCTTTCTTGCCTGCCATGACTTGGATCTTTCAGTGGGTGGGACTTGGTGTAGCGTGGTTTACCCTCGTCAGGTACCTACGTCGTAGATGTCTTCTGCAAGGCTCTTCCTCCCCTGCACCTCACCTTTACCCAGCCCGGCGGATCTTGGCTGTTTCTGTGGGTGCTCGAATTTCCCCAGATGCACAATGAACAAGCTCACTCCTCACTCCCACTCCCTGCTGTCGTGCCCTTAGCCCCTTCTAACCCGGGGAAACACAAAAAGGAACCTTTCAAAACTCAACTAAAACTCTGTGGGCCTAACGAGAGGTGTCACCCTGCCCCTATTAGGCTTCCAAGTGGAGCCAGTAGCCTCTCTGCTCCCCTGCTTAACAACCGGGTCACACGCTCATGGCTCGGTTCAGTAGCCCTCTCTTTCTATATCTGATTCCCGCCATGCCTTGCCCGGTATCTCCCAGGGCGACCCTCTCTCTGGGCCTTCCCTGGCCCGTAGCCCTCTCTCTGGGTCCTCCTCGGACTGCAGCCCTCTCTCCAGGTCCTCCTCGGACCGCAGCCCTCTCTCCGGGTCTTCCTTGGTCCACTGACCCCTCTGCGCTGCTGAGGCTCTTACTGGTCTCTCTCCCGGCTCACCCACTTCTGATGCGCTGTCCTTGGGCATTGGCTCATCCCCGGGCTTCTTTACTTCTCTGTAGGGAGCGCCGGCAGTCAGCTCCGGCGTTCCGCGCCTGCAACTGACTCCGCCAGCCAGGCTTCCTCCCCGCAGCCACGTGCACGCCCCGCTCCTCTCCGCTGCCGGCTCTTTTATCGCTGACGGCTGGCGATTAGGAGTGACGTCACCCACCAACCGCAGGTGACTTAAGGCGTCGTCCAGGCCGTGCGCGAGCTTCTCTGGCCATCCCTGCTCTTCCTCGCATCCTGCGGTGAGTAAGTTATTTTTTTTTCTTTTCTTTTCCCTCCATTCCGTCCTCTGTCTCTGGCTCTGGGGCTCCCCCCATGAACTCGGGAGTCTCCCTGGTCTTTCTCCGCCTGTGACAGACCCCAAGGCAGAAAGCAGGCCGGTTCAAACAGTGCTGCCTTTTATGTTGTTTTTCCATCCCTCCCCCAGAGCACTGGGATTGGAAGGGACCTCAGGGAAGGATCACAGTCACTGGCCAGCTACACAGTCAATATGAGAGCAGTCCTTCCCCCCTCTTCCCCCTTCCTCTCCCTACTTTGTGTTTCCCTGCAGGCAAACCCAGCTTCAGCTGCGAAACTCAAAATGTTTTGAAACTTTCAAACATTTTGACTGCCCTCGTTTTGTTTTGTGGCTGTTTTGAAGCCCTTCATTTCATTTTGATTTTGCTGTTTTGAGCTCAAAACAAGTCAAAACAGCGTTGAAATGAAAAAGCCTTTGAACATTTATATACCTGTTAATCCCCTCTCACAATTTCTGTGCTTTGTCTATTAGATATAAGCAATTTTAATATATATTATATACCATGTGTTGCACACTGGGGCTTTGATTTCATTCAGAGCCTATAAGAACTGCTGTGGTACAAACAAAAATGATATTAATAGGTCAATTTCAGTGCTTTAGAAATTTGAGCAGAAGGTGCATGAAATTCTAACTTTTAGGTATGAATTATAATGGACCTTTTATCTTGGTGTTGCTTTGTGTATTGGAAAGAGAACTTTCTACTCTCTATTTATCTGTAAACTTAGAGATTAGCCAGAAATTAATGACCTTTGTCTCCAGATCCTCTGCTGAGTAGAACTAACCAAAAAAGTATCAGTAGAAGATGTCATTGATATTACTGAGCTATATTTGTCCAATTACATAGATTTTACTTATCTAGAATAAGCAGTAGTAAGTCTTATGTATCTAAAATCATTGCTTAACTTGCCTTGGTAATATTTCTGGCTAATAATATGCTACATTTTATGAACCTATTTAAACAGCTAAGTTCATTAAAAGATATCAAAACCTATATCTCAGAAAGGTTAAACATTTTTTTATTACACCATGTGGGTTTGAAAACTTGAAAAATTTTATTTCTGCTCTTATTTTAGATACAGGCTGAAAGCTAATGGCTAGAATGGTAGGAATGCTGTAGATAGAGAGAGAAATTAATGGACCATATAATGATCCTTACCTAGCAACTTCAGAAATACAATTAGTATCTTAAAGGAGAATTTGGCCTTCCATTTTACTAAACTGTGAACTATTATTTATCCAGACTCTTACTTTACCATCATGGGATAATCATGGGATCTAAATAGAAGTATCATATTTCTCACAGATACCACAAAGATAAGTTAATCAATTAAACCCTAAACAGATTGTTCCTTCAAACTGATAGTTGGAACTGAAAATATAATTTGGAGCCAAACTGTCACTGTCATATGTGTCATATTTTTTTTTTATTGGGGAGTAATGGATTAAAGTGTGAAGGTGGGGTGGTATGAGGTTACTTTAAAACTAAACAAAACAGACAAAATGTTTGCCCCCTATTTTGTTAAATGATGTAGAATCATGAGCCAGGGACGTAAGGAGGCATCAGATCCTCCCTACTACAATGTATGGGCTATCTACTGTGCCAGTCTTTGTAAAGGAGGGGACTGGGAAGTTTACCAGGGCACTATTCTTTCCATTTGTGCATGGAAAAGAAGGGAAGAGATGCTATGCTCCCCTATGTGCTGATGGACCTGGCTGGAGGAGGAAGTAATTTACACTGGGGTGACATGGTAGGGAAGACTCTCTTTAAACACTCTTAAACACTTTAAACCCACACTCAAGAGAGTTAGATAAATGTGATTTAGTCAGCTAAATGTGTCCTTTGACTTTACACAAATCAAAGCATGTTAAAGTGTTCTATGGATGTTTTTCTGAGTAATCTTGAGATTGGTTAATGATATTTCCATCCAATATGGATAGAAAAGCAGGTTTAAGAAATAATCTAGTAGCCATAAACATGCAATAATGCTGAAATATTCCACTTGGGCTAGGGACAGACATTACACATAAATCGGTTTAAGTGATCAGAAACTGGTTTAAATCTATAACAGAGCGTAAGTTCAGTGTACAAAAACCAGTTTCAAAATGGCTGAAAGTGGTTTAAGACAAACCTGGTTGAATGTAGTATCAGACTTAACTGATTTGGTTCAAACCAGCAATGTCTGTCCCAGACCCCTTCCTGGTTTAAGTTAAACCAGAGTCCCCCAGCATCCCAGATACTTTGCATCCCTGGGCTGGGCTGGCTGTGCTCTCTGCTCCATAGAACAGGCTGGCCCCATCTCTCCCCTCCCTAGCCAGAGCTTCAGGGGAGACTGCAGGTACAACAGGGTTTGCCTGGCTTCCCTCACTGCTCAAGCAGGGATTCCCTCCTCCTTCCCTCCCTCCCATCTCCCACAGCACAGTCCCCAGCTCCACAGACCCTAGGCATATGGTATGCTAGCTAATCCTGAGATGTGTCTGTGTGTCTCCAATTTCACTGGGACAGGACAAAGGCAGACAGAACAGTGTCCACTTAGGGCTTTTTTGAGCTAATCAACAGGTTACCTGGTAATGTCCCTCTGTTGTTTCCCTGGAAAAAGCTTTTTAAAAAAAGCTTGACCTAATGCGAGAGGCTTTTCTTTTTCTGATGGGCTGATAAACACCGTGGTTTTATTAGCCTCCTGCTGGTTTACAGCCCTGTCAGGTTTGCAGACAGTATGAAGAAGCAGGGAGAGGGAGACTGAAAAGCTCAGTTTCATCAACAGATGCACGCACTGCAGGCCCCCTCACCCCCCTCCCTTTGCCTCAGAGTGCTAGCCCAGGTCTGGCAACACTCCCACCCCTTGAGCAGTGAGCGGGAGAAAAGTCTGCAATGGTGCAGGCCAGGGTGGGGGTTTAAATCCCTCCCTAGTCAAAGCATCCTGCTGGGGCCTGACCATGCCCCTGCCCCCACCCCTCATCAGCTCAGAACTATGGAAAGGATGGGAGGGCTGTTCTAGCACCCCATGACTTCTAGCCTGAGCCACTGCAGGCATGTGCCTGAATTTCTGGAATGAAAAGGGAATGTCTATCCACCTCCAAATCGGTTCAAGCTTTGCAGGTTAGACTAACCTGCAAAGATTGAATCAATTCAGGCTCAGGCTTTTGAATGTCTGTCCCTAGCCAAGGAGTCCAATTTCTGTTTGTTGGACTATTCAGACTAGGAATGTCTCCTCAGCGTGAGTAAACATGAAATCAGGTCTCAAGTCAGATGCTTATTGGAAATATTAAGCTGAGCACCTAAAGAACAGTGTTCTGAATCCCAAAGATGAAGAAATGCATGAATCAGCAGTTGCTCAATTTCAGAATGAACCAGCGCTTAGTGAATATAATAGGTTTCTCTTAAAAGAAGGCAACAGAACAATACTAGTTTACTAACAGAAAAACAAGCATTATTTGAAAGGTAAAAAATTCCTTGCCTCACTATATAAAGGAAGTTAAAGATTGAGCTACAGAAACATTTTAACAAGGAAGAAGGAGCTATTGAAGAAGGAATGTTATCTGAATAAGAGGGCCAGATAGCAGTGCTTCTCAAAAAGTGACAGTAATCCAGGATTTAATGAGTATGTTCGACTTACCCAGAATTTTGAAGTCATTGACTGCAGAGACATGGAAATTCATGTAATGTACTACATTTAAACTGCCTAGGAAAGAGAAGATGTATCAATTTATTAATGTAAAGAGGTTTTAGAAAGGGGCTGAAAATCTCTTCTATGTGTATTACTTGAACAGTGAAAAGTTACAGGTTGTTAGATAAGCACTACAATAGCAAACTCCTAAAATATTGCCATTTAAGGAAAACCAGTCCATATAGATTTAGATCATAATTTACATAGCGGTTCTTTTAAGAGGGCAGTAAAATCCAGACTGATTCAAACAGATGTGATGAATTGGCAGATAGAGTAATTGTTTTAATTCAGCTTGGATCAGGGAAATATGAGGTAAATATCTTAGGGAGAAAAGGGAAGGAGGAGGGGGAAGTAAATAGAGGAAAATACTCTGTTCTTACACACACTACTGAACCAGAAGCAGGAGAAGGATCAGCAGGTAATTACGGACACACCCATAAGTAATATGTTTGGTGCTGTATAACAATAAAACATTTTGAATATACTGAGAGGCATAAACCAAACCAGTGAATAAATAGCAGTTGATTATCTAGTTAGCAGAATGTAAAGGTCTTGCTTAATGAGATCACATCAGAAATATTGTGCCTAATCCTGGTTACCTTATGTTTATTCTCTCTCTCTCTTTCCTTTTTTGGCTCTTTCTTTTCAGTTTATATAAAGACCACAATCTCAGATTCTTGTGTACTTTCTTCTTCCCCTTGTGCATACTTTGTTCATTACTGAGAATGCATACTGATTTCTTGGCATAACATGTTTGGTTCCTTTGGGGGTAAAATTCACCCTATTGTAGTCTGGCACAAGACCTACGTACCTCTTAAGTCTCATTCATTCTTTAAGTAGATTTAGGAGGCAGATGGACCTTGTTCTGGTCTTCTGCACAGAAGTGATTTTTCATCATATTCACAAAAGCCACAGGTATGCTGCACCCCCCATTGTAAAGTCACAATTTTAATGACACGATTTTGTCAGGTTCTAAAATTTAAAAAAAGAAGAAGAAAAAAGTTCGAAGAGCTGTTATCTTTGCACTAACCCCAGCCAAGTCAAATGCTATTAATCAGAAGTAACTGTGTGTATTTGTGAGATTCTATCAGTATAAAAAGCAGGTATGTCCTCTAAGAGTAATTTGGAGCTCATTTGTTTTTGTATAAGTTTATTTAGGTTCTGAAATGAGTTATGATGTTGAAGAGAAACAATAATTGCACTTTGATTCTTTTTGCCATTTAGAATCAAATCTCATCTTATTTTATTCTAGCTGTGCTATTACTGCATGTTTCCACTACAACATACATATCACCGACAGAGTACAAAATCCGTGACTAGGGATTGACCCTGAAAGGGATTTTACCTCATTTGAATTCCTGAGTGCCATCAGTTCCTCTGACTCTGAAAAAGAGGTAGAGGAGGGCATTTGAGGTCATGCAGTTTCTCATGCTCAGCATCTTACATAGCCAAGCCCTAGAAGGGTGAACTAATTTTTCATTTGAAAACTGGGTACAAATCTCAGTTGAGGTCAATTACAAGTGAAAAAGGGATCATCTGATCCTGTTTGTTTGTATCATTAAAACCATTGCACAGTTAGTAACATCTGCTCAACAAAGATCCAGACCAGAATAGAAACTGCTTTGCAAGCCAGGATTTACTTGCATTAGCAGAGCTCCAGGGAGAATCTTACATAGGGCCTCCCTGAACTGTATGATTCATGTCAATGCTCTCAGCCCTTGATTCTCAAAAATAATAAATTCACTTAGATATTTCAGTGGAAGATTTTGTAGGATGCCCAGAGGTGCCAAGACAGTACACCTGCCTTTAGGAGCCTTTTTCTGCTGGCATCCTTTGCTCTTCGTCCCTGTATTCTCACCTGCCACATCTTGACGTAATAACGAGATATGGGAAGCTTCCCAAAGGGCAAAGAGAGCTTTGTGAAAGGGGACCCTTGTCTGGATTGTGGCTCTCTTGGCCTCATCCCACTTTTACTCTGGCTGTGCCTTTTAGCTTGGAGCTCATGGTTCAGGGCCACAAGCTTTTGGCTCAGCGTTGGCCATGCCCTTGTGATCTTAGGCTCCAGGCTCCATGAGACCCCTGCACAGGATCCTATGGGTCCTGTTTCCCCATGTTGCACTCCTGCCTTTCAGTCCCTGGCAGGCTCTGCCCCTCTCAGGCTCAGAACATAACCCTAGTCTCTATGCTCTGTCCTCTCAACAGTGTCTCAAATTCAGGGGGTCCCCAAGCACCCTTTTCAGTAGCCTCAGACTCTCCTACAACCACAACTCAGTCCACTGGGGAAACAAAAGCAGCAAAATGCAGGTGCTGGTCCCAGCTCAAAGAAACCTTCCATGCATAGATTACTTCACCTATCCCTTTTAGCTTCTACAACCAGGCCTCCTTTTTGGCCTGATACTTGGGTTTATAAAAGGCATTCGGGTTCACCTGAACCTCCACTTCTGCCCCACTTGGGCCGTAAGGCACTGTCTGCATCTGGACCCAGTGGTCATCTTCTTTGAGGCTTCTCTGCCTATGAGTTTGATCCAACACAACACAAAGGAAGCATAAGTAAATGAAAAATGGAGACAAGGCAAGGGGGAGAGGTGGTGCAACAAAGGAAAAAGAAACCAGATAAAGGAACACTACAAAGGAAAGGGATGAACTGGCAAAGGAAGGGTGGACCAGGCACCGTTAGGTTCCTTCCTCCTCTAGTAACAGAGTAGGGACCCTGTTACACCTTTCTTTCTATAGAAAGATAAATAAAACCTCAAAAATAATTTTGTAGATCTATATGGCGAAATGAGAGTACACAATTGATTATGTTAAAGGGGAAAGGGAATTAGCCCTTGCATTTATATAAAATTATTATTATTATGCATTGATGTAAAATTAACATTTCACTGGTTGTCTGTCTTTGAGAGTCTTTTCCTTTGAGAAGATTTGAGTACTGAGTTGTAAGTCATGTATTGTCATTGGCAATGATGGTGATTATGAATTGTTATCCAAATGATCAGCAGTAGTCACATGTATTTATCATCAGAAAACAAATCAATTAACTGACAATATAGCTGTGTATAGTCAGCAGGGTTTCTAATTATGAAACTAATAGGAAGTAAATTTACTTTTGGGTCAGTACAAAACAGTACATCCCATTTTAGTTCTTAAAATGGACTTTAATTCACCCAATGCTTAGGCTTAACTCTGCTGATGATTAAATGCTTAAGACTGGAGTCAGGCCTTTACAGTTGTAGACTAGGGCTAGGGACAGAAGTTACCCAGAAACTGGTTTAAATGATCAGAAATTGGTCTAAACCTGTAATTGAACAAAAGCTTAGTGCATATAAACAGTTTCAAAATGGTCAAAACTGGTTGAAAATAAGCCTGGTTGAATGTAGTATCAAACTTAACTGATATGGGTCAAACTGGTTTATAAAACTTCTGTCCCAGACCCCTTCCTGGTTAAAGTTAATTCTGAGTCCCCCAGCATGCTTTGCAGCCATAGGTTGGGTTATGTTGTCTGCTCCAAAAAGCAGGGCTGGCCCTGCCCCTCTGCTTCCTAGCTGGATCAGTGAGGGCTGGCTGGCAAAAGCGGGGGAGCCAGGCTGGGGATGTAGCCCAGTGTGCAGGGGGAGACTGCCCAGCTGTGGGTTGGTGCCAGGGAAGGGGGGTGAATACTTCTTCCCCTGCTCAAACTTACTGCTGGCTGCAACTGTGAACTACAAATCCCAGGGGCACCTGGAAGCAGGAAGACGAAGTGATGAGCAAACCTGCAGAGTCATGCTACTGTAATTGTGGACTGGAAATTCCAGAGATGTTAGGGCACCAGGAAGAGGAAGTTACTACTCAGCTGTGCTGGCTGTGTGCTAGAGAGCCTTGCTCTAGCACCTCCCACCCCCAACTTCTGGCCTGAGCCATTGCAGGCATGTGGCTGCATTTCCTGAATCAAAGGTAATTGTCTGTTCACTTAGACTAACTTGCAAAGACTGAATCAATTCAGGCTCAGGCTTTTTGACTATCTGTACTTAGCCTAGAGGTGTTTGTAGAAGAACTGCATTTTTCCAGACAGCTTTTTTATTCTTCCTAAGAAGTATAATTAATTTCACCTAATAATGATTTTATGTTCTCTTTTGCCACAGTAGCTTTTGGAGCATACCTCAGTCACTAAATAGGCATATTAGTACATATTTTTGTATGCATAGTAGGGTTGGGTTGTATTTTTAATTGTTTCTTTTCTGATTTATAAGAAAAATCTTTAGAAAAACACTTGTGTTGAAAAATGGTGGGCACTTGAACATTTGAGTACTCTGATATGCATGGGTTTATAGAGTTGGTAATGGGAACGTAAAATAATGACAAGTTTCGGGACCTGCTTACATATCATTCATTTCATTTACAGATTATAATCTAATTTGTAGTCTTAATGATATAGCGCTAATTTCCCTAATGATCATTATTGTCACTTTAAAAGCACTGAGCATAACTAGCTACTGCTGAGTTTTTGCTTTTATCTGTTTACCTGGAGTGGAGTGAACAAGTAATTCTGTTTTACTCATAAATACTGTTTTCTGTGTACATTAGTTTTTTTTTCCCCCTGAACTTGTTGAAGCTGGCCTTTGTCAGTCTATTTGTTTTATGGTTTTCTTTTGTATGTTAACCCTCAATAAACTGAAGAAGTGTTTGATTTTAATGACTTTATTTTGGTATAAACATTCTCATTGCAGTCACTTTGTGATGCACATTTTGGTCTCATGAACCCATGATAAGGGGGGGAAAAGTGGTTTCTGGGGTGTGTTGGATCTTCTTTGATTCGGTAAAGTTGGGAGCATCTACCAAATGGAGTTTCATAGTTCATGGATTTTGCAAGTCAGTACTTCCTACAGTGTCCTGTATCATTAATACATTTTCCTTGTGCCAGTTAAAGCTAGTACCTTTCAAGCTGAAGTTGGCATTTTACGTTGAGTGAGTATCCAGGACTTCATCCTTAGACCCTAGATATGTCTGCAGTTGTACTTGTGGTAGTAGGTGCCAGCTTAGTGTGCTCCAATATTTCTGTGCAGCAGTCCCAATTTAAATATTAAGAAAACTAACTCTTCTTTCTTTGGGAAATGTGAAATTGTACATCTGGACTTGAACATGTGTGAGCATGCTACAGCCTGAAATTCAGATCTGTAAGACTATGTACTTGCCTGAGGTCTTTTCTAAACTATTATGTTCTACATAATTTCTTATACTGTGCTCATAATCGCAGCATGAAAGCACCTTCCAGTAGTGCAATAAGTGATATGACTAACATCTGCTACATGTTGTTTTCTCTTATACTCTCTGCAGGGGTGGAAAGTATATGCTGTTGTGTCTGGTTTCAGGAAGATATTCCAATGGGTATTGTTTTGTGTTGTTTCTTTTTAATATGTGTATCGCAGGATATCTCTTAAAGAAGATGTTCAAATAATGTGCTTTGCATTTAGAGACAAAGGTGGTGACTTCAGTTGTAATCCTTACACAATTCCTTACCATCTTGTACTGTCCCTCACCCTGCCATAAAATTCTGGTTTACATGTTATTGTAAAGGCAAAGGAGTAACACGTGTGGGCTATGGTGTTCGTATCAGTGCTTTTAGTCTTCTCAGCTGTCCAGACTCTAGGTCATGAAGATCTTTGAAGAAAAGGCCTGAAACTTTGACCTTTATTTGGTATTCTTTGGGAAGTCAAAGCAGATAACAGAGAAGAGGCTATTCTGCTCTCTCTGGAGTTTCCTAAACAACAAAAGTGTTTTTACTCAGCTTTGTCACACTGCTGTAGTCCAGGTGAGAAGTAATACATAAATGTATAACTGATGCTAAGTTACTACCTACCATTGTGGGGCAAAGCCTCTTAGCTAAGTAGAGATGATGGAAGATGTTTCTCATGGATGCTATAGGAGAATTGGCATTAAAAATTAACGGAAAGAATTGACTGCTGTAGCATGTTCTATTCCACTAAGGGAGGCTGCCCTAAGGCTTTAAACTCTTCAGAATGCCTTACCCTGGCAATAAGGCATAACCTCTGTTTTACAGTGATCATAAATCAGCAGTGCCTCCATGATCTCTAGCACTCTGCCTTTGGTAGTAGTATGAGAGTATGTAGCAGAGGAAAAGCAGATGTATGTGTCTACCTGCATGTTGCTGGCATTTGAATGACCTTGTTCATATAGAAGCTGAAGGTAGCTATTCAGTAAACCAATGAGACAATTGATCCTTATGGGACTCATCAAAAAAGAGATGATGCAATGGAGGTGCTGTTTTGCATTACTTGCAGTGTATGTCCTTTATGAAGGACTCAGACTATTTTAGCAAATTATGCAACTATTGCTGGACCCATCACCTCTCTCAGGGAAGACAGCATTATTTTACTGGTTACAATGACAAGTACTTCAGAGAGGTCCAGACAGGTGAGAATGGATAACTACCCTCTCTCCATTGCCATCAAGGGATCATTTATCATTGCCACTAAAATGGTTTCAGTTCTGTGCCCTGGCCTAAATCCAGTTTTGTGTAGGTCGAGTTCCTTAGTTTTGATTAGAGTTTGGCTAATTTCACTATGAACTTGTTTAAGAATGGGAAGTGTAATAATACTGGACAATCATTTGCTAGAACCAAAGTATCTGGGCAGGAGTGGATCAGGGAGGGGCGACTAGTACAGGGTTACACCCACCCTCACTTTGATCCTTACTTTACCAAACTCTAAAACCAGCTGCCTGGGAGGGGCAGCAGTCTTTTTGTTCAGGCAGCACTGAGGGAGTCAATTGACTTCATGGCTCATTGTCATCTACCTGATGCCTGCTAATGTCTCTACATTCCATAGGAGTTAATGATGTTCTGCTATTCAAACTATACTTTCTTGTGCCATTTTACTGTCTGTTACCCGTTCCTGCTAGTATGTCTCTCTCATTTCACAGTCCTGCAGACAATTTTTAACTCTAGCTAAAAACCTTAACTCAGATGTAATATTAACTCAGGTGTAGCAATGGCTGATAGTAAAGTATTGGAGGCACTATAAAGATACTCATGGAGACTAGATTGTGTTACAAATTTGAATAAGAGATGTTTATTCAATTATAATGCCTATAGGACTTATGGAAAAATATATTTTGTGTATTTTGACAGTTTATGTCTAGTTTCTTGTGGTTTTTAAATTTAATATATAATCCAGCAAGTTACTGACTATTTCAATAAAGTTGCATTTTTTTGTTTTGATCTTAAACTCAATAATATAGTACCAGGCCTTTAGCATAGTAGTAAAGTTTCTAGTTCCTCTTTAACTGGAAAAAATGTGTGTTATGTTATATGTGATGATGCACCCCCCTCCCCCCTTTCAAAATCCTAGATCCACCTATGCATCTGTGGCTGGTTCTTTTGGTTCCATTTGAACCACTGCATGTTTGAATATGAAAGGAATAGTTCTTCCTCTAAATGTGACAATGGCTATTGTAATCAGGAATTGCACCAATTGCTCATGCCTTTTTTACAAATCAGGGAGGGTATGAGTCAGATTTATGAATCTTTGGTTGTGACTCCCATAGGGTATCCAGAATTGGTTGGTAAGTGAATGCACTGAACTCTGGAAATGTAAGTGGGCTGTTGTTTAGTGGTTATGGGAGGAAGGGATCCTGACTGTTGAGAGCATTTCCAAAATGTGCATAATCTTTTCAACAAAGTAGAGTGACAATGCATCTCAGTGCTTGATGCTCAATTCTAATGAAGGCTATAGGTATTCAGGTTTGACAAAACTGCTTGTCATTTCATATAGCCCTTTTGGTGGGATTTGGCAGTTTTAGTGGAAGCTGATAGGGAGGTTATCATGGCCTTAAACATTTAGCAGACCAAACCTTCCTTTTAAAAAGAATTAATAATATATTGTTTTAATCTATGAGGCATATTTCAGTATCACTGTATGCCCACTAACTGATTGAGATTACCATTTTTTCTGACCTCTCAAAGTGTCTAATCCCATGGTAAGAGTGGTGGGGTTTTTTGTTTTGTTTTTCATCCTCCCCCATCCCTATAATGCATTGTCCAGATATAACGTCATTTAGTATTTTTAGGACAGGTACGTCATCTGGTGCAGTACCTAATATCCTTTTTATTTTGTGCCATTTTAGGTGCCATGCCAATGGCCTATTTCTGAATTCTGAGGAGCTAATTTCATATCCTGTCATAACACGCACAGATATAAAAATGATTAACCACTTTGGGAGTGTCAAGAACTCTTTCCCCCCCCCCCCTCCTCCTCTCCCCATTTCAAATAAATGACGACCAATAATAATACCCAGTTAAAAGCAATAGAATGAGAAATTCAGTTTAGGCATTGTGTTTAAATTTTTAAGTAGTTACATTCATCATTGCTTTCATTGAGACAGTTTCCTAAGTATCATACATATCTGAATTTAACCCACATACTTTGCCATATAGGCATAGCAAATAAATGTACAGTTCTTGGGCTCATACCATTACAGCAGCAAAGTATTTACTTGGGGTGTTATTATTGTCTTAGTTCAGCTTGGGAACAACATTTATTTAAAGCAATTCTAATTGTTTAAAAACCTGTAAAGCAGCAATTAGTAGCAAAGCAGCTGTGTATCTGTTACATACAATACTGTAAAGATTCATTTTCCTTCTCCATTAGCTGTCAACTCAAATCAATAGGCTGTTAGTTTATCTGTGATAAATGTACTGCATTTAATGCAATGGGACAGTCCCTTAATTTGAGCACCTAGCATGGTGTCAGCCTAAATTTCCTTCAGCTGATTTAATTAGCAGGGCTCCGTGTTAATCAATTTGCAATTAAAGTTTAGCAGCCTTGCACTACAGGAAAAAAAATCCCTTCACAAAACAAAAAAACTAGAATTAGCCTAGCAATAAAAGTAATTTACATGTTTTTTTAGTAAATTCGTTAAACAGTTGATGAATTATTCAACAGTAGGTGTCTGCAGTAGATTTACAGATTTTAATGAGCTTTCCTAATTTGACTTCTGATTCTAAATTATGCTATTTTCCTGCATATTTATTAATTGTAAAGGATTCATTAGCAAAATATATTCAAAATATATTATCATTTCCTAATTATAACATCTATTTTTTCCCATATTCATTGATTTATTACCTCAGTGATGTGAACAACAGTCCTACCTTTGACTTGAATTGATTGAACCTATTATTCAGTTTATTGAGGTATGGGAAGTAAAGAGTAAAGTGCTACTCTTTGGCTTCACTGTATTTCATGTGCCAACCATATCTGCTTGGTGCCAAGGTCCATGAAGCCAACATATAAATATCCTTTCCTTGCAGCTTCCGTAAGCATACAGGGTCTTGAGGTTTCTATCATTTAAAAAAAAACCAGTTGTTGTGTTCATTATAATCTTTGCAAAAGGACAGAAATCCATTTCCATAATGTCACTTCTTCAGTAGGTCTTAAGTCTAGTTCATTCAGAATATACTTGCTCTGTTCCAGTGACACACTGTTTTATTCCCTGAATTAGAGTGCATAAGCTTGCAAAGTTTTAAACATGAAATCTCACTGACCTAATTTACGGGCTTTACAACTTTTGATGCTGTTACTCTTCCAAAGGCTTGAAGAAAATCGGCACCAAATATGACCTCAAAACTTTTCAATGGACACTTTACATAAATGTGACAAGTCTTGTGGGATAATCCCACCCTACTGTCTTATCTTTGGCTCTACCTTATTTATACATTCATAGATGTTAGGGGCTGGAAGGGACCTAGGAGATCATTGGATCCAACCCCCGTGTACCTGGGCAGAAAAGACTGCTGGGGTCAGATGACCCCAGCAGGGTACGTGTCAAAGTGGTGTGAAACTCTTCTGCCAGGCACAGGTTGGCAGTGAGAAGGCTTGGCTTCACGTTCTGGGGTACCCAATGAGTTATACCAGTGGCTTGAGCCTCCACCTGGAAATCTGGGAACAGTAAATTTGTCTAAGATGTCCCACACAATCAAATCCTCATTCTCGCAAGCAGAATAAACCAACAAGTACAAATTTATTATCAAAACACAAACAAAAAAATCCAAAAGCACAAAACCTTAGACACAATATAAACATTGGGCTCCTACAGATGTGCAGGGGGCAGACTCAATTAATCAAGTCTGCTGGAGCATGGAAGTTGCTGCGCTCCAGCAGTCTGCCACAGCATGTGTATCAACATCCCCACATGCCCCATGCTGAAAAAAATGGCAGCGTGGCACTTTGAAATAAAACACGTTCAATGAGCTGTAGTTCAAAGTGCCCCACCGCCATTTTTTCAGTGCGAGGATGCTGATACACATGATGCCTGGGCGCTTTTAATTAGTGAGGTTTGCCAATTAAGGCAGCAGACACCATGTTTCAGAGCACATGTAAAAATGCCCATTATCTCTACAACTACAGTTCATAGTTTAGAGAGACTTCACCCTAGCCCAGGGTCTAGGACTTGGAGCTCTCCCAAAGGGTTAGTTCCAGGGTCCATGCTGGAGCTGTCTTATGATTGTGGTTCATCATGCGTTGGAAAGCTGCTTGTGGCTGGGGCTCCTTGGCACTCCTAGTGAAGTGGTACAGCGCTGATCGTTGCTCCCACGGAGAGGCTGTATGGAGTGAAGGAGGTGGCAGCAGCTCCAGCCCGGATACAGACACCCCAAAACTTCTGAGTTGGATTATATGGCCTGTTGAGACAAAAACTACAGAAGAAACTCAAAGGGGAGTCAGGTTGATTACAGGCTACAGCTGACCCCAACCGCACAGCTTGCCTGGAGCCAAGGACTCTCAAATGAAATAAAGGAGGAAAGTCAGGCCTAGCCTCTGGGCCTGGCTGGCAGGTAGTCTGGTTTACACAGTTCCACTGGGAGCAGAAGTTCATAAACCTCAACCCTAGTCCGAAGCTGCCAGGATTAGATGTTCCCAGGTTTCAACCCTATTTAAAACTGTCAGGCCTAATTTCTGGTCAGTCAATCCAAGGAATCAATACCATCCTCCCGGGCATTAATCCCTTAAAACCTCAGAAAAGGTGGAAGAAAAGGAAGAGAGAGGAGTTCCCAGATGCTAGGACAATTCTGTCTGCCTCTCCGCTCTACCTGAGTTTCCCCCTTTTCTAGATGCAGATTCTTTCTCCCCTTTGGGAGGAAACTTATCCCTGCCCCCCACCCAGTCAGCGCAGCTGACCTTATATCCCTTAGCATCAGAGAGTGCCATGCTTCAGTCTCTTAACCAATCTGTCTGGAGCAGCTTCTGCACTGAAAAAATGGCGGTGGGGCACTTTGAACTACAGCTCATTGAACGTGTTTTATTTCAAAGTGCCACGCTGCCATTTTTTTCAGCATGGGGCATGTGGGGATGTTGATACACATGCTGTGGCAGACTGCTGGAGCGCAGCAACTTCCATGCTCCAGCAGACTTGATTAATTGAGTCTGCTCCCTGCACATCTGTAGGAGCCCAATGTTTATATTGTGTCTAAGGTTTTGTGCTTTTGGATTTTTTTGTTTGTGTTTTGGTAATCAGGCCAGAAGATTTTACATATATTACCCAGATACAAGGGCCGAGCTTTCCATGTGCAGAGCACATGGCCAAAACAACCAGGGCCATCTTGCCCACTGGCCAGATCGCATATTTTCTCCTTAAAACAACAGGCTAGAGGAGAAAAGGAGGGAAGGAGGTGAATATAGGATGGAAAAAATGTGCACACAATACAAAACCAAAGGCACACACTCTGTCATACACAGCCGAAGTGTGTGTGGGTTTTACACACGTAAACCCCATGCTGTAGGGCTGGGCTGGCATGAGTGTGTCTATTTACAGAAACAGTGAAACGAAGTGAACCCCCAAGCTGTGTGCGAGTCTTCTACATTAAAACAAAAATCATGTTGACTCTCTTATTATTGCACAGGTTCCCTCTCTGCTGCCTGATATAATTGCTTTATGGAAAAGGCCTGTAGAAGGTTCATTCTCTGTTTCAGCAGTGCAGGTTTTAATTGAGGATTTTAAATTGAGTAGAAAGAAACTTCAGGAAGTCAACCCCTAGCTCAAGGCAGTAACAACTCTGTAGTTTCCATGTAATTCAATAGGATAGGCTGAGAAACAAATTAAATTGCATATGGCCGGAGCTAAATTTACAAAAAACAAACAAACAAACAAACAAACTACCCCCCCCCGCCAAAAAAACCCAACCTCTTAGAATACTCAGCCCTATATTTCATGCTTAAATTTCCTTTACAGCTCGTGGAGAAATTCAGGCACCTAAGAATGAGATTAATAGAAATCAGCAAGGGGAGTGAGAAGCTACCTAAGTTCAGCAGTACGATATGTCAGTTTGGAACAGGGACGTGAACCTTTTTCTCCCATATCCCCAGAAAAGTACTACAAGGCTCTTTGGTATTCTGGGATGAGTTTCTTTCAATTAATTCAATGAATTCTGTTACTGGTAACTCTCTCTCCGTTTAAGATGTTCTACTTTTGTAGAAATGATTACATAGTCATTGGAGCAGACTCTTGAACTAGGTCTCCCACATTCAACAAGACCATAGACACTAAGGTGTAGATCTAGTCACTCTTTCTGGCCAAATGAATATTTAATTATCTGTATAAAATGAAACACCTCAGATCCTAACCTGATGAAAATCAAAGTAATTCCTTTGATGTTAGTAGTTACCTTGATTTCTGTCAGTTGATGATCTGGTACTAGGACTTTTATTGCAATTGCCATCGAACCTTTCTTGTTTCATCCCTACTAGAATGAAATGGCAAGTTTTTAAAGTATATGTGGAAAGAAAACTAATGGGAGCATAGCTCCTTGGGTATCTGGACTGCTATGGTGAATTTGTGCAGGGATGATTTCTCTATGCAAATTCTCCAGGCTCGTCAGGTTTCCTGCTCCTAATTTAAGTAATTAGAGGATGCCCATGGAATTCAGTGCTTGGAAACCTATGGAGATTCCGGACTATTTGCATTGTTCCCTCAAGAAGCATGTTTTCCAGTTCTTTATGTTTAAAATAGTAGCGTTGAACTGCTACCAGCTACAGAATTCTTCTTTTAACACAAATTGTAGAGTCTATGCTCTGGTGCTGAAAGTTTTGCATTCAAGTGCTAAAAACCATTGAAAGGTATAATTATAAAAACAGAAGCGTGGCAGGGACTCCTGTAGGAATAAGATGAAAGTCCTTATCCCTCCACTGTTCATTTTATGCCAAAGAAAATGATTGAAGAAGGATAAAAGATTGAAAGAACTGGTTTTGGCAGAGGGAGAATTTCTCCAACATTGGAACTGGGGGAGACAGTTATAATCCCTGCCCTGCAATCCTTTCTAAAACTGGTTGTGTAGGAGGCATCCCAGAGGCAGAGCTTGAGGATGACAGGGACATTTAGGAATAGGGTTGCTGCATGGAGCACTGTGGACAGTTCCTGGCACCACCGTGACATCTTGGGAACTCCTGGGAAATCTGCTGCTCAAGGCTGTTCCCAAATATTAGAGTACCACAGGATTGAGAAATCACAACAGTAGCTTAAAACTCAGGTTGTAAGTGGAGATCTCTTGGGGTATGGTTCCTTAGCAGTCTGGAGCATAACACCAAAAAAAAATTTTAAAAAAAATGGCACCACTCACCCATTCCAGCTCCACACGTGCCAAACCCAAAACTCTAAGAAGATGCCTAAACCGCTGGCTCTTCCATAGAGGATAATACTGTTCACCACTGCTATCAATTCAGTTGCTGCTTTAGCTCAAAATAGAGAACTGTGCTGCAGATCTTCAAAACCCCTGCGGCCAAGCTGATAGGTTGCTACATTTGCATATTTGAATCCTCTATTATTTTCATTTATTTGTTTTAACAAAAAAATCCTAGGACATAAAATACAACTATTTCAGCTCAACATTTTGTTTGTAAAATTTAAAGACCTTTCCACATTTCAAAGCTATTTATACCCCATAAATGTATTCTAATGAATTATGTAATATTATCATATTCCATGCACATGTTGATTAATGTGAGGCATGAAGAAGTTGAGTATTATAAAGGCAGATAGCAAATCAGTGGCAGAAATGGGAATGAAATCCAAAAATCATGATTCAAGTCTTTCATTTGAATCGCTGCACTCACTGATCCTCCCTTTATCTGAATACAGTCTCTCCCTTTTGTGGAATATATTTCTATCTGAGATCTGGATGGTAATACCAGGAACTAATAAATACTAATAATGTGTAGAATGTCAAAGGCTTGGATTAGTGAATCTCACTGCATGCTAACAGTCCTGATGAGCAAAGCATATGCTTAAGTTAAGCATTGTTTGAAGGTAGGATAAAAGCATGTAAGGTCCCCTCTACACGTTACAGGTATTGTGGAGTTAACTGATTAATTATGCAATTACCTCGAGAACAGCAATATGTCCAAAGTACCTATCATGCCTTTAAAACCTCCAACCCGCTATAAAATTAGACCTCTAAAATGTGTGCTTACTAAAGAGCTTCAATTTGCACATGTAACTGGGTCTTCCCAGTGGCCAGGAGCCCTGTCATCTGACAGGGCTCCCAGCTGCAGGGCTGCACCATGCCTAGTTAGGCACCTGGGTCCCAACACCCAGGGGGCACAGCTACACCGGGGTAACATGGAACCCCTGAGGCTGGGGAATTGCATCTGCTATGATCCTCCAGACCCTGGGGTATATGGGGTGCCCCCAAAGTTGGAGAATCATAGCAGCTGCAGTTCCCATGAAGGGCTCTCAGGGAACTTGCTTCTTACCAGTGCAGAGGGGAGCCCATAATCAGGCTTCCCCTGCACCCAGGAATAAGGCATGATGGGATCGAATGCACATTGCCACAATTCTACCTTGTGCCATGCACGCTAGATCCCATCGCACCTTTACCTGCACATGTAGAGGGGCCCTAAAAAGGCAACCACGTACTTAAGTGCTTTGCTTATCTGGGCCTTTTCATGTTCAACTGCTATTATGAGGTTTTGACTATATGCAGCTTTCATTCAGAATAAACTTGAGTGAAAATGAGCGAAGGCACATTTTTCATTTACATATGGTGTTCTTTCATCTGAAAATATTAATCTGAGATGTCATTGAGTACTCAGGTTTTAAACAAATGAAATGATTTATAGAGCCACCAAAGTTTTACAGGACCAGGTTAGTACACTTCCATACACATTTCAAATTAAGGGTTTCCTTGTGAACCTGAAGTGGGTGTCAGGGTCTAATTAAATTTTATTGCTGGTTTTCCTGCTGTCCTGATATATCTCGCTGCATCATTTAAAGCAACAGAAAAAGGCTTTCCTCCATTCTAGGGTTTCTGTCTCATTCACAGTTGTTGGGGGTCCATGGTAAGATGTAACTTTGACCTCTGTCTCAGTCTTTCCACATGCTCCTTTCAAAACAACAGCTTCAACACCTGTATTTCTCTCAGAGTGGAATCCCATAATTCACACCCCTTTGGGGATGGATGTTTCACTTCCTATTCTCCAGTCTATGAAAATGTCTTCTTAGAAGGTCTAAACAATAGCAACATGCTTGATTTCTTAGCTAAACTCAGCATTTTCTTTAAGGCTTAGTTCAGCTCAGCTTAGCCCCAACAACTCTGCTTTGGATGTCAGGTGTGTTTTTCTGCAGATCCTTTCTGACCCTTCAGCATTAGGATTGAATCCCTTTAACAGCCTACAAGTTCTCTTTTTTTCAAGAATTCCAGCCTTGAATCTCCTTCTCAATTGTAGCTCATTGACTGGAGCTACAATGGTGGGGATAAACTTTGAAAGTAATTTGCATCTTTATTGGAAATTTTGGTTAACCAAAGCCATTGTCTCTTTGCCTGTAGAGGTATAACAGCATCCTCCCTGAACCGATTTACCAGCAACTCATTTCACCCATATAGTAAACACTAGTCTATATACTGTTAATTTATAATTTATATTACCATGATGCCTAGGAGTCCTAGCTGTAGATCTGATTCTTATGGTGCCACATGCCACACAAACATAGAACACATAGGTTTATGCCTCATAAACAATAATGCAAATATCTCCCATAATCTTCACTTCAGTGTATCTTGTTTGTTTCATTCCCAGTGTTATGCCTGAAGCTGTTCAAATAATTCATTATTATGTTCATTAAAATTTTATCCACTTATGAATCATTCCTAAAACAATTTTGATTTATCTTCTGAAGATATTTTATATATTCACCGAACTGTTCAAATAGATCATTTTTAGATTTTAAGTTGGTTGCAAACTAATAGCTCCAGTGCTGCAATTCAGAATGCCTTGGAAGTCCCTGCACTTTGTTGGAGTCCCATGGATTTGAGTGGTCCTTCATGCAGGCATGGACGTCTGTACAAACAAAGAGTGAATAAGAAATTATACAATTTTCTCTCAGAATGTGCAGGCAGTCATATGTAATACAATCAAATGTTGCATGCATGAACAGACATATATGCTTTAGGGATCCAAATATTCACAAGTGAACAATATTAACATTTGAACCACAGTGAACTAAAATTGGTGTTTTAATTTAGGGGAAAGTGATTGAATCAAAGTTTGAGGTTTTTATCTTTGTTTTGTTTTTTTAACTTTCCTTTTTCATGCTTGCCATTCTTCTCCTAGATGCATCATTTTATCCTTTCTTACTAGGATTATACACCACCTTGAAGGTCACTTAGGTAGGTAGACTGCTTAGAGATTTCCTGTTTTTTCCTTTAAGCATTGACATCAAACAATGAAAGGCTTTCACTATTTTTCTTCTTTTCACACAAAATAAGTGACAAGATTCTATTGATAGAGAACTTCTTTTTGCCTCTGACTGCAATCTTTCAGAGACAGAAAGATATTATGTTCTAGTATGGTTAGGAGGGGACCTTGATCACACTTCCTTGACGACTTCATGGTGAAACTGTTCGGTGGCAACAGTTAATGCTTTGGAAAAGGAACATTATTCGTTTGGAAATTAAGTCCTTAGAAAATCCAGACTCAATTCAGAGCAAAGTTACACAAGATGACTCCTTTCTTTTTTCCATCAGAATTAAGGTAAGCACCTAAAGGTCTCAGTAAGAATTATGGCTCCATTGAATAAGTGTTACACAAACACATGGTGAAAGACAGTCCGTGCCCCAAAAAGTTTACAGGTGAAATAGAAGAAACAAACTAATGCACCCTCGGAAAAATATAGAGACAGAATAAGTCAGCCAGGTCAATGGTAAATCCAGGTTGAAAACTCAGCCTTCTTGAGTTTCTGTCTACCGTTATATCAATAAGGACACACTGTTTTCTTTTGATGTGCACGCCCTAGACAGAATATAACACATTTTTCAAAAGCAAACTTAAGAAAGAACGTTTTGCAAAGGTTAAATACTCAGTTATGAGTCCCTAAAGAGATGCCCCAAGAAGACAGAGATTCAAGTTTTTTACCCCTGTAAAAATAAATTCCTAGTTATTCAAGTGGGGGGAGGGGAATGCTTATGTACTCCAGTACATTGAATCCAGTTACTGCTCTGACTTTGGCTAGCCTTCACATGTTATGCACATGGAGTATTAAACTTCCTCTACTTTCTTCAATCTACAGATGATGCATACAAGGCTGAAGTTTTTAATGTCTTTTTTCAGTCTTTGTAAATAAGGTCAGCTACTAAATTAGATGTACAGTTGGCATCAAAGATTAGGAAAGAGACAAGCAGCTCAAAGTAATGGAAGAATAGGTTTGGGAGTACTTATGGAAGGTAGGTGATTTCAAGTCAGTAAGGCTCACCGGAAAGGATTTGGATAAGTTAATTTCAGTGCTCTTGGCTGCGAGAACTTGTGGAAGTCAGGCAGGATCTCAGATGAGTGGAAAAGGGCAAATATAGTGCTTGCCTCTAAGAAAGGGAAGAGAGAGGATTGGGGAATTATGAACTAGCCTGTCTGAACTTGATACCTTGAAATGTGGAGCAGGTCCTTAGGAATCTATTTTGAAGCACCTGGAGGGGAATAAGACATTTGGAAACAGCC